>NC_140584.1:595689776-596289776 GCF_964204655.1 Triturus cristatus | reverse complement strand
CCACAAAACTCCTTCATCCCCATGGGCTCCTCACATGCCCCGCGGGCAATCAGGTGCTTCCTACGCCTACGGCCTACTGGCAGGGGTGCGCTGGATACGGGCTGCTCTCTCCCCTTCAACCACCAACAACAAGGCGGCTTCACACGCAGGTCCAACCTGTTCATGGCCAATGTAATGGTGCGGGCCCTAAGCCCCCATGCATAGATAGGCAACACACAGACACGGTTAGATAGTGGGTAGAACTGGCCCAGGGCACGTGCGCCCAGCCCCTTTTATTGACAGGGTCACATGTCCTGTGACGCCTGTGTTGGATGAGTGTGGGGTGTAAGCCAGCCCTCTGGGAGTGGCAGGCATAGCAAACTAGAACAGTGGCCAGCAGGTCACAACAGTAACCTCATGTTTCAGCTAGTTACTTTGAGGTAGAAGCAAATACTAAACTCGGTTTGAAGTGGGTCTGTTTATATAAGTTATGCAAGCCGATAAGAGTCTAAACAAGCATACCTCAAGAAAAAAACACCATTTGTGTAGTTTCTGTGCACATTAAAGCCTCGGTTTGATGGCGAGGCCTGCAGTCCGGGAAGCGAGTGCTGCTAAGGCAAGGACTGCCTCTAACCAGATGAAGAAAAGCTGTTTGTTACTAGGCAATGACAGGCCCAGATCATGAAATAGGACTGCCTGTACCCTGCAGACCAAAATCTGCCCTTATTAATGGCTTACAGCCTGCATTCCTGCCTTTCTCCTGCTGCTGTCTAGGTGAAACAAGCATTTACAATCTGTCTGAGCTATCGGCATTGCAAGTGAAACAAGCAAAAGTAAACCAGTAGGAGATACTGTGGCGTAACCTCCACAGCTGCTGACTTTGGACCTAGGGAACTGGGTTCGAATCTCAGCGTTTGTAAAACTGTGGCAATAAAATATAGAATATGAATAGAATGTAAATATATAACACTTGTGGGAGCTGCGCCGTTGGGACGACCAGGGGAACACTGAGCGCGAGGAGAAGTGGCAAGGAGTGACGACAGGGAAAGCACCAAAAACAAAACAAAATTAACAGTGTGCAAAAAGTTTAAATAAACAAAAAAGAACATCCAGCGCAGTGCAGAGCATGCATCAGCAGCGAAACGGGAGCACTGGTTAATGATTCGGCCAGGGAACCTATCAACCTACCCAAGTAAAGATAACACGTACGAGCAGAGGCAGGCCAACAAAAAGAAAAGTGCTCTACAAGTCCCAAAAATTAACATGAAGCGTAACAGCACACGTAACAGGGGTAGTCCTCATGGGAGGTTACAAAAGTAGAAAAGGAGGGACTACTAAGCATATTAACCAATGAAAAGCAGGCATTTAGGAAGGACAGTACGAGGAACCAATGAAAAAGATGAGTGTTTTTTCAAGCCCATATCCTAGATACAGCATGTCTCGAGGAGAAAGCGCAAGCTCTGCCTAGGCGAGACCTAACAAGGTGAAATGCAGGCAAAATGCCCTGCAACAAAAGAATTCCTCATTCTGTGCAGTGAGGAATACATGGAACAAGGAATTCTTGTGCTGGGCGTTTCTTTCTGGGGCAGTTAACCCCTCTCTAACCCCTGACAGTGCACCAAAGCAAGTACCACAGCAAGGGAGTTCTGCATGTCTCTGGCCTCGTAGAGCACCAGAAGGACCCTTCAGGCCGGCGCTGCAGACAAGTTTCCCAGATGGGGAAATTACTTTCAAGAGCACTGTCAGGGGTCCAAACAATGGGGCTTATTTACAAGTCCATTGCGCTGCAGGTGCATCACTTTTTTTACACATACCTATACTGACAAGGCCACGTGAAGTCACCCTACATGACTTTTCATGGTCTTGTAAATATGGTCACTTTTCACGCATATCTCTGCGTGAAAGGAACATTCCATGGGTGTTGCTGTGGGTGTTCCCACGCAACACCCATGGAACCTGACACATTCCCAGATTCACAAAGTGTTGTTAACCTGGGAATGAGTCAGAATCCTACACCTCCCCAGGGGAGGCGCAGGAGTAAAGTATTTCTCCTCGTTTTTTTGCTCTAAGGAGCACAACACCATTAATGATTGTTTCTGTGCAGGAAGGTAACTCTTCCTGCACAACAACACTCATCCCTGCATCAAAGGCACCCTTGCACTATGGCGCAAGAGTGTCTGCATTGCTGCACGGTTGCTGTTTGTGCGCCGGCGCAGGGGAATAGGACATGATTGTGCCGTATCTTGTAGATACGGCACATTCCTGCCATTTTATTTTGCCGCACGGCAGAGCAGCAGGAAGGCTTGCTGCGCTGACATGCGTCAAAATATAGTAAACGAGGCCCAATTATTTACCTTAATGCAATTATCGTAAAGTAAATTCATTGCTAGACCCCCGCATAGTGGTTCCAAAGGCAACTGTGTTAGGCCTTTTTTCCCAGTTCCAGAGCAAAGACGCACCCCTGATTCCGCTCTGCAGCTGGAAAAAGTGTGAAGTTTTCATGCTTTGAAATTCACCAGAGTATTTCACCCACCCCTTTTGGCGCATAATCAAACGGTAAGAACTGAAACAAGGAAGACAGGACTTGCAGGTAATGTTCCTATCACTTTACAGTCATTTACACTGCTCACGGTCCAAGTTCCAGATCACAGTCCAATTTCCCACCTCTACCAATCCCTGGTTGTCGTCATCAGGGGCTGCTACAAAAAGATGAGGTCTTGATGTTGGTGGTATGCTGGTGTATGTGTAGCGGAGGTAGAGCTAAGAATATGGAAAGAGTACTAGAACAAAAGTGAATACAGACTAGCTGGGATGATGGCAACCGCGTTTCTATGGATGGAATAGGCTATCTCTAGGGCGGAAGCATCCTCAAATGCGAAAGACTGCGACAAGGAAGACGCGACAGAGTACACTGAAGACTGCCTGTGAAAAATCCGAACAATACTTCCACCTAGTTGAACTGTATGTAAATGTGTAAAGATGTATTACATTTTGCAAACAAATGCTCATCCCCAGTCCTTCAACTCGGGACACCATGCTATCTGGGACACATTTCCACATCTTCAGTACCTGTTAACATCAGTGAACAGTAGAAAGAGGTTCAGCTCGCTTTTGCCGAGTGCCTGCCTCTGCATTGTAGCACACATGGCATGAATGTTAGCACTATTTGAGCTAGAAATACCATCTTGGAGGAATCTGCAAATGATGCCCCAGCTGATCGATTACTCAGAAAATACAGTGGCTGCAGAATCCCATAATTTCAGTGGGCCTGGCCGCAATCAGAGTACGCAGTTAACAGCCGTGGCCATGTGGGGCGACAGTGATTATCCTGACTGCCTGGCATTTTCAGAAGGACTCTGGCATACTCGAAGGCGCCCCTCGCAGTGGCTGGCTCATCATTGCTGATTGGTTCACAATTTCAGAAGTACCCTGGCATACTTTAGTGCCACCCCTAGCAGTGGCTGGCTCATCATTCCTGACTGACTGACTTTTTTAGGAGTACTCTGGCACAATGAGGGCACACCAACTAGCAGCTGACGGATCCTTCCTGACTAGCTGGCATTTTCAGAAGTACCATAGCTTACTTGAGGGCACTCCTATGAGTGGCTGGCTTGTTTAGCATCGCATTATTAGCCGTGGTAACGTTTTGGTGGGCTCCTGAGTGCACAGGAACAGTGTTGGACGTTAAGCCCTGACAACGTTTAAAAACTTGTTTTATTTCTCTTGGCACGCGGTTTTTTGCATCTATCAGATCGGCACTACCTCTACAGTGGCACAAATACTTACTTTCCGCGCATCCAGTTTCTTTGTACTACAATTGCCTTCATACAGCGCTCACTACCCTTGATGAGGTGTTGAAGCGCTTTGCGTACCAGACACATCATTTTAGGTTTAGGTACATACATGATTTTCTACTTTGGGGAACTATTGCTGTAGGCTACTCTGTCTCACTCGGAATTATTGTAACATTTTATTATTTCCCCTTCAGAACAGTCTATAAATCCTAGAGTTTTCAAACCATATACTAGAAAGAAATGCTGTAACATACACTGTTTCTTTTTTTATTTGTAAATATTCTTTATTGATTTTCAACAATTTGTACAAATAACACACGTACAACAATGATCATATGCTGACATTGCAATGACAGTTGCTTAAATAGCACAGGCGGGATGCCAGAGCATAACCAATAAAGTAAAAATTAACACAGTGTTGGCATTGGTCACTTATTATTTCTCTGGAGAATATATAATCGTTCAAATACAAATGCAACATTTTTTGTACTTCACAGAACAATCGAACTATTAAATGTATATAGGAAAAGAAGAAAAAAAAGCAATAAAGAACATAAGGTCGATCTCGTCTGGCTGATCCGACTTTAACCTCGGTCGTTGGTGATGGGGGCCATGGAGCCACGTACGTGGCCTGATAAGTATGATGGCTTACGCGGGGGGGGGGAGGGGGGGAGGGGCAGAGATATGTCCAGAGCCCCGCCCAGGAGACCCAACAGGTCCCCGCCAGCGTGGCACAGTAAAGTGTTGTGATTACTCATGTTTAAGGGTGTTGCCTACCGGGGTTATCTAGCAGGGTTGCAAGCTGTGTCGGGGGCGGCTGTGTCACAGCTAGCCTGGTCTCTATGAACGACAAGTAGTCTTGCCACTGAGTAGGATTGGCCGGGTAGGTGTCGACACTCGTGCTGTGTTGGACAACGGCACTGTGTGCTCTGCGTCTAATGCCCTGCGAAGATCAAGCAGCCATGATTGTATGTTGGGGCCCAGTTGCGTTTTCCATGACATAGCTATTTTTCGTTTGGCGAGGCCAGGGACAGATTCAAGAATGTATTAAGGACTTTGCGAGAGGCACTACGTTTTGTAAGGCCCAGTAATAAATGAGTGGCTTGGACTATCACCTGGGCGTCTGCTGCCCCCGCAAGCACTGCCGCAATTTCGTTCCAGTATGACTGGATGCGGGGACACGTCCATACCATGTTCGTGAACGTTGCCTCCGAGTTTTGGCACCTGGGGCATACGTCAGCAGAGGTTGGATACATTCGTGCTAGCCTATGTTGCCTTAAATATGTGTTGTGTAAATAGTTAAATTGGGTGTATTTTAGCCTGGTGTTTATAGATATGGTTTTTGGGTGGCTGATACATTGTGCCCACTGTTTATCGGTGATAGTGGTTGACAATTCTGTGTCCTAGTATACGTGCAGTGATGTTAACAGAGGCACACCGTCAAGTCTAAGAGAATTGTAGATTGCCGGTATTGTGTGCCTGCCATGTCAGTGCGTCAATAATGTTTGTATTAAATGTGCTGTGGGAGGTTCAGTGTGATCGTTATCACATGTCTGAAGAAATTGGCACGTGAGCAATGCGTATAGTATGAACGTCCCATGTGGTATCCAGGAGTTAGTCACTAAGGCCTCAAAAGTTTGTAATTGCGAGTCCGCGTACATGGGGGAACAACCTTTACAACGCAACTTTTACAACGCACTACCTTTACAACGCATTTTTTACAACGCATAATCCATTACAACGCATGACATTACAATGCATGACACTACAACGCATTTTTAAAAACTACCTTTACAACGCATTCCATTACAACGCATACTACCATTACAACGCATACCATTACAACGCATAATATTACACTACACTATCCAACACTTACCCTACTGTTGCACCCCCTGGAGTTAGAATAGTAATTTTTACCCCTATACTATCCAACACTTACCCTACTGTTGCACCCCCTGGAGTTAGAATAGTAATTTTTACCCCTATTCTATCCAACACTTACCCTACTGTTGCACGCCCTGGAGTTGGAATAGTAATTTTTACCCCTATACTATCCAACACTTACCCTACTGTTGCACCCCCTGGAGTTAGAATAGTAATTTTTACCCCTATACTATCCAACACTTACCCTACTGTTGCACCCCCTGGAGTTAGAAAAGTAACTTTTACCCCTATACTATCTAATACTTACCTTAAATGCAATTTAATATTATGCGTTGTAATGGTATGCGTTGTAAAGGTATTATGCGTTGTAATGGAAATGCGTTGTAAAGGTAGTTTTTAAAAATGCGTTGTAGTGTCATGCGTTGTAATGTCATGCGTTGTAATGGATTATGCGTTGTAAAAAATGCGTTGTAAGTGCATGCGTTGTAAAAGTGTGCGTTGTAACGTCATACATCCGCGTACATGTCGCCCCAGGTGTCCAATTCCCCTCATCTTCTAAGTCTCAAGCTCTGGGCGGCCATGGCAGGCGAATGTGCCCGGCAAGACCTCTAGTGGTAAGTTAGGCGCGTAGGGCTTTGCCTGGTTTTTGGGCAACACATATTTAGCCCAATTGCGTCTAGCTGTCACCATTAAAATGTTGCCTTGTTTTTTCTGCAACTCTGTATTAGAGCCCGATAGCCACTCCAGTATTGCCAGTTGCCCTCAGGATAAAGCCTCAGTTACTAGTTTGGTGAGAATGCTCTTAGCAAGCCACCCTATCGGCGCTGACAGCTGCGCTGCAGCATAGTAGTTTTCGTAGTTTGGTGCACCCAGGCTGCCGTCCGACAATGGCAGGTATAGTTTTCGGAGAGCCACCCTGGGCCTAGAGTTCCCCAAATCAGGGAGACAAGGAATGACTCCAAGTCCTTGAATAGCCTCTATGGTAATCGGGAAGGGAGTGTGAAGAAAAAATATAAGAGTCCAGGGAGTTCAAGCATCTTGGAGATGGCCACTCACCCCATGGTGGATAAAGACAAACTCAGCCAAATTGGAAGAGCCGCCCTGACAATAGCACGTCCTAAGTTACCATCTATTGTGTCTTCGCTTGAATGATAGACCTGTACGCACAGATATTTGAAGGTATCGAACGCCTATTCCAGTGGTTTATGAGGCATGGCACGTCTTTGGTCCAGGGATAGTGACTTCAATGGGAGCACTGCAGGCTTGGACCAATTAACCCATAGGCCCGAGACCCATGCGTGTTCATTCAGCAGGTCCATCAATTCTCGCCGGACCTCAATTTGGCCACGCAAGTAGATCAGGGCGTTGTCTGCATACAGCAACACTATGTGCCATCACCTATCCACGCATATACCCCAGTTCAACACGTTTTGGTGCAGTTTGCATGCCAATGGTTCAATGGCCAGTGCAAAAAGGATAGGTGACACAGGGCATCCCTGCCTTGCACCGCGTTGTATCGCAAATAGTGCAGAGAACGTGCAGTCCGTCTGTACCCTGGCCTGTGGCCTCATATATAGTAACCATATCCACTTCAAGAAATTAGGGCCAATGCAAAAACCAGACAATACTGCCAGCATGTAGTGCCAGCCCAGAGTGTCGAGTGCCTTTTCGAAATCCAAAGACTCTATGCAGGGTATTTCAGGCTCCTCCTGTGCCCATTCTAATAATGCAAAGAGCCGGCGCAAATCCAGCCTGGTGCTCCTCCCCGGAATGAAACCGTTCTGGTCTTCATGCACCAGCACAGGCACAGCCTCGATCAGTCTATTGGCCAATCATTTCCCTAAGATTTTATACTCTACATTCAGCATCGATAAAGGGAGATAAGAATCCATTTGAAGGGGGTCCCTGCCCAGCTTGGGTAACACCACCAGCATCGCTTCACACAAAGTGGGTGGGAGTTCACCCTTTTCGAATGCTTCAGTGTACATAGTGGCCAGTCGGGGAAAAGTTGTTCAGAATATGTGGCGTAAAACTCCGATGACCAGCCATCCGTCCCTGGAGTCTTACCTGCCACCAGTTGTCCAATGGCCTCAGAGATCTTGTCCACAGTAATATGGTCTTCGAGTGAGTCGTAATGCTGTCGCGTTATCTGCGGGAGTTGAACATCCAACAGAAACCTCTGTGTAAAGATGGGATCGTCAGTATCTGGAGGTGTGTATAAGGAGGTATAATACTCATAGAAGAAGTTATTGATCATTTCCTGGGTATTCACAAAGGTCCCTGTAGGTGTGAGTATTGCTGTAATAGGAGGTTGTGAAGTATCGTTTTTTTTTTTATAAATCTTTTTATTAATTCAACATTAAAGTCACATACCTTTCCAGTTACCATCTTGAATAGTTGTGCAATGCTGCATCAACATAGGTAAGGAGAAAATGGTTACAAACATAATACCCCAACATCACATTCTTCCCTTCTTTGCATTTCCAGCTTCACTGATGGGGATATACATAGGTTGCCACGGTAAACATTTCATTTGCCCCATTTCCTATCCCATTTCTTCGGACACCCACGCGATTTAAATACTTCCGTTTCTGCAATCATGCATTTATCGATTTCTTTTACCCACACTGCATCTGCCGCCCTTCATCCCTCAGCAATCTCACGCTAGACAAGGGTGTAGCCTAGTGTAGTTAGTTGTTGTTCCACCGCTTTGAGGTCAGTCAGCTCCCAAATATTAAGTAGACCTAGTCTCGGTGTGAGGGTGACTTCCTTTCCTAAGGCATTCTGAATATGGGTATTGGCGCCCTCCCATATGTGCCGTACTACCGGACAGTCCCTGATCGTGTGCTAAAAGGTGGCAGTGTGTTGGTAGCCCCAGCGGTACATCTTATCCAGTCTGGCGCCTATCTTTGCTAGAGTAACCCCGGTTAATTACGACCTATGTAAGATTTTGAGATGAATCAGTCTGAAACGGAGAGTGATTGTTGCTTCTCTGGGGGACATTAGTGCCGTCTGCCAGTCCTTATTGTCAATGGGTCCTAGGTCTCTCTGCCATTGCTCTAGTAATTTGTGGAACATGTCAGGTAGGTTGTTGCACAGCTTTTTGTATGTCAGTGATTTAGCATTTGAGTGTAACGGTCCGTCTAGTAATCGGTCTTCCAGTGGTGATGCCTCTGGTATGTCCATGAGATCGGGTAGTGCCGTGGTGAGGGCATATCTAATTTGTAGGTACCTGAACATTTCACCTTGGGCCATATAGTATTTCTCCCTGAGCTCCTCAAACTTGAGAATCAACCCCTTTTTTAATAAAATCTCCGATGGTGGAAATTCCTATAAGATCCCATTTGTCAAAGCCAGGTTGATGACATAAGTGTCCCAGTCTCTGTACATACTATAGGGGCGTGGCATTTGTGAGGACATTTGACCATCCCAGACGGGAGTTCGCTTGATGCCAGATCATCACCGTGTGAGATGTGGGCCCAAAGTATTGCTTCTTGTTAACTTTTGAATATAGTGCCTGTTAGACCTGGCGATTTCTGGTTGGCTAAGGCTTGCGCCAAAGCCAGGCAGAAACCACCACTCTAGTCAGGGCAAGGAAGTTACACGCCAAAGATAACCCCTGCTCACCCCCTTGGTAGCTTGGCACGAGCAGTCAGGCTTATCTCTGAGGCGATGTGTAAAGCGTTTGCGCGCGCACCCAGCAACAACACCCAAGGCCCACCACAAAGGAAACTCCACACAAGGTATTCTATAAAAATAACCTTTGTATTATACACAACACATTAGATAAGAACACACACTTTACAATGTGCCAACAGGCACGGGCAGAATTTACAAGGGATTATATATATACAGGGGACAGGGCCACGTGGACCACTGTCAAGAATTAGCACTTTTTGATATTCAGCACTTAGCACCAAATATAAAATTACTGTAGCACAAAACATAATATTCGTATAGCACACAACCAGTACTTACTGGTAACAAGACAGTACCACCTACGCAACCCTAACCACTTTAGGAGACTATCACGCAGGGACTCAGAACCTCCCTAGAACCACTGGTACCAGGGGAACACTACCACTTAGGTATCACAATACCTGTATGGGAAAACACATATTACACATGATGCATAAAACATTCAGAGGTGCCGAACATGGTGAACACATGATGCATGAAACATTCAGCGGTGCTCTGAAAGAAAACACATGATGCAGAAACTACATTCAGCGGTGTCATAAAAGGAAACACATGATGCATCGAAAATACATTCAGAGGTGCAGGTAGGAACGTTAGCGTGAAAACTCACATAAGCCACCACCTGTGGCAGTCCCTAGGCCAACTGGCCTTTGTCCAAGCTAGGACACTCTGTCTCAGCCAAGCTGCGCCAGCTGCGCAAGCTAAAAAGTAATTATCCCCAACCTAAACGTTGCAGCTGCCCACTAAGTGCTGGGCAGCTGGGAAACTGAGCATGGACACCACCAAGGTGCCCTGGGACACGTAGGAGCGGCCCGCTGCCTTCCGGGGCCGCCCTTCTCACTACGAAATGCCCCCTAGAGCCTTCGTGGCCCTAACCGATCAATGCCCCGTCGTTGGAGTCCCTCTGGACTCTGTGCCAATCAAAATGCCCCCTAGAGCCTCACGGGGCTCGAGAGCAATGTGCCAGTCGTTGGAGCCTCACAGGGCTCTATGGAAGTGCCCCCGGTCGTTGGAGCGTTAGCGCTCTAAATACGCATGCCCCCTCTCGTTGGAGCCTCACGGGGCTCGTGAACACAGCTCCCTGCACCCCCCAGCACATGCGCGGAGTCCCCCAGCCCTCTGGACACTCACCGGCTGTTCGGGGGACTCCCGCGTCGTCTCCGTTCTGGTGGGAAGGCTCCGAGGCTTCCTCGCGGAGGGGCAGGCACCGACAATGTGCCTCGCGCCCCCTCCGCACCGGCTCCGGCCTCTTCTCCCTCTTCTTGCTCCGGGAAGCGCGGGGTAGGCTCCCGTCCGCTTCCCGTGTTTACGTCGCGGCTTCCTCCTGGCGGCCCCGATCACGTGGGCCACACCCCCTCCCGCTGGACCAATCCCAGCGCGGCAGGGGGATGACGCGGCCGGGACTCCGGGCTGCGGTGGTGAATTCGCTACCGGCCTTTCCTGAAGCGCGGGGTGGGCTCCCGCCTTCGGATTCAGAGCAGGAAGGGCCAGAAATGAGCGGCAAGGTCCCTGGCGGGGTGGGCACCCGCCAGAAATATCGATCCTGCAATAAAGCGGGGTGGGCACCCGCTCACGAAATCCAAGCGCACACAGCGCTATAAAGCAACGCACAGCGCTCCCAGCGCTATAAAACCCAACAAGCGCTCCCAGGCGCTACAAAGATAGCAGGTTCAGGAAAACAGCGCGCACAGCGCTGCAAAGTCCAGGAAGCGCTCCCAGGCGCTGTTGATCACCAAGAAGGTCCAGTAACGAGTCCTCAAAGAACAGGGGGCAAAGGCTGGGCCCAGAGCCAGCACACAGGGTCCTCCAGCAGGGAGGCAGTCCCCAGTGGCGGTCTCTCCTGGCGCCCAGCAGCAGCAGGCCCCCCCTCAGATGATCCTGCAAGAGAACACCCAATGTAAGGGGACACAGCCCCTTTTTATACTGTACAAGTCTTTGTCTAAGGTGCAGGGAAGGGGCGAACCAGTTCCATCTGGTTCCTGAGCACTTTGTTTTGCTCAGCCCCTCTCCCTATTCACTGGCAGGGCTAGGGTCATTAGACGCACCACAGGGGCCGGCGCCAGCATTGTGTGGGGGAGCCCTGTCCTATTCAAGACCCAGGTACACTCCTCCCCAGCCATCAACATGCTAACTCCCCATTCACCACTGGGTGACTCCTCCTGACCCTGGGGAATTCCCTAGTCCGTCACCTGACCTCACCAGCCAATCGCCAGACAAGCCACACATTTCAGACTGCACACTGAAGTGCCCACTTCTAGAAGTGGCACTTCCACACCAGGTACATGCACGCCGCACACATCAACGCGCAGCATTCACTCCCACGAGTCCGCACATACCAAACACGGGCCTGCACACCCCACGCATCAGGAACTGCCGGGACACATACATTCCCCCATGCATTCCTATGGGAGGGCAGGCCACCCTCACAACACGCACGCACTTTACCCTGGGACACAGCGGTAAAGTGCGTTGAAGTCAATAAAATCACTAAACCAAGTCATCAATAAAAAGCGAAAAGTCTCGGGGGTGAACCTGCCAGAAGGGCCGGGTCCAACACAACCCCCTTCCAGCCAAAACGCAGGGTAGACCAATCACCACCGTGAAGGTCTTCCCTGCTTTGGGCGACAAAACACGGACGCAGGCCCGCAACGGCAGGGACACTCTCCGGTTTTACGCCACTCTAAACCCCTGGAGTTCCTTCTAAAAGAACTCGGCGGACCAACTGGGCTACCCCACTGGTACTCCTCAGCTGTCCGCGGCCAGGACCAGGCCCTAGGCCATCTAGGCGCCACTGGTCCTTGCCTAACCACAGAGTGGGGGGTAGTAACCCCTGGCACATAGTGACCATTTTCCACTCTTCCCCTCATCAGGGCTGTTCTAAACATCCACTGATCTTCCAGCCCAGGGTCCGTACCCTCAAGCTGACCAACAGTCACGGGTGAGGCTCTCCTCCCCCTACCTCTCCTTCTAGGGTTCCGTCCTCTCCTCCTCTGAGAGGCACCCTCAGAAATCAACTTTCCCACCAGCTCAGGACACCTCCCTGAGAACTGGTTTCCCAACCTAGGGTTTAACCCCTCAGGTTGCACCGGGGTCAGAGGCGGGTTCTCCCACCCTCTGCACCCCCTTCCAGAGTCCTGCTCCCCACCAACTGGGGCGGTACCTCTGGAAGAAGCACTGGTCAGGGCACTGGTTACAGTAGTCCTACCCTTCAGGTCAGGCTGACACTGAACCTGGCCTCCCAACCTCTGGTCTAGAACCTTCGGTTGCATACTTGCCTGGCACTCCAGGACTTCTGGGGACTCACACAGTATCCCCCCAAGAGTAACATATTCCTCATATGTTGCATGACAGTCTGCCTGGCGCAGATCTCCCGCCCCCTGTCCACCTGACAGTGCGTGAAGATCCCCCAGGACAGACGTGTAGTCGCCATGGTCACCTCTAGGAGACTCAGCCCTACCGGCTGGTCCCTGACCCACTGGCTCCTCCACCGGGGAACACAGCCCCATGCCACTCCTCTCGCCGGACTTCTGTACCCTCCCTACCGGAGCGGTACTGCCTGACACCAGAACCACTGGAGCTCCATTTACAGAGACTCCAGGTTCCCCATACCCTAGGCGAGCTTCCTCAAGTGACCTAACAGGACAGCCTAGGCCCCCAACCTGGTGTTCCCTTAAGAAACCATCCAGGTTCTGAGACTGGGTTTCGGGCCTCTGGGGACTCAAAGTCACCCACTCACTCCTACTCCACTGAGATAGGCCGTGAGCCCCTACACCCCTCTCACTACTCTGAGACCTAGCTGGGCTACTCTGAACCTCTACCCCCATCCACGATGGGAAGATCCCTGAGCCACTGCTATTGGAAGTACTCTCCCATACCTCATCAGAACCTTGGGCACCCTCCCAACGGTCTGCTTCCGCTGCCAGCTCCCATGGGCAAAAAGAGCCATACCTCAACAGGTGTTGGCGCAGCCCGGGACAACAACTACCAAGCAGCTGCTCCTTGACAACCAGAGCATACAGTCCGTCAAAAGCCCGTTCCGTGTGTACCCTTAACCAATCATCCAGTGCATCCTCACATTCACCCACAAACGTGTCCCAAGACTGGTGAGACAGCTTCCTCCTGCCCCTAAACTTCAACCTACATTCCTCCTCTAGGAAAACAGGTACCAGACTCTGGGAATGGGGAATGGGACTCTCTGCACTGGGCTCTCTATCGCTGCCACCACTGGACTCAACCCTCCCTGGGGAATCCAGAAAACCACAACTGCGCTCTGGGGACAACCTACCCTCCAGAGCTAATCTCTCTCTGGCGAAGGCCCTCTCTGCCTCCGCCGTCCTCTCCTCCACACCCAGCTGCGCCATCTCCTTGGCATGCTCTAACCTGAGCTTCTCCATGCCCAGCTGATGCTCCCTTTCCTCCCTCCTATCTATCCACTCCTCTGGGGACAGGGAAAGGGATGGGGTGCTGCTCCTGACACTGGACCCAGCAAGGGACTCCCTATCTATGGGGTCTTCACTTTCTACTGGCGTCCCTGTCAGGTAACCTTCCTCCTCTTCTGAATCTTCAGGGCTCCCCACAGACCCACCACCCTCTCGGCGTGCGGCCCGGGCCCTATCCTCCTCGCTGCGCTCTCGCTCCCACTCAACCTTTTGCCAAGTGATCAGGTTGTCCCTCAGTTTGGACTGGGTATCTAACTCACCCACCTCTATGTCCCTCTCCTCACAGAACCTTACCAGCTCCAACCTACTGTACCTAAACAGACTACAGAAGTTAAAAGCAGGCTCCATTTTGGCGGACGTTCCTGAGAAGAGTTTAACACAAGGAACCTGAGTGTCTGAGCTAACACAGGAGTACATGATTCAAAAAGGACACCTTCAGGAGAAGAAATAATGGAAATAAAAAAAAGAAAAACAATAATCCCTAAAATGTGATTTATCTAATGCAGAGTTTTGTGGTGTAGCCAGTCGCTGCTGCGGTACAGCGCAAACGCACGTCCAAATCCCACCGCTGCCACCAATGTTAGACCTGGCGATTTCTGGTTGGCTAAGGCTTGCGCCAAAGCCAGGCAGAAACCACCACTCTAGTCAGGGCAAGGAAGTTACACGCCAAAGATAACCCCTGCTCACCCCCTTGGTAGCTTGGCACGAGCAGTCAGGCTTATCTCTGAGGCGATGTGTAAAGCGTTTGCGCGCGCACCCAGCAACAACACCCAAGGCCCACCACAAAGGAAACTCCACACAAGGTATTCTATAAAAATAACCTTTGTATTATACACAACACATTAGATAAGAACACACACTTTACAATGTGCCAACAGGCACGGGCAGAATTTACAAGGGATTATATATATACAGGGGACAGGGCCACGTGGACCACTGTCAAGAATTAGCACTTTTTGATATTCAGCACTTAGCACCAAATATAAAATTACTGTAGCACAAAACATAATATTCGTATAGCACACAACCAGTACTTACTGGTAACAAGACAGTACCAACTACGCAACCCTAACCACTTTAGGAGACTATCACGCAGGGACTCAGAACCTCCCTAGTACCACCGGTACCAGGGGAACACTACCACTTAGGTATCACAATACCTGTATGGGAAAACACATATTACACATGATGCATAAAATATTCAGAGGTGCCGAACATGGTGAACACATGATGCATGAAACATTCAGCGGTGCTCTGAAAGAAAACACATGATGCAGAAACTACATTCAGCGGTGTCATAAAAGGAAACACATGATGCATCGAAAATACATTCAGAGGTGCAGGTAGGAACGTTAGCGTGAAAACTCACATAAGCCACCACCTGTGGCAGTCCCTAGGCCAACTGGCCTTTGTCCAAGCTAGGACACTCTGTCTCAGCCAAGCTGCGCCAGCTGCGCAAGCTAAAAAGTAATTATCCCCAACCTAAACGTTGCAGCTGCCCACTAAGTGCTGGGCAGCTGGGAAACTGAGCATGGACACCACCAAGGTGCCCTGGGACACGTAGGAGCGGCCCGCTGCCTTCCGGGGCCGCCCTTCTCACTACGAAATGCCCCCTAGAGCCTTCGTGGCCCTAACCGATCAATGCCCCGTCGTTGGAGTCCCTCTGGACTCTGTGCCAATCAAAATGCCCCCTAGAGCCTCACGGGGCTCGAGAGCAATGTGCCAGTCGTTGGAGCCTCACAGGGCTCTATGGAAGTGCCCCCGGTCGTTGGAGCGTTAGCGCTCTAAATACGCATGCCCCCTCTCGTTGGAGCCTCACGGGGCTCGTGAACACAGCTCCCTGCACCCCCCAGCACATGCGCGGAGTCCCCCAGCCCTCTGGACACTCACCGGCTGTTCGGGGGACTCCCGCGTCGTCTCCGTTCTGGTGGGAAGGCTCCGAGGCTTCCTCGCGGAGGGGCAGGCACCGACAATGTGCCTCGTGCCCCCTCCGCACCGGCTCCGGCCTCTTCTCCCTCTTCTTGCTCCGGGAAGCGCGGGGTAGGCTCCCGTCCGCTTCCCGTGTTTACGTCGCGGCTTCCTCCTGGCGGCCCCGATCACGTGGGCCACACCCCCTCCCGCTGGACCAATCCCAGCGCGGCAGGGGGATGACGCGGCCGGGACTCCGGGCTGCGGCGGTGAATTCGCTACCGGCCTTTCCTGAAGCGCGGGGTGGGCTCCCGCCTTCGGATTCAGAGCAGGAAGGGCCAGAAATGAGCGGCAAGGTTCCTGGCGGGGTGGGCACCCGCCAGAAATATCGATCCTGCAATAAAGCGGGGTGGGCACCCGCTCACGAAATCCAAGCGCACACAGCGCTATAAAGCAACGCACAGCGCTCCCAGCGCTATAAAACCCAACAAGCGCTCCCAGGCGCTACAAAGATAGCAGGTTCAGGAAAACAGCGCGCACAGCGCTGCAAAGTCCAGGAAGCGCTCCCAGGCGCTGTTGATCACCAAGAAGGTCCAGTAACGAGTCCTCAAAGAACAGGGGGCAAAGGCTGGGCCCAGAGCCAGCACACAGGGTCCTCCAGCAGGGAGGCAGTCCCCAGTGGCGGTCTCTCCTGGCGCCCAGCAGCAGCAGGCCCCCCCTCAGATGATCCTGCAAGAGAACACCCAATGTAAGGGGACACAGCCCCTTTTTATACTGTACAAGTCTTTGTCTAAGGTGCAGGGAAGGGGCGAACCAGTTCCATCTGGTTCCTGAGCACTTTGTTTTGCTCAGCCCCTCTCCCTATTCACTGGCAGGGCTAGGGTCATTAGACGCACCACAGGGGCCGGCGCCAGCATTGTGTGGGGGAGCCCTGTCCTATTCAGGACCCAGGTACACTCCTCCCCAGCCATCAACATGCT
Organism: Triturus cristatus; assembly: GCF_964204655.1. Lineage (NCBI taxonomy): Eukaryota > Metazoa > Chordata > Amphibia > Caudata > Salamandridae > Triturus > Triturus cristatus. Next base: position 596,273,090 of record NC_140584.1, on the reverse strand, counting down.
AACTCCCCATTCACCACTGGGTGACTCCTCCTGACCCTGGGGAATTCCCTAGTCCGTCACCTGACCTCACCAGCCAATCGCCAGACAAGCCACACATTTCAGACTGCACACTGAAGTGCCCACTTCTAGAAGTGGCACTTCCACACCAGGTACATGCACGCCGCACACATCAACGCGCAGCATTCACTCCCACGAGTCCGCACATACCAAACACGGGCCTGCACACCCCACGCATCAGGAACTGCCGGGACACATACATTCCCCCATGCATTCCTATGGGAGGGCAGGCCACCCTCACAACACGCACGCACTTTACCCTGGGACACAGCGGTAAAGTGCGTTGAAGTCAATAAAATCACTAAACCAAGTCATCAATAAAAAGCGAAAAGTCTCGGGGGTGAACCTGCCAGAAGGGCCGGGTCCAACAGTGCCCCTAAATACCCCGCTTGTCCCGTTTGGTATCTGTCCAGAAGATAAGCTGGATCTATAGGGGAGCGATATAGCCAGTGATTCACTACCACTAATTGTGACGCCCAGTAATAGAGTCTAAGGTCCGGGAGGGCAATGCCACCATCGTACCACCCTTTCGTCAGTTTTTTCATTGCAATATGAGGAGACCCACCATCCCATAACAGCGTCCGAATTGCACTCTTTTTTTCGGAGAAATATGTATCTGGGACTCGGTGTGGGCAATTCTGAAGGCTGTAGAGAAAGCGCGGGAGGGCCAGCATTTTAAAAAGAGCAGCACGGCCCAAGTATAATTTTTTAAATGCCATGCCACCATCTTACCAGCTTTGTCCCCCTCGGAATGCTGACGTGCTAAGTATGTTTTATAATCCAGTGCACAGAGATTATCAAGTGTCTCCTTATATGCTAGGCGGGCCTGGGCCAGCAAGGGACCAACATGAGGATCTGTGGATGATAGCAACTTGCACCTCTGCATTTCCAGCTCATGGTTTTGGAGCGCGCCCGTGAGTGATTTATGGGAGCCATATGTAGCTTTGATGGCATGTCCTCTAAGGACAGCCTTAAATGCATCCCACTCCCTCCCCATGCTTGAGGCCGTGCCCGAGTTAGTTTGGAAATATGAGTCAATGGAATGCGACAGAGTGGCGTGGAACGACTAGTCAGTGAGCGCTGCGAGTGGGAGTCGCCAGGTCAATATCCTGGGCTTCTGTGCTCCGATACAAGACGCAACTGCAGTGGATTGAGATCCGAGATGGTACGCGCTTAATAGTCTGCATGTAGTATGCTATGTAGGGCACTGTCTGAGCAATAGACGGTGTCTATCCTCGTGTAGAGGTCATGGATTGCAGAGTAGTTCGAGTAAGTTCGTAGCGTGGGGTGCTTACTTCACCGTGCATCGTGTACTTGCATATATATTACCTACATCCTCATATGTTGTGCTAATTTAATGGACTGTGCTCCTGCTAGTGGAGTGCGAGATCGGTCCAAAGTGAAGCCCTGCAGACCATTAAAGTCTCCACCCCAGTATGTAGGTACTGTGTGGTCTGTGAGCAAAGACGGTGTGATTGATTGCAAAAATGCCACTTGACCGGAGTTTGGGGCATAGAGGGTTACCAGTGCCAATGGGGACCCATTTAACAGGCCTTCTAGGGTTGCATAACGACCTTGTGCACTTATTTGGGGATGTAATATCTTTACCGGGACATCGGGTGCCACCCATATAAGAGCGCACCTAGCATATCCTGAGTATGTGTTGTCAAAGACCGTGCCTCTCCAGCGCTTGTGGAGGGATGCATGAGTTTGCTGGGTCAGATGTGTTTCCTGTAATAGCGTTAATGAGACCTTGTGGTGATGCAAATATTGATACTCCTTGTGGCACTTGGCACAACCCGCCAAGCCATGTACATTCCAAGTTAGCAGAGTATAATCACCGTCAACCATCTTCTTGGCAATAAAAGAGTAAGCAGGCACAGGATTGCAATTTAAGACCCACTCCCCGCAATGAACCGACTCCCATCCCCAGCAACATTTAAATGAGCAGTCACCCCGCTCCCTCCACACCACGTGGATAAATGGACAGATCGAAACAAATAATAGAATCCACCAACATCACACCCCAGGCCGACTTGCCAACCGGCAATTGGCCATCTGCACTGAAATGCAATTTATTCAAACAGAAAATAACATTGATAAAAAAAATACAGAGAAGCATCTCAAAGGATCTATTTCAAATGAATGAAATATAAAGAAACAGAAGAACAAAAGAGTGAAGAAAAAAAGAAGAAGAAGAATAGTGAGGGAAAGGAGAAGAGAAAAGAACAAGAGAAGAAAGAACAAAGAATTATAAAGGTGCTGTCTCAGCTACATATCACACTCCGGAGGGCGCAGCAAGTCAGGGTGGCGCTGCCGGTTGGCTGCCTTATAAAGTTCTAGCCGGCAACATTCTTGTCTACAATACGCGGGTCTATTATAAGTTCTCAGACATGTCTCTAGATGTTCAACCAAGTTCCTCCTCAGACTGCGGGGTGAGAGCTGGGCCGCTCCTGATAGTGCCATGTGCTGTGAGGCAGTAAGAAGTAGTGTCCGATACATTGCTGTGTCTGAGTCCGATTCCAATCTTTGGGGAGATGTGGAGCTGCCAACATGTTCGCAACTTTATGGCTTGCGCACGTTCTTGGGCCAGCTGGGCTTTCGTTGGTCGCTGCATTCTTCCTCTGCAGCGGCCCTGGCGTGAACCCACCAATTTCCATGCTTGACGAGGATCCGTCACCATCGTGGGCGGTGTGTGAGAAAGCCCGTGTTGATTTATCAAAGCCCAGGCCTCTTCAGGAGTGACACAGAAGACGGAATTGTCTTTATAACAGATACGTAGCTTGGCTAGGTATTGTAGTGAATATTGTATTTCGTGTTCTCTAAGGCACTTCTTGACCTCCAAGTAGGAGGATCTGGTACTCTGCACCGACAGGGTGTAATCTGAATATATGTGGCCTGTTGCATTGTCGACTTGCCATGGGCCCCGGGCTCTAGTTATCTGCAGGATATGGGGGCATATGTATCAAACTCCCGTTTAGCGAATCCCAATTTGCGATATTTTGCGATTAGCAAATTGAGATTCGATAAGCAGCATGTAAAAAATAAATCGCAAATATTTTGCGATTTCTTAAAAATCGCAAAATATTCTCAGAAACCTCATTTGCGATTTCCTAATAGCGAAATTCGCAAATTAAGAAATCGCAAAAACGGGAATCTGCAATCCAGGTGCAGCCTGATGACATCACAAACAGGAAACTGGAGTGATTTCCTGCACCTGCTCACCTGAGCCACACCCAAAGGCTGCTTGGAGAGTGTGAGGAGGCATCCCAGGAGAGAGCAGCCAGCAATGGCTTCCAACAAACAACAGGAGGGCAAGGATGCAGAGAAGAGGAAGAGGAAGCACAAGTTTTCAGAAAAGGAGCAGGAGGTCCTCATTGAAGAGATGGAGTGCAGCCATGAGCTCCTTTTTGGCAAGAAGGCACTGCGTGTCCGAGAGGCGAGGAAAAGGAAAATTTGGCTGGACATCCAAAGTAAGGTGAATGCAGTGGGAGTGACCAATCGTACCATTGAAAAATTGCGCAAGCGATGGTATGACATGCGCCAGAGGTCGAAGGAGAGGGTGGCAGCCAGACTGAAGGACGCAAATCAGACTGGAGGAGGACCATCCACAGCAGAACAGCCAACATCCCACGAGGAGCTTGTGGAGTCCACTCTCCTGCCTGAGAGCGTCGGTGGTGTGGCTGACATAGACAGCTCCGACCCTGCATCCAGCAGCCAAGGAAAGATGCATGCAAAATCAATCTGCACTCATCCCCATCCCATGCACACTTCCCCAAATGCGCATAGTAACCTCACAAAATGTCATTACAGTCCAAGTCTTACAGCCCACCCAGCAATGCATCATGGGACTTGTAGTACTATGTCTGACAGTGTGTCCATGAGTCAAAGGAAATCTAATGCAACATGTGGGTTGGGGATAAGTGAATGATACAGTGTCAGAGGTTAGCCAAAACAAACTGTAGGAACTTTATTGATTGCCAATTACAGACAAAGACACAAACTCATGTAGTCCCCTTTACATCCACAGCACAATCCAGGGCACGTGAAGACAGCGCAGAGGGAGAGGAGCCTGCACAGCCTGAGGACTCCAGTGACGAGACTGAGCAGATTCCAATCCAGCGCAGGAAGCGCGCACATGTGCCCCCACTGCCTCCATTTGAGGACGAATTACCGGCCACAGGGGATGACAGTGACAGGAGAGAGGGGAGTCAGGGTGTGTCACACATGCCCATTCAGGAAACAACAAGGCCAAGGATCCGATCACAGGACACACGCAGGTCAAGGCCCAGGAGCAGCACTGCGACTGAAGCCGAAGAATCCGTCTTCTCAGGCCTGGAACATAGCATGCTGCAGGAACAGCGCCTGCAAAGCAAATCACTTAGGTCAATCAATAGGCAGCTATGCCGTATCCACAAGGACCAGAAAAACATGGGGGAGGGCATCATGGCCATGGCAGGTGCCATCCGTGACCTATGTGACGCTTTGAGGCACAACCAGGCCGCCAGTGATAGGGCTGGCCGACGTGCCAATGCACGCCTTCACAACTATACAAAGGCCGCGAACCGCCTCTGCACCACCACCACCACCCTCACACGCAGAAGCGTGACTATGCAGGTCGAAATGGCGCACTGCTGCCAGGATGTAGCCCGAGGACTTGCACAGGTCACCACTGCTGTGGAGCAGCTGCAGACGGCCAACGCAGGTGGCAGCGCACTCATGGCCTCTGCCGAGAGTGAAGACACCTCCAGTAGGAGCAGCATCACTCCTACATTGCCAGGGGACAGACGACGCAGTGCCAGACAGGGTGCAGGACAAGGGAACACCATGGGGGGCACTCAGCCTGGACGCCAAACACCACCAATGCATCACCGAAGGAGGTGAACTGTGCGGTGACACTTAATGCAAACAGGGTGAAGTAACCCTACTATGCTGTGTGCACAGTTACTTGTGCCTTACCTGCACTGTGTGCATAACATGTGCTGGGGACAGCTACAATTTTCATAATTGTGAAGTGTGAATAAACACTGCACACATTATCAAGCTTTTTTGTCTCATGTCATCATTGCTCACCTAGAAATAGTTTTGTGTGATCTCAGTCCGTCTCTGGCGTCCAGCAGCTGCTCCGACTCCTGATGCAGGTCTGGCAGGGGGAGCAGGGCGCTCGTCATCCGATGTGTCTGTATCGGTCACATCAATTGTGGTGCCTTTCCTCATTGCCCTGTTATGTAGCATTGCACAGCTTGCCACGATTTTACAGCAGGTCTCAGGGCTGTATTGCAGTGCGCCTCCACTTTTATGCAGGCACCGGAAGCGGCTCTTCAGGATTCCAAAGGTACGCTCAATGACGCTGCGTGTAGATCTGTGTGCCCTGTTGTAGCTCCTCTCACTTGCATTTGCAGGATCCAGATATGGGGTCAGGATGAAGTCCCGCACTGCATTGGCACTGTCACCTGCAGGGATAGACACAATAGGTAAGTCAATGTCCCCCCCTCAAGTGATGTAGTGGATGTATTGATATGTGCCATGTATTTACCTAGCAGGTATCCCTCCCCAAACTCTCCAGCACTCAGACGTCTGTGTATTCCACTGTGTCTAAAGATGAAAGAGTCATGTGTACTGCCGGGGTATTTGGGGACAATGTCAGTGATGATATACTTTGCGTTGCACACCATCTGTATATTGAGGGAATGGTAGCATTTCCGGTTTCTGTAGACATATTCAGTTGCTGATGGGGGTGTGATGGCCACATGGGTCCCATCGATGCAGCCAATGACGTGGGGGAAACGTGCAATCTGGTAGAAGTCCAGTTTTGTTTGCTGTAATGCCTGTTAGGTGGTGGGGAAGTATATGTGCTGTGAGAGCCTCTGTAGCATTGCATCTAGAAAGGCATGTAAGAAGCGCGAAAGTGCACTCTGTGACACCCCACCAACCTCCGCTATTACCCGTTGAAAACTCCCTGACGCCAGGAGGTGCAGGGAGCACAGGACCTGCACATGTGTGGGAATTGTTTGTGTCCTGCGTGTAGGGTGTTCCAAGTAGGGTTTCAGCTCCTCAATCAGGTCCATTATGGTCTGTGGGTGCAGTCTGTACTTGTCATAGATGTCCTCTTCAGTGTGCTGGAACAGAGTGATGCGCAGCCTGAATATACGTTCCTGTCTCATTCTCCTCTGTGCAAGAGCCCGAATACGCAGCCTCCTGGCTATCACGAACATTGCTGCCATTGTGGTTGGGTCTGTTGCATTGTGGGGTGGTTTAAGTACCTTGCACCAGTTTACCACCTGCATGCAATTGGTGTTAATTGCGATTTCTTAATTTGCAAATTTCGTGAAATCGCAATTAGCGACTTTTTCATACATTTGCTAGCGATTTCTTATATTGCGATATCCTTATTGCAAATTTCGCTAAGTCAAAAAAATCGCTATTTAAGAAATCGCAAACATATTTGCAATTTTTCAGTTTCGCAGCCTAAGAAATCGCTAATTTAGCGATTTCTTAATTTTTCCCAGGAATGTGTGTCATACATATGAAATTGCGAAAATTTAGTTGCAAACACTGTTTTTTGCGATTCGCAGCGTTTGCGACTAAATTTTGGTTTCATACATATGCCCCATGGTCCCTGTCTTGATAATTGAATAGTCTTGCCACCACAGGCCTAGGAGGATTGCCCGGGCGCGAGGGTCCCCTCGGCACCCTATGAGCTCGTTCGACCAAGAAGAATTTCAAATTCTTGCCCTGAAGGATTTCTGTGGTAAACCAGGCCTCTAGGTAGAGCTCCATGTTGTTGCCCTCCGCCGGTTCCAGCAGGCCCACTATGCGCACGTTGTTCCTACGGGAATGTCCTCTACGCAAGCTCTCAGGAAGTCCACTTCTTGCTGGAGATATTGAATATGGTCTGTTGCCGCATTCACTGTGGGGCACAATGACGCTAAAGTGGATTCCGTCTCCTCCATTCTATCTTTCAGTTTCTTATGATCTTCCCTCAAGAACCCTATATCAACACCTAGCGAGTCAATTTTGGGCCCAAGGTAGTCTAGATGTCCAATATCGCTGCCATCAGCTCATCGAACCAGTGCGATTGATAATTGCGATCAACAGGATTTGGGGGACCAGAGTGTTCCGTACTATTCGCGCCAGGAGCCAGGGTCTCTATATCTAATGGCTGCTATTGCGCCTTGTTCCTTCTGGATTTTCCCATTTCGACAGTATTGGCGTGTGGTGCTTCGTAGTTAGTTGTCTGTCTGCCGGGGTCCTCTGGGAGGAGGTTAGTATTGGTTAATAATCAACAATCAATAATCGGCGGTGGGGTCAGGGTTGAGAGCGTGGCTCAGCTGGGCAGCATGTGACGTGCAAAAACGGGGGCTCTTGAGAACGCCAATCGCCCCCATCCTGTCCGCCAGGCAGCCCTGGCAGCGTCACGGCAGACCCGTTAGCACGTGGGACTTTGAGGTGACCGACGCCAAGGATGCTTACTGTAGTTGCTATGCTGTGGGGCACCGAGGCATCAGGGGTCTTAAACTTAGTATGGCGCTGCTGTCATGCAGGCAGGGGCCACCCACTGAGAAATGAGCAAGGCAGTGTGTGCGCTGCATTCATGCCTCCTGCCAATAGTCTCGTGCTGGGCCCTCTCTCGGTGAGCTCCCACTCTGTGGATCCATGAGACCCCCACATTATTCAGTGCACCCCCAACAGAGTTTACAGGGCTGGGGAGTCCCAGGGGCCCGCACTGCAAGTGGTACACGGGTGCTTCCCTCTCTGTCCGGCAACCCTATGAATGATTGTCCAGGACACGCTCAATATTTTCAATAGGGGCCACCAGCGAGCGGGACCGTCAGCGTACCAACTACACAGCCCAGTGCGTGAGCACCCTTGGTGTGGAGACTACGTCGATAGGCCTCCAGGATGCACTGGGCGGGTGTCCGCAAGTCGCAGCCACGCAGGATCCACAATGTGACCAACGCAATGTCTTCATGCTCCAGTGCCTGTCAGTATGCTCCTATCGAACGGAAGTGTCAACTTTTGGGCAGCGTGGCCCAGTGGCGCTCTGATAGTTTAGTGGCGCAGCAGTGCCCCGCCCCCGCTCTGCAGCGTCAGATGCAAGTCCCGGGGCCCCCGGGCTGGTCCGGTACGGATCAGTAACCCCCTCTGCGCCTTGCGCTTCTTACGAATCACTCCTGGCACAGTGTTATAATCAACTTGTTCTTGGTTGTATGTGGAATGTCAGCTCGTGGCATGGAATGGAATGATCTCATGGGTATGTCATGAATCATTCATTCTATGCATAGCTGAATAAAGAGACTTCTGGAAAGGCCTACAGTTTCGTGGATTTAACACTGGTGACGAGTGACTCTGCCTGATTGGGGACAGGTGACCTGACCACCGATTACCCTACTCTCAAACTTGGACCCACAACGGAAAACGTGGAACGTGAAGAAAATTTCGGACGATCATATGGATTTGTTTTTTTTTTACTTGAAAAGAGCATTATAGGAATGAGAGTATTGCGTCAATTCTACAAACCGGATTCTATACTTTCACCATAATTTCATCGAAATAGTGAGTGCTTTCAAACTAACCGTTTGTCTTGGTTTACGCGAGGCTCACATCTGTCTAACGGCTGACTCGCGAGCTCACACGCCTGCTTCTCAAGCTTCTCGGATTTGTTCATTACTCTGGCATTGACGCTCAACGTACGCTGACACCCGACGTATGCGCCATCACGTCGCAACGTGCAACCATCTTGGTAAAGTGACTGCTGACAAAGTAAACATCGGAATGACGTCCAATATCATTATCGAACATTGCAACCACGCATTTCTCTTCATACGGTCAGATTTACAAAAAAGATTAAACTTTTCTTGCCCCTCTATTAAACCAAGGATTGTGTTCACTGAGATATTGCACATACAACGGCAAGACTATTCCTGGCACATTCTCAACTAAAGCATAGTATATTGTGATATTTCTACCTTACTTTACTCATTAACGATTACAAATACTTTTCACCTTATCACCTTGCTACCCTTTCACTACCATGGCCGCTGCAACCAGTATGTCGCAACCACCTGCATTCTTGTCAGAGAAGGGGGATCCGATTCTTCCATGGAAGAGGTGGAGGAATCTTTTTGATTCATATACTGTGGCAATTGGTGGCGAAAAAATTTCGGCCTTTAGAAAGAAAGCCATTCTTTTGCACAATTTGGGTGTGGAAGGGAGGAACGTGTATGACAGTATGGATCTGATATCTGCTGGCAATGGTGATAGGGAACCTGCTGATGTCTATGAAATGTCAATGGCAATGCTGGGAAGATATTTTGGTCGTCGCATTAATGTAGTGCTTGAGCGTCACAGATTTTTCACCAGAGTTCAAGGGCCAGTTGAACGAGTGGGTAGTTATGTCGCATCGTTAAAGACTCTTGCGTGAACATGTGAATTTGGTGAATTATCTCATTCCTTAGTAAGAGACCAGTTGGTGAGATGTACCAACAGTACCAGGGTACAAGAGAAGCTATTATCTAAGAATCTGTCTTTGGCAGAGGCTATAGCTATTGTTGAAGGAGTTGCAAACACATCAACTTGGGTAAAAGAATCTTGAGGTCAAGAAAGAAGCTCAAGGCGATGTTCATGCCTTGTCAGACTCTGACAATCATCAAGCGTTTTCTGACAGTGTTGCTAAAGTTTCTTCCAATGATAAGGGAAAAGGGTCTGAGAAGGGCACACGTGTCGTGCACAACCCTGACAAGGATGCACAATTGCATCCTAAACGTGACGTCCAACAATGAAGTTCTGATCGTGTTTTTCATGAGAAGGGTATCAATGACTCTCAAAAGACGAGATGTTAGGTGTTATAGATGTGGAAGTTTTTCACATCTATTGAATAATCCTAACTGTTATGCAAGAGGGTCGGTGTGTAAGAAATGGGGAATTAAGGGCCATTATGCTCAAGTGTGTAGGTCCTCTGGGAGGAATGGAGTGACTGAGAACACTTCTGATGCAGTACGCACCATAATTTTGAATGTTAAGGATGGTGATGGTGAAGTTGGCTCTGGAAAAGTGATTATGCCAGAGTGTGACATTGAAGTGGATGGGCAAGACTTTCTTGTGTTGGCCGACTCTGGTTCACCTTTTACCAAGATTGGTAACAAACAGTGGTATGAAAGTGTGGGATTAAGTAACTTGACACTTCTGCCTCCTGATATTAATCCAGTTAGTTATGGAGGTTCACGCATTAATGTACTTGGATATGTTGTAGTGAAAATTCTATTTAGAGGCAGACATACTGTTGGGAAGGTGTATGTAGCTGAAAGGGGTGACACCTTGTTGGGGTAGAGGCATCAGCGTGATTTGGGAATTATTTTGAATCCTGGTGCCAGTAACCCTAAAGATCAAGTTTTGTTGGTTGATTATGCTTTGAAGATTTTCTTGAAGTGTTTGCGGATATGCTGGGATGTCTCAAGGGTTTTGAACATCGCATTATCTTGAAAAAGGGAGCCAAGCCATGTGTGCATACGGTACACAGAGTGCCTAACATGATGATGGAACCTTTGAAAATGGAACTTAAGAGATAGTTGGATTTGGGAGTCATTTAAGAAATAGAGGCTTCAGAGTAGTTGGCTCCGATTGCTTTGGCTCCTAAGGATGGCGGTGCCAGTGTCAGGATGAGTGTGGACTTGCGAGGGTTGAATGAGTGGATTTTGGTGGATCGTCAACCTCTCCCGAATATTTCTGAGTCCATTAGCATGTTGAAAGGTGCTAAGATTTTTAGTGTGTTAGATCTCTCATCTGCGTACCATCAAATTGTTCTACACAGTGACTCCAGGCTCCTGACTTCCTTTGAAACTCCTTTGGGAGATTACCACTTTTTGAGGATTCCCTTTGGAATAGCTTTAGCGGCGGCTTGTTTTCAGAGAGTTATGAAGGTGGTCCTTGGTGATTTGGCTAATGTCCTGTTCTTTCAGGATGATATCCTGATTTATGGAAAGGATGAAGGGGAGCATGGAGCGACTTTGAGGAGAGTATTGGAAAGATTGAAGGAGAAAGGTCTTCCAGTAAAAAGACAGAAGTGTCGTATAGGTCTGAGATCTGTTACCTACCTTGGGAATGTCATATCTGGAGAGTGAATTCAATCTAAATTGGAGCTTACTGAAAGTATAGTGAAGGCTCCCACGCCTGTGGATAAGGAGCAAGTAAGGTCCTTTTTAGGACTGGCAGAGTTTTACTCCAAATTTGTCATGGGGTTTGCAAGTGTGGTTGAGCCCTTCAGGGCATTGTTGAAGAAAGGAGTGCATTTTGAGTGGACCAGTGACTGTGAGAAAGCTTTTGTGACAATTAAATCTGAAATTTGAAAAATGCCGACCTTGGGGCATTTTGATGTCAAACAAAAAATGATTCTGACCACGGATGTCAGTCTCAAGGGGATGGGGCCGTACTTTCTCAGATTGTTGGATGAGAAAAAAGAGTGGTTGCATTTGCTTCCAGTGCACTCAGGTATGCTGAGGCCAACTACTCTTGCATAGAGAAAGAGGCTTTGAGTGTGTTTTGGACAGTGAGACATTTCAAATTTTATTTTTGGGGGGAAATTCCGTTTTTGGGCAGGTCTGATCAACGACCTCTCAAGCAAGTTTTTTCTTGTCTTCATAACGATCACATGACTCCCAGGCACAAACGTTGGAGTGAAGAGATCCAAGAATACAATTTTTGTGTGCAATACATTCCTGGTCTGAGCAACAAGTCTGCTGACTGTCTGTCTTGCCTACCTTTGGGGCATGAGCAAAGCGAGGATGAGGTAGAGCGTGTGAACTGGGTGGCTGAACCTACCATGTCTAATGAATGATGGTTAATGAGTGTCAATAAGGACAAGGTGTTTTCTACTCTCAAGCGAATCATTACCAAAGGATGGCCTGATTTAAAAAACTCTTGCTCTGGACCTAAGACCTTTCTGGTCTGTGAAGGGTGATTTGACTTTTTGCCAAGGTAATCTCATGAGTGGAGATAGAGTTGTTCTGCCTACTGATTTCAAGGACAAGGTCATTAATCTTACTCATGAGGGCCATCTTGGCAGAAGTCTCACCAAGGCTCGTGTGAGGGAGAGGTTTTGGTGGCCTGGGATGGACCGCATCATTGAAAGTGTGGTCAAGGATTGTCAGCTGTGTGCTACCAATGACAAATCTCATGTCACCAGTCATGCCCCTTTGTCTCCAGTGGAAGTCCCAGATATGGTATGGTCCAAATTGGGATTGGACACAATTGGTCCGTTCGAGCTTATGCCTTCTTATGAAATGTTTGTTCTTCTGCTGGTGGATTACACCTCTAAGTGGGTTGTGACTAAGTGTGTGGCTGTGGGCAATACCAGAACGGTGATTGATTTTCTTAAGGATGTCTTTGTGTCTGAGGGTGTTACGAAATACTTAGTCATGGATAATGGTGTGCATTTTGCGTCTCACAAGATGCAAGTTTTTTCTCAAAGATTTTGGTATTGTTCATGAGAAAACGTCCCTGTATGCACCACAGGCCAACTGTTTGACAGAGAGAATGAACAGGATGGTTAAAAGCTGTGCTCAATGGGCATTAGAATCAAGGCTGTCATTTGGAAGTGTTTTGAGAGAAACGTGGTGGGCTCATCGTATTGTTCCTAATATGGTCACACAGAGATCTCCCTTTGAGGCTTTGAGGGGAAGAAAGGCAACTTCTAAGTTGAATCCTGTATGGTTACCTGAGTGTAACAAAGTGGGTGTTACTGATAAGTCAAGGAGGTCCAGACTCTTGAACTATCAGCAAAGTATAAAATGAGGTATGATGCTAAAATGTCTGTCGAAAAGAAGAAATGCTGTCTTGTGGATCAGGTTCTGGTGAAAAAACAGAGACATAGCTGCAAGGGGATCTCTGGTTTTATGGGTCCTTACACCATCACTGTATCAGGAAAAATGTTGCAACAGTTGATACTGGTAGTACTTGGAGCATGCCCAGACTTGTTAAATTTTCTGGAAAATCTCCTGGCGTCATTGTTGCTGGATTTCCTGATGGCACTGTTCCTGGGAGCGCTGGTTGTTGTGATAGTGACATGAGGAGATCTTTTCCGAAAAGGTGCAGAAATGTGCATACCAAGTTGAAAGATTATGTTCTTTATTAGATCCATTGTTATGGTTCTTTTTTAAAAGTTGCATAACATCTTATGTCAAATTTATGATTGTATTCTTCGCTTGTCACATGTTTATATGAACTTAATTTCCTTGTTTTCCTTATCCTTTTTCTAGTTTTTTTTAAATTTTTGTTTTGACGGGGATGTATTATAATCAACTTGTTCTTGGTTGTATCTGGAATGTCAGCTTGTGGCATGGAATGGAATGATCTCATGGGTATGTCATGAATCATTCATTCTATGTATAGCTGGCCAGCTGACTTGTCGGTGGTTTTCTCTCCTAAATAAAAAGACTTCTGAAAAGGCCTACAGTTTCGTGGATTTAATACACAGTGAGCAGGGAGTGGGGACAGAACACGCTGGACTGCCGCGTAGCCGGGCTGGGTCTCGACATCTAGGTCCGTGTCTTCAGGCCGCCTGTTGGCAAACTTCTGCTGCAGCCCTGTTTTCTCCCATTCTTTGGTTGCAGTCACTGCATCCATTACTAAAATGCTTCCGCTGTGTGGGACGTTGTTTAAACTCGGCCAGGTCAAGGTTTTCTGAGGATTCTTCGGCGGGCCCAGAGCGGAGCTCAGATTAGCACGTCTGTGCTCGCCGCTATCTTGGCCACATCCCTGTAAAATACACTGTTTCTGCTGACTATTTTAAAAATTTTCTCTGGTGGAGACCACCCTGTCCCCCAGCAGAGTTTTTCGAGTTGTCTAACTGCATTTGCTCGTATGGTACAATGTGGGGCAGTTTGAACTCATTTGCCAGGGCTGACTTTAGTTCCTAGGCTGGTGGTGCCTGAGGGAACATCCTAGTGGCGGCTCCTCCACAAAGGCAGAGGAGGGTTACCCCACTACTAATAGAGCAGTGTAAAAAAGAAAACGAAAATGATAATAACAAGCCAGTATTATCATTTTATTTTCTGCAAGGGATTGGAGCCAGGTCAGGGCGGGGTGAGGCTGAGCACAGTGAGGAGTGCTTTTTGAACTCCCAATGTTTGGATGATTGTTTGGCCGGCCCTCTGGGGCCGGCCAAGCAATCATGCGTACTTAGCATGTTCTCCACAGGGCTGTTTTTCACAGCCCATGGAGAACATGCCCAGGCTCCCTGGTACTGCCTGAGCAGCCAAACATGCCGCTCAAACAGGCTGCTCAGACCAATCACGACACTGCTCATGCAGCATTGGGATTTGCTGGGAGAGGCTGGTAGCCTGGGTACTTCCGGTGCTGCAGAGTGAGGACAGAAAAGAGGGTGAAGCGGTGGCTGCAAAGAAGATACTTTAAAAAAAAAAAATCTCCAATTCCCCTCCAAGCCCCCGTACCGAAGCAGCCACCATTGAACGTCACCCACATCTAGAACCGTATATTCAAGTGGCCCACCCTCAACAGACAAGTGAGTTTCACTCCAAAGGAGAGCCATGTAGTGGAGAGGTATCCTGTGATGAAAAAACCCTTCTGACAAGTCGAATAAACATTGCAAATGAGTAAAGCGTCATTGCCATAGTCTCAGGGAATGACTACACGTGTCCTGGAGAGATGAGGGACGTGATGGACAAAGAAGGCTTTCAGAAAACTTGGGTGCGGAATTTTAGACAAATGCTGTGCAACCTCAGATTTTACAGAATTGTTTTCCGGACAAACAAGGAGGATTCTGGACAAACAGAGGGTGTGTTTGTTATACAAGAGGCCTCGTACACAGATGAGGCCTTCCTTTGAGCATTCTTGACACGAGAGGCCCTCTAGAAAAAAAAATGGACATGTGAAGGGCATTTTGATATTTTACACTGGACATTTTGAACACATGAGGTGGAGTCTGTGTGAATGAGGGGCATTTTGGACCTATTTGAGGCATTCCAGGCATTGTGAGGAGCACTCAGGACCGAAAAAGGACATTCTGGTGTAATGTAATGAATACGAATTCTGGGCAGTATATGCCTGTTCTGCTTTCTTAGTGGGCACTCTGCACCAACAAGGGACGTTCTGTAATTTTTCAAGGGCATTGAGGATTTAAGAGAGCCCTTCTAGAGGGAGGGAGAGTCATTCTAGACCAGACTCCTCCAAGTAGCTCGTGAGCTGCTGGTAGTTCTCCAGCTCTCCTGTGTGCATCCCAGCCGATTAAATCGGAACTTTTATTTGGTTGAATCAGTGCTTGAAATGGAAAAATAGAAGTGCAGGTACTCTGTAGCAGAGTACCTGCTTGTTTCTGAGAAGTGCTGGTACTCTCCAATTAAAAGTATAGCCTTTCACTTGAGAAGTGCCGGTACTCTCCCTCTCAAAATAAAAAAGTGTCGGTACTCAGTATCGGACAGTACCGGTCCATTTAAAGCACTGGGTTGAATGTATACATATATGCCAACACGTGAACCTGTATTCAAGACAAAACTGTGTGCATTTTCGGAACTCATTACTGATGTTTGGAGAAAAAAGGCTGAATTTAAAAAAAAATGTAACGATGATATTTGAGTAATCGTGTGGCGTTGGGGGAAATAATGACTTATATTATTATTGTTTACTGGTCATTGCAGCTATGGCTGTTATGAATTACCCAAGTAGAGGCATTCCACATTGACAAAGCTATTTTTACATTATTGATGGCAAGTGTGCCGGGTGCACTGAGGTGAGCACTTGTATATGGTGGCCACACTGTAATCTTGTCAAATACAGCCACTGCTGCAACACTGACAATATTAGAAGCTCAGGGTAGTTTTCCATGAAGATAAGCAGCTCTTATTACAGACAAGGTTGGAGACCCTATTCAAGACTAATGTGGGGCATCCTGGGATCATGTGAGAAAATTGTGAAAAATCATGCGGAAATGATGAACATTCTAGACAAACGTGACCGTGCTGGGGATCGTCTAATGGGCCATGTCGGAGCTCGTAGGCGAAGCAATGCAAAAAATGTAAAACATCTAAGGAAAAACAAATAGCCATGTCTATGTCTCGGTTCTCCGTGAAACTGGCTCTGATAAGACCTTGCCAGCCTGTGGCAGCGTCCTGTGCAGAAATCCACCTCGCTATGCCTGAATGTCCTATAAACCTAATTTATAGGTTAGCAGACCCTCATTTCTCGGTTGATGGGAGAGTTCTCCAGCGCGTGTGATTTGAGAGTCTCTTGTCCTCTCCAAGAGATGGATTGGAAGCCACGCCTGGCTATGAACTGTTTGACTTCTCTCACTCCCCTCTGCTCCCCTCGCGCCTCATCATTTACAGCGTCTCCATCTTTGCCGTCTTTCTCGCTTCTTTGTTTATCTTCAGCCCAGCACGCTCCCCACCCCAGCAAGAACCCCCCTCCCGGTCCATCGCTTTCATTCGCCTCCATACACAGCAGACCCATTGCCAGAGGGGATTGTGCTTCTAAGAAACTGCCCGGAGCGGTAGAATTAAAAATCCTGTCACACAGCCATCCGCTGATGGCGCAGTCAGGAGCGGCCCGGCCAGAACGAGGAGGCAGAGCTCCATTAAAGCAGGAGAAGCTGTCAATGCAGAAAAAGGCCCGGGGCCAAGAGGACCCCGCGTGCCCATCCAAGGCGCCATCGTGGTACTGGAAAGGCGGACAGCACTGCCTGGGCGCACAGTGAGGCTCAGCGCAGGCCCGATGGATTCGCTCCTTCCCTCTGCAGCCTCTTTCCCGCGCTTCCCCACATGTCAGCGCCGTTTGATCTCCGGCATACCTCTGAAGAAGTAATAAGCAGGGTTCGGCTGTATCCTAGGGGGGAGCTCTGATCTCACAGGGGTGGCTCTGATTCCGCAGAATAACTGTGATGCGGGGGAAGTGATTCCGGGATTGTTCGGGAGTGTTGATCAATGGACTGCATCGGACTGACCTGTGGAGAAACCGTGATCGGAGCTTCTGAGAGGACAGTTGAGCTTGTCGGAGCCAGCCTCATGTACGGCAAAACGATGCAAAGGCTGACTGACTGGACCGGGGCCGAGTTGATTGTGCGTTTAGCGGAGTCTGACCATTCCACTGACCGTGCCTCATTTCCACCGGCTTTTAAGAGCCGAAGGCCTATTGGGAGTTATTTCTAGTTCTCTACAACCTAGCCTGCTATTGGATCATCTGTTGGGCCTAGCACACTCAGCCCGGCAGCGGTCGTCCAGGTCGCCTCCTCATGTTTCCGAGTTTTCCATCGCAGACTGTTGTCTCCCTTGCTGTGTGATAGTGTTAGTCGTAGAGCCCCTCTGGTCTCCTCACCATGAAGGGCCTGTTAAAGTCCCCGCTCTTTAGCCAGATGTCAGAGAGTGAGACATATCTACATCACATGAATATCCCTGCGATAGATTTTGGTTCAGAGTTTCACCTACAAAGCATTCTTCATACTTTCAATACAATTCTTTATTGTTTCAGTAGAAAAAAAAGCCATCCAACATAAAACACAAATTAATTTAAAAAATGCAAATAATATCTCAACGAATAGTCGGTAAAACTATTTTTTAATTGTCTTTAGTCATTCTTCCTTTGTCCGTGGTAGGGTGATAGGTCTTGTGGCCTTCTATGCCGTATATATATGAGGTTAATGGCGAAAAAGAGCTTGTGGGCCTGTTCAGTAACATAAGAGAAGTGACTCCCAGCAGCTTCTGTTTTACGAAGGGGGGCGTAGGTAAAATATCCTCTCCTCAAGCTATCTCCCACACATAAGCATAATGTGCATGACTGTTTCATCTCCTCCTACTGTGCCATGCACAGGCTTGGAAATGTTTGATTGATGGACCAATTCTTAGCTTAAAACAGAACTGGGAGTGTTCCAAATCTAGACTTCACATACGGTGAACGTTTTGCTTCAGAGAATGTGTAGGCAAGGTATGGTTCATAGGAAATTCCAAATGATATTGTTAAAAATTGTGAAAGTAAGTTGCTTTTGTGAGTTACGTTCTTCTTCTGATTATAACCCCAATACTGCTTCTTGATTGTTTGGAGGTTTGATCTCATCACAAGATCAGGTTTGGTCCAAAAGTTCATTAGTCGAAACAATCAGCATAGCAACTGTCAAAATCAGCACCCACCATTCTAGAATTTACATCTTCACAGACCTCATTTTGAAGATCACCCTTAACTTTAGCACAATGTGATACACTCCACCTTGACCCGTTGTTAGAAAGAGCCAAAGACTTTTCCTACCACCACAAGTTTGAAGATTTGACAACATTTAGATTTCCTCTTTTTTCACCAGGTGAAGATTATACACTTAATGCAAACACAAGGAGATGATGGACGGAGCGCTGAAACCTTTCAGACACTCACCCCCAGCCACAGATCTGGGTTGAATCCATCATCATTCTTTTAGCTCACTTTGCCACCTCAGTTCAGACCCAGCTATATGCAAATCAGTCTTGATCCTGTGCCTCATGGGAACATTCCAGCCCGAACTGCCAAGCCAGGTCTTCCCTGAACCAGAAACAAGCATCCTGGGACCGGTTTCTGGGTTCTAAGTTGGCAGTGTATGCCCAGACGTGGGTGCCTTGCTCACTTTGCTACCGAATTCAAGCTAGCCTGGCTGATGAAGGGTGTTACCCAGAATCCGGTCCCAGGATGCTTGTTTCTGGTTCAGGGAAGACATGGCTTGGCGGTTCAGGCTAGACTGTTCCCATGAGGCACAGGGTCAAGACTGATTTGCATATGGCTGGGTGTGAACTGAGGTGGTGAAGTGAGCTAAAGAATGATGATGGATTCAACCCAGATCTGTGACTGGGGGTGAGTATCTGAAAAGTTTCAGTGCTCCATCCATCATCTCCTTGTGCATGCTTTGATCATACACTTAATGTCAGATTATGTGCATTAGCAATTAAGAAGATTTGATTTTACCCTGTTTCAACATTCTTTCTCACCTGTTTGCCCATATCTTTCAAGGCAACAGCACTTATAGGTCCTGTAAGCTATTTCGAATTCAAGGTGGTATGAGGTTTCATGCCCTTAAGTAACTCCAACAGTGTGAAACCAGTGATGCTATTCAAGTCCCAACTGTGTTCATTGATCTTTTAATCGACCTTGCAAGCCAACTGAACTTCACCCATCAAAGCCTTGTTGAATTTTCAACTAGACTATTCGTGTTTGGGGAGTTGAATACCACATATTTATGCATCACACCAAAGCCTCTAAAGAACAATTGAGTTTGTACGAGTACCTCCGTCTTGAAACACTCTTCCAAAGCCACTTCAACTCAATGCAATCCACTTGGAAAAAATAGTCTATTACAGCAACAACATAAACTTTGTTAGATGCCCAACCTTCGTAGGGTTCTAACAGATCTATGAAAAGTTCCTTCCAAGGGGTAGAAGGGAATTCATGTTCTAAAATTTCTGGAGTAGCTCTGTTTAAAACCTTATCTGGAAAGGAATATTAGTGACACAATTTCACAAAACTAGAAATTTGCTCATCCACATAAGGCCATCAGTAAAAGGCTCTGGCTTTCTTTCTAGTACCAGTCTCTCCATTGTGGCCGCAAGGATCCAATTAAGTAATCTGGGAACGAACAGACTGGGGAGGCACAAAAAATAACCTTTCATAACTAAGGGCTATATTTAGAGTTTGGCGGACGGTATACTCTGTCAAAACTTGACGGATATCCTTTCTGCTGTATTATAAGTGCTATAGGCTATTATGCATTATGACAGATAAGATATCCATAACATTTGTGATGGAGCATCCCATCTGACAAACTCTAAATGTAGTCCTAAGCCTCATTCCAAACAAATTTCATTCTAGTAGTTCCAAAATACCTTCAACTCTAGTTCCCAAACCTTTTCCTTGAGCCATTCAGATAGAAAGAGCACACAAATCCTCTTCAAAAGATCATCGTCCTTCATCCAAGCTTTTTCAAAAATAGCTTGGCTGACATCAACGAACGCATCGCTAACACACTCATTCTCACTTCACTCTCAAAACAATCTCTTAGCCATACTGCAATGACAACCTAGACAGTCAACCTTGATATTGAAGGTACATGTACTGCAATGGAGAAATTATACCTGTATATTTTGGGCAATATTCTGGTTCAGCAAGAAGTTTTCTTTACTGATTAATTACTAATCAACAATGAGTTGAGAAGCTTGTGATCTGTCCTCATGGTAAAAGATATTCCCCAAATGTTGGACCCAGCCTGCTCTCCAGGCTCACCCCCAGATTTTTTTTGTCTTCATTCCTCTTGTTTTCTGAACCAATTTCATTGGCTTTTAGGACTCTGTGTACTTTACCTCTGCCAGCTATATCTAAAGTGCTTGTGCTCTGTCCTTTAAACATTGTAAAATTGGCATACAACTAATTGGCAAACTGTAGGAAGCTGGCTTTCTTTATAGTGCACTAAAACTAAATTTGTAGGAGGCTGGCTTAGTATACGGTGCACACTTATTTAAATGAAGCACCTTGCACTAATCCAGGCGACCCTTATGGTGATTTTAGTGGTCTTAGACAAACATAGAAAGCTCTCTAAGTGATAGCTGTGGAGAGCAGCCTTCAGGCTTAGTCCAGAAGGAGTGTTAAGCAATTTGTTTCACCAGAACTAATCATATAGGGTAATTTAAATGAAAAAGAACCACACGGTGTAGTTATAAAAATAAGTATATTTATTATACACACTAACACATTGGTATATCTCCTACCAGGAGATTTCAACTCAATACACACAATACTTCAAATGTAAACAGGTAAGTAAGCACAAATGAGCAGTGGTCTCCAGGGGGAGACCAAACCATATACTAAAGAAGTAGAATTTGAACTGTGACTGAAGTAGGGACTTGGGCCAGAAGACTCAGAAGAGCTTAGGACACAAGGAACCACCCAAGGTAAGTGTCCAGGAACCCCATGGAGGCTGTGTGCAGAGTGGAAACACAGCTACGTAGTCAATGCAAGTCAATGGGGAAGTCCTGGTAGCAGTTTTCATGAAGTACTCTTTCCAGTGGACCCTGAAGAAACTCAGTGGAAGACAGAAGGTTGGAGAGTCGCCCCAACCAGTGGATACCCCAGGAACCAGGATATCTACACCAGAGAAGCCGGGTGCATAGGTGCGTAGTGACGTCGGAAACTGCAGTAGACCCCAATGGAGGATTTCAGAAAGATGCCTCTGGCCAAGAAGGTGACGGAGTCTGGTGGAATCCAAGGATGGATTCTTGAAGAGGAGTACCAGCAAGCAGAGGGGACAGAGTCTATGCCACACGGAGGTGACCAGGAGGCACAGAAGACTAATGACCGCCGATGGCGGAAGTTGCAGGACTGATGACGGTGACCTTGTCTTTGCAGGCGTGAGGACCAGGCCATGCTGTGGAAGCCGTTTACAAGCTGTCCCATGTCAGAAGTCAAGAACAAGGGGGTCGGTGTCTGGCGGGAGCACCAACAAGCCTTGGCAGCAGCAACAGATGTGGTAAACAAAAAAGGTGCAGCGTTGTGACCAGCAAGGTCCAAGGGACTCACCAATTGCAGGAAAGTCAGAACAGGTCCCGAACAAGCAGGTGAGCCTACAGAAGCCAAAGATGACCTTCAAGAGATCCCACAGGCAGAAGGCACTGGAGTCGCAAGAGGACCTCGAACAGCTCACAAAAGATGCAAGTCCACGGTGCCGAGGATGCGGTGAGGATGAAGATCTTGGCAGGAAGTGATGTTGGAGGCTGGAGCTTCTTGTACCCCGAAGATCTTTGGAGAACAGAGTCAACAAGCCTTGGTAACGGCAACTTGACATAGTGCACAGGGGTTCTGTTCCAGCGGTTCTGACATGGTATACTGTTCTCAAACTTGCTGAGAGGACAGGCCAGGCCTCGCGGGGGTTATAGAACCACCACATGTGGTGCTAAGCCTTTTGAAGTCTGTGGGACATCAGGAGCGGCAGATCAATCAGCTTTATTGAGGTGCCTGCAGATGCAGGGGAGTGACTCCTTTACTCCAAGGGAGATTACTTTGGGTGTCCTTAATGCCCACAGGCCTGGAGAGGAACCTGGATGAAGCACAGGCACAGACGATGAAGAAGACTGGCAGAACAGCGAGACCAGGAACAGCAGGAGTCTTCCTTGGTGCAGTCTTGGTTCCAGGCAAAGTCCAGTGAAGTCCAAGGTGCCAAGACGGTCGAAGTTGAAGTGGTTTCAGATTTGAATCTTGTCCAATGACAAATCTGAAGAGCCACCCACAGGTAAGCCGTTAAGTTCCCTAGGGAAAGGGTTGTGATGATTCAAGGGCTCCTCACAGAGGAGGGTCTGGACAGAGGGGAGGATACCACCATGTTCCTTATCCAGTTTTGCGCGGGAGCCAAGTGCTCCCTGAACTAGCTCAAACTGGAGTATGCAAGGAGGGTACTAAATGTGCCCTTCAAAGCAGTCTGGTAGCACTGGCAAGCCCCCCCCACCCCAGCCCAATAAACTAAGTCCTGCCTGTGAGGTGGTCCCTGTGACAGGAAACCTATTGGTCTACCTTCCCCTGCTCGAGCTCAGCTCTGTAGTAGGAGGCCAGAAACGTGTCCCTGGTCAGCAACAGCACTAGCTTGCTGTTAGACCCAGAAAGGCTGGTACCGAGAATACAGGGGGGCACCCTAGGGGAGCCCCCCATTACATGGGATCCTACATCCAACACTTGAATCGGAATCGGTGTTGGGGTAGGATTCCAACGTGTTTGATACCAAACATGACCGGTTTTGGTGCAACCAATATATAGTTAAACATCTCGTAAATGACTTGATGTCAACTATATTTATTAAATGGCTGACCACATTTACAAAGCCTGGAGAATTGGCTCCGGAATTTGTAGGGGGTGGTCCTGCTCATGCAGGGCACCCTCACATGTATAACCTTGCACACTGTTTTCCAGATTGAAAGGCCTGCGTTAGGGGTGACTTATAGGTTTTAAGTGCAGTGACCTCAGATATAAGGAAACTTATATCTGCTGTAAGTGGTGCTAGCACCAACCTGCACAGGCTACAATGGCAGGCCTGTAGTCACAGTTTGAGTGGTCTCTCATGGTACATGCTGCAGCCCATGGGAGACCCCTGGTGTGCCTATGCCCTAGGTACCTTAGTACCATATGTTAGGGACTTACATGGGTACACCTGTAGCCAATGGGACAGTACCAAAGTACTTACCACTGGTCAAATTTAGGGAGAGGGCACAGTGACTGGGTCCCTGATTAGTAGTCATAAAACAGAATAACACCAGCAAAAAGTGTGGGAACCATGAAAGCAGATCCTACTTTCCTATAGAACTACATTGTAAAGAGAGTCCAGATTGGTATAAAGGGGAAAAGTAGATAATACTAACGCTATAATTGTCATAGTGTGGGTGAGCAGTTAGGCTTATTAGATGGTAGTGCTAAGCATTTGTTGTTCTCCGAGAGGCAATAAATGATACACACACTCAGTAATAAATCCAAACCCAATTTGCAAAAATAACATAGATTTTTATATAATTTTTCGGACCAAGAATTACGTTTTACAGTAAGTAATTTTCAAGATATGAATTTTCCAAGATCGCAAAATAAATCACTTTTGTGCACAAAAATGCACCATTGAAGTCAATGGGAGTAAATCAGTTGGATTTTGTGGTTCACCCTCTGGATTTAGGTAAGTAGAAAGGCCAGGTCCAATGTTCAACTATCAGATTATCTGGACCGTCCCGGATTCAGCCAGGAGCAGGGTGCTGAGGTCGTTGGTAGCTGGTGCACTGAAAACATACTGCACAAGAGGGCTTAATGATAAGTTCGAGGGGTCCCACTCAATGGAGCAGGCTGCAAGGGTCCCAGGACCATATGAGCGCAGTGGGTTCATCAGTACTTAGGCTGGGCAGGCTAGGTACAAAGCTGGTAGAAATGGGGGTCTCTAGTTGGCAGAGGTAGGTACCTTTGTCCAAATAGGGACCCTTGCCTCTAGTCAGGGAAAGGGGGATACACTCATAAAAAAAACCCTGCTCACCCTCTTGGTAGCTTGGCACGAGCAGAGGCAGTTTGTAAAGCATTTGTGAACACATACAGTAATACAGTGAAAACACTACAGATGGACACCACACCAGTTTAGAAAAATATTAAATCTTTATCTAAACCAACAAGACCAAACGACAAAAAGCCACAATACAGTATAAAAAATAAGGCTTTCAAGTGGTAGAAATAGTTCAGTTCAATGCAACTTTTCTCAAAAGTACCTTCGATGAGTCATGCAAAACAAACAAAATGGCCGCAGGGAAGGTGGTGCGTCGGTTCCTTCCACTCAGGGAAGGTGATGCGTCGATTCCTTGCTCCGGGGGAGTTGATGCGTTGGTTCCTCACCGGAGAGGAGGTGATGCATCGTTTTCTTACTGCGTGGAGAGTTGATGCGTCTGTTTTTTACTGCGGCACCCCAACGATGCCACAGTCTTGGCGTCTCCATGCGATGCATTGATCTGGTACGATGCATGGTTTCATGCAGCCACACAGCAGGCTTGCATCGGGATCGGTGCGGTGATCTCGGACTTCGGAGATCGTTGCATCCAATGTGTTGTGCGGCAATTTCTCGAGCCACGGTAGGCGATGCGACGGTTTCTTCGGTGATGCGTCAGAAACAGGTGCGGATGCGACACGTTTCTTCGATGTTGCATCGATTTTCCAGCTCCCAGCGACAAACAGTCTCTAGAGGTCCTAAACAGCAGCGGGCACCTCTATGCACGTTGGAATTCCTAGCAAGTAAATTCAGGGGAGCTGGTGGTGAAGTCTTTGTGTCCCTGAGTCTTCAGAACAGGAGGCAAGCTCAGTTTCAAGCCCTTGGAAATCTTTTCTTCAAGCAGGTGACAAAGCAAACAGCAAAGTCCTTTTTCTCCTTTCCTTGGCAGCAAGAAGCTGCTGCAGGCCAACCCCAGACAGCAAACAGCACAGGGGCAGTATTCCGGCTCTTCTCCTTGGCAAAGGTTCTTCTTGATTTCCCAGAAGTGATCTAAAAGTCTGGGGTCTGGTCCCCTCTTTTTATACACCAAAATCCTTTGTTCTCTGCAGAAAGAGAGTGTCTGTCTCCAGCCAAAACCAGTTCTGTGGGGCACTTTGCAAGCACACAACAACCTCCTTTGCCAGTGTGAGCCCTGGCTCCAGACACACCACAGGGGGGCAGAGCCGTCATTGTGGAAGGCAGGCACAACCCTATTCAGGTGAAGGTACTACTCCTCCCACCACTCCAAATGCAGACCAGGGTTATTCAGCCCAGCCCTGGCTCATCAGACTTCTGGAGCCTCTGCCCTTCTCCAGTCCCTGTCATCCAAAAGCCAGACATGCAATACACAAACCTAGCAGAGGCACACTGGATGGTTAGGCAAAAAAATACCTACTTTCTAAAAGTGGTATTTTCAAACACAGAATGTAAAAATCACCCTCACTAAAAGATGCATCTTAACATTCTGAGTTCAGGCATACTAAACTTTATTTTCCTATCTCGTTCCTAGGGTCAGTTATTTTTATAAGATGTCATAAACAAACTCCCTATTCTGGCTTATGGGAACAGATAGCCTTGCAATAGTGAAAAAACGAAATTGGCAGTATTTCACTATCAGGACATGCCACACACATCAGGGCATGTCCTACCTTTCACATACAATGCACCCTGGTCATAGGGTTACCTTGGGCCTACTTTAGGGGTGACTAATATGTAGAAAAAGGAAGTTTTAGGGACTGGCAAGTGCGGTGCCAAGTTGACATGGCAGTCCCAGACTGCACAAACTCTGCAATGGCAGGCCTGAGCCACATTTTACAAGCAGCTTCTGTGGGTGGCACAATCAGTGCTGCAAGCCCACCAGCAGCATTTGATTTACAGGCCCTGGGAACACATAGTGCACTGTACTAGGGTCTGACAAGTAAATCAAATATGCAAATCATGGAATCACTAATCCATAACATCAATCTACAAAGAAAGCATATGCACTTTAGCACTGATCAGCAGTGGTAAAGTGCCCAGAATCATAAAACCACTAACAACAGGTCAGTTGCAGAGGCGATTCCGGGACATCTGGGCCACTCATGAAGTGGGTCTCAGGGGTCGCGATGTCTCTCAAAGGGTGCTTGGTTCCTAGGCAGTTGGAGTCCAGGCTGGACTCTTCATCTTGGTGTAGGTTGCAAGGGGTCTGGTATCCCAGGTATTGGTGCAGCATAGCTCCAGTAGGTCCTAGTTTCTTCACACTTGGTGGGGAGACATATCTAATCCTCTGGAGCTGATGTACCTCATTTTGCTTGGATGCTGCGTCAGAGTCGCCGAGGAGCAGCAAGTTGGTAAACTGGACTCTGCGGGTTCAGTTCCTGCAGTCTGCCAGGAAGTAGTTCCTCTACCCCAAGGGAGTTCTTGAGCAATTAGTGAAGAGCTGGGGGTGCTTCAAGGTTGTTGAGTCCTGGAAGCAGCATGTAGTGGTTTGCGCCAAAAATCTGGAGCAGGTCTTCTGTTCTCGGGTCAGTAGCTCTTCTTTGTCCATATCTTCTTTGTATCCATTGAATCTCAAGTTCAGGGTCCAGAGATGCCACCTAAATACTAAAACTAGGGGTGTTAAAGAGGGTGGCAGGCAGTAGCCTATGGGCTACCAACCTTTAGGGTGTCTATACACTCTAATTGACCCTTTCCTGCGGGAAGGGGCACTATCCTAGCTCAGATAGGTTAATTCCTGCCATCCAAGATGGAGGAATTGGAAAAGTCGTGTCCACAACATCAACTGCCACACTTTAGGGGTGGTGCTGGCTGAACGTGGGCACACCTCCTAATCTAACTAATTTTCCCTCCTGCCCTCACACCAAATGTGGAGCAGGACAGGGGTGTTGGCATCCTCCACTATCTGGAGCTGACTGGGTTGCATTTCAAAGGCAGCATCTCCTTTGTAGCTTTTTGCCACAGAGGCCTTGCTGGCCTAGAGGAGGTGTGCAGCACTTCTGCTCAGGGCAGGTTTTGTTCCTGGCCTCTGAGAGCACTGGCTCATGAGGTCAGAAGCATGTCTGGTGGTGGCAGGCTGGCTAAGACCAGTCGAGTATGTCTTTGCAGTGGCGTAACAAAACTTGAGGGGGGGGCCCTGCAAAGTACATGGAGGGGGCCCCACGTGCTCCAGACCCAGTCAGGCGCTCTCAGGCCAGGGGCCCACCGTCCATGCACAGTGCCAGAGGGGGCCCCTGGAGCTCACCGCGGGGGGCTTCAAAGGCTAATGTTACACCACAATGTTTTTGGCCTGCCACTGCAGCCTGCATGTACAGCTTTAAACTGCCATTTGGGGGCGTGGCTTGGACGGCAATGGGTGCAGACGCCTGACTCCATTACTCTGCTGAACCTGGGAGCGAGCATCTGATAAGAACGTACATGTGCTGTTAAATGAAAAAGACGGCGGCACCGTAGGGCGTCGGAACGAACAGGGAGACATCTGAGCCGCTTAAAACAACCGATCCGCCAACGAGGGGAGAGAAAATCACAGATGAAAGAAACCCCCCGATACAAGAAGAAAGGAAGATCCAAGATGGTGCCCGCTAACTGAAATACCCCGCTGCCAATACCTATACCCAGCCACGCACACGGAGGACCCAGCAACCAACTCGCCTACCCTCACCTAAGGTCAGTGCTGGGGACCTTCCGTACGATATCACGGAATTGACGGCGCTGACTGGGTGAGGCTCGGAGATAAAATAGAGGACTGATAAGCTATCTGGCGAGAAAATGAAACTGATACTGGTTGATGGGGGCCGCCATCTTTGGAAACAACAACATCGCGGCAAGGAAGGAGGGTAGTGCACAAAGACCTGCTCAGGCGAACGGGGAAGAGTGAGAGAAGCCTCGCGCATGAGGGAGTCTTGAAGCGCAAACTGACGGCACTGTCTGTTTTGAGACTTGAGGAAGAATAGAGGACCGATAACTCACCCAGTGAGAAACCGAAACCGATACTATGGCTGGGGGCTGCCATCTTGAGAGCAGACAGCAACAACAACGCGGCAAGTAAGGGGTAGCGCTCAAAGGTCTGGCTCAAGCAAACGGGGCAGCTCAATTAAGGCGCAAGCACCCTATAACCACCGCCCAGTATTGCTAACGCAGCCACCCTATTTTATACCAGATAATCAGATTTTGCACTGAACTAGCCCTTGATCAGCACACGCCCAGCATGACGGGAGGGGTGGCGACGCACTATGACTGGTGAGCGGAGGGCCACTATAACTAGCCCAAGGAGACCAAAGGGTATGAGTAGCTTCGTGCAGGAAGGAATTTCGGAAAACACAAAATAAAGCCAAACGAAAGCAAAAGCGCAACATATGGCCACCGCCTAGCTCTGTCGGCACCGCCATTTGGATTGTGCCAGACTACCAATTGATCTGCTGTGTGACAACACCACCTACCCCAGGTTGGAACTAGTGTGGTGGGAACGCTGCGCAAGAGGGACCCTGAACGAAGCGTAAGGCAAATCAGCAAAAAAATATGCCATCCACAAGGACTCAAAATCAACAATAACATTCTGCAGGATGATGTGGGCTGGAAAATAAGCAAGCTAGGGGGCAAAACCAACCTCACTAACCCTCACAAACCCTAGTGTAAACTCTTAAACCTCCAGTGTTCAACACCAAGACGTGAGAAGACCAAGCAAGCACGCGCTCAGGTAGAGAAGAACCGCGCTGGCTTCGCCAAGTAGGAGGCTAAATAGGATATGCCCAAGGGGGAACTGGAGAGTAGCACGACAAACTCAGGGGACTATACAACGTGGAATAACAAGCTCAGCCAAATCAATAATACACTATACAGCCCAGAGCGACATAAGAAGATCTACAACTAAGACACTGGCACAGACCAGCTCACATGCACAGGCCAACGGCCAAACCCGCCTTTCATGGTACAGTCCAGTCCAGACCCCCTTGGATAGGAACGCACACAGCAGGAACACCAAGCTCAACACCGGCCCTGCGATTCTAAGACAGAGATTTTAATCGAAGAATCTGAAGACGGTATTTTAGCAACAGCAAAGGAGACCCATAAGAGACTCAATCATAGAGCGGAAGGTCAGAGGAAGGCTCAGCCTACAGCAGGAGAAGAGGGGGCGGACAGAGATGGCTGGCAACGACAGGAAGCTCACGCAGCAATCCAAAAAGAATAAGAGTGAAAATCTGGATTCCCCTATCAAACAAAGACCGGACATGATTTTAAAAAAATTGGCAAAGTACATGATCTAGCAAAATCGACCAAACAAACCACGGATGCTATACAGCTGGAACTGGCTGCAGTTACAGCGGGCATACACGCAGCAAATAATAGACTAACAGAAGTAGAACAGAGGGTGAGTGATGTGGAAGACAACAAACAAAAATCTAACAAGGAGTTGCAAGACCTTTCCAAAACAACAGCAATAGTCCTAAAACAGACAGCAGATCTAGACGACCGCAACAGAAGAGGGAACATCAGAATACTAGGGGTCGCCGAAGGAGAAGAGGAGAAAAATGGTTCATGCATGGCCTTCATACAGGACATGATCCCTAAACTCACCAACGTGAAGTTTGATATGCCTCTGGAGCTAGACAAGGCCTACAGAGTACCGGCCTATAGATCAGCAAATGTGGCTGCACCGCGCCCCATAATATGCAAGCCTCTGAGACTATAACATACTGAAGCCATATTTGCAGTGGCTAGAAAAAAACAGAATTTGCTGTGGAACGGTCAAAAAATCATTCTCACCCAAGACTACTCTAAACACACAGTGGACATAAGAAAATGGTTTCTGGCACAGAGAGACAAGCTGAGGAAGGAAAACTTTCTCTTCTCATTCATAGGACCTACGAAATTCAAAATCACAGATAAGGGCAGAATGCACATCTTCGAAGACCCCAACGACCTATCCAACTACTTACAAGGCCCGATGCCACAAGAAATGGATTTCTCCCACGCAAACGCGAACAAGAGAAGAGCCTCACCAGAACTAGGAGGGAACGTGTAAAGATATTTCACCTCATAACCTCAGGCAGTACTATGCAAAGAACCATCTACCTCATCCTCACTATCTACCTCAATCAGATTACTATTTCTAATCACTTTGCTACCTCAAGAGCCGAACGCTTTGAATCGAACTCAGGAAGGCCACGAACGCGGACCACAAAAAGGGAAAAAAGGCACCCGGCTTTGGGAACCTTTTGGATCTTTATGGAACACACCTCCGAAACAATCTTCGCAGACAATCGTGTCGATAAGTTAGAAGCGAGCATCAAAAACAATAATATCCTTTTTAAGACATTGTCATTGTATAGAACTGCATGCCAAATAGGTTGCAAGTAAGACAAATAAGCTGCAATAAATTGCTGACGCGAGAGTGCTCAGCACCATAGATGCACGTGTACATGCTTTTTTCCATATCCCATCCCAGGGGAAACGGAGCTGGAGCTTTGCTGTCACACGTCCAGAATTCCAGATGTAGGACGCAGGGGGGAGGGAGGGTGGTTTTTCATGGGGGGTTTAGTTTTTTGTATGTCATGTTAGTATTAGCATTGTTTGTCAGGCACTCAACTGTAGCATCTACCCACTGTACCCTCTTGTCCTCCAAACTTTCCAACTACACAACTGCACGCACTGTGGAGATTGAGACCAGAGCACGGGTAAAAGCGGAGGAAGACATACGAAGAGATCTGATACAGGGACAACACTCACAAAGCCCCAGTAAACAACATGATTATTATCATACGGAAAAAGTACAGGGCCCTGTTCAACAAACCCCAGTCTAGCTTCACGTAATGACTTCTAAGCAAAATAATTCATTATCACTATTGTCCAACCTGAAGATAGTCTCCTTAAATGTTAAAGGCCTCAACCACCCAGTCAAAAGGAAAAAAGTACTTGATTACTTAGCTAAAACTAAAGCTAACGTCTTTCTCCTTCAGGAAACTAGGCTATCCCTGGATGATGCAGAACGGGTTAGGGCAAGATGGGTTGGTCAAATGGCTTGCTCTCTGGCTGTAGGGAAAAAACGAGGAGTGATCACTCAAAGATAATCATAGAAGACCACCAATGCGACTTAGAGGGGAGAATCCTTTTGACACAGCTGAAGAGACGAAAACTTTCATGTACTCAACATATACAGACCTAACACGGATGACACCACCTTCTGGGATAACATCTCAGGTAGGATGGAGGCACTCCCACAAAATGAACTAAAAGTGCTGGCAGGCGACTTCAATATGGCACTGGACTACACTGTAGACAGACAATCACATTGCCACACACTACCCCCGGGGGGGGCACAAAGTACTCAAAAACCTATGTACCAAATACAACCTGAAAGACACCTGGAGACTTCAACACCCGGACACGAGAAATTACACCTTCTACTCAAACCCACACAACTCATACAGCAGAATTGATTACATACTGATCTCTGGCTCACACACCCACCTAATCGAGAACACGGACATAGCCACGAGAACTATCTCGGACCATTCCTGTATCAGCCTCCTACTAAATGGCCGCCATAACGAAGATCACCCCCGTAGATGGAGATTCAATAGTGATGTATTAAAAGAGCAAAGCAATAGAACCAAAATAGAGCAGGCCATAAAGGACTACATTAACTTTAACGACACAGCAGATACAGACCCAATAAACATATGGGACGCCCTGAAAGCCACAGTTAGGGGGACAATTATAGACATCAAAGGCAAGATGAACCAGATTGCCAAGGCCTACTTAGACCTCAAAGAACGCAGGGGTCCTTACAGAACTCACAAGGAAGAAATACGAATTCAACAGAATGCTAAGTGAGAGAGCAGGTCTGTGGATAAA
The DNA here is from genome assembly GCF_964204655.1 of Triturus cristatus. NCBI lineage: Eukaryota > Metazoa > Chordata > Amphibia > Caudata > Salamandridae > Triturus > Triturus cristatus. Next base: position 596,241,217 of record NC_140584.1, on the reverse strand, counting down.
CAAATACAAGACAATAAACCTATGCAAGGTCAACAAAGCAGGTAAAATCCTGGCATCCTACCTAAAGCACAAACAAAGACAACACACTATCTCCGCGATCACAGATTCCCATAACAATACACACACACAACATAAAGAAATCCTACGCACATTTAGTGTATTCTGCCAGGAGCTCTATAATAAGGACAAAACATCAGACGAAAGGGGCTGCACCGAATACCTCAACAGCTTAAACCTCCCAAAAATAACATCGGAAGATGCACTGATTTTAGGGAAAGAGATTAGCTCAGCTGAAATTGAGATGGCAGTTAAGTCTCTCAAAGCTAATAAGGCTCCCGGACCGGATGGCTACACAGCCACCTTCTATAAAACATTTATAGCTCTACTACAACCAATGTTGAAAAAGGTTTTTAACCATTGCGACAGGGACGGTCTCACAAACAATGTCCGAAGCGAATATTATAGTTATCCCCAAGGAGGGCAAAAACACCCAGTTCCCCCAAAACTACAGGCCTATAACCCTAATTAACGTGGACTGCAAGATATATGCAAAAATCCTGGCAGTGAGGCTTAATAAGAAACTCCCACACCTTATAAGGAACACACAAGTGGGCTTCCTCAAGACGCGCATGTCGCATGACAACACTAGACTTGTATGCCACATTATCGATAGAGCAGCCAAGCAAAACAACCCAGCAGTGGCTATCGCACTCGACGCTGAGAAGGCCTTTGACAGGGTATTGTGGCATTTCATAGAACAGTGCATGCGGGTCTTCAACACTTGGGTAGTGCATTCACGAAGAAAGTTATGGCACTATATGACAAACCTACGGCTCGCATAGTGGTCAACGGGGCTATTTCGAGCCTTTTAGACTCCATAGAGGGACAAGACAAGGTTGCTCACTGTCCCCCTCGCTATTCTTACTAGCACTAGAACCACTAATCAAGGACATCGAGACCAACAAATTGATGAAGGGGTTCGCCATCAATAATGTAACAACGAAACTAGCAGCATATGCGGATGACATTCTTGTTGTCACTGAAAGCCCTAAAACCTCCATCATGGCCCTTATGGACTACATAAACAAATATTTGGCCTACTCCGGCTATAAACTCAACAAGAATAGGTCAGAATGTAAACCTCTCAACTTACATACCACTAGAGACATATTGGGAGACTCGGGCCTCACTTGGCAAACCGGTTTCATCAAATACCTGGGCGTCTATTTTGATAAAGATCTTAAAAACACACTAGAATACAATGAGAAACTGCTTTTGGACAAGATAAAGAAGCTGCTTGAGGGATGGTCACCGAAATTCATCACATGGTGGGGGAGGATTGAAACAATCAAAATGATGGTAACCCCTATGATCAACTACCTTACTAATATGCTCCCCCTAACCCTCACTGTCGACTTCCACCACAAATTAAATAAGATGCTAAACAAATTTATCTGGCGAGACAAAAAAGCAAGGATTAGCCTTTAAAAACTAAGATTGGCGAAAATCCTGGGGGGCTTAAACCTGGCAGACTTCAAGACCTTCCAAACGGCCTTCTTGGCAAAACAAGGTAGCTATTGGATTCTACCAGACCAGGAGTACACAACGGCTTGGCTGATAGTCGAAAGAGCTATTCTAAACAACCTTGACCCATTGGCACTTCTAACAACCAGCAAGCACAAAACTTTAATAAACCCTATACTTGCAAACACCAGAAACGCCCTACTGAAGGTCGACCAGAAGTTAGAACATAGAAAAACAAACTCGAGATGGGAATCAATATGGGCAAATAATAAGATAAAATATAAAGGCAAAACACTCTATATGAAGACATGGGTGAAAACAGGGATTTCCCTTCCCATCCAAGTCGAGGATGGAGGGAGCCCTACCACATTCAGCTCGCTTAAAACCAAACACAACCTGCCAGATATTGAGCTTTATAACTTCCTAAAAATCAAAGCGGCACTGTCCAAAGCGAGACTGTCTAATACCATGCCTTCAATCTTCCAGTACATGTCCAACCTCAACAAAACAGGTCACCAAGTGGCACATATCTATAGACTTCTGCGTCCAAACACTTCGAAACTCAATGTGAAAGCACAAACTTACTGGGAATCACAGCTCGGTAGCACTCTAATTGAAAAGGAAAGCCAAATACTATGGTCCTCCCCCACACATAGTAAGATAACCCCGGTACTAGCTCAGACAAAATTCTGGATCCTACACAAACTACACTGGACCCCAGCGCACTTGGTGAAACTAGGCGTGAACACAAATGACCTATGCTGGAATTGTAATAGTGGAAGAGGGTACCTGGCTCATCTCATTTATCACTGCCCTAAAGTTAAAGTCTACTGGGAAAAGATCTTTGCCTTTCTAACAGACATGTTAGGGTGTTCCCTTAAGCCAGACTTTGCCACCCTTGTAACAACCTCTATTATGACTGAACCACTCACACAACGAGATAGCGACCTACTCCACCTCTTACTAACTGCCGGTGTTAAAAATGATTCTAAATAAGTGGAAAGACACATCCAAGGCATCATTTAAAGGGTGGCTCAACTGGGTGACATACCTTAGAGGTGCGGACGCGATGTCCCTACGAGACTCACCGTGGAGACAGCCCAACAGAGGAATGTGGGCATCTATAGACAAGTACCTGGGCCGTATGAACCTCCATGAAGAAGGCGAGATCAGCACCTGTCTCCTACCTTTCCGAACAAACGCGAGCAAGTTATCTCTCTCTCTCTCTCTGCTCTTGATCCCTTGCCGCCGTTCAGGCCTTTTTTCCTCCTTCATACCCGTGACCACTTACTAGAATAGAGGGGGTAGGGCATCCTATAAAGTAACAGAGCGAAGCGGAAGTTACCTCAGACTGTATACTTTACAGGTTTTTCTAGACATCATCACGCGAGAAATTGTGCATGTTCTATGTTTTTTCATGTCTACTTGTTTTGTTTTGTGAGTTTCTGTTTTGTTTTATATGACAAAAATCTCAATAAAATCATATTGAAATAAAAATAAAATAAAAAAACTGCCATTTCGACCAGGCAAAACAAACCTTTTGCCAGTCCTAAACCTTCATTTTTAATGCATATAAGTCACCCCTAGGATAGGCCCTAAACAGCCAACAGGACAGGGTGCATTGTATTTTAAAAGTTGAACATATACTTTTAAGTTTTACATGTTCTGGCATTGAAAAACTCTTCAATTGTTTCTTCACTATTGCAAGGCCTACCACTCCAATAGAATAACATTGGGTTACCTTATTACATTTAATAAGTGATAACTTTTGTGTGGAAGCAGGGAGGAATATCTTGTTTGGTGCCTGAGTAATTGTAATCCAAAACCCTGTTTAATGGGAAAGTTGTATTTTAAGAAACAATTCTCAACATTTCACTTTTATAAAGGTGATTTTTTTTTTGTCCTAATCAAATAGTACTTCCCAGGCAGTATCACAATTAAGGGCCTGGTTATTGGCAGGATAGGCTATCCTGACTAGATGCAAAGAAGTGAAACTGTCCCCTTTCACACTTGTACTTTGAAGACACTGCCTCAGCTCACAGTCAAAGAACTTCACACTATTGTGACTGCCTATTGTGACTGCAGAAGGACTGGGATTAGAGCGGGGATGCACGTTACATTCCAAACACCTCAGTGGAGGGAAGACTCAAGAAGCTTCTTCCATTTTAAAGCTAGAACCAGGTATAATGTAGGACTCTCAAATCAACTCTTCAATCACTTCTGGACCTGTGGAAGATTCTACTGCTGGAAGGACTGCCTTGCTGCATGAAGGATTGCCCTGCTGCTGGAAGGGTTGTCCTGCTGGAAGAAGGACTTTCCTGCTGCCCTGCTGCTTGAGGAAGGAAACCTGGACCTGCTCCTTGAACCCAGAACCACCAGAGTGACTTCAAGGAGAAGCTGACTAGCCTCCTGTTCTGAGCTACAGGGAAATAACAAGCTCCAGAACCCTGCCCTTCATTTGCCCAGCTGCCCAGACTCAACTGGACCTGCCTGTGTCCTGCTGCTAATGGAGTGAGAACCGATCCCCAAGAGGTGCCCCTTAGATCATGGACACTTGGCTGGCATAAGAGTGTGCTCCCCCTTGTCCAACTTTGGGGTTTCTCAGATCTAAGGCAACAAGACACAACTCAGCAAAGGATCTTGCATCACAGCTCTTGCAGCTCCTCACAGGAGCTGCCACAGCATGACACAACTCAACGCGGACCTCACATCTCACCCCTCACAGCTCCTTATTAGAACCAATGCAGTGCAAAGCAACTTAATGCAGGACTTCAAATCGCAGCCCCTGCAGCTCGACATCAAACCGACACAGCATGACACAACACCGGCATCAAGGACATAAGGTACAATCCTCAATGGGACTAACCTGTCCCTGTATCTGATGCGCACTCCATTGCAGTCAGCCTGACAGTGTTACTTTGCCCCTGTCCAGCTTGACAAGATTACCACAGATGCCGCTCTGTGCTTTAGGCTCTATACTTACCCCAGAACTTTTAAATTGCACATATCCAGTTCTACTTATAGGATTTTTGTCATTTTGGTCTCAATATATTGCATTTGACTATATTTTTCAAAATTGATGTGGATTTTTTCTTATATTGTGTTTTTACTTTATTACTATTTGTGTGCCTCATAAATAGTTTGCACATTGCTTCTAAGTTAAGCAAGTTGGGGGGGGTGGGGGTCTGAGCAGCCCAGTGCTGATACTGCTCGACAGATTTGGTTTGTTCAGTCATATGTTAGATGTGCCTGTGAAAGAGCGAGCAATGGAAGCTTTACTGGGCTCAGCAATCCAGCTGCAATGTCCCTTGACGTTCTAACCTTGTAAAGCCACCCAGATGTGACATTCTGGCATGACTGTTAATCAGGCTCCCCTGTTTGTCGGGCTGTCCAGCTGGGGTTACAGATGGGGCGCAGGTGCTGCAGGTTAAGAGTTGTTAAATTAATATAGTTTTATGCACTGATGTATTTCAAAACTAATTGAATACAGTGCTTCATATTTTACCAAATAATTCATACTGGCCCTGTCACACTGTGGAAAGGGCAGATGAAGGACCATGTCAGCAAGTCTTGCTTTTGAATGGCCGTGGGGAGTCTCATTATGATGGAAATATGGCCAAAGCCCCTATCCCCCCACCAGGAAGCAAGCCAGGCCATGTAAAAACTGGGAACAACATGGTACAAAGAAGACACGCTGGTCAGGGACAGAGCATGCTGTCCAAGGGAAAACAACCCAAACTGTCCAGGGGAAAGGAGCTCATTTCCCCATGAAAGGAGCTCCCTATCGAGTTGAAAAGAGCATATTGCCTAGGGGAGAAGAATGCATCACCGAAAAATAAGTAGCTCACTTGTGGGAAAACGTACCACACTGCCCTGGAGAAAGGATCTCACTAGTGGGAAAAGGTAACAGACAGACCTGGAGAAAGGATCTCACTAGTGGGAAAAGGTAACAGACAGACCTGGAGAAAGGATCTCACTAGAGGGAAAAGGTAACAGACAGACCTTGAGAAAGGATCTCACTAGTGGTAAAAGGTAACAGACAGACCTGGAGAAAGGATCTCACTAGTGGGAAAAGGTAACAGACACACCTCGAGAAAGGTTCACCTCGCCCTGCAGAAAGGAGCTCACCGATGGGAAAAAGAAACACCTCACCCTTTAGAGAGGAGCTCAACGATGGGGAAAAAGGAACACATCATCCTTTAGAAAGGAGCTCACTGATGAGAAAAAGGAACACCTCGCCCTTTAGAAAGGAGCTCACCAATGGGAAAAAGAAACAACTCGCCCTGCAGAAAGGAGCTTACCGATGGGAAACAGGAACACTTCGCCCTGTAGAAAGGAGCTTACCGATGGGAAAAAGTAACACCTCGCCCTTTAGAAAGGTGCTTACCACTGGTAAAAAGGGCACCTCTCCCTGCAAAAAGGAACACACTGATGGGAAAAAGAAACACCATGCCCTGCAGAAAGGAGCACACCGTTGGGAAAAAGTAACATCTCGCCCTGTAGAAAGGAGGTCACCGATGGGAAAAAGGAATACCTCTCCCAGCAGAAAGGAGCTCACTGATAGGAAAAAGAAACACCTCGCCCTGTAGAAAGGAGAGCACCGATGGGAAAAAGGAACACCTCTCCCTGCAGAAAGGAGCTCACTGACAAGAAAAAGGAACAGCTCGCCTTGTAGAAAGGAGCTCACGAACACCTCGCCTTGCCGAGAGGACCTCACTGATGCCAGAAAGGAAAACCTCGCCCTTTAGAAAGGAGCTCACTGATGTGAAAAAGGAACACCTCGCCCTGCAGAAAGGAGCTCACCGATGGGGAAAAAGGAAGACATTACCCTTTAAAAAGGAGCTCACTGATGGGAAAAAGGAACACCTTTCCCTGCAGAAAGGAGCTCACCGATGGGAAATAGAAACAACTCACCCTGCAGAAAGGAGCTCACCAATGGAAAAAAGGAACACCTCGCCCTGCAGAGAGGAGCTCACTGATGGGAAAAAGGAACACTTCTCCCTGCAGAAAGGAGCTCACCGATGGGAAAAAGGAACATTTCGCCCTGTAGAAAGGAGCTCACAGATGGGAAAAAGTAACACCTTGCCTTTTTTGAAAGGAGCTCACCAAGGGAAAAAGTTCACCTCTCTCTGCAAAAAGGAGCTCACTGATGGGAAAAAGGAACACCTCGCCCTGTAGAAAGGAGATTACCGATGGGAAAAAGGAACACCTCTCTCTGCAGAAAGGAGCTCACTAATAGGAAAAAGGAACACCTCGCCCTGTAGAAAGGAGATCACCGATGGAAAAAAGGAACACCTCTCCCTGCAGAAAGGAGCTCATTGACAAGAAAAAGCAACAGCTCGCCTTGTAGAAAGGAGCTCACGAACACCTCGCCCTGCAGAGAGGACCTCACTGATGGGAAAAAGAAACACCTCGCCCTTTAGAAAGGAGCTCACTGATGGGAAAAAGGAACACCTCGCCCTGCAGAAAGGAGCTCACCGATGGGGAAAAAGGAACACATCACCCTTTAGAAAGGAGCTCACTGATGGGAAAAAGGAACACCTCTCCCTGCAGAAAGGAGCTCACCGATGGGAAATAGAAACAACTCACCCTGCAGAAAGGAGCTCACCAATGGGAAAAACAAACACTTCACCATGCAGAGAGGAGCCCACTGACGGGAAAAAGAAACACCTCGCCCTGCAGGAAGAAACTCACCGATGGGAAAAAGGAACACCTCGCCCTGCAGAGAGGAGCTCACTGAGGGGAAAAAGGAACAACTCGCCCTGCAGAAAGGAGCTTACCGATGGGAAAAAGGTACACCTCGCCCTGCAGAAAGGAGCTCACCGATGGGAAAAAAAAACACTTCGCCCTGCAGAAAGGAGTTCACCGATGGGAAAAAGGAACACTTCCCCCTGTAGAAAGGAGCTCACTGATGGGAAAAAAGAGCACCTCGCCCTGCAGAAAGTAGATCAACGATGGGAAAAAGGAACAACTCGCCCTGCAGAAAGGAGCTCACCGATGGGAAAAAGGAACACCTCACCCTCCAGAAAGGAGATCCCCGATGGGAGAAAGGTACACCACTCCCTGCAGAAAGGAGCTCACTGATGGGAAAAAGGAACATTTCACCCTATAGAAAGGAGAACACTGATGGGAAAAAAGAACACCTCTCACTGCAGAATGGAGCTCACGGACAAGAAAAAGGAACACCTTGCCTTGTAAAAAGGAGCTCACTAACACCTCGCCCTGCAGAAAAGAGCTCACTGATGCCAGAAAGGAACACCTCGCCCTGCAGAAAGGAGCTCACTGATGGGAAAAAGGAGCACCTCGCCCTGCAAAAAGGAGCTCAATGATGGGAGGAAGAAACACTTCGCCCTTTAGAAAGGAGCTCAGTGATGGGAAAAAGGAACACCTCACCCTTTAGAGAGGAGCTCACCGATGGGGAAAAAGGAACACATCATCTTTTAGAAAGGAGCTCACTGATGGGAAAAAGAAACACCTCGCCCTACAGAAAGGAGCTCACCAATGGGAAAAAGGAACATTTCGCCCTGTAGAAAGGAGCTCACAGATGGGAAAAAGTAACACCTCGCCCTTTTTGAAAGGAGCTCACCAAGGGAAAAAGTTCACCTCTCTCTGCAAAAAGGAGCTCACTGATGGGAAAAAGGAACACCTCGCCCTGTAGAAGGGAGATTACCGATGGGAAAGAGGAACACCTCTCTCTGCAGAAAGGAGCTCACTAATAGGAAAAAGGAACACCTCGCCCTGTAGAAAGGAGATCACCGATGGCAAAAAGGAACACCTCTCCCTGCAGAAAGGAGCTCATTGACAAGAAAAAGCAACAGCTCGCTTTGTAGAAAGGAGCTCACGAACACCTCGCCCTGCAGAGAGGACCTCACTGATGGGAAAAAGGAACACCTCGCCCTTTAGAAAGGAGCTCACTGATGGGAAAAAGGAACACCTCGCCCTGCAGAAAGTAGCTCACCGATGGGGAAAAAGGAACACATCACCCTTTAGAAAGGAGCTCACTGATGGGAAAAAGGAACACCTCTCCCTGCAGAAAGGAGCTCACCGATGGGAAATAGAAACAACTCACCCTGCAGAAAGGAGCTCACCAATGGGAAAAACGAACACTTCACCATGCAGAGAGGAGACCACTGACGGGAAAAAGAAACACCTCGCCCTGCGGGAAGAAACTCACCGATGGGAAAAAGGAACACCTCGCCCTTCAGCGAGGAGCTTACTGAGGGGAAAAACGAACAACTCGCCCTGCAGAAAGAAGCTTACCGATGGAAAAAAGGTACACCTCGCCCTGCAGAAAGGAGCTCACCGATGGGAAAAAGAAACACCTTGCACTGTAGAGAGGAGCTCACTGATGGGAAAAAGGAACACTTCGCCCTGCAGAAAGGAGTTCACCGATGGGAAAAAGGAACACTTCGCCCTGTAGAAAGGAGCTCACTGATGGGAAAAAAGAGCACCCCGCCCTGCAGAAAGTAGATCAACGATGGGAAAAAGGAACAACTCGCCCCCGCAGAAAGGAGCTCACTGATGGGAAAAAGGAACACCTCGCCCTCCAGAAAGGAGATCCCCGATGGGAGAAAGGAACACCACTCCCTGCAGAAAGGAGCTCACTGATGGGAAAAAGGAACATTTCACCCTATAGAAAGGAGAACACTGATGGGAAAAAAGAACACCTCTCCCTGCAGAATGGAGCTCACGGACAAGAAAAAGGAACACCTTGCCTTGTAGAAAGGAGCTCACTAACACCTCGCCCTGCAGAAAAGAGCTCACTGATGCCAGAAAGGAACACCTCGCCCTGCAGAAAGGAGCTCACTGATGGGAAAAAGGAGCACCTCGCCCTTTAGAAAGGAGCTCAATGATGGGAGGAAGAAACACTTCGCCCTTTAGAAAGGAGCTCAGTGATGGGAAAAAGGAACACCTCACCCTTTAGAGAGGAGCTCACCGATGGGGAAAAAGGAACACATCATCTTTTAGAAAGGAGCTCACTGATGGGAAAAAGGAACACCTCGCCCTACAGAAAGGAGCTCACCAATTGGAAAAAGAAACAACTCGCCCTGCAGAAAGGAGCTCACCGATGGGAAAAAGTAACAACTCGCTCTGTAGAAAGGAGCTCACCAATGGAAAAAAGGACACCTCTCCCTGCAAAAAGGAGCTCACTGATGGGAAAAAGGAACACCATGCCCTGCAGAAAGGAGCTCACCGATGGGAAAAAGGAACATCTCGCACTGTAGAAAGGAGATCACCAATGGGAAAAAGGAACACCTCTACCTGCAGAAAGGAGCTCACTGATAGGAAAAAGGAACACCTCGCCCTGTAGAAAGGAGATCACCGATGGAAAAAAGGAACACCTCTCCCTGCAAAAAGGATCTCACTGACAAGAAAAAGGAACAGCTCGCCTTGTAGAAAGGAGCTCACGAACACCTCGCCCTGCAGAGAGGAGCTCACTGATGGCAGAAAGGAACACCTCGCTCTTTAAAAAGGAGCACACTAATGGGAAAAAGGAACAACTCGCCCTGCAGAAAGGAGCTCACCGATGGGGAGAAAGGAACACATCACCCTTTAGAAAGGAGCTCACTGATGGGAAAAATGAACATCTCTCCCTGCAGAAAGGAGCTCACCGGTGGGAAATAGAAACAACTCACCCTGCAGGAAGGAGCTCACCGATGAGAAAAGGAACACCTCGCCCTGCAGAGAGAAGTTCACTGATGGGAAAAAGGAACACCTCTCCCTGCAGAAAGGAGCTCACCAATGGGAAATAGAAACAACTCAAGGTGCAGAAAGGAGCTCACCGATGGGAAAAAGGAACACCTTGCCCTGCGGAAAGGAGCTCACCGAAGGGAAAAAGGAACACCTCGCCCTGTAGAAAGGAGATCACTGATGGGAAAAAAGAACACCTCTCCCTGCAGAAAGGAGCTCACTGACAAGAAAAAGGAACACCCCGCCCTGCAGAGAGGAGCTCACTGATGGGAAAAAGGAACACTTCACCCTTTAGAAAGGAGCTCACTGATGGGAGAAAGGAACACATCGCCCTTTAGAAAGGAGCTCACTGATGGGAAAAAGGAACCCCTCGCCCTTTAGAAAGGGGCTCACCGATGGGGAAAAAGGAACACATCACCCTTTAGAAAGGAGCTCACTGATGGGAAAAAGGAACAACTCGCCCTGCAGAAAGGAGCTCACCGGTGGTAAAACGGAACACTTCACCCTGCAGCAAGGAGCTCACTGATGGGAAAAAGTAACACCTCGCCCTGTAGAAAGGAGATCACCTATGGGAAAAAGGAACACCTCTCCCTGCAGAAATAGCTCACTGATGGGAAAAAGGAACACCACGCCCTGCATAAAGGAGCTCACCGATGGGAAAAAGTAACATCTTGCCCCGTAGAAAGGAGATCACCGATGGGGAAAAGGAACACATCTCCCTGCAGAAAGGAGCTCACCAATGGGAAAAAGGAACACCTCGCCCTGTAGAAAGCAGATCACAGATGGGGAAAAGGAACACCTCTCCCTGCAGAAAGGAGCTCACTGAGAATAAAATGGAACAGCTCGCCTTGTAGAAAGGAGCTCACAAACACCTCTCCCTGCAGAGAGGAGCTTACTGATGGCAGAAAGGAACACCTCACCCTGCAGAAAGGAGCTCACTGATGGGAAAAAGGAACACATCACCCTTTAGAAAGGAGCTCACTGATGGGGAAAAAGGAACACCTCTCCTTGCAGAAAGGAGCTCACCGATGGGAAATAGAAACAACTTGCCCTGCAGAAAGGAGCTCACCGATGGGAAAAAGGAACACCTCGCCCTGCAGAGAGGAGCTCACTGATGGGAAAAAGGAGCACCTCTCCCTGCAGAAAGGAGCTCACCGATGGGAAATTGAAACAACTCGCCCTGCCGAAAGGAGCTCACTGATGGGAAAAAGGAACACCATGCTCTGTAGAAAGGAGCTCACCGATGAGAAAAAGTAACATCTCGCCCCGTAGAAAGGAGATCACCGATGGGAAAAAGGATCACCTCGCCCTGCAGAAAGGAGCTCACCAATGGGAAAAAGTTACACCTCGCCCTGCAGAAAGGAGATCACCGATGGGAAAAAGGAACCTTTCGCCCTGTAGAAAGGTGATCACTGATGGGAAAAAAGAACACCTCTCCCTGCAGAAAGGAGCTCACTGACAAGAAAAAGGAAGACCTCGCCTTGTAGAAAGGAGCTCACGAACACCTCACCCTACAGAGAGGAGCTCACTGATGGCAAAAAGGAACACCTCGCCCTGCAGAAAGGAGATCACTGCTGGGGAAAAGGAACACCTCGCCCTTTAGAAAGGAGCTCACTGATGGGAGAAAGGAACACCTCGCCCTTTAGAAAGGAGCTCACAGATGGGAAAAAGAAACACTGCGCCCTGCAGAGAGGAGATCACCGATGGGAAAAGGAACACCTCTCCCTGCAGAAAGGAGCTCACTGATGGCAAAAAGGGACACCATGCCCTGTAGAAAGGAGCTCACCTATGGGAATAAGTAACATCTCGCCCTGCAGAAAGGAGCTCACGAACACCTCACCCTGCAGAGAGGAGCTCAGTGATGCCAGAAAGGAACACCTCACCCTGCAGAAAAGAGCTCTCTGATGGGAAAAAGGAACACCTTGCCCTTTAGGAATGAGCTCACTGATGGGAGAAAGGAACACCTCGCCCTTTAGAAAGGAGCTCACTGATGGGAAAAAGGAACACCTCTCCCTGCAGAAAGGAGCTCACCGATGGTAAAAAGAAACAACTCGCCCTGCAGGAAGGAGCTCACCGGTGGTAAAAAGGAACACTTCGCCCTGCAGCAAGGAGCTCACTGATGGGAAAAAGTAACACCTCGCCCTGTGGAAAGGAGACCACCGATGGGAAAAAGGAACACCTCTCCCTGCAGAAAGGAGCTCACTGATGGGAAAAAGGAACACCACACCCTGCAAAAAGGAGATCAATGATGAGAAAAAGTAAGATCTCACCCTATAGAAGGGAGATCACCGATGGGGAAAAGGAACACCTCTCCCTGCAGCAAGGAGCTCACTGATGGGAAAAAGGAACACATCTCCCTGCAGAAAGGAGCTCACTGACAATAAAAAGGAACAGCTCACCTTGTAGAAAGGAGCTCACAAACACCTCTTCCTGCAGAGAGGAGCTCACTGGTGGCAGAAAGGAACACCTCTCCCTGCAAAAAGGAGCTCACTGATGGGAAAAAGGAACACATCACGCTTTTGGAAAGGAGCTCACTAATGGGAAAAAAGAACACCTCTCCTTGCAGAAAGGAGCTCACCGATGGGAAATAGAAACAACTTGCCCTGCAGAAAAGAGCTCACTGATGGGAAAAAGGAACATCTTACCCCACAGAAAGGAGCTCACTGATGGGAAATAGGAACACCTCACCCTGCAGAAAGGAGCTCACCGATGGGAAAAAGGATCACCTCGCCCTTTAGAAAGGAGCTCACCAATGGGAAAAGGTAACACCTCGCCCTGCAGAAAGGAGATCACCGATGGGAAAAAGGAACACTTCGCCCTGTAGAAAGGAGATCACTAATGGGAAGAAAGAACACCTCTCCCTTTCGAAAGGAGCTCAATGATGGGAGAAAGGAACACCTCGCCCTTTAGAAAGGAGCTCACTGATGGGAAAAAGGAACACCTCACCCTTTAGAAAGAAGCTCACCAATGGGGAAAAAGGAACACATCACCCTTTAGAAAGGAGTTCACTGATGGGCCAAATGAACACCTTGCCCTGCAGAAAGGAGCTCACCGATGGGAAAAAGGATCACCTCGCCCTTTAGAAAGGAGCTCACCAATGGGAAAAGGTAACACCTCGCCCTGCAGAAAGGAGATCACCGATGGGAAAAAGGAACACTTCGCCCTGTAGAAAGGAGATCACTAATGGGAAAAAAGAACACCTCTCCCTTTCGAAAGGAGCTCAATGATGGGAGAAAGGAACACCTCGCCCTTTAGAAAGGAGCTCACTGATGGGAAAAAGGAACACCTCACCCTTTAGAAAGAAGCTCACCAATGGGGAAAAAGGAACACATCACCCTTTAGAAAGGAGTTCACTGATGGGCCAAATGAACACCTTGCCCTGCATAAAGGAGCTCACCGATGGGAAAAAGTAACATCTTGCCCCGTAGAAAGGAGATCACCGATGGGGAAAAGGAACACATCTCCCTGCAGAAAGGAGCTCACTGATGGGAAAAAGGAACACCTCGCCCTGTAGAAAGGAGATCACAGTTGGGGAAAAGGAACACCTCTCCCTGCAGAAAGGAGCTCACTGAGAATAAAATGGAACAGCTCGCCTTGTAGAAAGGAGCTCACGAACACCTCTCCCTGCAGAGAGGAGCTTACTGATGGCAGAAAGGAACACCTCGCCCTGCAGAAAGGAGCTCACTGATGGGAAAAAGGAACACATCACCCTTTAGAAAGGAGCTCACTGATGGGGAAAAAGGAACACCTCTCCTTGCAGAAAGGAGCTCATCGATGGGAAATAGAAACAACTTGCCCTGCAGAAAGGAGCTCACCGATGGGAAAAAGGAACACCTCGCCCTGCAGAGAGGAGCTCACTGATGGGAAAAAGGAGCACCTCTCCCTGCAGAAAGGAGCTCACCGATGGGAAATTGAAACAACTCGCCCTGCCGAAAGGAGCTCACTGATGGGAAAAAGGAACACCATGCTCTGTAGAAAGGAGCTCACCGATGGGAAAAAGTAACATCTCGCCCCGTAGAAAGGAGATCACCGATGGAAAAAAGGATCACCTCGCCCTGCAGAAAGGAGCTCACCAATGGGAAAAAGTTACACCTCGCCCTGCAGAAAGGAGATCACCGATGGGAAAAAGGAACCTTTCGCCCTGTAGAAAGGCGATCACTGATGGGAAAAAAGAACACCTCTCCCTGCAGAAAGGAGCTCACTGACAAGAAAAAGGAAGACCTCGCCTTGTAGAAAGGAGCTCACGAACACCTCACCCTGCAGAAAGGAGCTCACTGACAAGAAAAAGGATCACCTCGCCCTGCAGAAAGGAGCTCACCAATGGGAAAAAGTTACATCTCGCCCTGCAGAAAGGAGATCACCGATGGGAAAAAGGAACCTTTCGCCCTGTAGAAAGGCGATCACTGATGGGAAAAAAGAACACCTCGCCCTGCAGAAAGGAGATCACTGCTGGGGAAAAGGAACACCTCGCCCTTTAGAAAGGAGCTCACTGATGGGAGAAAGGAACACCTCGCCCTTTAGAAAGGAGCTCACAGATGGGAAAAAGAAACACTGCGCCCTGCAGAGAGGAGATCACCGATGGGAAAAGGAACACCTCTCCCTGCAGAAAGGAGCTCACTGATGGCAAAAAGGGACACCATGCCCTGTAGAAAGGAGCTCACCTATGGGAAAAAGTAACATCTCGCCCTGCAGAAAGGAGCTCACGAACACCTCACCCTGCAGAGAGGAGCTCAGTGATGCCAGAAAGGAACACCTCACCCTGCAGAAAAGAGCTCTCTGATGGGAAAAAGGAACACCTTGCCCTTTAGGAATGAGCTCACTGATGGGAGAAAGGAACACCTCGCCCTTCAGAAAGGAGCTCACTGATGGGAAAAAGGAACCCCCGCCCTTTAGAAAGGAGCTCACCTATTGGGAAAAAGGAACACATCACCTTTTAGAAAGGAGCTCACTGATGGGAAAAAGGAACACCTCTCCCTGCAGAAAGGAGCTCACCGATGGTAAAAAGAAACAACTCGCCCTGCAGGAAAGAGCTCACCGGTGGTAAAAAGGAACACTTCGCCCTGCAGCAAGGAGCTCACTGATGGGAAAAAGTAACACCTCGCCCTGTGGAAAGGAGACCACCGATGGGAAAAAGGAACACCTCTCCCTGCAGAAAGGAGCTCACTGATGGGAAAAAGAAACACCACGCCCTGCAAAAGGAGATCACTGATGAGAAAAAGTAAGATCTCACCCTATAGAAGGGAGATCACCGATGGGGAAAAGGAACACCCCTCCCTGCAGCAAGGAGCTCACTGATGGGAAAAAGGAACACATCTCCCTGCAGAAAGGAGCTCACTGACAATAAAAAGGAACAGCTCGCCTTGTAGAAAGGAGCTCACAAACACCTCTTCCTGCAGAGAGGAGCTCACTGATGGCAGAAAGGAACACCTCTCCCTGCAAAAAGGAGCTCACTGATGGGAAAAAGGAACACATCACGCTTTTGGAAAGGAGCTCACTAATGGGAAAAAAGAACACCTCTCCTTGCAGAAAGGAGCTCACCGATGGGAAATAGAAACAACTTGCCCTGCAGAAAAGAGCTCACTGATCGGAAAAAGGAACACCTCACCCCACAGAAAGGAGCTCACTGATGGGAAATAGGAACACCTCACCCTGCAGAAAGGAGCTCACCGATGGGAAAAAGGATCACCTCGCCCTTTAGAAAGGAGCTCACCAATGGGAAAAGGTAACACCTCGCCCTGCAGAAAGGAGATCACCGATGGGAAAAAGGAACACTTCGCCCTGTAGAAAGGAGATCACTAATGGGAAAAAAGAACACCTCTCCCTTTCGAAAGGAGCTCAATGATGGGAGAAAGGAACACCTCGCCCTTTAGAAAGGAGCTCACTGATGGGAAAAAGGAACACCTCACCCTTTAGAAAGAAGCTCACCAATGGGGAAAAAGGAACACATCACCCTTTAGAAAGGAGTTCACTGATGGGCCAAATGAACACCTTGCCCTGCATAAAGGAGCTCCCCGATGGGAAAAAGTAACATCTTGCCCCGTAGAAAGGAGATCACCGATGGGGAAAAGGAACACATCTCCCTGCAGAAAGGAGCTCACTGATGGGAAAAAGGAACACCTCGCCCTGTAGAAAGGAGATCACAGTTGGGGAAAAGGAACACCTCTCCCTGCAGAAAGGAGCTCACTGAGAATAAAATGGAACAGCTCGCCTTGTAGAAAGGAGCTCACGAACACCTCTCCCTGCAGAGAGGAGCTTACTGATGGCAGAAAGGAACACCTCGCCCTGCAGAAAGGAGCTCACTGATGGGAAAAAGGAACACATCACCCTTTAGAAAGGAGCTCACTGATGGGGAAAAAGGAACACCTCTCCTTGCAGAAAGGAGCTCATCGATGGGAAATAGAAACAACTTGCACTGCAGAAAGGAGCTCACCGATGGGAAAAAGGAACACCTCGCCCTGCAGAGAGGAGCTCACTGATGGGAAAAAGGAGCACCTCTCCCTGCAGAAAGGAGCTCACCGATGGGAAATTGAAACAACTTGCCCTGCCGAAAGGAGCTCACTGATGGGAAAAAGGAACACCATGCTCTGTAGAAAGGAGCTCACCGATGGGAAAAAGTAACATCTCGCCCCGTAAAAAGGAGATCACCGATGGAAAAAAGGATCACCTCGCCCTGCAGAAAGGAGCTCACCAATGGGAAAAAGTTACACCTCGCCCTGCAGAAAGGAGATCACCGATGGGAAAAAGGAACCTTTCGCCCTGTAGAAAGGCGATCACTGATGGGAAAAAAGAACACCTCTCCCTGCAGAAAGGAACTCACTGACAAGAAAAAGGAAGACCTCGCCTTGTAGAAAGGAGCTCACGAACACCTCACCCTGCAGAAAGGAGCTCACTGACAAGAAAAAGGATCACCTCGCCCTGCAGAAAGGAGCTCACCAATGGGAAAAAGTTACACCTCGCCCTGCAGAAAGGAGATCACCGATGGGAAAAAGGAACCTTTCGCCCTGTAGAAAGGCGATCACTGATGGGAAAAAAGAACACCTCGCCCTGCAGAAAGGAGATCACTGCTGGGGAAAAGGAACACCTCGCCCTTTAGAAAGGAGCTCACTGATGGGAGAAAGGAACACCTCGCCCTTTAGAAAGGAGCTCACAGATGGGAAAAAGAAACACTGCGCCCTGCAGAGAGGAGATCACCGATGGGAAAAGGAACACCTCTCCCTGCAGAAAGGAGCTCACTGATGGCAAAAAGGGACACCATGCCCTGTAGAAAGGAGCTCACCTATGGGAAAAAGTAACATCTCGCCCTGCAGAAAGGAGCTCACGAACACCTCACCCTGCAGAGAGGAGCTCAGTGATGCCAGAAAGGAACACCTCACCTTGCAGAAAAGAGCTCTCTGATGGGAAAAAGGAACACCTTGCCCTTTAGGAATGAGCTCACTGATGGGAGAAAGGAACACCTCGCCCTTCAGAAAGGAGCTCACTGATGGGAAAAAGGAACCCCCGCCCTTTAGAAAGGGGCTCACCGATTGGGAAAAAGGAACACATCACCTTTTAGAAAGGAGCTCACTGATGGGAAAAAGGAACACCTCTCCCTGCAGAAAGGAGCTCACCGATGGTAAAAAGAAACAACTCGCCCTGCAGGAAGGAGCTCACCGGTGGTAAAAAGGAACACTTCGCCCTGCAGCAAGGAGCTCACTGATGGGAAAAAGTAACACCTCGCCCTGTGGAAAGGAGACCACCGATGGGAAAAAGGAACACCTCTCCCTGCAGGAAGGAGCTCACTGATGGGAAAAAGGAACACCACGCCCTGCAAAAGGAGATCACTGATGAGAAAAAGTAAGATCTCACCCTATAGAAGGGAGATCACCGATGGGGAAAAGGAACACCTCTCCCTGCAGCAAGGAGCTCACTGATGGGAAAAAGGAACACATCTCCCTGCAGAAAGGAGCTCACTGACAATAAAAAGGAACAACTCGCCTTGTAGAAAGGAGCTCACAAACACCTCTTCCTGCAGAGAGGAGCTCACTGATGGCAGAAAGGAACACCTCTCCCTGCAAAAAGGAGCTCACTGATGGGAAAAAGGAACACATCACGCTTTTGGAAAGGAGCTCACTAATGGGAAAAAAGAACACCTCTCCTTGCAGAAAGGAGCTCACCGATGGGAAATAGAAACAACTTGCCCTGCAGAAAAGAGCTCACTGATCGGAAAAAGGAACACCTCACCCCACAGAAAGGAGCTTACTGATGGGAAATAGGAACACCTCACCCTGCAGAAAGGAGCTCACCGATGGGAAAAAGGATCACCTCGCCCTTTAGAAAGGAGCTCACCAATGGGAAAAGGTAACACCTCGCCCTGCAGAAAGGAGATCACCGATGGGAAAAAGGAACACTTCGCCCTGTAGAAAGGAGATCACTAATGGGAAAAAAGAACACCTCTCCCTTTCGAAAGGAGCTCACTGATGGGAGAAAGGAACACCTCGCCCTTCAGAAAGGAGCTCACTGATGGGAAAAAGGAACCCCCGCCCTTTAGAAAGGGGCTCACCGATTGGGAAAAAGGAACACATCACCTTTTAGAAAGGAGCTCACTGATGGGAAAAAGGAACACCTCTCCCTGCAAAAAGGAGCTCACTGATGGGAAAAAGGAACACATCACGCTTTTGGAAAGGAGCTCACTAATGGGAAAAAAGAACACCTCTCCTTGCAGAAAGGAGCTCACCGATGGGAAATAGAAACAACTTGCCCTGCAGAAAAGAGCTCACTGATCGGAAAAAGGAACACCTCACCCCACAGAAAGGAGCTTACTGATGGGAAATAGGAACACCTCACCCTGCAGAAAGGAGCTCACCGATGGGAAAAAGGATCACCTCGCCCTTTAGAAAGGAGCTCACCAATGGGAAAAGGTAACACCTCGCCCTGCAGAAAGGAGATCACCGATGGGAAAAAGGAACACTTCGCCCTGTAGAAAGGAGATCACTAATGGGAAAAAAGAACACCTCTCCCTTTCGAAAGGAGCTCACTGATGGGAGAAAGGAACACCTCGCCCTTCAGAAAGGAGCTCACTGATGGGAAAAAGGAACCCCCGCCCTTTAGAAAGGGGCTCACCGATTGGGAAAAAGGAACACATCACCTTTTAGAAAGGAGCTCACTGATGGGAAAAAGGAACACCTCTCCCTGCAGAAAGGAGCTCACCGATGGTAAAAAGAAACAACTCGCCCTGCAGGAAGGAGCTCACCGGTGGTAAAAAGGAATACTTCGCCCTGCAGCAAGGAGCTCACTGATGGGAAAAAGTAACACCTCGCCCTGTGGAAAGGAGACCACCGATGGGAAAAAGGAACACCTCTCCCTGCAGAAAGGAGCTCACTGATGGGAAAAAGGAACACCACGCCCTGCAAAAGGAGATCACTGATGAGAAAAAGTAAGATCTCACCCTATAGAAGGGAGATCACCGATGGGGAAAAGGAACACCTCTCCCTGCAGCAAGGAGCTCACTGATGGGAAAAAGGAACACATCTCCCTGCAGAAAGGAGCTCACTGACAATAAAAAGGAACAGCTCGCCTTGTAGAAAGGAGCTCACAAACACCTCTTCCTGCAGAGAGGAGCTCACTGATGGCAGAAAGGAACACCTCTCCCTGCAAAAAGGAGCTCACTGATGGGAAAAAGGAACACATCACGCTTTTGGAAAGGAGCTCACTAATGGGAAAAAAGAACACCTCTCCTTGCAGAAAGGAGCTCACCGATGGGAAATAGAAACAACTTGCCCTGCAGAAAAGAGCTCACTGATGGGAAAAAGGAACACCTCACCCCACAGAAAGGAGCTCACTGATGGGAAATAGGAACACCTCATCCTGCAGAAAGGAGATCACCGATGGGAAAAAGGAACACTTCGCCCTGTAGAAAGGAGATCACTAATGGGAAAAAAGAACACCTCTCCCTTTCGAAAGGAGCTCAATGATGGGAGAAAGGAACACCTCGCCCTTTAGAAAGGAGCTCACTGATGGGAAAAAGGAACACCTCACCCTTTAGAAAGAAGCTCACCAATGGGGAAAAAGGAACACATCACCCTTTAGAAAGGAGTTCACTGATGGGCCAAATGAACACCTTGCCCTGCATAAAGGAGCTCCCCGATGGGAAAAAGTAACATCTTGCCCCGTAGAAAGGAGATCACCGATGGGGAAAAGGAACACATCTCCCTGCAGAAAGGAGCTCACTGATGGGAAAAAGGAACACCTCGCCCTGTAGAAAGGAGATCACAGTTGGGGAAAAGGAACACCTCTCCCTGCAGAAAGGAGCTCACTGAGAATAAAATGGAACAGCTCGCCTTGTAGAAAGGAGCTCACGAACACCTCTCCCTGCAGAGAGGAGCTTACTGATGGCAGAAAGGAACACCTCGCCCTGCAGAAAGGAGCTCATCGATGGGAAATAGAAACAACTTGCACTGCAGAAAGGAGCTCACCGATGGGAAAAAGGAACACCTCGCCCTGCAGAGAGGAGCTCACTGATGGGAAAAAGGAGCACCTCTCCCTGCAGAAAGGAGCTCACCGATGGGAAATTGAAACAACTCGCCCTGCCGAAAGGAGCTCACTGATGCGAAAAAGGAACACCATGCTCTGTAGAAAGGAGCTCACCGATGGGAAAAAGTAACATCTCGCCCCGTAAAAAGGAGATCACCGATGGAAAAAAGGATCACCTCGCCCTGCAGAAAGGAGCTCACCAATGGGAAAAAGTTACACCTCGCCCTGCAGAAAGGAGATCACCGATGGGAAAAAGGAACCTTTCGCCCTGTAGAAAGGCGATCACTGATGGGAAAAAAGAACACCTCTCCCTGCAGAAAGGAACTCACTGACAAGAAAAAGGAAGACCTCGCCTTGTAGAAAGGAGCTCACGAACACCTCACCCTGCAGAAAGGAGCTCACTGACAAGAAAAAGGATCACCTCGCCCTGCAGAAAGGAGCTCACCAATGGGAAAAAGTTACACCTCGCCCTGCAGAAAGGAGATCACCGATGGGAAAAAGGAACCTTTCGCCCTGTAGAAAGGCGATCACTGATGGGAAAAAAGAACACCTCGCCCTGCAGAAAGGAGATCACTGCTGGGGAAAAGGAACACCTCGCCCTTTAGAAAGGAGCTCACTGATGGGAGAAAGGAACACCTCGCCCTTTAGAAAGGAGCTCACAGATGGGAAAAAGAAACACTGCACCCTGCAGAGAGGAGATCACCGATGGGAAAAGGAACACCTCTCCCTGCAGAAAGGAGCTCACTGATGGCAAAAAGGGACACCATGCCCTGTAGAAAGGAGCTCACCTATGGGAAAAAGTAACATCTCGCCCTGCAGAAAGGAGCTCACGAACACCTCACCCTGCAGAGAGGAGCTCAGTGATGCCAGAAAGGAACACCTCACCTTGCAGAAAAGAGCTCTCTGATGGGAAAAAGGAACACCTTGCCCTTTAGGAATGAGCTCACTGATGGGAGAAAGGAACACCTCGCCCTTCAGAAAGGAGCTCACTGATGGGAAAAAGGAACCCCCGCCCTTTAGAAAGGGGCTCACCGATTGGGAAAAAGGAACACATCACCTTTTAGAAAGGAGCTCACTGATGGGAAAAAGGAACACCTCTCCCTGCAGAAAGGAGCTCACCGATGGTAAAAAGAAACAACTCGCCCTGCAGGAAGGAGCTCACCGGTGGTAAAAAGGAACACTTCGCCCTGCAGCAAGGAGCTCACTGATGGGAAAAAGTAACACCTCGCCCTGTGGAAAGGAGACCACCGATGGGAAAAAGGAACACCTCTCCCTGCAGAAAGGAGCTCACTGATGGGAAAAAGGAACACCACGCCCTGCAAAAGGAGATCACTGATGAGAAAGAGTAAGATCTCACCCTATAGAAGGGAGATCACCGATGGGGAAAAGGAACACCTCTCCCTGCAGCAAGGAGCTCACTGATGGGAAAAAGGAACACATCTCCCTGCAGAAAGGAGCTCACTGACAATAAAAAGGAACAACTCGCCTTGTAGAAAGGAGCTCACAAACACCTCTTCCTGCAGAGAGGAGCTCACTGATGGCAGAAAGGAACACCTCTCCCTGCAAAAAGGAGCTCACTGATGGGAAAAAGGAACACATCACGCTTTTGGAAAGGAGCTCACTAATGGGAAAAAAGAACACCTCTCCTTGCAGAAAGGAGCTCACCGATGGGAAATAGAAACAACTTGCCCTGCAGAAAAGAGCTCACTGATCGGAAAAAGGAACACCTCACCCCACAGAAAGGAGCTTACTGATGGGAAATAGGAACACCTCACCCTGCAGAAAGGAGCTCACCGATGGGAAAAAGGATCACATCGCCCTTTAGAAAGGAGCTCACCAATGGGAAAAGGTAACACCTCGCCCTGCAGAAAGGAGATCACCGATGGGAAAAAGGAACACTTCGCCCTGTAGAAAGGAGATCACTAATGGGAAAAAAGAACACCTCTCCCTTTCGAAAGGAGCTCACTGATGGGAGAAAGGAACACCTCGCCCTTCAGAAAGGAGCTCACTGATGGGAAAAAGGAACGCCCGCCCTTTAGAAAGGGGCTCACCGATTGGGAAAAAGGAACACATCACCTTTTAGAAAGGAGCTCACTGATGGGAAAAAGGAACACCTCTCCCTGCAGAAAGGAGCTCACCGATGGTAAAAAGAAACAACTCGCCCTGCAGGAAGGAGCTCACCGGTGGTAAAAAGGAACACTTCGCCCTGCAGCAAGGAGCTCACTGATGGGAAAAAGTAACACCTCGCCCTGTGGAAAGGAGACCACCGATGGGAAAAAGGAACACCTCTCCCTGCAGAAAGGAGCTCACTGATGGGAAAAAGGAACACCACGCCCTGCAAAAGGAGATCACTGATGAGAAAAAGTAAGATCTCACCCTATAGAAGGGAGATCACCGATGGGGAAAAGGAACACCTCTCCCTGCAGCAAGGAGCTCACTGATGGGAAAAAGGAACACATCTCCCTGCAGAAAGGAGCTCACTGACAATAAAAAGGAACAGCTCGCCTTGTAGAAAGGAGCTCACAAACACCTCTTCCTGCAGAGAGGAGCTCACTGATGGCAGAAAGGAACACCTCTCCCTGCAAAAAGGAGCTCACTGATGGGAAAAAGGAACACATCACGCTTTTGGAAAGGAGCTCACTAATGGGAAAAAAGAACACCTCTCCTTGCAGAAAGGAGCTCACCGATGGGAAATAGAAACAACTTGCCCTGCAGAAAAGAGCTCACTGATGGGAAAAAGGAACACCTCACCCCACAGAAAGGAGCTCACTGATGGGAAATAGGAACACCTCACCCTGCAGAAAGGAGCTCACCGATGGGAAAAAGGATCACCTCGCCCCCTTAGAAAGGAGCTCACCAATGGGAAAAGGTAACACCTCGCCCTGCAGAAAGGAGATCACCGATGGGAAAAAGGAACACTTCGCCCTGTAGAAAGGAGATCACTAATGGGAAAAAAGAACACCTCTCCCTTTCGAAAGGAGCTCAATGATGGGAGAAAGGAACACCTCGCCCTTTAGAAAGGAGCTCACTGATGGGAAAAAGGAACACCTCACCCTTTAGAAAGAAGCTCACCAATGGGGAAAAAGGAACACATCACCCTTTAGAAAGGAGTTCACTGATGGGCCAAATGAACACCTTGCCCTGCAGAAAGGAGCTCACCGATGGGAAAAAGAAACCACTCGCCCTGCAGAAAGGAGCTCACTGATGGGAAAAAGGAACACTGCGCCCTGCAGAGACGAGCTCACCGATGGGAAAAAGAAACACCATGCCCTGCAGAAAGGAGCTCACCGATTGGAAAAAGTATCATATCGACCCGTAGAAAGGAGATCACCGATGGGAAAAGGAACACCTCTCCCTGCAGAAAGGAGCTCACTGATGGGAAAAAGGAACACCACGCCCTGCAGAAAGGAGCTCACCGATGGGAAAAAGTAACATCTCACCCCGTAGAAAGGAGATCACCGATGGGGTAAAGGAACACCTTGCCCTGCAGAAAGGAGCTCGCCGATGGGAAAAAGTAACATCTTGCCCTGTAGAAAGGAGATCAACGATGGGAAAAAGGAACACCTCTCCCTGCAGAAAGGAGCTCACTGATGGGAAAAAGGAACACCTCGCCCTGTGGAAAGGAGATCACCGATGGGAAAAAGGAACAGCTCGTTTGCAGAAAGGAGCTCACTGATGGGAAAAAGGAACACCTCACCCCGTAGAAAGGAGATCACCGATGGGGTAAAGGAACACCTCTCCCTGCAGAAAGGAGCTCACTGACAAGAAACAGGAACACCTCGCCTTGTAGAAAGGAGCTCACGAACACCTCGCCCTGCAGAGGGGAGCTCACTGATGGCAAAAAGGAACACCTCGCCCTACAGAAAGGAGCTCACTGATGGGAAAAAGGAACACCTCGCCCTTTAGAAAGGAGCTCACTGATGGGAAAAAGGAACACCTCGCCCTTTAGAAAGAAGCTCGCTGATTGGAAAAAGGAACACCTCGCCCTGCAGAAAGGAGTTCACCGATGGGAAAAATCAACACCTCGCCCTGCAGAGAGGAGCTCACTAATGGGGAAAAGGAGCCCCTCTCCCTGCAGAAAGGAGCTCACCGATGGGAAATAGAAACAACTTGCCCTGCAGAAAGGCGCTCACTGATGGGAAAAAGGAACACCTCGCCCTGCAGAAAGGAGCTCACCGATGGGAAAAAGGAACACTTCGCCCTGTAGAAAGGAGATCCCTGATGGGAAAAAAGAACACCTCTCCCTGCAGAAAGGAGCTCACTGACAAGAAAAAGGAACAACTCGCCTTGTAGAAAGGAGCTCACGAACATCTCGCATGGCAGAGAGGAGCTCACTGATGGTGAAAAGGAACACCTCGCCCTACAGAAAGGAGCTCACTGATGGGAAAAAGGAGCACTTCGCCCTTTCAAAAGGAGCTCACCGATAGGAGAAAGGAACAGCTCGCCCATTAGAAAGGAGCTCACTGATGGGAAAAAGGAACACCTCGTCCTTTAGAAAGAAGCTCACCGATGGGGAAAAAGGAGCACACCACCCTTTAGAAAGGAGCTCACTGATGGGAAAAAGGAACACCTCTCCCTGCAGAAAGGAGCTCACCGATGGGAAATAGAAACAACTTGCCCTGCAGAAAGGAGCTCACCGATGGGAAAAAGGAACACATCGCCCTGCAGAGAGGAGCTCACTGATGGGAAAAAGGAGCACCTCTCCCTGCAGAAAGGAGCTCACCGATGGGAAATTGAAACAACTCGCCCTGCAGAAAGGATCTCACTGATGGGAAAAAGTAACACCTCATGCTGCAGAAAGGAGCTCACTGATGGGAAAAAGGAACACCTCGCCCTGCAGAAAGGAGCACACCAATGGGAAAAAGGATCGCGTCGCCCTTTAGAAAGGAGCTCACCAATGGGAAAAAGTTACACCTCGCCCTGCAGAAAGTAGATCACCGATGGGAAAAAGGAACCTTTCGCCCTGTAGAAAGGAGATCACTGATGGGGGAAAAAGAACACCTCTCCCTGCAGAAAGGAGCTAACATACAAGAAAAAGGAACACCTTGCCTTGTAGAAAGGAGCTCACAAACCCCTCACCTGCAGAGAGGAGCTCACTGATGGCAAAAAGGAACACCTTGCCCTGCAGAAAGGAGCTCACTGATGGGAAAAAGGAACACCGCGCCCTTTAGAAAGGAGCTCCCTGAAGAGAGAAAGGAACACCTCGCCCTTTAGAAAGGAGCTCACCGATGGGGAAAAAGAAACACACCACCTTTTAGAAAGGAGCTCACTGATGGGGAAAAGGAACACCTTGCCCTGCAGAAAGGAGCTCACAGATGGGAAAAAGAAACAACTTGCCCTGCAGAAAGGAGCTCACTGAAGGGAAAAAGAAACACTGCGCCCTGCAGAGAGGAGATCACCGATGGGAAAAGGAACACCTCTCCCTGCAGAAAGGAGCTCACTGATGGGAAATAGGGACTCCATGCCCTGTAGAAAGGAGCTCACCTGAAGTAATCTAATAGTAATCCCAAGGGCCACACTTACCAGTGGCCCGCAATACCAAGTCAATAATAAGTAGTTGGCAACGTAGAAGGTTCAAGCGTTTATTGGCTACAACAGAACTCTACATAGAGGAGCCTCATCGAACCTCACCCAGTAGGTGTGCCGAAGAAGACTGCTGGCTCCTTGACAGAACAACACTTATCTACATTACGGATTCAGCATACAAAGCATTGCAAGTGGAAAAGTACCAGTTAGTCCTAGAGCTCCTAAAATGAGCTCATACCATCTGCCCGTATAAGGTTACTATCTTGTTCAAAGAAGGTCGGCGGGGTAACTCCCTTTCGTCTCGGGCACAGAGGAATTTAGCTTAGTACTCCCTTCTGCAGATGTGACCTTGGGCCTCAACCGTAAATACAATTCACCCTGTCTTTAGGCTGGTACAAGCTAAATCATGCAGATAGTGTTTACAGAGAGTCACGTGACCTAGGCCTAGTTAGTCGTGATCCAATATGGCTGAACTGTGGCTTTTCGGCCCTTTCTATCATGCAGGATACTATAAAGAATAAGCCATCTTATGAAGCAGTTCTATGTACATAGAGGGAGACACAACCCTAGATACGTTATGCTAACTTTATATACTGGCCTGAATCCCACAGAACTGCCCTTTTTAGCATAATGTAGCTATTCATGGAGCTATTCTTCGAAAATTCCCTCATCTATTTGCATTATGTCTTGTATCTCTTTCTGAACTAGTTGAGCATTTATCTTACCAGGGTTTGCTTTAGGAGTAGGTAAGGCAAGGCGGACTTGGGTGGCACAATAGGAACAACAAGCGGGCCCACATTGGATGCAGATACAACAAGTGAAAAGGAAACCTCCTATTCCTAGAAGGCACATGAAGATCTTCCAACCCCAAGTGGTAAGGAGAGCCCAAAACCAGCCTGAAATAGACCAGGTTCCGGCCTCCGTGTGAATCTCGGATGCCAACCGATGTAACTTCTCTATGGCCAGATGGACTGAGGGGGTGGAGTCAGGTATATATACACAGCAGGAGCTGCCAATCACTCTACATGCTCCCCCACGATCGGCTAGAATAACGTCTAAAACAAGGCGGTTCTGAAGCGTCACAAGTCGGGTCGCTTGAAGCTCGACTGTGATATTGGTCAGTATACCAGCAGTGGTATTTATTACTCCCTCTACCACTCGGGACAGTCTTCTAATTTCTTTACTGGTCACAATGGGACCCCACATAGGCAGAACTCCCTTTATTATATCGACAAAATGTTGGGCAGGGGTATCAGTCTGGTCAGTGGCATCTCCATCAGTTTTTACTGAGTTTAAGCTTCGCCGGTTCAGTGAGTGAGACCGGTGATAATCAGAAGGCGCTATATAAACAGGAGGATATAAGAAGGACAAGTAGCATTTACCTGACCATCCTCTAGGAAGCCAAGTGTAAGCATTTTCTCCACATACAAAATATACATTCGGGGGGGGGGGGAGTATAGGCGGGCTGCTAAAAGTTTGTAATCTATAGCTATAGTTACATCTACTGTAACCAACAACTAAATGTCCGGTACCATGTATGCAAAAGGAGGATGTGCTGTTCAACACAGGGACCGGGATGACTCTTTCATTTGACACATTTCGCTCCTGGAAATATCTAAAATACTCAGTAAAGTTGAAGGACACGAAATCCGATACCTCGTCCCTTAACCAGGTGTCATTCTCATGTTCCGTATACACATTCATACAAGCGGTAGGATCCAGGGTACCGTCCGTACCCTCGGCATTTGGGGTGAATCCCTGATGTCTTTCTATATCGGCCAGAATCAAATCATAATCCTTCTCTGAAAATCGGTGCCCATCAACAGCATAATGTTCATACATCATTGACAATAATCTAAACCATGCTTCACAACTGCCTAAATATGACAATGGCATTGAAATGAACAGATCATGTTTGTGCATTACTGAGAGGAGGAGCCCACATACCCAGCAGTTTGTGGTATTCGTTGAACTGTGGGTTTGGTGCAACATTTCAATGAAAGCATTGTTTACATAGGTCTGGCGGTGTCTTTCTTTATGCGGGGCAAAAGTCTGAAAATGGTGCTCCTCGGGGACGGGAGTGGTAGCTATCAGGGTATGTACAGGATAACGGAATTCTAGATAAATTAACATTCCTAAACATAACATTAATGAAACAATTATTATGACAATAAAAACAATCTTGGCACGCAAGCTCCAAGTAGTCAAGTCAAGTCAAAAACACTTTATTCGATTAATTAAAAATCATAAAAGTATACTATATAGTTATATACAGTTAAAAAATTTCCAAAGCATTTTATACAGATAAAATTTTAAGTATATAAAAAGTCAGTGACATATAAATCCACACATACTAAAATTTAGTAGCAAATATGACATGGTACAAAACCCCATTATTTCATGTATTACAAGGGGGTTGATTTAAGATTTGTCAAACAAAACTCGGGTAAACATTTACAAAACCAGAGCCTACATTCAGCTTGAGTCTTTTCCTTCTAGCGCGGATACAAGCAATCAAGAAATTGGCTACGCCAAACATTACTAAAGGGGTCTCCATTAATTGAAGATAAAACAGTGCAGGTTTGAACTGTACAAACCCCCTTTCCCTTAACAAAGGTTTAATAAACGTTTTCCTACTTAAGGAAAAGAAAGAACAGAAAACCACAAAATGTGTCTGATCCTGGTCAGAAAAATTATCACAGTCACAAGGTGCGTTATCCTTTGGGAGACACCACTTTTCATAAGTTCCCAACAAAAAAATGAGCTTGATTAAATCTGAATTTTGTTAGAAGCCACCGGTGATAGGGTCTGGTAACAATAGTCAGATAAGGTTGGATTGACAAAGACGAGATCAACAAAAAATGTGACCTAACTGTAGGCTTAGTAATTTCCTTTACTTCTCGTTCTGATTCACGTAAGTTTATAAATTGTGTTCTTACCCATGTAATATCTGCTTTAGTGAGATTTTCCGGATTCAGATATAGTTCGGGGCGACCCAAAAGTGCTGCAGATGTTTTAATAAAATTCAACCACAAAATACCTGCTGCTCCATCCCTCTCCATACAATCTCTAATAATCTTGTGGTTCAATGTAAGGTTGGGGTTCAGCCAGGTTCTGATCCAGAGTAAAAGTGGTGCCAGATTTAAAATATCCGTAATATACCCTATCCCGAGCTCCATATGAGCTGCAAAGGATGATGTAGATTGGGGGAGACCTAAAACAGATCGGAGAAATTTGTTTTCTTCTCTCTGAATTGGTACTAGATCTTTATAACCCCAAATACCTGCCCCGTACCTTGCTATGGCTAGGGTTTTAGATCTATAAATCATCAATATGGCCTCAGCTGGTTCACCACCCAGTCTTTTGGCAAAGCCCAGTATAGCAGCCGAGGATCTTCTCACGGCTGCTACATTATTAGCAACTTGGGGAACCCAGGACCCAATGTCATCAAAGACTACACCAAGATAGGTGAATACTTTCACTCTCGATATTACCAGGCCATTACAGAAAAGGGTTCTCATGTTCTTCCTACCTTTCCCTATGGCCATGACATGCGATTTTTCTACATTTGTTACTAGGTCCAGGTTTTGCATGAAATCCCCAAAAGAATTTAGCAGATGTTGTAAGCCTATTGGGGTCCTAGACAGCAGCACCGTATCGTCAGCATATAATAAGACCGGCACTGCTGTTCCTCTCATGCATGGAACGTCAGCAGATGCAGACGTCAAAGAGGAACCCAGTGAGTTTATATATTGAGAGAAAAGCATTGGGGCCAGGATACACCCCTGGCGAACTCCCCTGCCGGACTTGAGACCAGCGGTACACTTCCCGTCTTGAGTCATGCGGATGACCGCTGTTAAGTCTCTATGTAGCTCCGCCAGGAAGCTCACCAATACCCGATCTAAACCCAGCTCCAGGAGCATTGTCCACAGTTTCGACCTATTAACTAGGTCAAAAGCTGTGGACAAGTCCATGAAGGCCAGGTAGATTGCCCCTTTTGTGGCTACAGTATATTTACTAACTATTAGATGTAAATTCAGGCACTGGTCTTCGGTGCCTCGACCTGTTCGGAAACCATACTGTGCATTACACAGGATGTCATTATTGGTAACCCATGACGAGATCCTAGACAGAATTACCTTCCCTAGAATTTTAAAGGACGAATCCAATAAAGAAATGGGCAGATAGCATCTAGGGTCCCCCCTCTGGCCCTTCTTGAAAATCGGGACAATAATCGCCCGTGACCAGGAAGTAGGTAATCTACTTTTGTCGACACAAACCATGTTAAATACATTAGTAAGTACAACGGACCAAATGTTAGGGTGTGCCTTAAACAAGTCAGCAGGAACTCCGTCTGGGCCGGGGGCCTTATGAGCTACCGTGTCCTCGATAGCCTTTTGTGTTTCTTTAATAGTAAATCTCAATGGGGGCTCCTCTTGATTACTCACAATCGGGGCAAATACATCTACTGAGAGGCCATTACCATAAATTTTCCCGAAATGTTCTAACCAGTCACGCTCAGATATATTTAATTCAAGCGGGGTATTTTCCTTGTCGTTAAAAAGTGGAAAATTAATTATTTCCCAAAATTTAGAGCTGTTCTTAAGGCTGGACTTGTCATACAGGGAGTCCCAGGCGTTTTTTTTTATGGCGTTCTTGCGGGACTCAACTGTCATTTTATAACATTTCCTTAGCCTGGCCACTTCTACATTATCTCTAGGGCTCTTTTTCAGTTCCAACAGTAGGTCTCTATGGGCTTTTGAAAATTTTTGGTCAAAGCAACCATGAGCTTTTTGCTCCTTATATACTGTCTTACATGTTAAGTCCACAGCCACCTGCTGGCAGATTAAGTCAAAGGAGGAGATAATATCTCCACCCCACCTTAATGGATCCAAGCAATTATTAATTTCCTTACCCACCTTATCACTCAGTGAAATATAAAATGCCTCTGGAATTATTTTATTCCATTTTAGCCGTCTCCCTTGATCATGAGCGGTTATTTTCGCGGGAATTACCAAATTTATGTTTGTGTTATCATTGAGTAGATATGGGTTAGTATTACGTAGTTCCAATAATACTGGATTGTGATCGCTAAATGCAACATGAATTGCATTATAAAAAATGACATTTTGTAGCAAGCCAGGAGAGATAAATATAAAATCTATAATGGTATTGCTATTACTAGCACTATATGTAGCTACCCGGTCTTTCATGTAAAAAAACTCCGGTTCAGCTAATTCAGCATCAGACAGTAGGTCTTCTAAAGCAGCACCCTTAATTGAATGTTCAAAGTGTGCATAGGGTAAAAGATTAGTATCAGTTGTATCCCTGTATTGACAATTTAGCTGGCACAAATGTGTGTTAAAATCCCCTAAGAGGATTAGATGAACAAAAGTGTTTTGACCGTTCTTATAATTTGTTAAAAACTTTGCCAATGCAATGATATTTTCATTACAATGTGTGCCACAGGGGGCATTATAAAAATTTACATACACAATTTTGTGTTTATTTAGGAAGGTAAATTCCAAAGCTAAAAAATTTGGGGATGAGATGTTTAGGATTTTTGCGGTTCCCATATGTTTTACAGAGATCAGCAGCAAAAGCCCCCCTCTATCTCTCCCTGAACATGTTGCTGAAGCAGGTACAAAATACGATAGATATCCATCTAACCAAAAATTACATTCCCTATCCCAGGTTTCCTGGAGTGCCACAACATCATACTCCCTAATTTGTGCCAACCATATACTGTCAGCCCTCTTCGAGCGAAGCCCAGCAATATTCCAACTTATGATTTTAACTGAATTGCCAGCTCCTGTGTCAACAATAGATGTTCCATGCAACTGTGGTACAGGATCAGCATGGCAAGTCAGTCAATCATTTTCGTCTAAGTGGGATAGGGCTGTATACCTATTTGATAATTTCAAGGGAGCCTTATTAGTTAGTCTATTTGGCGTCAGGATGTCTTTGGATAAGACCTGTTGTCTGTAAAGGCCAAACTAAGGAATCAGTTGGGCATCTCGGGACTTCGTGTTGGCCACCCTCACATAAGGATGATTTAAGGGGATATGGTCGGGGGTAAAAATAACCTAAAGGAACCGCACGAACTCCACCTGCCTCAATATCAGTAGCGTCCCAAAACAGACGAGCAGCCACATTGGGTCTATTAAAATTTACAATAATGCAGTCTCCCGGCAATTTTTTTGACATAGGACCCAACCAGTCAACTCGTCTTGCCGTCATAACGTGGGAGGATACATTTTTTGACCCTGTACAATTTTCATCGCACCATGACTTAACATTCTCTAGTAGGGTACCCTGTGACTCTTTCTCCTCTGATTTCAAAGGTGGAATATTTACTAATACAGCGACAAACGGGGTTGCCTCAGGTGGTAAATTTACACGGGGCTTTATACATAACCTTGTCACACCCTGTGCAATGCCTCCATTGTTCACAGCAATATTTACTGAGGGAGCAATGGGGCCACCCTCCTCATGGCTTGGTTGCCTGGGGGCCTTATTCTTATTCTTAGTTAGCAAAGTGGTAATTTTAGGAGTTTTTGGCTGCAATTGAGTGTGTGCAGGTGAAGGGCGTCTTAATACTAGAGGCTTATCGTTCCCTGTTATAGGTGAATCGTGATCAGCCGTATTCCCTATAATTTGTGGTTGCGGGCAATCCAGTGATGTTAAAGATACCAATTTACTTAACTGATCACATTTCCCTAATATTTCCGCCACACATTCTCTCAGAGTCTCAATAATATCATTAGCAATATGAACAAGCGTAGTTTCTAACTTGTCCGTGAGTACTTTTTCCACCATATCCTTTAAACGGGATTCAAAGTTACTTGTAGCCGGGCGAGATTTTGAAGGATAGTGCACATTCTTCTTAAATGGTCTCTTTGGGAGCCTTTTAACACGCTTAGTGGGTGCACCGGTGGCCACACGTGTGGGGCTTAGGGCAGTGTCAGAACACAAGGGAGTGAGGGCCCCGTGGGTTGTTATAGAACATTGCACCTGGGGTAGTATATCCTTAGAGGTGTGGTAAATAATTTAATTACCGGGACTTAATTTGATACAGAAAAATAATAAAAATAGCTCAGTAAAATAAGAGGCAAAATCCGTGATATTAGAGGTTAGGAATGGGCTTTATTCCAATGGACGATTTCGAAATCGTGGACTCCAGGTTCCATCACCACGGAGGCTCAGGAAGTGAAGAACATACTTTATTGATAAGGAATCACTTTTATACAATAGGCATTACAGTGAAGCAAATGCAGGAGGCGTAACAATTGATAGTAGAGATAGATCATACATGCGTAGCAAAAGTGGGCGTAACTGGGTGTAATTAAAGAACGTCATCAGGTATGATGTCATAATAGGGTGGTTCCATGAAAGAATTTTGCAATGTCAGCAGAAATACTTGGCAGAAATGCGCGCGCAGCAGCATGACGTATGATTGACGTGCGACTAGGGGGTGAAGGGGATTTGACATTTAACTCTACATGTGGCGACAGATGTCTGGAGGGTCAAGTCAACCTAATCCCAAATCATATCTAACATCCTATGTTTAAAGAACTATGTTATCCAAAAGAGAGGTCTCTTAGAGTAGAATCTTATTCTATACTGACTATACTGACTGTTAGTGCGTGTACAAGCGTCTAAGTGTCTACACTAGATGCGAGGGCAGAAGTCTTCCATGATAATAGGGCTATGAATTACTTGCATAAAGACAGAGAAGCCGGGCCTTTGCTCGGTAGCTGGAAGAATGTTTACTTAAACTGCTAGACAGGAATGCATTGGGCAGGGAGCGGAGCAGATAATTTCGAAGGTGAAATACAGTTTTTTGGCAGGCAGCAAGCTGATGTCAGGCACCGTGAGCCGCGCAGGGAATGAGACAAAGTTCATGGTCACAGATGCAGGCTCAGACTGGAGCTTTCAGAATCAGAAGGCAGGAAAAAGGCTTGATGGCAGAATCAGGGCCTACTCGCCTGAACTGTAAAATGGGATAAGTGAACCATATAAAGCCGGTGGCCTTTCGTACTTAGGAATGGAATATCCGGCCCATTCATGTCGGATCTGAAAGAGGACATGTTGGCGGTGGACGCACATGTATTTGCGTCTTCATAACTGGAACTGGAGGGAACATACATGTACTTGTGATTTATACATGGAACCGTTGGGGTCCAAGATAGGGGACATAACTGATCATAAAAATCCATATTTCCACATTCCCTCCTTGTCCCCTACTTGCCCGTCAAGAGATATCAATCTTCATCAATCCATTGATCTGTTCATATAGCATCATTTGTTCTTCTTTTTTCTTCTGGGACGAACGAAATCTTGGTGTTGGAATACACGATGTGGCACACAGACCACAGATCGCTGGTCCACATTGTAGGCATAGACAGCAACTGAATAGTATGAGAAAGCCAATACCTAGGAAGGATAGGACCTTCCATCCAAAGGTAGATAATACACTCCAAAACCAACCGGACCAAGTCCAGGTGCCTGGACTCTGGTGTATCTGGCTTACAATCTTATGAAGGCGAGTTATGGCTTTATATACAGATGGCGCGTTTTCTGGTATAAAAATGCAACAACTTGATCCGATGACCCTACAAGCTCCGCCCCTATCGGCCAGGATGACGTCAAGGACAAGACGATTTTGAAGCACAACAATCCGCATAGCAGACTGCTCTTCTGTTAAATTGCCTAAGGCGGAAATAGTTTCGTTCACTACTGCTTCAAGGGTTCTAGTTAATCTACGTATCAGCTTACTATTAGTAACGGTACCTATATAGGGAAAGAGACCTTTATTGAAATCTGTGTATTTTTCCCATGCTGTTTCAGTGTAATCGACTATTGGGAGATCTCTCCTTTCTCTATTGTGTACTAAATGAGTATTTCTGTGATAATCAGGAGGAGCTAGAAAAACAGGTGGCAAAAGGAATCCGATGTAGCAGGTACCATCCCAATCTAGAGGCAGACGTATATATGCCGTCTGACCACATATAAAATAGGAATGGCGGGAAGCTCTAGATGTCGACTTGCCTTGATCACTAAATTCTATTACAGTGGTGCATCTACTATGGCCCATATGTATGGAACCATTCTTTCTTACACATAATTCACCTTTTACTGGAAATACTGGCATGGCGGGCAAAATTGGAGTAGCTTCGGATTCGACATTCAAGATCAAGAGATTAAGCGTAAAATTACCTAATCCATATACTTCATTTTCTAGATCAGTTCCTGTTCTTTTGGGAAGTCCCTCCTTGTTGGGGTGGCAGACTTTAAGTAAAACTAAGTTCAGATTTCCCCATACCCCGTTGTCTTGATAAACTGCGGAGTTTGAATCTTGGGAATTAATTAAACTAAACCATGCTCCACAGGAGCCGTTGTGTGTGAACGGGTATGGAAAGAGAGGTAAAATTCCTTTATAATTCTGATAGGGAGGGAGTCGGCCACATATCCAACAATTTGTAGCATTGCTAACCTGATGGGAATGATGTAACATACTAATAAAAGTGTTATTGCGCAGCGCAAATCTATATGACAATTCATGCGGAGGTAATTCACTAAAAGAATGTTCAGCAGTAACATTATAAACATGTCTAAAAATAGGATAACATATGTGCAACAATATACTTGCAGTAATTATTAAAAGACTTAGGAAAAACAGAATTAATAACGTCACTGTGCAATGACTACGCAGTGATTTACAGTACGCATGTCGTTTCAGCTTTATCCTTTTGTTTCTTTCTCTGTACAGGTCTAAGGGATACATGTCAGAGACAAATTCGACCGCTTCACCTTGGAGAGGACTTAAACAATCAAATTGCCTGACTGGTTAGACCTGAGTTTTAGTTTATATAGTTCACGACTATTTAATTCAACCAAAGGAAGTTTAGAGTCACTCGGGGAAGACACGCAAGGTGTGTCGTTTACATCTGATGGTAGTCCATGAAATTTCTTGATATGACTTGAATGTATCCAGCCTTTTCGACCTTCGATCTTTACGGCTGTCCTCGTCGTTAGTAATACCAGCTGAGGCGACCTCCACCTAGGATCCAGCTGAGACTTCCGATCAAAGTTCCTCACTAAGACTAAATCTCCTGGAATTACGTCATGGGGTTTCACCTCAGTGTTGTCGGGAAAAGCTGCAGCTACCTGTGAACGACAAGATTGTAGTGCAGACATCAAGGAAGCCAAGTAATCTGTCAGCATATTACAGTCAATATCAGTTATTTTGCGTGGTATAGGCGTCCCCCACATATTTGGTGGTCTACCAAAGACCACTTCATAAGGAGATAGCCCTGTTCGAGAGTGCGCTACCATTCTCATGTAAAAGAGTGCAACGGGTAAGGCTACTACCCAGTCGACACCTTTCTCTCTACATATTTTAGACAATCTAATTTTCAGAGTTTGATTATGTCGTTCCACGAGACCTGCTGCCTCGGGGTGTCGGACACAGTGGAATCTCCACCGATAGCCTAACAAGAGTGAAACGTGTTTCCTTAGTTCGGAGGAAAACGGCTGGCCGTTATCTGAGTAGACAACACGTGGTAAACCGTACCGTGGGAAGAATTCTCGAACTAACTGTTTGGCAGTAGTCGGGGCAGTGTAATCTGAAACCGGGTATGCCTCTGTCCAACGGGAAAGAGCACAGACAACTACGAGAACATATTTGAATCCTCGACATCGTTCCATCTGGATATAATCCATCTGGAGGACTTCAAAAGGGTGATCAGGAGGCTGAAATCCACCCTGTTCTACGGGAATGCTTTTTCCTGGGTTAAACTGACAACAGATCATACAGGTACGGACTTTTTGTTTAGCTGCTGCTCGTAAATGTTTGTTGAACCAAATGTGTTGGATGCTGTCTAGCATAGCTTTTTCTCCTAGATGTGCTGGACTATGTACAGTGTTAATAACGACTTGGACCATTGAATCAGGAAGGAACCACACAGATTTTTCCTTCGTCATCCATCCTTGATCCGTTTGGATCCCTCCTAATTCAGTCCATTTCTTTATTTCATCTGGAGTAGTATGTGTCTGTATGTCAATTACATCAAGAGCGGGATCCTTAACCATCATGCAATGTGTTGGTGTCGGGACTATTGTCTTTGTCATGTCGGATGTTTGAGTTTGAGCAGTCTGTTTAGCTGTTCTGTCAGCTAGATCATTGCCTTGAGAAATGATATCAGTAACTTTCGTATGAGCTTTACATTTCATAATTGATATTGCAGTGGGTAGATGTATTGCATCTAATAAGGCATGAATGAGGGGTCCGTGCTGAATGTGGGCACCGTGAGAAGTTAAATAACCTCTCTCTCGCCACAGCACGCCGAAGTCATGTACAACTCCGAATGCATAACGTGAATCAGTGTATATGTTGACTTTTTTATTTGTGGCTTGAATACAGGCTTGTGTCAGAGCGATGAGCTCTGCTGCTTGAGCGGACAAGGTATTTATACAATTTGTTTCAATGATTTCAGCGTCTGTTGTGACTGCATAAGCGGCCACTAACTCTCCTGTACCTGTTCTCATACATGAACCATCTACATACAACGTCAGGTCTGGGTCTGACAATGGAACGTCTGTCAAATCTTGCCTGGGTTTCGTCGTGATAGTGATAACTTCAATACAATCATGTGCAAGTGGGTCTGTTCCATTTACAGGTAACAGTGTGGCAGGATTCAATGTACTACAACGTCTGATTTCTATATGTGGCTGAAACAATGTTAATTCGTATCCAGTAAGTCGTGCTATAGTCAAGTGTTGTGTTTGTGTGCGGTTCAAGAGAACCTCTACTGCATGTGGTACTTGTACTGTCAATGGATGTCCTAACACTATGGCATCGCTTTGTCTAATTGCTAAAGCTGTTGCTGCCACTGATTTCAGGCACGCAGGCAGAGCCTGAGCTACGGGATCTAATGTACTAGAAAAATAGGCACACGGTTTGTGTGATCCTGCTTGTTCCTGTGTGAGTACTGACAAAGCAGTACCTTCGCGTTCTGTAACAAAGAGCGTAAATTGTTTGCTGTAACATGGTGTTGCTAGGACAGGTGCTTGACATAAAGCTTTCTTTAAACTTTCAAAAGCGTGTGTATGTTCCTGAGTCCAAGGGAGAACAGTCGATGTGGCTACCTCCTGTGTTGTCAATTGAATGAGTGGTTTTGCTAGAAATGCATACTGAGGGATCCACTGCCTACAATATGAAGTGAGGCCTATAAAAGCCCGCACCTCCTTTTGTGTCTTGGGTATTGGCATATTTGCAATTAGCTGGATGCGATCTGGTGTAAGCTGCCTTCCCTCCTTGGACAGCGAGTGACCAAGGTAAACAACTCGCTGGACACAGAATTGCAGCTTAGAAGGGGACACCTTGTGCCCCTTTTCGGCCAAAAATTGTAATACCGTCAGTGATGCTTTCTCACATTCAGGTTCGTTTCTAGCGGTGATCAGCAGATCATCAACATATTGAAGCAGGGCAGTGTTGACTGGCATGTGTATACTGTCAAGTTCTCGTTTCAGTGCTTGGCTATAGATGCTGGGGCTTTCTGTAAATCCTTGAGGTGCGCGTGTGAATTTAAAGCTTCGTCCATTTAAACTAAATCCGAACAAGTATTGGCTTTCTGGATCTATTGGGACGCTGAAAAAGGCATTCTTGAGATCAATTACAGTAAAGAATGTTGCTTCGGAATCAATAGCTGTCAGTAATGAAGAGATGTCTGGAACTACGGGGTATTGTGGTACAATACATTTATTTAATTCGCGCAGATCAATAACCAATCGATATACTGGTGGAGCCTTTGGATCAGTTCGTTTAAGAATCGGAATTATCGGTGAATTACATACATTGGAGTCGGTCTCCACAACCACTCCTTGGCCAATAAGCTCGTCAATGATTTGCAGTAAAGCCACTACAGCATCTGGGGGTAACTTGTATTGTCGCATTCGTGGTAGTACCACTCCTGCCTTTAGTGTGACTCGATATGGTGTAATGTTCATGCAACCAACATCTGTAGGGCCTTGTGCCCATAAATGTGTGGGTAAAGTCTGCAGTCGGGAATCCATGTCTCGGGACACATAGTGCCCTTTGAAATCTCGTAAAAACAATCTTACTCCTTCCGGAGAACAACATATTATAGCTCCTAGAGCTTTCAAAGTTTTTATACCTAACAAGTTTTCTGGGCATGATTTAGTAAGCAATAAATCTGTAGTTCGGGTCAAAGGTCCTATCGTAAGTGGAAGAGGCTGTGATACTTCATTAACAATAGGTTTTCCTGAAAAACCAAGGGAAATATTCTGTGAGCCTGAGAGGGGTGCCCCTGGAACTTCACTATGTTTTATAGTTGTTCGACTTGCCCCTGTATCAAGTAAAAATGTTCTATCTTGGCCTAATAGTTCACTATGTACATAAGGTCCTTCTTGGTCTACTGGGACCTCGATAAGGGGTAAGTCAACTTCCCTCTCTAGGCTGTTTCATGCGTATCGTTGATAATCAGGATAGTCATACTGTGCGGTCTGGTACAGCTGTCGTGTCGTTGTTTGTGTGGCAGCAACAGGCAGCGCTGGTGCAGCTGGCACAAACTGTATAGACTGTTGTGGAGCTGGCATGGACTGGGCATGCTGCGGTGCTCCTTGTTCATTCTGATCCTGTCTAGGTGGCCGTGGTCTTTCTTGTGTTTTACCTGTGGCGATATTACGCTTCAAGACTGGGCAATCGTGTATGTAATGACCTTGTTGTTTACAATAGTTGCATGTCCCTTTTACAGGTCCTGCTGAATCACCGGACTGTGTCGTACCCTTTTTATGACCTTCAGCTGGAACTGTCTGGGAGACTAGCATTTTCATTTTTGTGTCTTTCATGCGTCTCTGCTCATGTTCTTGTTCCTCTCTAATTCTATTGTAATGATACTGTAACATTTGTAACATTTGTGATGGGGTATTACCTTGCCAGGTACTCTCGAATTTTAATACTCTATTCTTCACCTGGGGCAAGGAATTTTCAACTAATTTTGTCACAAACAGATGTGGGTATGACTCGCTGCTTGCTTTTATACCACTATTTATACCAAAACATTTTTCGAATCGGGCATAGAAATCACTAGTGTCTTCATCTTGCTTTTGTTTACAGGCTGAGATTGCACCCCAGTCTTCCTTTTTCGTGGTTAATAAACGTGGCAGTACCTGTACTAGTAAACCTGGTAATGCTTTAGTTTTATCCCCAAGCCCTGCTCCTGCAGTTCGGGCCTTTTCTTCTGCTTCTAAGGCTGTCCATTCTATCTTTTGGTCTCCCACCTCCCACTCTTTTTCCTTGAGTTTTTCATAAATGCCAGCAGGCATTAATACCTTTAATATTGTCATAATGTCGGGATAGGTATACTCTCCCATGAGTAACATGTCTTTAATTTCTCGGTGGAAACCCGCTGGGTCTTTGTCATGACTGGGTACCACTTTCTTCATTTCTAACAATTCTATTTTCGATATGGGCGTATATACATATACACGTTTAAACTCATTGTCCTCGCCCTTTATTGGGTGTACTTCTCGTAAGGGATTCTGTCTGTCCATGTAATACGTCGTTCTTTCCTTGATGGGCAGTGAGACATGTTCTGGGCATACAAAAAGAATGTACTGCTTTCTTGATTCTAGTATTACTCTAATTAACTTAGTACCTGAACCTCTCCATCTATTCGTGAGTAATTCAGTCAATATATCAGGTAAAGGACCAGGATCGGAATGTTGGCTTTTATAAAGTATAAGAAGTTGTTGAATCATATAAATCCCAGCTAAACGCTGTTCATCTGGGGTGAGGTTCAAAAATGTGTGTGCTACTGTATCATCACCATATTTTCCGGGACTGTCAACCCAATGAACGGCTGACCTGGCTAATTCTTGTTCATCCATAGAATCGAGTAAATGATAACCCCTTCGTTCTCGGAGTAATTTGTCAGCGGCTTGGAACGAATGCTCGGGGGACCTTATATTTATTATAGGTGTTTGGAAATTCCGGTTATTATCTGGACATACCGGACGTATCGGGTCCGTGAAACATCTAGTGCTATTACAAGATCTTCCTCTACCTATATAGGCTATGGTTTCTGACTGTCCTGTGGGCAGTCCTGATCCTTCCTCCTCCTCATTTTGTTCAAACTCGTCTACCGCTAATCTCTCTTTGTGTAGGTGTTCTATTTCTTTACGGATCTTTCGGCACATGGCTATTATACATTTTTGCCTATCATGTCTCCCTTCTGATATATTCTGGCTCCATCTGGTAAGGGTTTGCATTATTTCCGGATCTACCCCCGGTCGGTCTTGATTTCTGATTACACAATTTATGAGGAAACGTAACAGTTCCCCCTGTATCTCCACTTTCTGGTATTCCATAGCTCTGTTAATACATTCAGAATCTCGCCCTGTTTGGACATAATGATATATATTGTCTAAATGCATAGTCATTCCTGGTAGCTTTCCTAAATACACCGCAGCTCGTCTGATACGTAATGATGCCAGGATCATTTCGTCCTCTTTTCCGGGCACAGGGTCATATCTACAATCTACAAGAAGTTCCTTAAGCGTGCGGGAATTTATGAGTTTGGGGGTACGTGGATGTGCTGATTCTTGAAAAGTAAGTTTATTTATTCTGGGTGGCGTAGAAAAAATGTTGGTAGTACCTCCGGTAGCCCCGTCTGGGGTATCGGACGTGAAAGGATTCGCTGAACGTGATACAGCAACTATAGGTGTGGACACAGCTGTAGGAGCAGCTGTAGGAACAGATGTGGAAACAGATGTGCTTGCCGGAACTTGTGTCAGGATTTGATGCTGTAAGGATATAGATACAGGATCTTGGCGTTGAACCTCCCCGGCAGACGGTCTATGTGGGGCGGGGTTAGCATACTCGGGAGCTGCGTCATCTAAATATGAGGAAAGAAAAACATCTTCTGCTGTTCTAGGATGCCCCTTAGGATGCATTTTTATTGGGAACAATGGGGGTGGCAAGTCTTTTGGTATCTCCGGAGTAGCCTTAGGTAATCCCTCGGCCAGAAGGGGATACATACCATTCATAAGGGCATTTCTTTGTCTGTCTACTTGTTCTGATTTCACTCGTGTACCTTCTTGAATTAATAGATTTTCTCGGACTTTATTTGAATTTTCCTTACTCCTCTCTTCCTGTCTACGTGCTTTTTCTGTACGTCTATACGATTCTTTACGCCATAATTCAATGGCGTCTTTCTGTGACTGTCTGGCTTTCCTTTTCCACAATTCTTCCTCTACTTTCACGATGCAATCTGCATCCCAGGTCCCAGCTGCGGGCCACCTCTGACTTTCTGATAATTCCTTAGTGTAGTCTACCCATAGATCAAGAAATAATATGGCGTCTAGGCCATGTTTATGATACATGAAGTACCCTGGAGTGTCCCTAGGAGGAATGGGAACAGCTTCTTCGAGTACCCCTTTTCTTGTTTTGATCTGTCTTAGTTTCGAAAAGAGCGGCATATTGAGAACTGATCTGATACTTAGTCTTGAACAAACTTAATACTATAAACACAATAATGAACAGTCATTCATACCACAATATGCAGGACGTATTAACACATTTAACATTTAACATTTTAAATGAGCAACAATGATGATGATGATCTAAGAAAACTTAATCACAAAACATAATCCTCGGCATTAACTGAATTATTCTGAATTTATATACTTGATATACTAGATATACTGCTAAACAGTACAGATACACTGCTAAAACAGTGCAGACCGGATTTGTGTACCCAAACCCGTCTGGACCGGCACAACTTATGTGCACGCCAGAACGCCTCCCCAGTAATGGTACTCACCGGGTAGCTCGGAACGGAAGGCCTCGGAACGGAACTGAACTGAACTGGACTGGACTCGACTCGAAAACTTCGGAAACTTCGGAACTTGGTGGGCCTCTGTATACCTCGGATCTTGCTCTCTCAGCTAGGCTCTGGTCGGGATACTTCGCACTTCTCACCGCCTCGTCTGGGTGTTGATCGCAGCCTCAGTCGCCCCCGCTTGACCGGAGGGAGATACAGGAAATCCTGCTGGTACGCGTTGTTGTCCGTCCAGCTGTGGCAGGAGACCGGGCCTGCAACGCACCGCCGGCGCGTGAGATGAGAAAGTGTCCCTGTTCGGGCGCCATTCATGTGGTAAATAATTTAATTACCGGGACTTAATTTGATACAGAAAAATAATAAAAATAGCTCAGTAAAATAAGAGGCAAAATCCGTGATATTAGAGGTTAGGAATGGGCTTTATTCCAATGGACGATTTCGAAATCGTGGACTCCAGGTTCCATCACCACGGAGGCTCAGGAAGTGAAGAACATACTTTATTGATAAGGAATCACTTTTATACAATAGGCATTACAGTGAAGCAAATGCAGGAGGCGTAACAATTGATAGTAGAGATAGATCATACATGCGTAGCAAAAGTGGGCGTAACTGGGTGTAATTAAAGAACGTCATCAGGTATGATGTCATAATAGGGTGGTTCCATGAAAGAATTTTGCAATGTCAGCAGAAATACTTGGCAGAAATGCGCGCGCAGCAGCATGACGTATGATTGACGTGCGACTAGGGGGTGAAGGGGATTTGACATTTAACTCTACATGTGGCGACAGATGTCTGGAGGGTCAAGTCAACCTAATCCCAAATCATATCTAACATCCTATGTTTAAAGAACTATGTTATCCAAAAGAGAGGTCTCTTAGAGTAGAATCTTATTCTATACTGACTATACTGACTGTTAGTGCGTGTACAAGCGTCTAAGTGTCTACACTAGATGCGAGGGCAGAAGTCTTCCATGATAATAGGGCTATGAATTACTTGCATAAAGACAGAGAAGCCGGGCCTTTGCTCGGTAGCTGGAAGAATGTTTACTTAAACTGCTAGACAGGAATGCATTGGGCAGGGAGCGGAGCAGATAATTTCGAAGGTGAAATACAGTTTTTTGGCAGGCAGCAAGCTGATGTCAGGCACCGTGAGCCGCGCAGGGAATGAGACAAAGTTCATGGTCACAGA
The DNA here is from genome assembly GCF_964204655.1 of Triturus cristatus. Taxonomy (NCBI): domain Eukaryota; kingdom Metazoa; phylum Chordata; class Amphibia; order Caudata; family Salamandridae; genus Triturus; species Triturus cristatus. Next base: position 596,196,914 of record NC_140584.1, on the reverse strand, counting down.
TGCAGGCTCAGACTGGAGCTTTCAGAATCAGAAGGCAGGAAAAAGGCTTGATGGCAGAATCAGGGCCTACTCGCCTGAACTGTAAAATGGGATAAGTGAACCATATAAAGCCGGTGGCCTTTCGTACTTAGGAATGGAATATCCGGCCCATTCATGTCGGATCTGAAAGAGGACATGTTGGCGGTGGACGCACATGTATTTGCGTCTTCATAACTGGAACTGGAGGGAACATACATGTACTTGTGATTTATACATGGAACCGTTGGGGTCCAAGATAGGGGACATAACTGATCATAAAAATCCATATTTCCACAGAGGAGATGATGTTAATCATGGGCTCCAAGGGGATGATTTGTCTGCTGAACGATGGAGACACAATGGGATCCAAACAACTGTCTTTTAGCCCTAGTTCCCGTTCTGTCTCAGCAATCTCTTGGTTCAGTTTCCCCACAGCGGAGGTAAGGTACGACATGATATTATTTGATGTGGTAGTTATTCGGGGTACCTTCGCTTTCCCTGTCCCCCCAAGGGTTGATGACGGCAATTTGCGCTTACCCATGGTTAAACGTTGTAGTCAGGGGGTGAGCCCGTCCCGTCCCTTGTCGTCCCCTGACGGCCACAGACGGCCCGCCCTCTGCCCGGGCTCAGCCCGGCGCCGCCCGCGCGCGTCCCGCGACGCGGAGGGTAGGCTGGATTTTATAGCGCCTCCAGGCACGGGTGGCGGGTAGTGGGCGGTAACTTCCTGGAAGCAGTGGTCGCCGGGAAATGTAGTCTCCCTTCCAACCGCGGCCGCGAGGGTGCCAAACGCGGCGGCGGGAGGGAGATGCAGGCACAGGAGAGCCCGCTGCAAACTTCAGGACCAGCAGGGAACACACACAGGACACCAGCCCCTCCACAGCCAAACACGAGACCCCCACTCCACCGAGGGTAGGCTGGATTTTATAGCGCCTCCAGGCGCGGGTGGCGGGTAGTGGGCGGTAACTTCCTGGAAGCAGTGGTCGCCGGGAAATGTAGTCTCCCTTCCAACCGCGGCCGCGAGGGTGCCAAACGCGGCGGCGGGAGGGAGATGCAGGCACAGGAGAGCCCGCTGCAAACTTCAGGACCAGCAGGGAACACACACAGGACACCAGCCCCTCCACAGCCAAACACGAGACCCCCACTCCACCGAGGGTAGGCTGGATTTTATAGCGCCTCCAGGCGCGGTTGGCGGGTAGTGGGCGGTAACTTCCTGGAAGCAGTGGTCGCCGGGAAATGTAGTCTCCCTTCCAACCGCGGCCGCGAGGGTGCCAAACGCGGCGGCGGGAGGGAGATGCAGGCACAGGAGAGCCCGCTGCAAACTTCAGGACCAGCAGGGAACACACACAGGACACCAGCCCCTCCACAGCCAAACACGAATGTAGAAAACATTGGTAAATGCGGATGCAAAGGGTGGTGTACTATGGAACACTCCTCTTCAGGGGCAAGACGGCCAAAAGGGTACATTCTCGCTAAAAGTCCAGTTATAAGCTCGGGGAAACGGAAAAACTTACAAGCAGTCCAACCTGCCGGAGGGTGCTTCTTTCCTGTGTCCGTTATAGAGCCTCACAGGCAGACTCCTATTGTTCCATGTAATCTCAAAGAAAGGAAAACTCCACCTGGGCCCCCACCAGTCAACCAATGTCTCTCTCTTCTTTCTGAACAGAGCAATATCAAAAAGTTCCAAGCTCTCAACGGGTTCAGTCCAGTGTTTTTACTTATTCCCAGAGGCTACCCAGATCTCTTGCTCTCATTCTCTAGCCTGAGCCTGGGATCTTTGCTTTTGGTCGGGGCCGCAGGTTATAGTGAACATGACCCGGTGTTTCAGGATTAATGAAAAGAACAGGCACAGTAGGGTCAGGTAAAGGATTGGGTGCGTGACTTCTCTTGTCACCCGTTGTAGCCCCAGATGCCTGATTACCTTTTACAGATGTCGCCGAACTTACGACACCCTCCTCTCGCCCATCCGTTTCTCCTCGGGCGTCCGGGGAAGGTGACTCTTCGGCTGACTTGTTGCTTTCGTGTCTCAACACCTCGCTTTGGTCCCGCTGGTCATCCGGCAAGGGAAGGGGGACCTTCTTGAGGTGAGACACATGGATCCAATGCCGCTCCCTTCGACCTTCACAGCCGTCCTTGTGGCCAGAAGCACCTGGAAAGGCTTGGTCCAGCGTGGGTCTAGACTCGATTTCCGTTGGTAGTTCCGAACCAGAACCCACTGTCCAGGCTCCACACCGTGTCCGGGACCCTCCGGCAGAGGCTGCAGCACTGCGGTTATCTGTTGATGAATGGAACGAAGATCTTTAGTTAGTGCATAAAGGTAGTCTGCCAACATAGGGTACTCGATGTCTCTAAGGGATTTTGGTCGCGGCACGCCCCATACATTAGCGGGCCTACCATCACCTCATATGGCGATATTCCACTACGGGAGTGAGGAGTGGTCCTTACAGATAGTAAAGCCAGTGGTAAGAGATCGGGCCACTTCAGACCTGTGGTGTCCTGCAGCTTGGAAAACTTTAATTTAAGGATTCCATTATATTTTTCCACCAATCCTACTGATTGGGGATGGTGAGCCGCATGAAACTTCTGCTGTATTGCCAGGCCCTTGCAAACATGTTTAACCAGATCAGCATTGAAATGTTTCCCATTGTCACTCCAAATCACCCGGGGTACCCCATAGCGGGGAAAGAACTCTTTTACCAAGGCCTTCGCGGTGGCTAAGGCAGTATTTTCCTTGGTAGGGTATGCCTCCACCCACTTGCTAAACGTACAGACCACCACCAAAACGTACTTAAGATTATTAACCCGTTCAAACTGAATGAAGTCCATTTGTAGTACCTCAAAAGGTAGGGTGGGTGGCGCAAAGCTGCCAGTCAAAACAGGGAGGCTACCCCCGGGGTTATGCTGTAGACAAATCATGCAATTCTGAACTAGATGCTTCGCAGTCCTGTGGATGTTGGTATTATACCACACCGGATCCAGGATTGCGCAAATACCTTGAATTCCCACATGTGCCGGACCATGTGCCATGGACACAACTGCAGTCACAAAGGCGTTCGGTAGCAGCCACCTACATCTGTCTGACAGATCAATCCAGCATCCATTGTCATCCAGCGTCCCTATCTGCTCTTGCCAGTATTGCAGTTCTTCAGGGGTTGCTTCTGATTGCAAGTCTCTTACGCTGTCTATAGTGTTACTGAATGCCTCGCCTCTATCATCCCGCTATGCGAACTTGTTACAAACATGGAAGTGGTATTAGATTGGGCAGTCTCTTTAGCGATTCTATCCGCAAAGGAATTACTCTTTCCCACATCATCAACTATTGCTTTGTGCGCACTGCATTTAACAACTGCTAGGGCTTGGGGCAGGGTCAGGGTGGCTAACAATCTCAACACCAATTGACCATTCTGTATCTTTTGCCCATGGGATGTAAGGAAACCTCTCTCCGCCCACAATCTTCCAAAGCTATGTGCTACGCCGAAGGCGTACTGGCTATCGGTGTAGACATTTATTCTCAACCCCTCACCCAATTCACAAGCCCTTAGTAGTGCAACTAACTCGGCAGCCTGGGCCGATTGATAAGGTACCTTTGCCGTCTCAACTATTGTCTGCAACGTGGTTATCGCATAAGCAGCAGTCGTAGTGCCATTGGGTAACCGAAAACATGAACCATCAACATACAATTCCCCTTGAGGGTCGGATAAGGGAATGTCTGTCAAATCTATCCGCCCCTTCGTTTCCTCTTCTGTCCGAAATATGCAATCATGTATATCTTGACTATGATCCTCCGGGGGGAGGGGTAGTAACGTAGCAGGGTTCAAGGTGACACAACGTTTTATAGTAATGTGTGGTGCAAACAGGGTCAATTAGTACCCCGTAAGACGCACACTAGTTAAGTGCTGAGTCTGTGTCCTGTTCAATAATATGTCCACAGCGTGGGGCACCATTACTGTCAGGTCCGAATTCAGGACAAGCCCTTCCGATTGTCAGATCGCCACTGCAACCGCAGCCGTGGATCTCAGACAACTGGGAAGTGCCCTGGCGACATTATGCAATACCGCCGAAAAGTATGCACAAGGTCTTTGCTTACCACCAAATCCTTGTGTTAACACTGAAAGCGAGCAACCGTCCACCTCATGCACATAGAGTACAAAAGGCTTCCGGTAATCAGGGGTGCCAAGCACGGGAGCAGAGCAAAGAGCAGATTTCAGAGCAACAAAAGCATTCTGACATTCAGTTGTCCAAGGTAAAGGTTCATGCACATGTTTAGTCGTTAGATGCAAGAAAGGTTTGGTCAATAGGGAATAGTTAGGGATCCATTGGCAACAGTAAGAAGTTATACCAAGCAAAGCACGGACATCACGTTGCGTGCAAGGAACAGGCATGTTAGATATGGTTAGAATACGATCAGGGGTTAGCCGTCGTCCCTCCTTCGACAGGAGGTGACCGAGATAGGTCACCTCCGGTCGACAATATTGAAATTTAGACAACAAAACTTTATTACCGTGGTCTGCCAGGTGCTGTAACAAGGCAGACGTCACCAGTCGGCAACCATGCTCAGTATCAGAGGCCACGAGAAGATCATCCACATACTGCACCAAAACGTTACCGGGCGGCAAGGTTAATGTGCCCAACAACGTTTTAAGCGCTTGGCTATAAATACTAGGACTCTCTGTATAGCCTTGTGGGGCGCGACAAAATCTGAAGCTGCGACCCCCTAAGGAGAATCCGAAAAGATAACGGCTATCTTGATGTATGGGAATACTGAAAAAAGCGTTCTTCAAATCAATGACAGAGAAAAATCTAGCCGTCGGGGGAATCATGGTCAGGATAGTAGTGATGTCAGGCACTACAGGATATTGGGGTACAACAATCTTGTTGATTTCTCGCAGGTCGATCACAAAACGATAAGTATCAGCATAATCAGGACTCTGATCTATTGGGTCACGTTTAAGAATAGGAAGAATAGGGCTGTTGCACGTGTTAGAAACCGTCTCTTCCACCACCCCCATGCGGATCAAATCGTGGACAATGGATAGTAATGCCCGCTCCCCTGCGGGGGCAATTCTATACTGCGGAACTCTGGGTAGTCGAGCATTTTGTTTCAGAGTGATCGAAATGGGTGGTATGCTCAACAACCCTACATCCGTATCTCCAGTAGCCCAGAGACTCTGTGGAATCTTGGCGAGCTCAGGGGGCAGAGGGTCAGTTTTAGAGAAACATTGTGCAGAGGGAGGTAAGGGTTTCCTAATCGTTAAGTAGACACCATCAGGAGAGCAATAAATGCGGGCATACAACCTCTTCAGTATGTCCATACCCAAAAGATTCTCCCCACATTGTGAAGTCAGAAGGAAAGGTGAGTCAATTGAAATCGGCCCCAAGTTAAGAGAAAGAGGTTGGGAGATGGGGCTTACCAATGGAGTTCCGGAGAAACCGACAGACACATTATTCTGGCCAGACAGAGCAGCCCCAGGGACAAGGGCGTGTGAAACAGAACTATTCATAGCCCCTGTGTCAACTAGAAACTTACCTGATGCATCCATTAAACGAGCATGTACATAAGGTCCGTTTTGATCGATCGGAATTGACACGCGTCCCCCACTCTGTCCTCAGCCCCCCTATGCCTCACTGTAGCCTGCCGAGTCATTACTTACACATCCTTCATTATAGTACTGTTTTCCTCGACCATGGTCAAAACAATTCTGGCTGTCCTCACCTTGCCCAACTCCATCCTGTCTCGTGTATCCACCTCGACGACCACTGGCGCGGCCTCTTCCTTGACCCCTCGAAACCCCGTTCTGCACCTGCAGCAATGGACACTGAGCTCGCCAGTGCCCTTCCTGCTTACAGAAGGCACACTGATTTATTCCTAAATCAGTTCGTCCTCCACCCTGTCCGAGCCCCGCCCCTCGTGGGGCGAAATTCTGTGTTCCCCTACCCCTACCACGTCCCCTCTCAACTTGCTGTAACAAAACCCTTGTTTTCAGGTCCTTCGATCTCTTTTCCGTCTTTTCCTTACTCTCGTTCTCCCGATGCTCATAATATTGAGCCATGCTTAGGATCGTCGAGGGGGTTGATGTAGTCCAGGTACTCTCCGCAGCCTGAAGTCGGGCTGATATCTCAGGCAACAGGTTAGTTACAAACCTGTTGACAAACAGACGTATGCCACCCTCCTTGGACAGATCTTGGCCACTAAAATCAATAAAAACCCCTTCGAACCTCGTGAAGAAGTCGGACACGTTCTCGTCTTTCTTCTGCTTGCATGCAGTCAATTTGTCCCAATCCACCTTCCTGGGGGGAATTAGGGAATGCATATAGGTTATTATTTTCTCCGCTAAAGCCAATATCTCACTTCGAGGTTTATCTCCTGGCTTACGATCCCTATCCCAGTCTCTGTTCCTCCTAACTCAGCCACATGATCCTGGTCATGTACCTGCCGCCATATGTCCACCGGTACCAATAGAGCAAAAAATAGCTCAATGTCAGCCAGTGTCATCACCGCCGAGGAGGCGGCTTCCGTCAGTTCCTTATAATATGCGATAGGATTCTTCCTGGGGTCAGGCAACTGAGTTTTTAAAGAAAGTACCTCACTACGTTTCCAGGGGGTATATACCCATTGTTCCTGAAAACGGGCAGCTACCCTTGGGCGGGTGACCGCTCCTTGTGCGTCTATTATCTCGGTTATTTCGGGGTGATAAATAGGGTGCACCTCACGCATCGGGAATTGCTGTACCCCTACAGAGCTAGCTGCGGGCAGGCGCATTCTGTAACTGACTAAAGTGTTCACGTTCCCATACACCGCTTCTGGACTCAGCTGAGATCTATGGGCCTGAGTGCAAATATCATATAGGATGGCCGGAGCTCTGTCCTCTTTATAGGCTTGTTCCCACAATGAGATGAGGCGTTGGGCCATATGGGCCAACGCGTGTTGCTGCATTACCGGTTCATAATCTCGCATGGTGTTCCATATGTCGGTCAGGGTATAGATGGGTTGCCGCATCCACTGGGATGCCTGTACTGCAATGGCCTCCTTCTCTCCGGTTCCTAAGGCTGATCGAGTGAACAACTTCCTACCATCTAATGAACCGGTCGGATGTACTGGAGTTGAAACAGCTGCGAAAGGGGTTGCACTTGCGGAGGAAGAGGTCAGGGCGGAAGGGGAATACATGGCGCCCGGTGACAGCTGTGGAGCTTCAGCTGTCGAGGCCGACAACAAATTGGGCCATAGGGCCATACTGTCCGAGACAGAGGAGGACAGCCGGGAGTGATCAATGACCGGCGCAAGGGAGGGGGGCTGAGGCGCTGACGTGACTGAAGTTGCAGGAGAGGCAACTGGCGCCGGCGCTGGGTCAACAGCCTGTGCTCCGGCCGATACGACAGCAGCGGTTACCTCCGGATACAACCGTTGCGGGACATACGGGGGTGGAGGTCGCATGTCCAGCAGGTCTTCTATCTCATCTTCTGCATTGGGTCGGGCCACATAACTTTTGTCAACTTTTAACCTAAACTCCCGATTCATACGATCGATTCCTTTCTCTACCCTTGCTCTGTCGTAGGCTACAGCTTTCTAAGTTACAGTCTGTCCTGCCTTGGCTCTCGCCAACTTCTCCCCCCTCATCCGTCTTTGCTTGGCCTCTTTCTGCCAGGCGTTTAAGGCATCAAACATAGATTGTCTACTGCGCCTGGAGAATAGTTGCTCCTGTAAGAAGGCAACTTTCTTTTCGTCAAAGGAACCAGTCTTCGGCCACTGCAACTCTTCATTACCTTTTGTATACTTGTGCCACAGGGTGTTGAACAATATGGGGGCAATTCCGTGCTTCACATACATGAAATGGCTGGGGCTGCCCCCCGGGGGGGCAGGCTGACTCTCGGCCAACCGAGTCGCTGGTCCGACAACAACAACCAAAACAATTCAATTTGCTGAAACATGACATGTTGGTTAGTTAGACAAACACAAATACCATATAACAGACTTTACACCAGAAATAACATGTATGTCGACATTACTTTCTGCAGTTCGCCCTATCAAAATTTGATGCATCCAAACAAACGAACAGAGCCCGTCGACTCCCGTTCGTGGAGAATTATTCAAAAAGGATCAACACGATCACAACAGGCCGCACTGGCAGGAGACGGTCAGACAGGGGTAACCACGGACTGGACTACGGACCATCCCATGACCTCCCTGGTTCACCACTGAGACTGTTCTGATGTAGACCAAGCCGTACTTCAGATATGTCTCATGGGTACCCAGTTATAGCCACAGGCTTTTCCGAGTGCAATCCGGCCGTGTATTACTCACAGGTAACAACTAGGCATCTGATCAGTATCTCGAAATATCACAAAAGATCCGCGGAGTCTCTACAGTCAGTCCCTACCGGACCACCCTGCAAGACCTCCGTAATTCTCCTAGGGTACTCACGACCCCTCAAATCAAATACAGTTAACTGTTCCAGATGCACCGCTCAACAGCGCGTGCTTCAAACCAATGCACCGCTCAACAGCGCATGCTTCAAACAAAAAAATTACTCACCGGGTGCACCCAGGTACGAATGTTCGTTCTCCGCTGCCAACTTCTTACCACCAATACGGTCAGCTCCTGGGTCAAGCCCGTAGGACCCCGGTGAAGGGTCACTAGCAGCAGAGGGTGCCCCGAGCGGGAGCGCGGAGCGGACCTAGACTCCCCTCCCCCCACCCGGCCAAGACGCCCCCGATCCTCTCACCCATTTACGGGGAGGGAGAAGACCCTGTCACGGGGTCCCTTCGTGGTCGCCAACTGAAGTAATCTAATAGTAATCCCAAGGGCCACACTTACCAGTGGCCCGCAATACCAAGTCAATAATAAGTAGTTGGCAACGTAGAAGGTTCAAGCGTTTATTGGCCACAACAGAACTCTACATAGAGGAGCCTCATCGAACCTCACCCAGCAGGTGTGCCGAAGAAGACTGCTGGCTCCTTGACAGAACAACACTTATATACATTACGGATTCAGCATACAAAGCATTGCAAGTGGAAAAGTACCAGTTAGTCCTAGAGCTCCTAAAATGAGCTCATACCATCTGCCCGTATAAGGTTACTATCTTGTTCAAAGAAGGTCGGCCGGGTAACTCCCTTTTGTCTCAGGCACAGAGGAATTTCGCTTAGTACTCCCTTCTGCAGATGTGACCTTGGGCCTCAGCCGTAAATACAATTCACCCTGTCTTTAGGCTGGTACAAGCTAAATCATACAGATAGTGTTTACAGAGAGTCACGTGACCTAGGCCTAGTTAGTCGTGATCCAATATGGCTGAACTGTGGCTTTTCGGCCCTTTCTATCATGCAGGATACTATAAAGAATAAGCCATCTTATGAAGCAGTTCTATGTACATAGAGCGAGACACAACCCTAGATACGTTATGCTAACTTTATATACTGGCCTGAATCCCACACACCGATGGGAAAAAGTAACATCTCGCCCCGTAGAAAGGAGATCACCGATGGGGAAAAGGAACACCTCACCTTGCAGAAAGGAGCTCACTGATGGGAAAACGGAACACCTCGCCCTGCAGAAAGGAGCTCACGAACACCTCACCCTGCAGAGAGGAGCTCAGTGATGGCAGAAAGGAACACCTCACCCTGCAGAAAAGAGCTCTCTGATGGGAAAAAGGAACACCTTGCCCTTTAGAAATGAGCTCACTGATGGGAGAAAGGAACACCTTGCCCTTTGGAAAGGAGCTCACTGATGGGAAAAAGGAACCCCCGCCCTTTAGAGAGGGGCTCACCGATGGAGAAAAAGCAACACATCACCCTTTAGAAAGGAGCTCACTGATGGGAAAAAGGAACACCTCTCTCTGCAGAAAGGAGCTCACCGATGGTAAAAAGAAACAACTCGCCCTGCAGGAAGGAGCTTACCGGTGGTAAAAAGGAACACTGCGCCCTGCAGCAAAGAGCTCACCGATGGGAAAAAGTAACACCTCGCCCTGTAGAAAGGAGACCACCAAGGGGAAAAAGGAACACCTCTCCCTGCAGAAAGGAGCTCACTGATGGGAAAAAGGAACACCACGCCCTGCAAAAAGGAGATCACTGATGGGAAAAAATAAGATCTCACCCTGTAGAAAGGAGATCACAGATGGGGAAAAGGAGCACCTCTCCCTGCAGAAAGGAGCTCACTGATGGGAAAAAGGAACACCTCTCCCTGCAGAAAGGAGCTCACTGACAATAAAAAGGAACAGCTCGCCTTGTAGAAAGGAGCTCACAAACACCTCTCCCTGCAGAGAGGAGCTCACTGATGGCAGAAAGGAACACCTCTCCCAGCAAAAAGGAGCTAACTGATGGGAAAAAGGAACACATCACCATTTTGGAAAGGAGCTCACTAATGGGAAAAAAGAACACCTTTCCCTGCAGAAAGGAGCTCACCGATGGGAAATAGAAACACCTTGCCTTGCAGAATGGAGCTCAGCTGATGGGAAAAAGGAACACCTCACCCTGCAGAAAGGAGCTCACTGATGGGAAATAGGAACACCTCACCCTGCAGAAAGGAGCTCACCGATGGGAAAAAGGATCACCTCGCCCTTTAGAAAGGAGCCCACCAATGGGAAAAAGTAACACCTCGCCCTGCAGAAAGGAGATCACCGATGGGAAAAAAGAACACTTCGCCCTCTAGAAAGTAGATCACTGATGGGAAAAAAGAACACCTCTCCCTGACGAAAGGAGCTCACTGATAAGAAAAAGGAACACCTCGCCTTGTAGAAAGGAGCTCAGGAACACCTCGCCCTGCAGAGAGGAGCTCACTGATTGCAAAAAAGAACACCTCGCCCTTTAGAAAGGAGCTCAATGATGGGAGAAAGGAACACCTCGCCCTTTAGAAAGGAGCTCACTGATGGGAAAAAGGAACACCTCACCCTTTAGAAAGAAGCTCACCAATGGGGAAAAAGGAACACATCACCCTTTAGAAAGGAGCTCACTGATGGGGAAAAGGAACACCTTGCCCTGCAGAAAGGAGCTCACCGATGGGAAAAAGAAACAACTCGCCCTGCAGAAAGGAGCTCACTGATGGGAAAAAGGAACACTGCGCCCTGCAGAGAGGAGCTCACCGATGGGAAAAAGGAACACCATGCCCTGCAGAAAGGAGCTCACCGATGGGAAATAGAAACACCTTGCCCTGCAGAATGGAGCTCAGCTGATGGGAAAAAGGAACACCTCACCCTGCAGAAAGGAGCTCACTGATGGGAAATAGGAACACCTCACCCTGCAGAAAGGAGCTCACCGATGGGAAAAAGGATCACCTCGCCCTTTAGAAAGGAGCCCACCAATGGGAAAAAGTAACACCTCGCCCTGCAGAAAGGAGATCACCGATGGGAAAAAAGAACACTTCGCCCTGTAGAAAGGAGATCACTGATGGGAAAAAAGAACACCTCTCCCTGAAGAAAGGAGCTCACTGATAAGAAAAAGGAACACCTCGTCTTGTAGAAAGGAGCTCAGGAACACCTCGCCCTGCAGAGAGGAGCTCACTGATTGCAAAAAAGAACACCTCGCCCTTTAGAAAGGAGCTCAATGATGGGAGAAAGGAACACCTCGCCCTTTAGAAAGGAGCTCACTGATGGGAAAAAGGAACACCTCACCCTTTAGAAAGAAGCTCACCAATGGGGAAAAAGGAACACATCACCCTTTGGAAAGGAGCTCACTGATGGGCAAAAGGAACACCTTGCCCTGCAGAAAGGAGCTCACCGATGGGAAAAAGAAACAACTCGCCCTGCAGAAAGGAGCTCACTGATGGGAAAAAGGAACACTGCGCCCTGCAGAGAGGAGCTCACCGATGGGAAAAAGGAACACCATGCCCTGCAGAAAGGAGCTCACCGATTAGAAAAAGTAACATCTCGCCCCATAGAAAGGAGATCACCGATGGGAAAAGGTACACCTCTCCCTGCAGAAAGGAGCTCACTGATGGGAAAAAGGAACACCACGCCCTGCAGAAAGGAGCTCACCGATGGGAAAAAGTAACATCTCACCCCGTAGAAAGGAGATCACCGATGGGGTAAAGGAACACCTTGCCCTGCAGAAAGGAGCTCACCAATGGGAAAAAGTAACATCTTGCCCTGTAGAAAGAAGATCACTGATGGGAAAAAGGAACACCTCGCCCTGTAGAAAGGAGATCACCGATGGGAAAAAGGAACAGCTCGTTTGCAGAAAGGAGCTCACTGATGGCAAAAAGGAACACCTCACCATGTAGAAAGGAGATCACCGATGGGGTAAAGGAACACCTCTCCCTGCAGAAAGGAGCTCACTGATGGGAAAAAGGAACACCTCGCCCTGTAGAAAGAAGATTACCGATGGGAAAAAGGAACAGCTCGTTTGCAGAAAGGAGCTCACTGATGGCAAAAAGGAACACCTCGCCCTATAGAAAGGAGCTCACTGATGGGAAAAAGGAACACCTCGCCCTTTAGAAAGGAGCACACTGATGGGAGAAAGGAACACTTCTCCCTTTAGAAAGGAGCTCGCTGATTGGAAAAAGGAACACCTCGCCCTTTAGAAAGGAGCTCACCGATGGGGAAAAACGAACACACCACCCTTTAGAAAGGAGCTCACTGATGGGAAAAAGGAACACCTCTCCCTGCAAAAAGGAGCTCACCGATGAGAAATAGAAACAACTTGCCCTGCAGAAAGGAGCTCACCGATGGGAAAAATGAACACCTCGCCCTGCAGAGAGGAGCTCACTAATGGGAAAAAGAAGCACCTCTCCCTGTAGAAAGGAGTTCACCGATGGGAAATAGAAACAACTCGCCCTGCAGAAAGGAGCTCACTGATGGGAAAAAGGAACACCTCACCCTGCAGAAAGGAGCTCACTGATGGGAAAAAGGAACACCTCACCCTGCAGAAAGGAGCTCACTGATGGGAAAAAGGAACACCTCACCCTGCAAAAAGGAGCTCACCGATGGGAAAAAGTAACACCTCACCCTGCAGAAAGGAGATCACCGATGGGGAAAAGGAACCCTTCGCCCTGTAGAAAGGAGATCCCTGACAAGAAAAAGGAACACCTCGCCTTGTAGAAAGGAGCTCACGAACACCTCGCCCTGCAGAGAGGAGCTCACTGATGGCAGAAAGGAACACCTCGCCCTACAGAAAGGAGCTCACTGATGGGAAAAAGGAGCACCTCGCCCATTAGAAAGGAACTCACTGATGGGAGAAAGGAACACCTCGCCCTTTAGAAAGGAGCTCACTGATGGGAAAAAGGAACACTTCGTCCTTTAGAAAGAAGCTTACCGATGGGGAAAAAGGAACACACCACCCTACAGAGAGGAGCTCACTGATGGCAGAAAGGAACACCTCGCCCTACAGAAAGGAGCTCACTGATGGGAAAAAGGAGCACCTCGCCCTTTAGAAAGGAGCTCACTGATGGGAGAGAGGAACACCTCGCCCTTTAGAAAGGAGCTCACTGATGGAAAAAAGGAACACCTCATCCTTTAGAAAGAAGCTCACCGATGGGGAAAAAGGAACACACCACCCTTTAGAAAGGAGCTCACTAATGGGAAAAAGGAACACCTCTCCCTGCAGAAAGGAGCTCACCAATGGGAAAATGGAACACATCGCCCTGCAGAGAGGAGCTCACTGATGGGAAAAAGGAACACTGCGCCCTGCAGGGAGGAGCTCACCGATTGGAAAAAGGAACACCATGCCCTGCAGAAAGGAGCTCACCGATTGGAAAAAGTAACATCTCGCCCCGTAGAAAGGAGATCACCGATGGGAAAAGGAACACCTCTCCCTGCAGAAAGAAGCTCACTGATGGGAAAAAGGAACACCACGCCCTGCAGAAAGGAGCTCACCAATAGGAAAAAGTAACATCTCACCCCGTAGAAAGGAGATCACCAATGGGGTAAAGGAACACCTCTCCCTTTAGAAAGGAGCTCACTGATGGGAAAAAGGAACACCTCTCCCTGCAGAAAGGAGCTCACCGATGGTAAAAAGAAACAACTCGCCCTGCAGGAAGGAGCTTACCGGTGGTAAAAAGGAACACTGCGCCCTGCAGCAAGGAGCTCACCGATGGGAAAAAGTAACACCTCACCCTGCAGAAAGGAGCTCACTGATGGGAAAAAGGAACACCTCACCCTGCAGAAAAGAACTCACCGATGGGAAAAAGGATCACCTCGCCCTTTAGAAAGGAGCTCACCAATGGGAAAAAGTAACACCTCACCCTGCAGAAAGGAGATCACCGATGGGAAAAAGGAACACTTCGCCCTGTAGAAAGGAGATCCCTGATGGGAAAAAGAACACCTCTCCCTGCAGAAAGGAGCTCACTGACAAGAAAAAGGAACACCTCGCCTTGTAGAAAGGAGCTCACGAACACCTCGCCCTGCAGAGAGGAGCTCACTGATGGCAGAAAGGAACACCTCGCCCTACAGAAAGGAGCTCACTGATGGGAAAAAGGAGCACCTCGTCCTTTAGAAAGGAGCTCACTGATGGGAGAGAGGAACACCTCGCCCTTTAGAAAGGAGCTCACTGATGGGAAAAAGGAACACCTCATCCTTTAGAAAGAAGCTCACCGATGGGGAAAAAGGAACACACCACCCTTTAGAAAGGAGCTCACTGATGGGAAAAAGGAACACCTCTCCCTGCAGAAAGGAGCTCACCAATGGGAAAATGGAACACATCGCCCTGCAGAGAGGAGCTCACTGATGGGAAAAAGGCGCACCTCTCCCTGCATAAAGGAGCCCATCGATTTGAAATAGAAACAACTCGCCCTGCCAAAAGGAGCTCACTGATGGGGAAAAAGGAACACCTCACCCTGCAGAAAGGAGTTCACTGATGGGAAAAAGGAACACCTCACCCTGCAGAAAGGAGCTCACCGATGGGAAAAAGGATCACCTCGCCCTTTAGAAAGGAGCTCACCAATGGGAAAAAGTAACACCTCGCCCTGCCGAAAGGAGATCACCGATGGGAAAAAAGAACACCTCTCCCTGCAGAAAGTAGCTCACTGACAAGAAAAAGGAACACCTCGCCTTGTAGAAAGGAGCTCACGAACACCTCGCCCTGCAGAGAGGAGCTCACTGATGGCAAAAAAAAACACCATGCCCTGCAGAAAGGAGCTCACCGATTGGAAAAAGGAACACTTCGCCCTGTAGAAAGGAGATCCCTGATGGGAAAAAGAACACCTCTCCCTGCAGAAAGGAGCTCACTGACAAGAAAAAGGAACACCTCGCCTTGTAGAAAGGAGCTCACGAACACCTCGCCCTGCAGAGAGGAGCTCACTGATTGCAGAAAGGAACACCTCGCCCTACAGAAAGGAGCTCACTGATGGGAAAAAGGAACACCTCTCCCTTTAGAAAGGAGCTCACTGATGGGAAAAAGGAACACCTCTCCCTGCAGAAAGGAGCTCACTGATGGGGAAAAAGGAACACCTCGCCCTGTAGAAAGGAGATCACCGATGGGGAAAAGGAACAGCTCGTTTGCAGAAAGGAGCTCACTGATGGGAAAAAGGAACACCTCGCCCTGCAGAAAGGAGCTCACCGATGGGAAAAGTAACATCTTGCCCTGTAGAAAGGACATCACCGATGGGAAAGAGGAACACCTCTCCCTGCAGAAAGGAACTCACTGATGGGAAAAAGGAACACCTCGCCCTGTAGAAAGGAGATCACTGATGGGAAAAAGGAACACTTCTCCCTGCAGAAAGGAGCTCACTGACAAAAAATAGGAACAGCTCACCGTGTAGTAAGGAGCTCACGAACACCTCGCCCTGCAGAGAGGAGCTCACTGATGGCAGAAAGGACACCTCTACCTGCAGGAAGGAGGTCACTGATGGGAAAAAGGAACACCTCGCCCTTTAGGAAGGAGCTCACTGATGGGAAAAAGGAACACCTCTCCCCGCAGAAAGGAGCTCACTGATGGCAGAAAGCAACACCTCACCCTGTAGAAAGGAGCTCACAGATGGGGAAAAAGGAACACAATGTCCATGAGTAAGGTCGTCAGTGAAGGGGTAAAGGACCCCATTTCCCCGGGGAAAGGAGCTCACTGATGTGAAAAACAAATGCACTGCTGTGGTGAATGGGGCACCATGATATCAAAAGGGAGCACACTGTCCAGGAAAAGGAAACTCACTGAAGGGGAAAAAGAAGCATATTCCCCCCAAAAAAGGAGCTCTTGTGGGAAAGGGAGAGCACAGCCCAGGAGGAAAGAGAACATCCGTAGCAAAATAAATGCACTGCTGTGATGAATGGAGCACCATGACATCAAAAGGAGCACACTGCCTAAGAAAAGGTAACTCACTGATGGGGAAAAGGGAGCACACTGCCCAAGGAAAGGTAGCTCACTGAGGGGAAAAAGGGTGCACACTTCCTGAGGAAAGGTAACTCACTGATGGGGAAAAGGGAGCACACTGCCCAAGAAATGGTAACTCACTGATGGGTAAAACGGAGCACACTGCCCTGGTGAACGGAGCTCACTGGTGGGGGAAGGGAGAACACAGCCTGGGAGAAAGGAACTCACTGAAGAAGGTTATGAGCACCCTTCCCAGGAGAAAGGGGATCAGCGATGGGAAACATTGCCAAAGATTAGACTGACTCTTCGTCCGCCTCGGTGAAGTTTCCCCAAGTTTATTCAGCAAAACAAGCAGCGCGCGCTATCACTATGCAGAACGGCAGCGTTTTACCCTCCGGTAGCTGCGGGAATTTTAAAGCTACCTCTCCAAAATTTACATGACGTTTGATAGGTTTTTCTTCATACATTATTCAAGTGAGAGTACACGTGACAGGAACCAAACAAATGCAGATAGCAGGTGCACATTATTCCATGAGAAGAACGAAAAAATGACCTTGAAAAGATACAAGAATTTAAACTTCCAAATGAATCGTTTCAGTTCAAATAAACTCTATTCGGTAAATAAAAACAATGCCAAGTCAACAGCCATTACAAATCCATGATAAAAAGGTATGTTAATAAATACGACCATTAATAAAAAATATAAAAACACCGTTTTAAACATACAACAAAAGAGGTTAGCAGCAAATATGAGAAAATCCCCTATTCGTTGAATAGCTTTTTCCTGAGTCTAAGGGAACCAGAGAGGAAACTTGCAACCCCAAAACAAACCTGGGGAGAAGGCAACATTTGCAGCAGGGCTGGTTTCACTTGTGCAAAGTAATTATTTTTTAACAAGAGGAGGATAAATATATGCCCTAAAATGTGATAAAAATCACAAAAGAATAAAAAATGTGTGATGTCTTGCATACAGAAGTTATCACTTGTACAATGTTTTAAATCTCCCCCCTTATGAAAACCTATTAGGACAGCTAGGAGCCAATGGATTATATTAAACTCAATAAAAAGCGGTGATGTACTTTATTTACAGACGACAGATGCAATTCCCACGAGGACAAGTTATCATCATAATATATAGTTTCACAGTGGATTTAGAGATTTCCCTTTCTTCTCTTTCACCTTGCCTCCTGGAAAAGAACATGGGGCATAGTAACAAGCCAGGCGATAAAATTATAGCCGCTTTAGCGGCAGAAAACTGCCGCTAAAACGGCGATAATGGACTTGATAATATGCTTTATGGAATTCCAATTGAAGCCCATGTTAGATGTGAAGGACATCTAACATGGGCTTCAATTGGAATTCCATAGAGCATATTATCAAGCCCATTATTGCAGTTTTAGCGGCAGTTTTCTGCCGCTAAACTGGCGATAATTTTATCGCCTGGCTTGTTAATATGCCCCCATGTTTTTTATAACCAGCATCCCACTAGGCCGGAGTGATCTTGGACTAGTAAACATCTCTACACACCCCACTCTCTCCAACATGTCCTTAATGTACCTAAGCCATGGGATGTGCAGAGCTCCCATGAGAGATCTACAGTCATCAATCACCAATTGGTTAAGTTTAAGGGCAAGACCCAACCAAATGTTAAATTTCCAGTTGAGTCATTTGAGAATCCTCGCTTAGCAGTGCCAGTCACAAGAGTGAGGCGGTAAAGCAGTACCGGGTTTACACAACATGGACAAACAAAATGTCAGTCAATGAATCAGCATGTTGTCAGCTATTGCGGTAATTTCTAAATAGTTTTGTGCAATTTCCCAAATGGAACACACTGCCATGGTGAAAGGAGCTCACAGACGGGATAAAGGAGTGCGCTGCCCAAGAAAACGTCCCTCACTGATGGGAAAATGGAGTCTGCTACCTAGTGGAAAGGAGCCAACTTCCCCAGAGAGTTGCCCAAGCAGCTGAGAAGAGTGCAACTCGCTTCCCAAAAAATCAAGAGGGATATTCTCAAGAATGTGTGATACCTACTGCAAAAGTAGCTTAACGCAACTATTAACATCACAGTCTATTGCAAAAAAATAATACCTTGTCAACGTGGTATTCTCAATGTCAGCAATAAAGTCAACGCAATGCCGCAAAAACTCGAAACACCAACGCCAGAATTTTTTCTATGAGGCCAATCGCAACACAAAGACCAGCGAAAACCAGCCACGGGCCTGCAATTCCCACGCGTCATGTGGGAAAATGCACCATAAAATCCACGGAAATAAAAGGGAGATAAAAAGCAACTGTGTAGCACCATGGATGCACCCGGACCAGACGAGGGGAGATGGGCACAATGGCACATATGCACAACAATGTGTAGCACACTGCACACCCACAATGACCCTGGAACATGTCCCTCATCCCCGTGGCATACAGCAGCACACACACATAGCAATAACAGCACATCCACATTGACGACAATGTGGCACAAAGTGCAACACCGACACTGAAGAACAGAGGACACAACTGGCTGTGCTCATGCGATGAAACAGCCCAACCACATCTAAAAGAGCAGGAAACTGTGAGAAGGAAATGTACGCGTACAAACCCACATCCGTCATGTATTCCAAATGTCCATCGTCCCGCATCAAAATCCAGCACCTCCCAAACAGTCTCAATGTACAGAGTCATATCGTCTGCATGTAAACAAGAACAATGCGCCAACATACAACATACATGTCAACACAATGTCAACATGCATCTCCCCTTCATATTGCAGAGGGACAAACAACACCTCCAGCAGAGCAGACCAGACTACCCATCAGTGATGCTGGAGAGGACCACCCCACCATCGACACCGACGCCCTACAACAGCCCATGGACATCTTAGGCAACCCACTCCCAGGAGCAGGGCAGCCAAGCCAAACAGAGGAGACCCCAGCCCCTGCAAAGACCACACAGCAGGAAGCACCCACCACCACAGCTGGCTCTCAACACATCACCTAGGCACACATCGCATTCCAATGCCAGGTGTCAGAATGACAAAAGGAGGTGCTCTAACAGGTGCGGGTGGGGCCCAAACCCATGGAACATGAACTAGACCACATGTGTGGTTGTCTAATTCCCCTCAAGGACCACCTACACCACACCAAGGAGACCCACACTGCGACAGAGACACATGCATGTGCACATTTGCAGTATTGAACCACGCCAGGAGCCACAAAATTATCATCCACACACCCACGCAGGACCTGCGTACGACGGCCCGGTACACCCCTCTAACGTATTGAGTGGGTGGCGATAAAACTACATGTCCAAGGTTACATGTTGGCATCCGCTGTACACATCACAATGTAATGTTGTCGGGCCCGGGCCCTATACATGCATTATGACCACAAGGACACATGCTGATAGTTCGTGGAACTGGCCACGGGCATGTGCGCCCAGCCCCTTTATTGGCAGGGCCACATGTACAGTGACGCCTGTGCTGGATGTGTGTAGGGTGAGTGTAAGCCAGCCCGCAAGGAGTTGTTGGCGCTGGCAAAATCTTGAATAGTGAACATCAGTAAAACGGAAACAGAAAACACCAGCATAACAGAGACAACTGCAGAGCATCATGGAGGTAGCCCGAGCAAGTACAGAGATCACCCAATATGCAAACAGAAGTGTCCGTGAGTTGCAGTGCACTGAGGTTGGGGCACCTGGAGTGCCAAGCAGGGTATCATCCACCACAGGTGTGAGCAACTCAGTTAGTCTGCCAGTACGACTGTTTTGACTCTTGCAGTTGGCGGTGGACCCTGCAGTGGTGGCATGTGCCTCCTGCGGTGATGCATCATCCGGGCCGCTCAGGACTCGATTTGACATGTGAGCCCTGGCGTAACGCAGTTGAGGCCGGAGGCAGCGGACAGCGCAAGGCCACAGACACATGGCGTCGATGATCCCAAGGCCATCGTCTCAGAGGCCATCCCAGAAGACAGGGTCCCTGACTTGAGCTGCACAGAGTTAGTGGCCCTGAGTGCACTACGGCCGGCACAGGCACCACACCACGGGACTGTGACTTGCGGTGCAGTGAGATGGGCCACACAAGCTGAGCGGGTCCTCATCCATGTCCGAGGTGAATGTGGCGGAGTGTTGCGGGGGACAGTGGAAGGTGTCCTCCAGGGCAAGATGCAGAGGGTGGAAGCTTTCTGGAAGCCTCAAATGGAGGAGTGGAATGTCCCTGCATCATTTTTGCCACAAAACAGTATCACTGACATGATGGTGATGACAACCCAGTCCATGGACTCAGTCGTCACCAAAGTTCAACCAGAAAGTGTCCGTGGGCCACGGGGAACAGACTTAATGGCACCGGGGCTGAAAGGGGATGCAGTCTGCGATGAGGCCTGTACAATGACATCAAGTCACCCATACATATTTCAAGACTCAGTTCGAAATGTGTGACCTACTCGAATGCCGTGTAGGCCAGAGGCTGCGGTCAGCACGGGCCAGACAAGGTTCAGCGAGCTCCTCCTGGAACTCTAACACACGACGTTGACATGGTATTTGGGGGTGACTTGTGGTTGACGGAGGTAAAGCACCAGAGCCGAGCGGGTGTTCAGTCAGCGATGATGACGTGTCCTGCCTGGTACGGACTGGATTGGATTGGCGTGAGGCCTGCTGGACTGCAGTGTAGGCCGGTGGCGTAGTCAGCAAGGGCCCACAGACACGTGTGGTTGGGATGCCAGGCACTGACTTGGTGTCACCACATCGAAGGGAGTACAATGATGTAAACGCTGCATTAATGTGTGTACTCAGACAATGTATGACCAAGACTCAGTCCCAAATGTGTGACCTACTCACCCGCAGTGTAGGCCGGAGGCAGCGGTCAACAAGGGCCCACAGCCACGTGTCGTTGTCTTGCGATGCACAGAGTTAGTGACACCAGGGCAGTTGTCGGTAGTGTTCAATCACCTCCGTAACGATGATTCTTTTTTCCTCCTGACTGACACGCGTCTTCCTCTCACACCTCTCCTTGCGTGCAATGATATGTACTCTGCCATTCACAAATCAAGACTCAGTCCCACATGTGCGACCGACTCGAATGCAGCGTGGCCCGAGGGCAGTAGTTTGCATGGGCCCACAGACATGTGTGGATGGAATGCTATTCACAGACTTGGTGGCACCACATCGAAGGGAGTATAGTGACATCAAATCAGCCATAATTAATGTTCTCTGCTATAGTGTAATCAAGACTCAGTTCCAAATGTGTGACCTACTTGTCCGCTGTACATGCCGGTGGAGTACGTCAACGAGAAGGGAGTACTGCGGGCCTGTGTCACGGAGGCTGTGATGCTCTGAGGAGGCTGCCAGGTTCGTGGCACTCGGGTTTGGAGCTTGCACCGGCACGTGGTGGGCCCTCTTCGACACGCCGGTGTCGGTAGGTGTTCATTGAGACCTGGGTGCACAGGGCCTGGCAGGACTGGTACGGGACCTGCGGCCCGGGTTGCAGCAGGCGCACAGGAACGCAGGCAACACCACTCACGGCAACAGCGTCGGCCTCATGGCGGGGTGAGGGGCGCTGCCCTGGCAGAGATGTTGGGCATTCCGGAAGAGGACCACACCCAGAGGTACGTGCTTTTTATTCACACCCTTACGCTGGCCTGGGATAGGCCGGGCCAGCCCACTCCGCTCACGCTTACAGGGGGGGATGTAACAAGCTACATTTCTGGGATCTTCCCCACTGGCTGAGGTGACATGGTTGCATCCACTGTCCACTGCACTCCATACACCAGCGGTGTATGTCGACATAGATATGTGTGTGGTCTGCATACTGCAGTCTGGCCATCGCTTCCACGCCACACTTGGCATTGTGTACATTCTCATTCACCGGTCACTTGCCTCCTTCACACATGCCTGGTCCCCACCTCTTCCCACAATCTGCTATTGTGTGGCTGAGGTGCCATGCAGTTGATGGCTTATGTGCATGGCTGGCCCAGGTTGCCAGAGGAAGTTGTGCTGTCGTGTCTGGTGAGTAAGCATGTTGTTTGGCATGTTGTATGTGAGTTTATGACGTGTGCATTCCCAGTGTTGTGAGTTGCATGATTGTGGAGTTGCGGTGTGTGGTGTGTTCATTTGGGACTTGCCAATGAGCAGCGCATTTTCGTAGGTGCCAGCCAGAAAGCGCCGGGTGAGGATGGACTGTAGGAAGATGTAGGACTCATGCACTGGGAATGGGTGGTTCTGGTCCACTATTGCCTGCACAGTGATGGTATCTGTGTGCTTTCGGTAGCGGATATTGTGTGCAGTGTCACCAGGGGGCACAAGTAGGACATGTGTGCATTCAATTGCCCCCTGACACGTGAGGGAAGCCAGCTATGGCGTAGACGCCTTGCTTGGTCTCCAGCTGTTCCTGCACAGTGGGGGGGGATAGGTAGTGTGGTACCAAGCTGATGATGGCATTCAAGACAGTTGTGGGGGTCTTGGATTGGGCTGGCTGTGAGACTCCTCCGACACTGGCGTTGTTGGTTGGCAGGTCCCAGAGGCCAACAGGTGCAGCCCAGCCAGCAGCTTTGTCTGCGGAGGGATATTGGTTGTCCGCTGTGTTGGTACCATCAGCCTGTGGGCAGTGGTGGGCAGGATGCATGAGATGGTTGTCCTTTTGAGCCTGTGATGGGCAATGACATTCCCTGGTGTTGGGTCTGTGAGGTTGGTGCATTTTCAGCAGGTCGATGTCTTTGTCTGCGCTGCCTCAGTATTGGTCCGGGCAGGGGGCGGGGAGTCCGGGGGGGTCCTTGGGGTGGTGGCGGTGGGTGTTGTTGCCCTGTTGGGGCTCCGGGCTGCATGTTCAGTTGCCTTGGGGCATCTGTTGTTCTTCATGTTTGGCTCTGTGCTGTGCTCCCTTGTCTGGTGCTTGTTGTTGTCCGACTTTGCACCAGGTCAGAGCGGCTGTTAATAACCTGCTGCTAACGCGCCTTATCGCCTGTTTTGTTATCTTATCGCCAATCTGGCTGGTCGTTGAGAATGTTGTGGAGTGGTGTTGTCACGGCTTTCTGCACGGGAACGCCTACTATGCATCTCATTAGCGATAGTTGCCGGGGTCATCTGTGGCGATGATTTTTGAGGGTGCTGTCGCCGCAAAACTGGTGTTATGTGTTGTTAGCACCGGCTTGTAAATGTAGCAGTAACTTTATCGCAAGTTTGGCTGCGATAAAGTGCCGTTAACTCCGCGATAGCTCCTTGAGAATATGCCCCTAAATAGCTTATTGCCCGTGAGATCGGAGCGTATTGCCCCAAGCAAAAGAACTAACTGCACAAGCAATAGTAGTTCAAAACCTGGGAGAAAGGAGGAGGGAAAGGAACTCACTGCCCATGAGATAAGAGTGTACTGTTAAAGAGAAAGGAGTTGAAGAAAGAAAGGACCACTGGCAAGGAGAACAAGGATAAAAGCACGTTGCCCAGGAGGAAGGAGGGCATTGTCTTGAAGAAAAAGCAAAGGGGTAAGAGACAAGGACCTTCCTGTCCAGGAAGAGATGCTGACTGCCTTATAATGTAAGTTATTGCACATCCCTGATCACAGTGAAGGTGGATATAACACTGTTGATGTAATACTGCCGGTGTCTGCGGACAATGGATGCTATTGTATATCCCTTATGATGATCACAGAGACTGTGGATATAACACTGTTAGTATGATAATGGCAGTGACCGCGGATAATTCACTTTATTGTACATTCCTGATCACAGTGACTCTGGGTAAAACATTGTTAATGTAATAATTATTGTGACTGTGGTTATTGCAAAGTATTGTACACCCGGAAAACGAGTTGTGGGGGTGCTGGCTCATATTTCATTAGATTTAGCTCACTTGTGGTTGTTGATGTCAGCAGGCTGCCAGGGGTATGCATTCCCTCCTTTTATAATGATTCCCAGGGACCTGTCTCATGTCAAGCGCCAGAAAGCGTAAATCATTCTTGTGACTCCTTTGTGAAAGACATAGCAGTGGTTACCGGTAGACTTGGAGTTAGCGTGTGCTCTGCTGGAGACAATTCCCCATCATCAGAATCTATTGATGGACACAATGGAGTACCCTCACCCCGTGATCCTCTCAGGTAAACTCATGTTGATGGCATGCCAGGGAGAGATGGAGTCTGCCAGGCATTTTGCACCAGGCTACTGAACACATTTCAATTCAAATAAGATGATTAATGGAGCGCTGAAACTTTCCAGACACTCAGCCCCGGTAACAGATCTGGGTTGAATCCATTTTCCCTCTTTTGCTCACTAAGCGATCCCAGTTTGGGCCCAGCCATATGCAAATCAGGCTAGATCAGGTTCCTCATGGGAACAGACCAGCCCGGACTGCCAGGCCAGGTACTCCGTGGACCGGAAACAAGCATCTTGGGACCAGTTTTGGCGTATCACCCATTATCAGACAGGTTAGCTTGAATCCAGTGGCCATGGGCCCGATTCACAGAACTAACTTAAGACAAAATCCTAAACTTACTACCATTTTCGTATTCACAGAAGGCACTTACTCATTTTGGTATTCACAGAAGACACTTACTCACTTCGGTATTCACAGAAGTTAGGAGTCCTAACTTTAGGACTCCTAAATGCCTTCTGTGAATACCGAAAGTCTTAAAATTAGGATTTTTCTCAGTTTAGGAGTCCTAAAGTTAGGAGTCCTAACTATACTATTACTAAACTAAGAAAAATCATAATTTAAAGGCTTTCGGTATTCACAGAAGGCATTTAGGAGTCCTAAAGTTAGGAGTCCTAACTTTACTACTACTAAATTGAGAAAAATCCTAATTTTAAGACTTTCGGTATTCACAGAAGGCATTTAGGAGTCCTAAAGTTAGGAGTCCTAACTATACTACTACTAAACTGAGAAAAATCCTAAATTTAAGGCTTTCGGTACTCACAGAAGGCATTTAGGAGTCCTAAAGTTAGGACTCCTAACTTCTGTGAATACCAAAATGAGTAAGTGCCTTCTGTGAATACCAACATGAGTAAGTGCCTTCTGTGAATACCAAAATGGTAGTAAGTTTAGGATTTTGTCTTAAGTTAGTTCTGTGAATCGGGCCCAAAGTGAGCAAGAGACCCACATCTGGGCATGACCTGGACACTTAGGGCAAACATAGCAAATACAATAAGAGGATGGACAGAGCGCTGAAACCTTTCTGAAACTCACTCCCAGTCACAGATCTTTCCAGTGGTCGAAGTGGGCGGGATCGGCAGGGCATGGCGTGCCCCTACTTCTTCAATTTAATAGATTCCGTTCCCCTACTTTGTTTTTATTTTAAACGCATCCCAGGCCGGCAGAAATTGCTAGGTACATAGATAAGGCCTGGCATTCAAGGCGGTTCGGGGATAGGCTGGGGCAGGCAGAGAAGGAAAGGGACTCTGTCTTTTCGTTCTTGCCCAGAGAAGACAAGGACAGTGTTCACTTCTCCTGCTCTGCGCTGGCAGCACACCCTTCCTCTTTCTTCCTCCTATTCCCTCTCTTTCTGTCAAGCTCTTCACACTTAATGAAAACCGTGACTCCTTTAGTTTATTTGTTCCTCCTTGAAATGGATCCAAAAAAGAAAAACACTTTTGCTGGAAATTTCTTTTTCGGACATTTTTCTATCCCAACGTGCAGCCTTGGGACAGAGAGAGATCAAAGGCTAAAAAATGTGAAAAATAACTAAATAAAGAAAGACTGAGATGTTGCAAAGAGGCCAGATTAATTTTATTCACACACAAACACATTAGTGCCACATTACAAAGTTTTCCAGTGAAGCGCTACTTTTGTTTATTCGTCTTTCTTTAAACAACATTGTTTTCTCTGGGTGGGGAAATGCACCAATCCTGGAGGTACTGTGCAATACATGCTTGATGGTGGATTAGAAAACAAATTGTGTACAGCCGCTCTGTGTTCAGGGGTGTGGTCTTTTTAAACCATGCTGCTTACGTTTTGTAAGGATATAAGCAATGGACATTGAAACGGGTCCCTTCTGGGCCATGTAGTCATGTCCTTAACTTTTCAGGCAAAACACTCACTGCTTTCTGAATATTAAGTGCAAAAGCATTGAGGTAACCATGTTGTTCTTGCTTACATTTCACATGCTTTACTTTCATCCTGCATTCCCTTGAGTGTTTGCTTTTTCCAGGATGTTGTTAGGTTTTTTTTTAGGCAGCTTTTTTAGGCTCTTGTCTAGTGCACTCGCAGCCAGGTGTTTATATTGGGGAACAAATGGGTTGTAGCTGAAGGCAGTGCACGTTTTGTCTCAGTGGGGAGACAGAGCTGCACGAAGTTCCATTTGTTACTTGCAGTTTATAAGTCAAAATCCTAACATAGAACAGTGAGCTATTAATCTATACTGCCTACTAGTATGGCTATGATGTGACTCCTACACCTTGTAGTCCTTTGTCTTATATAACATTTCCTATGCAGTGATTTACACATGTATGATTGATTGTCTCTGTGTAATGTGTGTGATGTAAAGTGCCCTCACACCCTACACTGGTATCAGTGGTGCTGTAAATCAAATTAAATGCATGTGAATGAGAGTGTCGTTATGGAGACTTGAGGGGCACTGCTAAAGGGTGGTAGTGAAGGAATCTGTGGCAGAAGGAGTAATTGGGGGGGCACCAACAAACATTGTTGCACAGAGCTCTAACAGCGCTAAAGCCGGCCCTGCCCTTAAGACCAGTCCGCCTCATCCATTGGTACCTCCATTGGCCTTGTTTCAGCAATAGTAACTGCAACTCACCAGGGATCGGCAATGCAGGATTTGCACTCACAGCAAACTAAGTTCACAAACTTCACGGTCTCTCTGCTTCATGCACAAGCACATTTAACATGTGCTGCTTGCTTTGGGGCCAATGGAATTATGCAGCAATAGAGGACAAAATTATGCCGCAGTGTTGACTAAATTATGCAGCAAAAAAAAGGTTGCAGTGTAATGCGGTTTATTTTCTGATACTTCATTATTTTGACATTTTTACACATGCTAACAGTCTCTGCAAAGATTTTGGCCTATTAGTACCAGTCAAACATACAAATGCAGCAGGGAGAAAGGTGATCAGTCAACCTTTGCAAAGGGCTGTCCACTTCACAGAAACACAAGTCATATTTTTTAGTAACTTTTGATCCATTTGAGCTACAAACAATTCATTAGTTGAAATCCTCAAATTATGCAGCAGATGACGCATTATGTGGCAATTATTGCAGAGCCACAATTATATAGAAAACATGTGCAAACTAGGATATTTTGCAATTCATGTTTGAACTGCTCTTGTGGATAAAGGGAGGAGAAGTGCTGATGACAGAAACTCCATGGCTCAAAGACAAATTGCTGGTGTTTCCACTTTTAAGCGTATTTGGGACATTCTGTGATTGGAAATGAATCCCACTTTGTGAATGAATTATCATCTCAATAACTCATACTGAACCTTAAATAAACGTGTATCCATTGTTTGAATTAAATAACACAATAAGCTGTAACTGGGAAGTGAAATGCCAAACAAATACTAAAACTTTAAATGATTTGCTCTTTCTGGACACACCTCGGACCCGTCCACTGACTCAATCCTCTGAATATTCCCACCCTCTGAGTCTCTACCCACAGTTCCCCTACTTTTTTCCCCCACTTCGACCACTGGTGTAATCCACAATTGTTCTTTTCCTCACTAATCCACCCCAGTTTGGACCAAGCCCTCTGACTGGGGGTGAATGTCTGAAAAGTTTCAGCACTCCGTCCATCACCTTATTGTGTTTGCTATGTTTGCCCTAAGTGGATTGTATGCCCAGATTCAAGCTAGCCTGGCTGATGAGGGGTGATTCCCCGAAACCGGTCCCAGGGTCCTTGTTTCCGGTCCAGGGAGGACCTGGCTTGGCAGTTCAGGCTGGACTGTTCCCATGGGAAACAGGGTCAAAACTAATTTGTATATGGTTGGGTCTAAACTGGGATATCATAGGGAGCAGAGAAATGGTGGATTTAGGCCCAGATCGCTGTACTGGGGTGAATGTATGCCATTGTTCAGCATTCTGTCCGTGAATTGTTCTTTTTGCATTTGTCACCCCCAGTGAGATGGGTATGCCTGGACGTGGGTCCCATGCTCTCCAAGCTAGCCTAGCTGTTGAGGGGTGATTCCCCGAAACCGGTCCCAGGATGCTTGTTTCTGGTCCAGGGAGGATTGACCTGGCAGTTCGGGCTGAACTATTCCTATTAGGATCAGGGTCAAAACTGATTTACATATGAGTAGGTCAAAACTGCAGTGTCTTAGTGAGCAGAGGAATGATGTTGGGTTCAACCCAGATCTGTAACCGGGGGTGAGTGCCTGAAAAGCTTCAGCACTCCATCCATCATCTTATTGTGTTTGCTACTGAATACATCAATCAGGCATGGTCCACAAGCACTCACAAGTGTTTTGCTTCAGCAAGGAGTATATGCTGTAGTTGGTGTAACAAACGGGGTGCTGCCAGACTACGCATAACATGGAATTCAGGCATAAACTCCATTTCTCCATGTAGGGGAATCAGCTACTAAACCACACCCACTAATGCTTTGTTAAAGCAACTTTACATGCTAACAAGCATATAACCAATTCACAAAAGTAAACTTTGAAAATGATAAATATCAGGCAATGAGAGAAGTGATGATTTTGGGGTGCCCCCTAACCTAGGGGGAGGACCAAGCAGATGCCTTGAACACAAAGCGACTCAGTGGTGGTCCCATCCTCTTCGGACCACCCCAAGCACAGTTATGGGCAAAAATACAATCCCAACCAAAGGCCCCGCAAAGCATTATGAGACGAGATTAGCAGTGGGCAGTGAATATTATAGTATCTAACATCAAAATAATTCTACAAAGATCTGCAGTTCAACTAGTCGTTACTAGGTGTCCCTCACGAGTCAAATGCAAAAGCGGCTAGTGGAACTGCAGCTTCATTAAAGGGTTTCAATGCTTTTGCATTTGACTCGTGAGGGACACCTAGTAACGACTAGTGGAACAGCAGCTTGATGTAATAATTTCAATGCTTTTACATTTGACTCGTGAGTGCGCCAAGAAGCGCGCTTGCAGAGTGGTGTAAAAAGGGGTGTGGCCTCAGATCACCTCTCTGCAATGCGGCTCTGTGGCTCATATTGGAGGTACCTGGTGGGCTAGTTGACCCCCAGGGACCCTCAGTATTCAGGGGGGATTAATTCCCCATCTAATAACGCACCAGGGGGCGTGTTTGCAGAGTGGTGGTCCGAGGCCACGCCCCTTTTTACACCACTCTGCAAACACACTGCTTGGTTCACTGTTGGTGCAGAGTGGACTCCTAAACACCACCCTCCTCCAAGACCTCTCTAGCGCCACAACCGACACCAACTCCGTAGCCAAGGAATTCCACCACTGGATCGCCTGCTGCACCGACAATCTCGCACCCCTCCACCACCCTGCCAAACAACGCCCGCCGAAAGCTGCCTGGTTAACCACAGAGCTTCAAGAAGCCAGACACTCCTGCAGACGCCTAGAGAAAACCTGGTGATACCTGAAAACCAGGGAAGCACGTAACGACCACAAGAGCACCCTGAAGGAATACCACCAGCGCATAAGAGACACCAAATGGACCTTCATAAGAGACAAAGTCCAGACCAATGCCACCAACACCAAGGAACTGTTCAACGTCATACAGCAGCTCGCAAAACACACCTGCAGAGCCACGGAGGTCACACCTTTCCAAGAACTCTGCGACAAGCTCAGCACCTACTTCCATCTAAATTCAAGGCCCTCTATGACAACTTCAGCAAACCAACAACGAACACCACCCCCCTGCTCACCGCCGCCGACAGGCCGACCATCACGTCTTGGGATCCTGCAACCGTCGAAAGCATCACAGCTACCGTGAGGAAAACCCACGCTGGAGCCCCCATGGACCCCTGCCCACCGCACACCTTCCACAGAACCGCCACTGTCATCGCACCTGAACTATGATGCACCATCAACGCCTCCCTCAAATCCGGCTTCTGCCCAGACGACTGGAAACAGGCAGAGGTAAAACCCCTCCTCGAGAAACCCACAGCTGTCCCAACAGACCTGAAAAACTACCGGCCCATCTCTCTCCTCCCCTTTGCAGCCAAAGTCACCGAGAGACTCGTAAACACCCAGCTGACCACCTTCATCACCTTCATAGAAGAGAACTCCATCCTGGACGCCTCCCAGTCGGGATTCCGCAGCAACCACAGCACCGAGACCACCCTCCTCGCCACCACTGACGACATCCGCATGCTACTCGACCAGGGACACACCGCGGCCCTCATCCTTCTAGACCTCTCCGCAGCTTTCGACACTGTTTCACATCGCACTCTCGCAGCCAGACTGCATGAAACGGGAATTCAAGGAGCTGCTCTCGAATGACTCCAATCCTTCCTCTCCAGCAGAACCCAGAGGATCCAACTCCCTCCCTTCCTCTCCGAACCCAGGGAAATCAACTGCGGAGTACCCCAGGGATCTTCACTCAGCCCCACGCTCTTCAACATCTACAGGGCTCCCCTCGCCGCCATCGTCAGACAGCATGGGCTCAGCATTGTATCCTACGCCAACAATATCCAGCTCATCTTCTTGCTCTTGATGAATCCCAAAGACACCAGCCTCTGTTTCCAGGAAGGCATGAAGAACATGACAGCCTGGATGATGGACAACTGCCAGAATCTAAACTCAGAGAAGACCGAGGTCCTCATCCTCGGTCCCTGCACCTCTGCCTTGGACAACACCTGGTGGCCCTCTGCCCTTGGGAGCCCACCCACCCCTTCAGACCACTCTCAGAATCTCAGCATCGTCCTTGACTCCTCCCTCTCCATGAACCGCCAGATCAACGCTGTCGCATCCACCAGTTTCAACTGCCTTCGCATCCTCCGTACGACATTCAAAGTGGATCCCCTCTGACTTCAGACAGACCGTCACCCACGCACTCATTACCAGCAGACTGGACTACGGCAACGCCCTCAACGCCAGAATCAACAAAACTCTCCTGCATAGACTTCAGACCATCCAGAACGCCACTGCCAGACTCATCCTCGGGACACCGCGCCATGAGCACATGACCCAACACCTACGAGGTATCCTTCCATGTACCCAAGAGGAACCTCGGCTCCACCGACCTCCCCCGCATCCGCAGACACAAAATCGGTGAGAGAGCCTTCTCCTACATCGCAGCCAAAACCTGGAACGAGCTCCCTCTGAACATAAGGCGCTCCCTGACCCTGCACACATTCAGGAAGGACCTCAAGACCTGGCTCTTTGACTGATCCGGAGCCGCACCCCCCACCAGCGCCTTGAGACCCTCATGGGTGAGTAGCGCGCTTTATAAGCCCCTGATTGATTGATTGAGTGGTGGAGAAAGGAGGCGTGGTCTTCGGCGAGATCCTGGCTTTTTTTTCTTCTTTCTTTTTAACAAGGGGGGCTGTGTGGCCCCATTTATTTTTACTTTTTGGGGCCCTGGGGACCCCATCCCCCAGGGCCTGACCCCTATTTAAAAAAAAAAAAAATTAAAAAAGGGAGAGGGCCACGTGGCCCCCCTCCCGAGGCCAATATTGGCCCCGGGGACCCCATCCCCTGGGACATGGCCAGACTTTTCTAATTTATTTATATGGAGGAGGGCCACATGGCCCCCCTCCTCAAGCCAATTATGGCCCCTGGGACCCCATCCCCCGGGGCCTGGCTTCTGTGATTGGGACCATGGGGGAGGCCAATGCCCCCACGGTCCCGCCGGCTCCCCGCCTCCTGCGGGAGCCAGCATTGCTTTTGAGCAAGGGAAGCTCCTGACATACAGCTCCCCTTGCTCAAAAGCAATTCAATGAAGCAAAGCAGAGTTTCCTATGGCAGGGCGGGAGCCTCATGGCCCCCTCCCTGCCATAGCAAACAGCAATGTCCCGGGGGTGGGCACCCCGGGATATTGCAGGAGCTGGCACTGGGGGGTGGCCGACCCAAGGGCCATCAAGGGCTGCAGGAGGGGGGCCGCATGTCCCCATCCCCATGTTTGCAAAGCCCCGGGGAGGTGGTGGTCCCAGGGGCTGGGGGTCCATAACGGACTCCCAAATTTCAATATTTGGTGCCCCGGGGAGGTGGTGGTCCCCGGAGCATGTGGGGGGGCTCGAGCCCCCCCACACATTTATTTATTTAACAGAAACAGCACCCCAGGGATGTGGCAGTCCCCGAGGCTTGGGGGGGCCCGCGAGGCCCACCCTCCCTAAATACACAAAAAGCCTCGGGGAGGTGGCGGTCCCCGGGGACTTTTTCCACAATGCCCAAGGGAAGGTGGCGTTCCCCAGGGCTGCGGGGGGCGTGTGCCCCCCGCACATCATTAATAAAGCCCCGGGGAGGTGGGGGTCTCCGGGGCTGCGGGGGCCCCCGCAGGCCCCCGCCACATAATTAGGCATGCTCCCGGGACCCAGCCCACCCGTGGGCTTAAATACAACTAAGCGCGGGAGCCTGCGCTCGTATTTTTCATTTTCTCGGACGGATTTGCGAACCCAGCGCGAATTCAGATGATATTTTTTTTAAAACAAAGCTTTTTGGGCCCCAGGGGTCCTTGTGGGACCCCTTGAGCAGGCCTAGGGGGTCAGGGTGTTTGTACCCTGCCCCCTTTTCATGCTTTTTATCTTTGTTTCACCTTTTTTCTTGTGACTCGGTTACCGAGTCACAAGATGGCTGCCATCAGTTCCTGGTTTGGAGTGTTGGCAGCCAATCAGAGTGAAGCTCGTGACCGGGAGAATTCGCGAACACTTCTCAGTGCTCAGATTTTGATATTATTTTCTTTTTCTAATTTCTCAGGAACTACTGAACGGATTCACACCATTTAACAAAAATGGCTCTTTCTGAACTAAGACCTACCTTTTTGCCAAATTTGGTGTAATTCCGTTCAGCAGTTCAGGCTGTAGCTTTGTCTAAAGTTTCCTAAGGAAATTAACATGGGGAAACTCATTTTGGGACCAATCCTTTTTTCTCGCCCCTGCTTGACAAATCACCTTGAAACTTTCAAAACAGAAGCTGACCGGAGCGGGCCAGTAGTTTTGAAAATTTCACGAAGATTCGTCAAACTACACCAAAGTTATAGGGAAAACAAAAAACGCTTCTTGAATAGAAGCGAGGTCGTAACAATAACTACCTACTGGCGACCGCCAGTAGGTAACATATATATATATATATATTATCTACTGGCGGTCGCCAGTAGATAGTTATAGTTAGGACCGAGTTGCCATAGGAAATCTGAAAATTCTATTTTGAATAACTTTGGCGCCGGTTGACTTATCTTCGTGAAATTTTCAAAACTAATGGGGCGCTCCGCTCAGCTCCTACCCTAAAAGTCTCGGGGTGATTCGTCAAGCGGGGGCTGAGAAAAAGGGGGGTCCCAAAACACGTTTTCCCCATGCATTTTCCCATAGGACATTTAGTCGAAGGTACAGCCCGAACGGCTGAACAGAATTACTTGAAATTTGGCAAAGAGGTAGTCCTCGGGTCAGGCATGTGCCTTTTGCATATATGGTGTCAATCTGTTCAGTAGTTCCTGAGAAAATTGCAGTTAAAAGTACATAAATATCTATATGCGCGCACCGTGCGCGCACGGGGCGCGCACCAAATGTCCGCGAGCGTAATTCTGATTGGTGGTTAGAAGTCAGTCAACATTCCAATCGGTCAAAATCAGGAAGTGTCGGACGCCATTTTGTGTGTAACAGTGAAAAATAAAGGTGGAGAACGTGAAAAGGGGGCAGGGTAGAGAGTTCCTGACCCCCTAGCCTTTGTCAGGGGGTCCCTGAAGGACCCCGAAGGGTGAAAAAAACATTTTATTTTTCTTCAAAAAATCGTGGGGTGCGCGCATGGTGCGCGCACGGTGCACGCACCCCCCAGCTGCCATTTTGAGTTTTAGAGGCAGAAGAGAGCTAAAAACACAAGTGGAGAACGTGAAAAGGGGGCAGGGTAGAGAGTCCCTGACCCCCTAGGCCTTCTCAGGGGGTCCCTAAAGGACCTCGTAAATAAAAAAAAAACATTTCGTTTAATAAAAAAAATTGCTGGTGCGCGCACCGTGAAAAACCCTTAAAAAAAAATAAAACATTTTAAACTGTTTATAAGTTTATGGAAGATATTAACTATGCTGTTCAACTTTATCCATATTCAAAAAAAAAGAGCAGAGCCATTCCATATTACAGGATACAGTCAATCTATAACTATATACATAGGTAGTTTATTGTAATATAAATATATAAAAAATATAATAATACATACATAAATTAGCATTTAAAAAACCTTACAAATTCACTAAAAAAAACATAGGTTTCACACATGTTATAGTTAGAAATTAGCATTTAAAAAACCTTGCAAATTCACTTAAAAAACCATAGGTTTCACACACGTTATAGTTAGGAATTAGCATTTAAAAAACCTTGCAAATTCACTGTAAAAACCATAGGTTTCACACACGTTATAGTTAGGAATTAGCATTTAAAAAACCTTGCAAATTCACTGAAAAAACCATAGTTTTATATATGTTACCTACTGACCCTGTCTCTATCATAACCTTTTGCTGAATGAGGTATATAGTTATAGTCAAATTTTCTATAGACAAGTCCGCTGCCTTCACTTATATGAATTATATATTTTCTTCTTTTTAAGTCTATAATTTTGATAACACTGTATGTAATGCACTTTTAACACTTTACGGTGACTATTACCTATGGATTGCGTGAGATAGGTTCATAAGAGATTAAGCGTACATTGCACAATACAATGTCTTTGGTCCAGTAAGTTGTCAGGGGTCCATTATGTATAAGTATTAGTATTTGTACTACCAAATATACATCGATCAAAAACACGAATGGGCATTGAATGTCGAGCATAACCAGGCAATTATTTAAGCTTTACAATTTAAGCCTTGGTACAACAGAATGCATTTGTACAGATATAGTTGCCATTGATTGACCTATTGATAATATTCAACGTTCCAGTTTGAACTGTTAATAATGAATTTCGGAGATATAGTGATATAATTCCAGCGCTTGTCTCTCCTGTTTCCCCTGTTGCTTATTTGGATGAAGCAATTTTATGTGTACATTTATTCAAACATGCTAATGGAACTCATGAAATGTTTATATTATGATGCTGAACAGTTTTAGTATTTTCTCTATGTCTATGTCTAAGATACTAGGTAATAACCAATCACCAGACTGTTTAGTCACCATTTGTATATAGATACACGCTCATGTGAGCAAGGCCACCGAGTTGGCTGAAACGCGTCTTTTCGAACTTTGCACCAGACAGATGATTTAAATAAATCGGTACTGCGGCTGGCAGTACATGCACAGAAGCACAGTGTGCGTGAGAGCAACATGACGGGTGGGAAGAAGTATACAAGAGAGACAGCTATATACAACATGCACTTTCATGGAGTGTTTCAGGAAAAACAAAAAAAAGATTTCCTATAAAGCAAATACTCCGAGAAGAAAAGAAGAAGCCAATAACAGCGTGGGTAGAGAAGCTATGCTCCCTAGGAGGGACAGCGACATGCAGGCTAAACCAAACAAAGTCAGTTGATAGAAAGAAAGCAACTGTGACAGACAAAACAAAAAGTCAATGGTATGCAATGCTGAGCTTTCAGCATGTCCCCAATAAGTCTTTGAAACGTCTTAGAGCTGTCTGGTAGGCTTCAACCTAAAAAACTGCCATGGTCTTGGGTTCTTGACAAGAGCAAATCAAGACTGCAGCCTCGGACCAAGAGAATATTGTCTACAAGAATGAAAAGTCTGGTTGAAGAAAGGATTTAGTAGTTTCAAAAGAACTTTGAGAAAAAAAACGTATTCCATGTATACCAGGGCACGAGTCAGGGGTACACGCGGGTGGACAGAGTCCACCCACTATTTTGACACGGTGGAAGCGGTCCACCCTACCAAGAAGTTTGGCCCCACTGAAAAATATGCTGAATGCGTCCTGGTGTAATTTGCAAACACCTGGACACATTCTGCAGCGCCTGTACGTTGTTGTCTGCTTTCAAACCGCAGCAACGTACCAGCGGTGGGCAGGGGGCTTTCTTAGTTAAGACTCCTGCTGGGCCCATAACAAACACCGAATTTGAGAGGTCGTCAGGCCTCCTTTTGTTTGAGTCTCCTGGCTGGCAGCAGTCAGGAGCCTCTCATCTAGAAGCAAATGCAGCAGAGGGGAAACAGAGACTCACACCTTGCTAGCACTTCACACATGCTTAGGAGAGGCAGCTTTTCACTTTATTCAGTCCCTGTTTACAAGATATGCATTTACTGTAAGAATGTCAGATGTGTTGGTCTTTCCCTGTATTTACACAAAATAAATGTAATTTATATAGTGCTTACTACTCCTGAGGAGGCGTTGAAATAATTTAAGTAACACTATTTTTTCTTATAAAGCACTATGGGTAGAGGAAGTTTACGCAGACAAAAGGCAACATTGATTTGTGTGGTTTACAAAAGTGTGAATCTTCTGCCTAAATCAGGAGGGTTTCCCTGTATACTCGAAATGTGCTCCAATGTACTCCTGATAGACATGTTAAACATATATGTGAGGGCTGAAGATCTGATGTCACTTCTTATGGGGTCACTTCCTGTGGTGTCCCACGCCGTGATATCACGCGTCATGATGCCACTTGCATTCTGATTACCTAGCTTAGTCCCCTCACTTCTTTTTTTAGGACTTGTGCCCTGATGCATATGTAGTTTATGGGCTAAGTGGTGATTGAGATCTATTCCACATTGGCTCAAATACCTGTTGAGGGCTTGTGGCTTCTGCACTGCATAATTTTGCATCTTTTTAGGTCTCGCTAGCGTAGGCTACGCACATGCGCAGTCTTGCTGTGAGATTGAATGTTTTGGGGATTTTTCAGGAAAAGGCTTTAAGCCCTGCCCCTCTTTCCCATTGTCCGGCGTCACCATTTATGTTAAACGGCGGCCAGCCATTGGGAAAGAGCTGTTGGTGACGTTTTTGCTCGGCTTTTTCTGCCGTCCCACTTGGATGGCCTCGCCTGCTTTCCTTCTGAAGTAAAAGGTTTCTTATCTTTATGGAGCCAAACACATAGCCCCATAAAGATAAGAAACCTTTTAGCAGGCGAGGCCACGGAAGAAAAAGCCAAACCACAGCTTGTTACTCATACTGTTACAATTCTCTCACTCCTTCAACCACCCCGTTGTAGACTTCGTTTCTTTTCACTCTCTGGATGTTGACATCACTGTTTTACCTGTGGGCTCTGACTCTGTTCACATGCCTTTTACATCTTATACTATACCCTCTCTCACATTTATTATCCGCTCATTGATTTCCTAGTTGCTATTCTTTTTCTATTTCAGCCACTACTTTGTGACGTACTCTTCCATTTTTTGTGTATTGTAATGTCAGTTAGTTAGTTTGATTTTTATCTTCACCCCAAGACTCCTAAACTCCACTCGCTTCCTGAGCACCAGTCATGCTTAGTACACTTAGGCGATACGCTCCATTCCAAGATGGTGCATTATTTTAATTAGTCGGAAACAGGTCACCGCCCTATCTCTCAAAGCCTCTGCACCTACAAAGCTCATAAAAAAACACAATTACCGCCATTCTACCTTTAACCCTAAACCCACCGTATTTAGAGCTGCCTCAAAAAACCCACATTCTTATCCTCAGATTTAAAACTCGAGTCATAACCACAGTGATGCTGTCCTCACTACTCACGTTTCTCCTCAGAATACTAAGTGCTACTAACAGCGCTTGCTACAATCATAGTGATTCCCTCAACCCAGCGCTGTCTTCAAATTCCTTATATAAATTCTAACCCACTATTCGCGGTACTACCTCTTACATCATAAAT
The DNA here is from genome assembly GCF_964204655.1 of Triturus cristatus. Lineage (NCBI taxonomy): Eukaryota > Metazoa > Chordata > Amphibia > Caudata > Salamandridae > Triturus > Triturus cristatus. The sequence goes on along the minus strand of NC_140584.1, from coordinate 596,158,875 downwards.
TGCAGTGCTGCCATTGGGCCCTCCAGTCTCACCTCTACCTCCGAACCTGCACGATCAGAGGTGGCCTCTGCTTAGAAAGCGCCCTGGGCAAAACCAGAGCGGGGGTGGATGGGAAAGACAGCACGAAAAGAATAGCTGTCAAAATAAGAAACGGGCAACAGCAGCCTCCAGAAACAGAGTTTAAATGCCCTTATGGTTAGAGGCACGCCGGAAGAAGCCTGTTGCAGGATGCTCCGGCATCCCTCTGTTGACAAGCGCCCCGGGCGTGTGCCCAGCTCACACATACTAAAGGCTGCCTGCCCACAATCGCACTACTGCAGCATTCCTAGGTGTTATTGCCTTAAGCTGCGTCCTCATGGCAGTAGCCGCCGGAAATGCGTTGAGATACCAATTTACAACATATAAACACTACATTACAATTTCTTGGGAAAGGGAAACTTCCCCGAAAATGTTCTTTCACTGGATTAGAATACTGCATTGCTGATTTAGAATGGTAAATTGGCAGTTTCTGGTCTTTTGAGGGTGCAGCTGACGAGAAAGAACCCATAAAGTAAACTACTAATCAAAAGGAGCAAAACCTACCATTCATAGCGTTGCTTGCAACCCCACACTCATAGCGCTGTGTCTTAGCCCATCATGCATACTGCTGCCTCCAGATTCTCTTCCTCCAGAAAATGCGGTGTGATCACCAGGGACACGCATCATGCAAAGCCACAACAAGAATTATGCGTGGATGCAACATCAACCCTAAAACCTTCAAAGTGTTTTCCCCAACTCTCTCTAGTTATAAAAGAACAATGCATTAAAGAGACCTGACAGGATTGCTAGTGACGTTTCAAGACAAACAATAACCCCAGAAGAAAGTTTCTGCATCCACAGCCCTACGGCAAAAAAAATACAACCTATTCAGGAAATTAAGAATTTGAGCTGCTATGGTCAATGCCCAAGAATCTACAGTCCTCCCTAAAGACCCGCAAATGCACCACAAGGCCCTTTAACCCAGCAATCATGTGCTACCTGCACGCCCACAATCAGAATGGTATCTCCATATCCACTATTACAATACTGCTGTTTAAAAACTCAATGTTGCAGAACGCCATATCCACCAAGCACAATATTGCCAGAAGAAATGGATTGCACAGCATGAAGTAGCTGGACCCATCACATATCCTTTCTTTGCCAATGGAGTGCTCTGGTCGGTTCTTAGGATGGTGACATATCCATGTGGAGCAGTTTTGGTGCACTGATAGCCATTATGCCATGGATGATTAGCCATGCACTATTTTGCTGCATCATTGCCTAACACAGGTGATCTGATGACAGTTTTTAGGTCTCGCCTGGCGTTAGCAGCGCGCATGTGTTGCTCTCGCCATGCAAAGGCCTTTTGGAATCAATACGGATTCCAAGCGTGCACGTGGTGGGACAGAAGATGTGCACGCGTAGGACTGGATGCTTTACTGGCGGCGTGGCACTTTGGGGACTTTTGTTTTTGGCTCGGCTCCGTGGCTCCTGACGGCGGACTCGGCATAAAACGTACGTTTTTATGCATGAGGACTCGGCTTCAAAGGTTCGGCTTCAAGGGTCAGCTTTTGATTATATCTTGCGTGTGGGATGCTTTTTTCTTTTCTTTATTTGCCGCTACTTTGTTACTGCAAACCACAGACTTTCGTTCTCTGCCCCCTCCCCCCTAACATGTGTGGTGAGATTTGAACTCACTCATCACACTGGTGCAAGTGAGACTGGTTTAAAAACATTGTTCAAAGCTATTTTTTGTTTCAAAATAATGATGGCTGTATTGTAGCCTGCCGCCAAGGGCTGTAACGCCTGTTAAAGACCCTCTAACTGTTAAGCTTCAGACAGGGTCCTATAACAACAAAGAGGGCCTTAATGACTGCTGTGGACTGAGGCGTAAGGACTATAGTGTGTTTACTTCTGTGACGGCTTTCAATTGGTTCTGGTCTGACCTATCACACAGATTTCAGTGTCTCAAAATGTGCAACTCAGTTTCCAATCGTCTCTCCATGAATTAGTGTGAGCCACTGGTAATAAAATAACCCGGCCGCTTTCCAAACCATTGTTTTTTTTGTTTTGTTTTTTGCTCGTCCGTGTCACTTTAAGCGAGAACTAACTATATGCAAATCAGTATATGGCCTTCTCCTGTACACATAGTTCAGTCTCTGTCTTCAGGTTAGAGTAATTTAAAGCCAATATTACTTGTTTATGGCAATTAGAATATACCTGTTTTAAATACACCTGCCGGCCAGGAAACAAATGTACTGCACTGTAAATTCTATTATTTTTTGTAACTAAACATTGCAAGCATATGTCAGCAACGTTTAGGTGGCAGCGTGTTTTTCTTTCTTTATATTTTTGTTTCATAGATTTTCAATTAAAAGCAAAAGTATATATCTATTGTACCAGGCAAGGCTAGGTATGTTGGGTTTGCCAATACTTGTTTTCAGTTCTGTTTCTGCTTTTGACAGGCGCTGTGGTGATGCGAGTCAGTTGCTGGCATTTATCACACTTTCTGTGGAGAATAGTGTCTTTGTTAGTCCCGATGATCCTTCTAGTGACCATGTTGTATTGTGTTGGTGCCTCTTCCTGTGTTCAAAGTCACTGCGCGGAGTCACAAGACAACAAGTCCAGCTGGAGCTTGCAAACCTTACGGTGGCTGTAAGGAAACTTTACTAGGTGTGGCACATCCCAGCACACATCCTGATCTTAAAACTACTTACAGAGGTTGTTACAGAACCGCTGACAACACCATGTTTAGTCTCTTGAGCCACAAACGGAGGGAGGTTCATCAATGCTCAAAGGCTATTGGTTAGATATCAGTGGAGAGGAAAATGATGGATTTGTGACACGAGTAGCAAAATCGCTTAAGTGAAGTATTTAACTTTTCTGACTGAGTCATGAGTGGAATGGGGCAATAATCATTAATGTATATAATGTCAACTCTAAGTTAAGCCTGTGCCTTTCAAAGGCCATGTATTTTGGTTGGGCTTCAGAGGCCTCCTCACACCTTCCTGTAGGAGATATGAGCTCTAAAGCTCTCTCTGCCTAGTGATATCAGCAATGACACACCATCCTTCTGTGCTCGATTGCTGCAAGAAGTAACAAGCATTAAAAATGCACTAGGTCTCGCCTTTCATTAAGTTAAAGCCATTTGCTTTGCTATGCAATACCATTAGCAAAGCAAATGGCTTTAACTTAATCAAAGGCGAGAACTATTGCATTTTCAATGCTTGTTTGGTAGCTGGATACTGGTTCTAGCAGAAAAAGGTTTGCCAAGACACATTCTGTGCTCAAACCACTCTCTTGTTTGCATCTTGTCTGAATTATCTTTTCCTCATTTTGAGGGGAGCAGTTATTTCTAATTCAGCCGAGAAGTTACCAGCTGGATTTAAAGACGTGTTTCTACTGCACTCCCGCAGCACTATCACACGTAGGGCACACTTTCCCTTTTTGCTCAATGGCTCACCTGCAAGCAGTTGTGTGTGCAGACAGGGAAAGTGCACCCTATTATGTTGAATTCGCTGCCCTCAGGGCAGCTGCGAACTAATGCTGACCTGGGGGAAGTGCATTCAAGTGAAATACGGAGCGGCTGCTTTAAAGCCGCTACATGTTTCACTGCAAGCCATGAAGACGGAGCCACAGCAACTCCGGAGCACCAAAGCACAGAGGAAAGCACCAGCTAAAAAACAACACACAGGCAGGAGAACGAGCCCCAGCCAGAGCCGCTATGCGGTACTCACCCGCGCGGGCTCCTAAATCCTCCAAAGTGAAGGAGCCCGCCCCGGAACGCCTGACTTTTGCCGCACCTCCGATCCCGGAAGACAGGCAACACGACCCGCAAGGCGGAACCACAGCAACCCGCCTTTCGCCGGTCGAACAACGCCGCTACCCCGCCCCCAGCAAATGAGATCCAGGAAGGAAACCGGGAGGGGTGGCCAGAAGACCCCAGCAACATCCAGCCAGCAACGGGGCCCGAACCACACCCCCCAAGCCCGGCAGGGAGGGTGAGGAACCGGAAAACACCAGGACACTCGCCCAGCAGCATCCAGGTGAGTACACCAGCAAACAGGAGCGACCCACTCCTGCAACGTTCTCTCACCGTAGGTAGAGACAGAAAAAAGAACAGGAGGAATGCTGGGACCTGTACGCGTGTGTACTCCCAGAGGGAGGGGGAAGGGTAGGTCCAGCATTCCTTCGTTCTTTTTTCGGTGTGCGAGATGGGACTATCTCATTAGTTATGAAGGGGACGAGGACTAGAGGGATCTGGGGGGTAATAAAGAGAGGTGAGAGGTCCCCTTGCAGGTGGGTGCAGTTGCGGGCGGGTGCAGTGAGTGGTTGCACCCCTTCTGCAAGGAGATGTCCATGGGGTTCATAGCATCCCCTTGACCCGCTCAAGAAGGAAGGCTGCCATCAGGGGGCTCACAGACACTGTGCCACCTTTTTATGGCGCACTGTCAGTGTACCTCCTGACAGCTTCTTTTCCTCTGCGCCCGCATCTATACTACAGCGCTGGAGTAGAGTTAAGGAGATTCTCTCATATGCATAGGGCCATGCTCCCATGCACATGAGGGAATACCCTTTTGAGAAAGCACTGGCGCAACCTGTGCTGCCTGGGAGGCCTAAAGATTCAGGGGGGTTTTGTCCAAAGGAGGGCGCTCCCGGATAGCATCTTTCATTAGTGAAGCAGGTGCCGGGGCAGAAGGGTGCATGGACTTGCGGACACACTGCACAGGCGTTTATGGCTGCCTTAAACTATCCGACCGGGGGAGCAGTTTTTTTGTGCTTGTTTGCATTAGGGGCCGGTGCTCCCTTTCTAGCCACTGACGTTGTGCACCGGCTCAGCGTACATTTTCTAACCTCCAGGGATCTCTTCCCGTTACTTTGCGTATTCGTGCTGGGAACGTCTTCACGCTCACTCCCGATTGCATTTTAAATATCTAAAAAAAACTAAAAAACGCCTTGATACTGCCTCGTTTTATTTTCTTCTCACCTGCCAGCATAACATATGTTTCAAAAATGGTAATCACGCAAACGCAGCCTGAAAAAGAGCATCAAGAGCTGAATAGATTATGCAGATGATATGGAAATAAGAAGCGTGATTTTTTGGCAACTTTGAGTTTGTTTCAACCTTAGTTTCCACCCACTGCTGTCACGAGTGCCGGTGTGTACCAGGTGCTGTCAGGAACAAACATCCGAGGGTTCCGCATCTTTATTCTAACAGGAAATGTGTTACTTTAGGAAGCTGTGCACATACAGAAACACACACGATCACTCACATCTCACGTTTGGTGGCGTGTCTCTCAGTTAGAACGGCACTGTACAAACACTGTTGGCGCAGCGGTCGACCGCTGCCAAACTGGGGCTCAGTGGGCATCGTTTGCCTTCCCAGTGGTGAAGCTATGAAGGTGGAACTCCTCATCGCTTAGATAAAGGGGACATGTGTGCTCTTAACAGCTCAACCCCCTCTTGGTTTTAAAGCAAAGCCCAGCCAACTCAAGTAGCATGACCTGAATTTGGATCTAGCGCCAAGTTAAAAAAGACACAAACAAGGGGGCAGGCGCTGTTTGTGTCGGTTACCTAAGAATTATACGGATGCATTGTACAAAAGCACACACCTAATGTGTTTTCACATAGGAACTTAAATATGGGCCCCAATATGCAAGTGGAAAGGTGCAACTCAAGCTGCTGGCAACATAAAGGCCTTTGATATATTGCAAAGATATATTGTAGCCTGCCGCCAAGGGCTGTAACGCCTGTTAAAGACCCTCTACCTGTTAAGCTTCAGACAGGGTCCTATAACAACAAAGAGGGCCTTAATGACTGCTGTGGACTGAGGCGTAAGGGCTATAGTGTGTTTACTTCTGTGACGGCTTTCAATTGGTTCTGGTCTGACCATTCATTTTGCATCCATTCATCTAGGGTAATTAAACATTACAATATTTACATGTTTATCACTTAGGAGGAGAAGTGGAGCAGGGAAGAGACGCACACTGGATACCAGGATCCTCTTACCTGGATTCTCTCTTGTTCTCTTTCATGCTCCTTCATTAGACTCAGGGCCCAGCCATTCCTCCACTCTTTGAGAGCCCCAGGACTAGAAAAAGAATGGGACCCTTGGGGTTCTTGGGATACCAGGGGAACTAAAAACATTCCTTTGGACTAGCAATTGCAAAAGAAACGTATCCTTAAGAAGAAAGTACCCATCTCATAAAAAACTTGTTGGGAAATTGGGGTTGTGATGTCAACTGACCTAAGAAACACCAAGAGAGAGTGATTGGAGAAGAGATTGTGATTTCATAAGTGTTTAAAGGGGCCTGTGTTCGACCTCATGGGCACAGGTTCAAATCCCGGCGGGTCCACTCAGCCTTTCATCCATCTGAGGTCGATAAAATTAGTACCATTGAGTTGGGTAACAATAAACATCTGTTATTCAGCGCCAAGATACCCGTAGTGGTGAACGTGCGCTTTACAAATACACGTGTTATGTTATGTTATGTTTACTTCCAGACAAAACAACAAAAAATATCTCATTTATCTGATGCAAGGCTCTGGATCCTCACCGAGGGAAGAAAGCTTCACAGTGGATCCAAGGAGCACCACAGGAAGGTGGGCTCGAAATTGGGAGTATGGAGTTCTCCCCGAGATAGAAGATGTGACAGGGTGCGATAATAATTTGCGGGTCAAGGTAATGTGGGAAAATAGTATCACAATGGGAATGAAGATCTTTTACCCAACACAATCAAGCTCATTTAAATATACACATTTAAAAAAAAAATGCCTTTACCACTCTGTAATTTCCAAAGTAATAAACATCGCTTTTTTTTTTTTTAAAACACGTTTATGTGGCATGGATGCCCAGAGAAGAAATCATCAAGGAGGCACCCAGACCTTTTCTGCCTCCCAGTTATCAGCGAGAGTCAACGACATGGGTTGTAAACTATCAATGGCGTGAAACATCACCCTTTCTCACAGAGAAAGAGGCACAGTCCAAATACTCTTTCCCCTTAACCCCTTCGCTGCGGCGGGAATTCCGCCACAGCGCTGGGGGGTGTGGGGGGGCAGCGCGGTGGCGCTGTGCTCATGACGGAGCCACTCCGTCATGAGCCACGGTTGAGCTGTGCTCATGACGGAGTGGTTCCGTCATGACTCCGCCCAGTTGCATTGTCCCCCCGCACAGGCGGGGAAACAGCGCCGCGTGGGAGGAGCGGCCGCCAACGGTCGCGGCATGACGGAACCACTCCGTCATGAGCACACGGCAACCGTGGCTCATGATGGAGTGGTTCCGTCATGAGCGGGGAAGGGGTTAAATAAAGCATCACAAGAAGAAAAGAACAGGACGAAAAGTTGGGATAACAGACTCGGAGCCACTGTCACCCTCTGACAAACTATAGTTTGATGCTAACAGCTGTAATTTGACTGGACCCTTGGAGAGAGAGGTAACCTTGAATGCCTCGGGCCGGGAGTTGAAGTGCAAAGAGTCTAAAAGTTAAATGTCTGGAACTGGATCACATGGTCACTTGGGTCTCACCTCTCAGTTATGGTCAGAGTACGGAGGGTTCTGTGTCGAAGGATATTGAAACTCTAGATGGGGGCATGAAATTCACTGTTTTTAACAGAAGTGTAATTGGAACACACGGGACCCTAATTCGACAGAGAGCCAGCCTTTTTGGTGGCGAGTGGAGGAAGTGACAGCAAGCTTATGAGGGGTGTTTTGATGGCAACATTGAGGACCTTGACATGTAGGGCAAGGAATATGGGGAAGGCTCACGAGCAGACGATTGCAATAGTCCAGTCTACTAAGAATGAGTGAGATGATGAGGGGTTTCAGTCTGCTTTAAGGAGTGTGTTGCCAAATCTAGAGTATGGTCAGTATTTGCTGCATGTGCTGTTTAGGCTATGAAAAGACTCAATGTTCATGAACGGACTGAAGAGAACCCCCACATTTCTGGCAAAGTGCGGGAACTTCAGAATGTTTCGGAGCAAATAGTTAAGGAGATGGGCGAGGATGAAGAGGTAAGGAACAACACCTCAGTTTTTGAGGAGTTTAGCGTGGGTCATCATAGAACCATTTGGTGCCAAACAGCAGGGGGACAGTCAGATAATACTAGACGGAAGGCTGGGTTAACAAGCAGGAAAGGAGAGGAAGATTTCGGATACAAGCCGCAATAAAGATGGTATCAACAGAGCCAAGTGGGATGCCCAGTAGAAGTGGTTTGGGAGCTGATATCTTGAATTCCCAGAGTGGTTGGAAAGGTAAGTGGTAAGCCCTTTGTGATCCGGGTCTACCATTTCTAGTGAGTTGGCAGAGGATAGTAGTAATGGTCTACAGTTCAGAAGGAATCTGGTAAGCTTGGAGCTATGATGGAAGGAGAAAGTCGACAGTGTTGATCAGAGGTGATAAAGCTTCATGTAAGTGAAGCACAATGCCCCTTTTTCATAACATTATGTTTATTGTCATGTTCTGATTACATTAACACATAGCAGAGTAATAGCATTGACCTCCATGTTCGTCATGCCTCTCGAGGCAGAGGTATCTCAATAATGCAGCAGTCGGAGCTCAGACAAGAGCAATGCAACATCATATCCATACTCGTAACATCTTGTAACAGCATTCTCCCTTCAAAACATGGAGTCTATTCTATGGGGTATCTCTTATGTAGCAGCCATTCGCATATCAGAATGAGAAACACCATGTATCATAAATTAACCAATGATGCAAATAGTGGGTTCCATGTGCGCTGCCATACTGCATCTTAAAACAGAAATTAAAAGGAAACAAAGTGGTGGGGGAGGGGTTCAGGCCGGGGAGGTGTTCTCATCCATCCTTACGTGCGGCTGGGGCATACTTGTGCAGAAGGGTGGGGCTTCGCACATTGCAATCCATGACCTCTTTCACAAGAGGCATGACGCCACAATCATCACCGGTACCTCACAGCACCTCTCCTCCATGGGGCTGTGTTTACATTTCCATCTTCGCCTCTATTCAGCTGTTCCCACTCCGCTCACAGAGCCAGGACTTCCTGAGGACAAAGACCTAGGGTTTTCAAATGCCTCCAACACTTCCACCCATTGGCCTTCTCCGCACTCCTCTTGTTTCCTCTCTATGGAGGGCTTGGTCCTCGGGTCAGGTCCATTCCCTAACTGTTAAGTCCCACCTGGCCACCATTGGCCCAGTCACCGATTTCTGGGTCATGGAGATCTGCCTCTTGGCCAACACTAACCTCAAATTGAGGAAGCGGCTCCCCGCTTTTCTACTTTTTGGACGCGGGAATGATCCCAGAGGCAGACCTGCAAAGTACACTGCACCTTCTGGGTCAGAGTTTCACTTGGCGTGAAGCCAAGATCTTACTCAGGCTCTTCAAATCTAAGTTCAACATGGATAACGGCCTATGCACCGTTGCAGGTGCACCCTGTGTGGTAATTTTGGGAAGGGGTATGACCAGCGCATCCCGGGTGGTAGGCAGGTGCTCCTGTATTGCCAAGACGGCATTATAAATGTCAGTCGGCCGTGGCACCAATAAGCCAAACAAACTCAGTGTAGAATTTCACTAGGAGACCATCCAGTCCCAAGATCTTCCCTCGAACCATTTATTTAATGGCACCCTCGATCTCCTGAGGCGTAATAGGGCCTCCCAATTCCACTGCAGTGATCGAAATCAACTCACACACTATCAGTGGGGCTAAGTACTTGTCCAGAGTTTCCTTACTTCCCATTGGATTACTCCCATAGAGTTTAGTTAAGTATTCTCGAAATGTATCGTTGAATGCAAAAGTTGTCCATCTGACCAGGCCACGCTGGTGATCGGGGCACCCCTCGTTTTGGGGCACACCAGCCAAGCCTGGAATCTTCTGCTTTCCCCTCGCTATCATATGCCCTCACTATTCTCTTTATAGTTAAGGCACTGAAGCCTCTTCAGAATAACATGTAGCGCTCCTTGGCAACTGCCTTCTGAGGGGTTGACACTGGGTCAGTGCCCTCTCGTCTGTCGAGGTCATGTATGGTCTTCTTGAATTACATTAATTCCCAGTTTAGTTAGATCGATGCTTCTACCTTCACCCCCATGCAGTGTCCACTGACAACCACTTTAAAGGCCTGTCAAGAAGACAGTGCAAGGCTGTGCCAGCATTCTGCGCAAAACAACATGAGACCACCTCTTGGAGGCTCTCTCAATAGGCCTCATCTTCCAACGCGCTACGGCAAAAGCACCAGATGGAAACCGCGTGTCTCAGTGTATTCCACCATGTTCCCATCACAAACGGGCTATGGTCTGAGACAGTATGGCGGAACAAAAGAGGGTGGTGATGGATGGAGCATCAGAACCAATCAAACACTCACACCCAGTCAACATATCTGGGTTTGATCCATCACCGTGCTTTAGCCCACTCTGCCACCCCAGTTCAGACATGGCCATATGCAAATCAGTCTAACCCTGTGCCTCATGGGAACAGTCCAGCCCGAACTGCCAAGCCATGCCTTCCCTGGACCGGAAACAAGCTTTCTAGGACCGGTTTCTGGCATTTCAGCCGTCTTCAGCCAGGCTTGCTTGAATCCAGTGGCAAAGTGAGCAAGGGACTCACGTCTGAGCATACCCTGCCAACTTATGGCAAACTGAGACAGTATGGCCCTGATATTCAGTATGGTGGATAAACTGACAGAGAGAGGCCGAGCCTAGGAATGTATCTAGGTGGACATGAAAGGCAGAGAGACCATAATCGAAAGGAGCGATCTCTCTCCACGCCATGTTACATCATCCAGAAATTTGCACATTCCTAACAGGACATCCAGTCCTAAAACCTTTTCACATCCCTATGTGTTAATGCCCGGGAAGCAGTGGGATGGAGCAATAGAGGTTGACATCCACCACACAATTAAAGTCTCCCCCAAGCACCATAACCCCCATGCAAGAGGCCCAGCTGTGCAAATAAGTGAGCCAAGAAAGTGAGTTAGTCTTGATTAGGAGCATACACACAGCCTATTGGCAAAGGTTTACCATCCAGGTTCCCCTCCACTAGTACATATCTACATTCTCGATCCACTCGGACCTGCACTGCCTCAAAAGGGTCCCTGGCTCTAACCCATATCAAGGCACACCAAGCACAGGCGGAATATCCTGTGGTGTACACTTGTCATCTCCAGCATCTCTGGAAGAGCTGCACTTCCTCGATGGTGAGGAGTCTCTCGAAGGAAAGCTATATGCACCACCTTGCACTTCAGAAACATATGTATCTTATGCCTCCTAGCAGCCATCTGCATGCCCCAAACGTTCCAAGTAGTAGCTTGAACACAGTATGCCATAGCTAAAGAACATATACGGCAGCCTGCTTCTCCAGTTGACCCCAGTCCATCATAGCATAACTACGTTCGTAAAATGACAGTCCCTGCTCTGGAATCCACATGACAAAAACACAAAACCTCCATCTTCCCAACCCCAGGGAAGCTTAGCAATGGCCAGCCGCCCAAACTTAAGCATGACAAAATTGACAAAGACGTGACACCGTTCAACTATCCACAACCGTGGATATGGGCGTGTGTAGAGGTGGGCAAGCTTCCCAGACATTACGCACCACCAGCCACTCCGACCTTTTATCACCCCATCAATTCAGCCACGTTATACACACTGGAGTAACTGGGGAGGATATGGGGGTAGAGCGCACACCACCAAGCCACCATTATCAGTCACGGCCATGCTAAACAATTCAGCAATCATAAAGTCCCAGCTTGTCAGCAGCTCTCATATCAAGGAGTCTACCCAACACCACAATACTCCATCAGTGAAGTGCCCTGGGAGAACACTGACATAGCATCAAAGTTCCACTGGTGCAGTGGTGGCACTCACACCCAACGCCCCGACTCCACCCCCGTGTGTCCACTTTACCACTACCTGGTTGGTGACTCAAATCAAGTCCTCTGTAATCTGCAGAGTGATGTAAGGTAAGCTTTGCTTGCTCACCAAGGTATCATCTGAAGCATAATCAATGGACTGTCATTCCGATTCTGTTCCACTATCCTATTCTGTGGGATTTTCACTGGTAAAGTCAGTCACCGCCAGTAGTGCAGCCACTTTTTACCTGGCCACCTGAGTGTCCTCCGGTCCCAGAATGTGGCCCTCACTGGCTGGATCCCGCCTATTCCTCTGTAGCCGTCGTCGCATCTGCTGGGGCACCCCCACCCGGGGTCTCAGTCTTGTATCGATCCAGCCACTCCCAGGCAGCTGTTTGGCCCTGAAATATATGAGTTTTCCCATCAAGCCGGATCTGGAGCTTTGCCAGAAACATGAGTGAATATCGCAAGCCCTCGCACCTCATTGCTCGCTGGATCTCCAGGAAGGAGACCCTTTTTGTCCGTACTGTCACAGTGAAGTCCGGGAACAGGGTCACAGCTGAGTGTAAATTCGGAATGGGCCATCCATTCGTGCATTTTGTAGCAAGTTGTCATGGTCCCTGTACTGCAGCAATCAGGCCACCACAGGCCTCGGGGAGCCCACTCAAGGGCGAAGAAGGGGAAGAGACCCGCAGGCACCACAGAAGTCAACCTCTAGTCTTTCAGGTATGTAATCATATTGTTGCCCTCCGCCCCTTCGGGTAGGCCCACAATGCTTACATTAGTGCAACGGATATGGCCGTCTGAGTCTTCTGCTCTGCGTTCCAGGAATTTCACTTGTTCCATAAGGTCTGTCATCTGCTGCTGCAAAGTCTGCTGTACCGGCCACAGCTCTCCAACCAGTTCCTCTGCCCATTTGACCCTGCCCACACGTTTTCGGTGGTTTGCCCACAGCAATCTCAGTTCTGTCGATACAGTACCGATTTGCATCTGCAGAGTGTTCTTGAAGTCTGCAAACACTGCCAGTATCTTTTTGTTGTTTCATCATTCTTTATTAAGGTTTTGATGGAGAACGGGGGAGAAGGAGCATGATACATGCAGGAAATAAGATTCAAACACTGCAAGACAGGTGCATCATAAAGTGCAAGGCAAAAGGCATTCGGTGGTCCAACGGTGCCAGTGCGAGTGAGGTGGGGCGGTTGCACCTATCTGGCCTATGCACGATCCCGCAGTGCTGCATGTGGTGGCCAACAGAAGGAGGGTCAGCCAAGGTAGCGATAGGGTGAAGGGGAGGGAAGGAGAGGGAGGCAGTGTAAAGAGAGAAAAGGAGAAGGAGGCAGAGTGGGGTGAGTAGGGGTGAGAGAGTGGAGTGGTGAGAGGTGGGCACCCACCTTGCCGAACTAAGGCTACAGAAGCATGGGGGCTGAGCTTGTGGCATCTAGCACCCCATAGGAGGTCGATAGTACCTAGCTCTTGTTGCCCTGGAGGAAAGGCACCCAAGTGAGGAGAAAGGTCTCAGCTCTGCCCTGTAAGTTAAAGATATGAGGCTGTCTGGTACACAGCCGAGATCCACTTCTCGTGGGGGGGAGGAGGGGGTGGATGGCCACCAGTGGCGGAGGACACTATTCTGTGCCGTTGAGCAGCAGGATGAGGGGACATGGCAGAGGCACTGCAGCTGGCATAGTGCCAATATCGGCAACACTCCCCATCCCTCCCACAGCAATATCTTAGAGAAATAATCAGACAAGACACATTCTTAGTGGAGAAAATTGCTGCAGGTTTATTTGCATAACAAATATGCCAACATGGTGGGTTATCTTACGGGCGATCCCAGGGCAGGCATCCCCTCGCCGCCTGCCCACCTGATGAGCCAAAATACACCGTGGCCCTAGCCAACCGGTGTTTGTTAGATTTGGGAGAGGGGATAGCCCCTCTCACCGGTGGACCACCAGTCCACCCCCTTACTCATGCCCCCTCAGCTAAAGGGGGCGGAGCGTTGAAGCAAATCCCGGTTGCTCAGGTCCACAACCGCCCGTAGGACTAATGGAGTGCCGTCGCTCCTCCCTGCCCATGATCAAGGGGGGAGAGGGGGCGGCAGACACCCTGCTCAGTACCTGGCCCCCCCCCGGTTGGCAACCCAAGCCGCACCTCGGCACCCACATGAACTCCACGGGCAGACAGGCGAGCTGTGCATGGGTGAACTGGGGCCTCCCAGACTCCAAACTGTGCCCCATAGCACCGGGTCACTTCAGTCTCCCTGCCAAAACCAAAACCTCAGTTGCCACCAACTCCGGGCTTCGTACAACTTCCCAAACCTGGAGGAGCCATCGCCACAGTAAGACACCTAGCAACAGCCAACGCTCCCCGCGATGAGCCCCATAATTAGTCTCCCCCACAGGCACAAACGCAGTCGGGCAGCAGGGAACGCCCCCACTACCCCAAAGAGACAAGGAACCCACCCGGTCCGACAAGGCAGCCATCGCCGACAAAAAACCCAACACCAGAGCACACGGGGCCCCAGGTCACCCACCATGGAGCATGACTGCCCCCCGCACAGTAACACACCGAAGAAAGACTTGAGGGAGGGGGCAGGCAATACCCCTGCACTCACCGGGACCAAGCGGTCAAAACACCGGGGAAGGGGACTGACGCCAAACCAACGACCAAACGGCGTCCAGGCAGAATAAAAAAGAGGGCGACCAGTGGGCGGGAGAGGTATATGTACCTCTCCCCCCACCCCCTCCTGCCCGGAAGTGACATGGGCATGGGGGACCCACGAGGGTCCCAAACACTGGGAGGCTGACTCGTCGTGTGCCATCCTGTGGCACTAAGGGGGGCTGCCCTCTTAGGAGGGCCTCCTGCATGGGACCTGGGCAGCCCTGCAGGGTCTCACGTAGGATGTCACCAACTGCCGTCCAGAAGGTTCTGAGCGTTGGGACTGTAGCAGAGTATCTGGAGCAGGTCGCAGCGGCTGTTGTCACAACGCGAGCAATTAATGTGAGGCAGCAGTCCTGCTTCGCTGTGGTCTAGTGCCAATCATCCAGGGACTTTAAAAGGCAAAACTTCAGCCGCACCTTCCTGGCCCACGGTACAGCACCTCCAGGAACTCTATCCAGTAATCCAGGCTGTTCTCCATCTGTAGCCTGTCTTGCCATTTGATGAGAATTGGATTCTGCAGGTGGTGGGTGAGTCAGTGCCGCAGCTGGAGACAGCTGCAGGACTGGTGCACTGTAAATAACTTGTCCAGAGTTTGCCGCAGAGCAGGTGGCACCGCATCCCCATCACCCTCAGCTGGCAGTGCCCTGTCTGCGGACACCCCTGTGGCTCCGCTGCTGAGCCAGGGCCTTTGACTCCAGATATGCCCATCCCAGAGTTAACCAACTGCCGTCTTTCTGAGAGGCAGACACTAGCAGCCTCCCCAAGAGTGAGAGTAAAGGCCACAAGAGTATGGGGAGATCCCCTCTCTAAGGGGCGCAGCTCAGCAGTCCCACCCGGCAGCCCCACTGTAAGTGACCTGGAAGAAATAGGTCACACACCCGAGGAGTTGCTGGCGGCATCCCCCAGTGAGTGGGTGCACCAATGGTTCAGTACTTTGTGGCAGGCTGGCAGGGGTAGGATTGAAATAGTTGAACCAGATGTACATACCAGCATCATTGTTTCTCACAAGGTCCCAGGCTCCCTTCTGGTTCCTAGGGTACCCATGAGGCAGGACTCATTAATTGCTAGGGATAAGGTTATCCATTCACCACCTCAAGTGCAAGCTTTCTTTCGATGACCACCTGATCTCAGGGCCCCCCTCGCTGACTTTTTCTCCTAGACTGCGGGCAGTAGCAACATCACGTCTACGCCCCTGGGCGCTGCAGCGCACCCCAAGATGTCAATGAGTAAGGTCATGGTCCCCCACCCAGAGAGGCTCATCAAGTGCTCTGAGAGCTGTATAAAGACTTTCGGGGGTGGGGGGGGGATTGGGGAGGCAAGCAAGATCCACAAAAGGGAAAGGCTCTCCCAGAAAGCTCAGAGCCCACTTCAGGGTCAGGGGCCCTACACTTCAGGGTCAGGGGCCCTAACAAGATGAGGCACCACACCTGCCAGCGAGGCCGCCCAGTCGGATTCAAGAAGCGGGGCACCCCAGAAAGTCCACAGGCCTGGCCACCCAAGTTCCTCCAGGCTCAAGTCCGTCCGCTTGTACTCCCTCACAGGCAGCTCAGGGGAAGGGGGAAGAAACACCCGCCACACGTGGTCTCCATCAGTCTAGTCCTGCACAGCTTTGCCCAGGCTGTGGATCACTAGCCAGCCCTGGGAATGAAGCAGCACCTCTCCGCATCTCGCTCTGCGCAATCTTGTTCACTCAGGCCTCCAGCTCACTAGGCCCCCAGATATGGGAATACAAAGGGGGAGATTAAAAAAAAAAGTCACGCAACGCAGCGCAGCCCCTCGCGAGAATGTACTGTGTTGCGCGACAAGGAGGGCGCAGGAGAGCACCATATCTTCAGAGTAATGTTTCTCTCCTCTCCTTTCCCTTGTGTCGGCACTGATTTCAGCTACTGTGCGCCATGCACACACCTTAGTGCCGCAGGGATAGGGTGTGTGCATCATTGTAGCATAGATTATGTACAGGAAGCGTACCCTTCCTGTACAAAATACTATGCTAGGCACGAGGCAAAGATGTTCCCACTTTGCATACGTGCTGCACAGTGCAGCACGCATGGAAAGACGGAAAAGCACAGAGAAATTAAAGCCTTTCTCCTGTTAGCGCCTCCTTTGACGGGGCGTTAACTTTTGGTGCAAAACCATGTTTACAAATCGTTGTAAATATGGTTTTGTGTCAAAGGGTATGGGTGGTTGCATGGGAACGCTCATGTAACACCCCCTTGGCGCAAAGTAACGCAAAGCAGTGCTTCGCCCAGCTTTGCACTACTTAGAGGGCGCTTTCCACCGCACAACAAGTTTTGGGCTGGAAAGAAAATAGCAACAAAAAAAATGTGTGCAGGTTTAGCGTCACAAAAGTGAAAAGTTTTGAAACTCTCCCCCACAGTTGAACTGAGAGGGCAGACGAAGAAGAACTCATGATGTGAGTGGAATGTAAGTTTGGTGGTCAGAGGGCTGAATGGCTCACGTGTGTTTGCAAAAGTGATTTGCCGCCTTAATTATTGAATGAGTTCCGTGGGCAACGTTTTAATAAAATATGTCAAATTCAACTATTCTTTTAAACAACTTTCATTTCAAGCACGATGAGGGTATGGCAGATGTTTTATTGCTGTATCTGAATGAGTGTTGAGTTCCATTGTTTTCCACCATGTGAGACTCTCCTTGTGGCGTCCTCTCTTCCTTCTGAGAGCCTGTCTTCCACGCCTTCTCCTCCCAGCTTGTTAACAAGGCTAATTTGAGCATGTTCTGACTCCAGACAAACGCCAGCGCGGTTCACCGGGAACAGTGAGACTGTATCTGATAGGCTCTGCCCAGGCTCATATTTTATCATTATGAATTCGACAGAAACTGTTCTGTCTGCGGAGTCCTCCTAGGAGCGAGCGGAGATGTAAATGAACCCTGGCTTATCTTTATTGGTTACTCTGGATTACAGCTGCAGCCCGGTGTGTGGTGACAGGTCTGAATCACTTTCATTGACCTCTATATGCCACTCGGCATAATGTGCTCTTCTGTAGGGCTGGGTAAGGCCTCAGCAGAGGTACCCTGCTGTGCTGGTTGTCGAATTCCTGCACTTACATTATCAGTTAGCAAGCGCAGTACTTTCTGACAACAGACTGACATGGAGTGTGCCCTTTAACTTACACACAAACATTCCAGGTGAAGCAGTGGAAGGCAGATAGAATTTCCAGGCACAATTAGGCTGCTAAACAGGATCCCAAGCAAGTGTGTTGTATTTATTATTATACCAGCTAATTCAATGCCAAATATGTATTAATGTCATTGTTTATTGTTTTTATGTAACTTTATATAAGTGGAGAAATGGTTTATTCTGTTGAACATTGGACACAGATTGGAACAGGGGAGCGGTATTATGGATGGTGTGAAGGGAGCTGGAGGTTGTGGAATAAACATTGACTTGTTTTACCTCTGAGTACTTGTGTATTATGTGAAAGTGCATTTGAGGCCTGGAAAGCTTGGCTTTCCAAGTCTAGCTTAGGGAAAGGAATAATGTTGATACTTAGTGACATGCAAGAGCCAGGAGAACCTGATATGACGCCCTTCTGGCACATGGATGAAGCACTTCCTGGATGTGTGCTTACAGTCCTGGGCAGGAAGGACATGTAGTGGGAAGAAGGACTGGCTATTCCAGTGGAGAAAACCTCTCTCCAGCACTCGTTCCAAAGAAAAACTGTGAGTTGTAAACCGCAGTGAGGGCTGCACAACTGGTAAGTGGAGACGAATAAGAGGTGAAGATTCTAGATGTCAGATGCAAATGGTATCTTTATTGTCTTTAGTCTTAACACTGTTTGTTGTTCAGCTTTATATTTCAACATCCCCACAGAGATCCTAATAACTCTTGGCTTTCCTTTCCTCGACACTTCCTTTCTCCTCTGAGCTGGTGGTTCTCTAGGGAAACCCCCCTCAAAAAAATAACCTGGTAAGTATATGTCAAACGCGTAAAATAATATTAATATTAGAGATTCTTCTCTCCCTCTTGTATCCTTAGGGTTGTCTGTCCTCTCTTTTTGTAGTAATCCCATAGAACACAATCCTAGAGAAAAATATCTTTATATTCAATATGAGAAATAAGTAAGCTTTCTCTACAGTTCTTGTTCACTTTTGCCTGCTTAGAAAGGCTTTTTACTACATTCGTGGACTGAGTTCCTGTATTATCATCTCTCAGGTCTTTCCTAAGTTAACTGAGCCCTAAGCAGAGTATGCCCTTCTGTGACCTGGTTTAGTGAGTTCCTTTCTTTCCCCGCTTCTCGCTCTCGTTATAGGAGAATTGCTGTGTAGTGTTCCCAAAACTCAGATCCTCATTAACGGCTTTGCTTGGTGTTTGTGCCTTTTCTTGTTCCACTGCTAAATACCCTCGTTGATTCGGGTATCCCTCCCGGCCCTGACATCCACCTGGCAAGGACACAGACCTCCGGAATTGTAGCGAGTTTGTAGGCTTTACTGGTCCCAGCGGTGGCATCCTCGGTGCAGTCATGGGTGTCTTCCAAACGTGTCACACTCCTCTGTATTGTTTGGAAGGCTCATTGGGGCTTTGTTGCTCTCACTTTCTATGTGTGGTGATTCTGCCTCTCTCAACCTCTCTCCGCTGCTCTTCCCTCATTTCGCCTCTTCTACTCCATTCTGTGTCATTGTGGCCTGTTTCTGGAATGTCCGTTCCGTCAGTTCTTTCTATTTGTTTCTTTTTTCCTTCTCTCTGACCTTATGGATTTTCTAGTCTTTCTCCTTTTCCCTTCCCTCCTGGCTTTGTCCTTCTTCTCTTTCTAGGACTCCTATACAACTTGTTTTCCAGCCAGTGCAGAGTGGGATTCCCTTCTCAGGTAAGTGACCCCTCTCACATGGGGTTGGTCACAAACACTTTATCTTAGCAAATCCAGAAGAGGCTGTTTCAATAATCAGAGGATGCAGCTGCTTTTATCACTGAACCCCTACAGAATGGCGAACTTTGAATGAGACCATCTGGCAGCATCTTTTCTTTGGAGAGTGCAGAGAGGGCCTCCAAACTGGTTCACTGCTGATCTCATTGCCAAAGGCCCACAGAACATCCAATATGGACTCTCAGCAGAGAGGACAGGGCTGCAGTGTCAGAGCTCTCGGGACCTCCTGCATGAGTCTGATCATGTCAAACCTGCACCTCTCAGTCCTCTTGAATTAGAAGCCTGCCAATTTGACTGGCCAGCTCTAGAAATGAGACTGGTTGTTGCTGTGGTTTGACCGCTGATCTGGAAAAGCAAACGTCTGCTCCCCTGGATGGAGTGCTTCGAAGTCTGCTCTCCCGGAAGGAGTCATTCTTTATTAGGTTATGTTATGGTATTGTGAGTGGTGTCCCCAGATTCTGTTCAAGGTGACTTTTCTTACTGTTCGTGTCAGAAAACTGCTAGCAAGTCATTTCAAATTTTGGTGTAGGGAGACTTTGGTGCTAAAGAACATAGCAAAAACATTCCCGTTGAAGAAAGGGAAAGATACACAACAACGCTTAGAGAAAAACCCTATAATCTAAAAAGAATACTCAGGAGGTCTGTTTTTGTGCTAAAATATAGACACAAAGACAAAAGCCACAGTACTTACATCATGGATGGAAAATATTTCACCCAGTAGCTCATCCATAAGGAGCTAGATGATCTCACCATCCATCTATCTGTGTAATTCTGAGGTTAGTTTTGAAGGTGAACGTGAGCCGGCATCCATAGTTGTTTGTTGGCTGTCCTTAATCCCTCAGTTGCCTTCGTTCAAACTCAAGTATTTTGATATGTTATTGCTTGACATTTCAAAGTAAATGCAGAAACATATGAATGGTGCAACAACAAACAGTGAAAAGAAAATTGACAATTTCACATAGCGATTTTAGACTTAAAGGCAGCCCGAACCGCTGAATAGAATTGCTTCAAATTTGGCAGAAAGCTAGATCTTGGTCCAGAATGAGTGCTTTTTGTAATTTGGTGTAAATTCGTTCAGTAGTTATGGAGGTGATAAGGTAAAAAGATTCATGTTTATCTAGAGATGCGGATCCCCTGCAGTGGATTCACGGATCCACGCGCCAACAGCAATGCAATGATTGGCTGGTAGCAACCAGAGAGGAAAGTTGCAGCCACCATTTTGTTCATTGGGACTTGGTTCCCAAGGGGGAAATAAATTGTAAAAGAGATGGAAGAGGCCACACTGGAGGTACCCTGACCCCATGGGAATGATGTGAACCCCGTAATGGACAAGAAATTATCCCAAAATTGTTTTTTTGTAGTGCACAAAGTTCCATAGATCCACAGCAGCACTCAGCACGGCCCCCTGTGCTTTCCGTAGCAGATCCACAGATCCAGACCTCAATTAAAAAACACATCCACCCCTTCACAGACCCACACACCTACTCACACACTCACACACACCCACTTACACACCCCAATAGCCACTCACACACCCACTAGCATAGCCAAATAGCCACTCACAGACCCATAAAAGTACTCACATACCCACAGAGTCACTCACACAGTCACACAACCACCTACTTGTCCACCCAACCACTCACAAACCCATACAGCCACTCACACACCCCCTAACATACCCACAAAACCACTCATACACCCACTCACAAACCCATGCAGCCACTCACACACCCACTTACACAACCACTCACCCACCCATATATATAGCCACTCACACACCCACACAGTCCCTCCCACAGCTCCTCCCACATCACTGGCAGCGATACAATTATAGAAATTCCAATAGCATATGTTTGTATTAAATGTGTTGTTGTTTCAGTACTGAATGTGTACAATATAACCTGCAGACCCCTTATTTGTCCATGGATTCCCAACAAATCTGCAGATCCATAAAATGTATATTTTTAAAAAAAAGAAAGACTTGGTGCCTTGCATTTACAGAAAGACAACATAAATTACCTCCCCTTAATTGTTTAATTTTTAGTTTTAAAATATACAATAAGAAAGAATGTGTGAATAAAATATATTTATAAACTTGTGAAAAAACCTCCTTTCCATAAAAAAGAGTCCTGGCACTCTAGGCAGGGAGGGGCTAAGAACTTTATTGGCAGCTGTTCACCAGAGACGCGTTTCAGCATTCATTACCTTTTTCAATCTGGACAAAACGCGTTTGTTCATGATAAAAATATGTAGATTAAAACATTAATTTCTGTAAAAATGAAGACAAAACTCCTCGTTTTAACTTTTTCTGCACGCTGGCGTCCTGGTAGACGATAAATCCCCCAGGTTGCAAGGTGAGTATTGTGAATACTCAAGTTGTGCAAAATTAACAAACACGTTCAAAGTTCTAATTAAAAACAGCGCACAAGATTTTCAGTTCTCCTCCTTCTTCAAGTTGCCACTCACCCTCCTCTTCGCTGCCTCAAAACAGTGCCCTGCTCCGAAATCCTTCAATGTGCGTGCACGCTCAGACGGACTGCAATCCAATGTGCCTGCCGGTCACGCAAGAGAGTTGTAGTCCATATATATATGGATAGATAGATATACCTTTAGTGTGTGTGTGTGTATAGCTATAGCCCAGTGGTGTTTGCAACTGGGAAGTTATAGTTAGGTCTGAGTTTCAATAGGAAATGCATTTTTTGATTTGCTAACAACTTTGGCTCAGTTTGACAAATCTTCATTAAACTTTCCAAAAAAGTACTTCTTCCTGGAAACTTTCAGGGTGATCCATCAAGTGGGGGGCAGGAAAGAGGTGGGGTCCCAAAACACAAAATCCCCATGCATTTTCCATAGACTTTTTTAGAACACAATATCGCAAAAACTGCTGAGCAGTAGTACACCAAATGTGTCAGGAAGCTAGATCTTGGTCACAAAAGCATGCCTTTGGTGATTTAATATCAATCTATTCAGTAGCTTTTGAGAAATTAAGGTTAAAAATACATGTATATCTAGATGGTTGGGTTCAAGGTACTCTCGCGAGAGCTCAACTTAAAACACTAGAGCGTTCTGATTGGCCTAGATGGTTTATTTCCCTTGGGCCACCATGCTCCAGTGATAGTGAGGGTCCTGTTTGAGCAAGTGCTTTTATTGGCTGGCTGCAACATGAAAGAAAATGTTGTGATGGCCATTACAGGGCTATAGGGACTTAGTTACCTGTCCATAAAATGAAAAAAAAAGACAATATAAAAAAGCAGAGTTAGATACCCTGCCCCCACAGCAATTGTGAGGTGTCACAGAGGGGTTCCTCCTTGGGCAATAATTGTGAAAAAAAAAAGTTTGTGCCCGTACCCCATGGTACTCGTACAGGAAAAAAGCAATAAAAAAAGCAACCAAAATGGTAGCCGCCATATTTCCAATATTTATATAACTACCAGGGTGGGCCATGTCCCTGGGGTCACAATATACAATTTTTGGGGGAGGGGAATGCATGGAGACCCCCCTCCCTGAGCAAATTATGGTCATGGGACCCCATCGTCTGAGTTCTGAAATATTAACAAAAGGGGATGGGGTGTACAGCCCCCCTCCCGAGCCTCTATAAGGCCCTGGAGAGCCCATCTGCTTGGGCCAACTTTACTTGAAAAGGGAAGGATTCCACGCACTCCCCTCCCTGTGCCAGTATTGGCCTCTGGGGCCCCATCTCCTGGGGTGTAATAATGTACAGTGTCCCGGGGACCCCATATCCGGGACTATGTGGTTCCATGCCCGAGAGAGGCACACCCAACTGGGCAGGGAACCCATCTGTGCTCCCGCCTGGGCACTGGGATACCCACATTAATATATGTTTATTATTCCCTGCTCCTTAAAGGAGGGCCCTATAATGCTGTGCGAGGGCTACTTACATATATTTTTTAAGCCTGGTGATGTCCCTGGAAGGGGCATGGGCACCACCAAGCATTTTTTAATGTTGTGGGCGGGTGCATGGAGTGCAGCAGCACCCCAGCAACATTGAAAAAAAGAACAGTAATCCTCTTAGGTCATTAAATCTATGACCATAGGAGAACTTACCATATTATTTTAAAACACACAGTCTTAAATGGTGCTCAGTGCTGTTCAGCTGGAGCGCCAGACCCTCTTGTGGTTGTTTTTTTATAAAAATTCTCGGACATGTTGATTTTATTTTACTTTATTTAAAAAAGACATGTCCTTGAGTCTTTCTTTTAGCATTTTTCAGCCCACAAAATGCAATCATAAAAAGTATGTTAAAAGAAAGACTCACAGATATGATTTTGTTTTTTAATTAAAATGTTATTGCATTTTTTTAATGATAATTACTGTTGATTGATTATTCCATTGCGTGAATTACAAAATTTACATTTGATTAAAAATATTGGTGTTTTTTGAACAAAGATAATAGATCTTCTTCTTGGACAAAGATAATAGATCTGCTTCATATATACTGATATGCTTACCCCTTGAAAAAGCCAATAGGTTCACATGTAATATTTTGTCTGACTGAGTGCAATGAGGACAAGCGAGACCAACCGCATGCTACGCACAGCCAGAAGACTGTGTGTAGATGGAGGTAGATCACTTGAAGAGGGTTGGGCAGGGCACGGGTACAGGCCAGACCTTGCACTCTATCCCAAGTTGGGCATACACAAAGGCCACATGCAGCAGGGGTAGGTAGCTCGCATTGCATTGGTTGTAGGGCCTGGCAAGCAACTATAACCATGCCCTAAAGTACTATAATTTGCACCTTCGCCATGCACTGCTTATGATCTCAGATATTACAACACCCATGAAGTGTTCAGTGACATCATTAATAGCATTAATGATGACAACAGAACTGACATCCATCATTCATGACAACACTGTGCGTGGCGGGGGCACAAGTTATGTTTACTTTCAGGCATGAGTTATAGTTATTTGAGATGACTATAACTGGTGAATATCAGTGTTTTTTTTCATTCAAAATGTTGTGTTGTCACTGACATTTTCACCTAACTATAATGGTTTGTTAACCTTTGATTTTTCAGCAGTGATACAGATATATATATATATATATATATATATATATATATATATATATATATATATTCACTTAAAAAACCATAGGTTTCACTAGTTAGCCGGACATTACACTCGTAAAAACCAATGAAATTCCCCCGTTATAGTTAGTGCAGGCAACTATAACTTACGCGACCGCAATCCTCTGCTGATGACGTCAGACATTACATCACTGTATTTAGACACTTATTTACCCATGTCTTCTTCCACTAATCTTTAGCTATACATATATTACAAATATTTATTTTTCATAAAGACACATATGTCATCAGTGATGTAATATCTGACGTCATCTTTAGAGGATTGTGGTCGCGTGAGTTATAGTTGCCTGCACTAACTATAACGGGGGAATTTCATTGGTTTTTTACGAGTGAAATGTCCAGCTAACTATAACATGTGTGAAACCTATGGTTTTTTAAGTGAATTTGCAAGGTTTTTTAAATGCTAATTCGTAACTATAACGTGGGTGAAACCTATGGTTTTTTCAGTGAATTTGTACGGTTTTTTAAATGCTAAGTTATGTATTTATTATTTATTTATTTTTTCAGGTTTTTCACCGTGCGCGCACCGAGCGCCCACGATTCGCAGTTCGTGACGTGCGCACGGTGCGCGCACCTCGCGATTTAAAAAAAAAAAATTAGTTTTTTTCTACCTTGGGGGTCCTTCTGTGACCCCCTGACCAAGGCTAGGGGGTCAAGGACTGTCCACTCTGCCCCCTTTTCACGTTCTCCGCCTTTTTTTTTCACCCCCTCAGAATGCGAGAGACAAAATGGCGGCCGACACTTCCTGGTTTCGACCGATTCGAATGTTTACCAACATCTAACAACCAATCAGAATTGCGCTCGCGCACGGCAGGGTGCGCGCACCGTGCGCGCACGGTGCGCGCGTATACATATTGATATGCTTTTAAATGCTATTTTCTCAGGAAATACTGAACAGATTTACACCAGACCTGCAAAAGGCACTTCCTTGCCCTTATGGCTACCTCTCTGCTAAATTTCACGTAATTCTGTTCAGCCGTTCGGGCTGTAGCTGCGACTAAAGGTCCTATGGAAAAATGCATGGGGAAAACGTGTTTTGGGACCCCCCTTTTTTCTCGGCCCCCGCTTGACGAATCACCCCGAGACTTTCAGGGTAGGAGCTGAACGGAGCGCCCCATTAGTTTTGAAAATTTCGCGAGGATTCGTCAACCGGCGCCAAAGTTATTCAAAATAGAATTTTGAGATTTCCTATGGAAAATAGGTTGTAACTATAACTATCTACTGGCGACCGCCAGTAGATAATATATATATATATATATATATATATATATATATATATATATATATATATATATATATATATATATATATATTATATATATATATATTTGCCTTAGAGAAATCCCATGCAGCTGTAAACTTCCTGGAAGAGTTTAACAGAAAAGTGTTGGAATGGCTTCAGCCTCACCCAGAGGTCTCGTAATTGGATTTGTTGACACAGACAATAACAGTAATATAGTCACGGCCACAGCAGATGTTGGATACTTTAAGTCTCTGTGTTTGCTACATTGCATCAACCTGATTATATAGGAGTTTCTAAAAAAAGAATATATAACCAGCAACATACTGGACACCTGCCGAAGAATCTGCACTCACTTCAGTAATTCTTTTAAAGCCATAAGCAGTTGTGGATAATTCAGCATGCAACTGGAGTACTGGTTACAGCCCTCATACAGGAGGTGCCAACACATTGGAACTCAACATACTACATGCTGCAACATCTGTTTGAACAGTGCAGACCAATCACCAACTATGTACTTCAAAGAGGAAGGGATGCAAACTGCAAAAGTAGGACACTGGAGTTGGGAAAATGGGGGCTAGGCTAGTGCCTGACACAAATGCTACCTACGCTTGAGGTTTTCACATGGGAAGTCAGCAAGGAGGACAGTATGATGAGCCAAGCAATCCTGTTGTTGCCTGGGGGTCCTGTTGTACTCACCGGTTATGCCAATAG
Source organism: Triturus cristatus (assembly GCF_964204655.1). Classification (NCBI taxonomy): domain Eukaryota; kingdom Metazoa; phylum Chordata; class Amphibia; order Caudata; family Salamandridae; genus Triturus; species Triturus cristatus. Next base: position 596,132,436 of record NC_140584.1, on the reverse strand, counting down.
AATGGGCCCTCTGGCTGGCTCCTTGTAGAGATAAAGGGGTGATCCATGCGTTGCAAACCTTGAAAGTCCTAACTGTGGGGGACTTGTTTCGTGATGGTGTGGTTAAAGCGTTGGAGGATGTGGAGGGTACAGCCGAGGTTTGCACATTACTACAGAGATTCCAGTTTCACAGGGTACGGAGAGCTTTACGGGAGATACTGGGGGATGACCTACAGGAACCGCCTGAGATGCTGGAGCTGTCTTATATTATTAAAACTAAAATGCCTCGTAAGGTGGTTGCCAACGTTTACAAACTGGCAATGTCTCATAGGGCACATCGCTATACGAAAGCTAGGCTAGCCTGGCAATGAGACTTGCAATTGGAGATTGATGACACTATGTGGTCCTATTGCTGTACCAACACAAGGAGAATCTCGCTTCACGGCAGGCATAGACTTGTACACTTCAAGTATCTGAACAGAGCATATTACACCCCAGAGAGGCTATGCCGGTATGGGTTCCGAGAGGACTCATCTTGTGATAGGTGCCATGAGCAGCTAGCAGACTTTCTACATCTGGCTTGGCAGTGCCCTGCGGTGTATAGATACTGGGGATCGATCTCTCAGGAAATGGGTAGAGTGGTGGGCACGGTCCTCACACCGGACCCAGCCATGGCTCTCCTGGGGTACTATAAACAGTTACCTAAGGCGGTCCGCAGATTGGTAGACATGGGACTACTTGTGGCGAAGAGGCGGGTTGCAATATGCTGGCTGAAGGGCCCGGTGCCCACAATGGCGCAATGGTCACAAGACATGCTTTACTGTAGTACCCAAACTGAGACCTTTAGTGAGTTGCTCCCCCCCAGGTGTAGACCCAAGAACTTCTGGGGACTATATAATACCTATCTGCTCATCAAGGAGGTCTCCACAGATGAGAAACCCCAGAATACTACAGACACTGACACACAAGCTCCAGGTCCCTAATTCACCGCACTAGGGTCACATACTGGGGTACTCACCTGGCCAATCAGCTGAAGGGGACACTATGCATCTGGTGCGTTGGGCGGGAGATGAGGGGAGAGGGGCTTGGTTTAGCTTCACAGGAGCGGAAGGGTTTCCCATCTACTGGATATTAGTGAATATCTACGTCACTAGGCTGCTGCTCGCGAGTACTGTTTTACGAGGCTTACAGTATACAGTGTGCATTATCTCAGACCAGGGGTTTGGTGCATCATGACTACTAAGAGAGAATGTCTTCCGGTTTAATGTGATCACAATACGCTGCCTGCCCCTTTGGGTTGTTGGCTGAAAAGCTGTGTGCACAAATGTGGATTTGCTGACTGCCGGCCCTATGGATTGTAGGCATAAGGCTGTGTTGCATTGAGACTTATTTTTCTTTCTTTGCAATAATAAAATAAATAAATGAATAAAAAATACTGTTGTTGCCTCTGCTACAGGGCCAGTTGAAAAAGGTGTTGCAAAGGTTTGCCAGTGTTAATGAAGAAGCATATGAGTTGGTTCAGAGCTTAATTCTTCACTTGGCTGTTAATCCAAGGCTGAAAATAGAGATCATGTCCTACAATGTGCCATAATACTTGATCCATGGTAAAAAACACATACTGGCCACTTTACAAGACATGAATTGTCGATCAAGCTATAGAACTGGAAAAAGAATGTCTGGAAGTTAGAATCCTGGTCAGAATTTCTGGTGTGCATCCTACAACCTCCAGAAAGGGCAGTGCTGGTGTCTCATAGCAGCCAACACCAGCAACACAAGCAACACCAGCCACAGAAAAATTGGATCAACCCCCTGCAATGGCTTGGTTTCAAGTGGCAGGACTTAAGTCAAGTGCAGAGACAAAGGCAACAGAGGTCGAGCAGGTGGCAGCACCAACGATTCAGGGGATGGTCCATGACTATCTGGATGACTCAAAAGAGGTCTAACTAGATCAAAATCTATGGGGCTCTTAGCACTGGAAGATGTACTAATGGACAGAGCTCAGCAGGCTGGCAATATAGTATCTGACTAGTCTGGTAGGCAATGTGTCTTCTGAGCATATGTTCAATGTAGCTGGCACAAATGTCACAGTCAGAAGGACCAGTCGCTCACCTCAAAACAGGAAGAGATTGACCATATTTAAAATGACCCAACACTTTATACCACAAGTTTACAGCAGCACAAGAGGAGGATGAAAGCAATCAGTCAGACTCAAGTGTGTTAGCTGATGAACTTATGGACGATCCCCTAAGTTTGAGGCCAAACTCTAGTTCCCTGACTAAGTAGTTCACAACAAAACTTTCATATATATCACCGTTGAACTGCTTCACATAGAAAAAAAAAAGAAATAAAAACTGGTGTATAAGATATTTATATATTTGGTGTCACACTTATGCAGTCCTACCATACATTCACATGTATGGACTGAAGTGGAGCTGGACCAGTGTGCACAGAATAAGCCTCCCCATTTGCTGAAAGAGCCTGAGGAGACAATGCCTCCCATCTCTGTCCTTCTTTTTTTCATTGCCTAGCTGGGCTGCCAGTAAAGATCATTAATTTTTATAATAGACTGCCATTGTTTGTTGCTTCCATTGGAAAAGAGAAAATACTATAGAAAAATGTGCGCTATCATGCTTGCAACAGGTAACTATTTTACCAATAGGAGACATATTGAGCAAGTGATAATTATTCATGTGGTGACTAAGAGGATGTTGTTTAACTATTTTGTAAACTTTATTTGTAATGTTTGGGGCCCGATAGGTGATTTTACCTGATATATCGCCTTGCTTTCACACTTCACTAGAATTACTTACATGGTTCAGTCTTTCACTGTACACATTTTTTTCCTGGTTCGTTAGAGAGCAGACCAGTCAGTTTAGTTAACAAAACTACATAAAATTATCAGATTATTTTGCTCTTCTTGTTCATCAACAGCACTACAGGTCTATCTCTCGCAATCTCATTTGGGTCAGAACTTGGAGTCAGAAAGAGTCTAGCCCAACAGCTAGAAGAAGGAAGTTATGAACAATGTCTATATACTTCATTTGGAAACTAGAGAGAGGTGCATTGATTTGGGAAATGCCAAACAGTGTGCTGGCTCAATTGTCAGACTCCTCTAATTAAGTGGTTGTGGTCTGGGCAGGGCTGTAACTGGAGATATGTCACTTGATGGATACACTTGGCTAAATATTATGACAATTGACAGTTTTGATATTGAACAGCCATGTCCTTGAAGCTACTTGTCTGGGATTGGTTGTAAAATTGTTTTCACTTCTCAGTTAATCGAACATGACTGCACCAGCCTATGCTCTTACTCTGCCCTCTTGGTCCTCATCCACCATGAAGCTTACCTTCTCCTTGACTCTACAATATTGAGATATACTTTTTTTTTTTACATTGCACCGGTCTTATCTTCTTCTGCACAAAAGCTCCATAACACTCCTGCTTAATTACCAGATTGGTTCAGCCCTGCACCAAAGTTGGACATTCAGAGAAGAAGAACGCAGATGTACTGTCCATTTTGGCATTTGTTTTAGGTATAAGTTTCTTAACAATCACAATTTTTAGAACTGTGTGGGTCCTCCCTAGTTTGTATTTTTCAGACCTAGGTGACGGACAATTAGATAACTTGGGGCTCTGGGACTGAAGGACTGTTTGCAATACATTTATTAACTGAACGCTGTCATTCTTGATTTTCTCCCACAACAGAATTGATGATGATGTACTACTCATTGACCTGATGAATGTTGTGTTTGTCATACCTTTCCCCAACTCCCCATTACCATCTATTCATCAAACCACTAACCCTCTTTCCCAGCTTGAGATGTGACTTAAGAATTTACACCATAAATGGATTACACACTTGGCGGGCAGACGTGGTGAAAGTGACACCAATTCACTGCCAATCTTCTAACCTGAACAATAGCCCACACCAGACCCACTTACCCACTCAGGCATAAAAGGGACAATATCACCATAGTGCAAAGTCTTAGTTAGAACAGTATTTGTCCCATGATAGGTAGTACTAGTGTGCACTATGTGGCCTGATTTAGCAAGGGAAAGTTACCGCATTTGCAGTCTGCTCTTGGTTTTGTCTGTGGCAGAAAACAGAACGTGTGGATATATATATATATATATCAATACCACACTCCTTTGGTTTAAAAAGAAGTAAGAGCACACACGGATCACCAGGAACGTTGCTCTTTATTTGGCCCTTGGCATGACGCGTTTCATCGTGTATCAACTGCCTCAGATGAAGCCAAAGTTGCACATGCATTCCAGTGCCACATTTAAAAACCCAAAGCCCTGCTACGATTGGTTGAGGCATTGGTGTCAGTCTGGCAAGGGGTATGTCCTAAACTCGAAACTCCGAGTCCGCACGGAGCAGGCCCTCTAGTGTAGGTACTCCCCCAGTGGGCGAGGTCTGCTCCTTCCCCAAGCCTCCTGGATCTTACTGTGGATGGTGAGCAGCTTTCCGCGATCCTCATCCCACCGCAGGCAGTCCCGTGTATGGCCCGTGGAAATCACTTGAGTAAGTAACATCCCCCTGTGTAGTCACAGGCCAAAGCAATGCTGGCAGGGCAAAATTATGAGGATGCGGCAGTTCGTGGTATTCCAAAGAGCTTTTAGAGTTACCACAGTTTACCACAACTCCGCCAAACTACTTGGGGATGGGTACTCCATTATGCTCGTGGACGCATCAAAAATACCAATACCACACTCCTTCGTTTTAAAAAGAAGTAGAAGCACACACGGATCACCAGGAACGTTGCTCTTTATCTGGCTCTCGGCATGACGCGTTTCGTCAAGTATCGACTTCCTCAGATGCCGCCAAAGTGGCAAATGCATTGCAGAGCCACATTTAAAAACCCAAAGCCCCGCTACGATTGGTTGAGGTATCGGGGTCAGTCTGACAAGGGGGATGTCTCGAACTTGAAACTCCGAGTCCGCACGGAGCAGGCCCTATAGTGTAAGTACTCCCCCAGTGGGCGGGGTCTGCTCCTTCCCCACGCCTCCTGGATCTTACTGTGAATGGCGAGCAACTTTCCGTGATCCTCACCCCACCGCAGGCAGTCCCGTGTATGGCCCGTGGAAATCACTTAAGTAAGTAACATCCCCCTGTGTAGTCACACCCCAAAGCAATGCTGGCAGGGCAAAATTACGAGGATGCGGCGGTTCGGCGTATTCCAAAGAGCTTTTAGAGTTACCACAATTTGCCACAACTCCGCCGAACTACTTTGGGATGGGTACTCCATGATGCTTGTGGCCGCATCAAAAACACCAATACCACACTTCTTTGGTTTAAAAATAAGTAAGAGCACACACGGATCACCAGGAACGTTGCTCTTTATTTGGCTCTCGGCATGGCGCGTTTCGTCAAGTATCGACTTCCTCAGATGCCGCCAAAGTGGCAAATTCATTGCAGAGCCACATTTAAAAACCCAAAGCCCCGCTACGATTGGTTGAGGTATCGGTGTCAGTCTGGCAAGGGGGATGTCTCAAACTCGAAACTCTGAGTCTGCATGGAGCAGGCCCTATAGTGTAAGTACTCCCCAAGTGGGCGGGGTCTGCTCCTTCCCCATGCCTCCTGGATCTTACTGTGGATGGCGAGCAACTTTCTGTGATCCTCACCCCACCGCAGGCAGTTCCGTGTATGGCATGTGGAAATCACTTAAGTAAGTAATATCCCCCTGTGCAGTCACACCCCAAAGCAATGCTGGCAGGGCAAAATTATGAGGATGCGGCGGTTCGGCGTATTCCAAAGAGCTTTTAGAGTTACCACAATTTGCCACAACTCCGCCAAACTACTTGGGGATGGTACTCCATGATGCTTGTGGCCGCATCAAAAACACCAATACCACACTCCTTTGGTTTAAAAATAAGTAAGAGCACACGCGGATCACCAGGAAGGTTGCTCTTTATTTGGCTCTCGGCAAGACGCGTTTCGTCAAGAATCGACTTCCTCAGATGCCGCCAAAGTGGCAAATGCATTCAAGAGCCACATTTAAAAACCCAAAGCCCCGCTACGATTGGTTGAGGTATCGGTGTCAGTCTGGCAAGGGGGATGTCTCGAACTCGAAACTCCGAGTCCGCACGGAGCAGGCCCTATAGTGTAAGTACTCCCCCAGTGGGCGGGGTCTGCTCCTTCCCCACGCCTCCTGGATCTTACTGTGGATGGTGAGCAACTTTCTGTGATCCTCACCCCACCACAGGCAGTCCCGTGTATGGCCCGTGGAAATCACTTAAGTAAGTAACATCCCCCTGTGTAGTCACACCCCAAAGCAATGCTGGCAGGGCAAAATTACGAGGATGCGGCGGTTCGGCGTATTCCAAAGAGCTTTTAGAGTTACCACAATTTGCCACAACTCCGCCGAACTACTTGGGGATGGGTACTCCATGATGCTTGTGGCCGCATCAAAAACACCAATGCCACACTCCTTTGGTTTAAAAATAAGTAAGAGCACACAAGGATCACCAGGAACGTTGCTCTTTATTTGGCTCTCGGCATGACGCGTTTCGTCAAGTATCGACTTCCTCAGATGCCGCCAAAGTTGCAAATGCATTTCAGAGCAACATTGAAAAACCCAAAGCCCCGCTACGATTGGCTGAGGCATCGGTGTCAGTCTGGCAAGGGGGATGATCTGAACTCGAAACTCCGAGTCCGCACGGAGCAGGCCCTCTAGTGTGAGTACTCCCCCAGTGGGCAGGGTCTGCTCCTTCCCCACGCCTCCTGAATCTTACTGTGGATGGCGAGCAGCTTTCCGTGATCCTCACCCCACCGCAGGCAGTCCCGTGTAAGGCCCGTGGAAATTGCTTAAGTAAGTAACATCCCCCTGTGTAGTCACAGCCCAAAGCCATGCTGGCAGGGCAAAATTACGAGGATGCGGTGGTTCTGCATATTCCAAAGAGCTTTTAGAGTTACCACAGTTTGCCACAACTCCGCCAACGATTGGTTGAGGCATCGGTGTCAGTCTGGCAAAGGGATGTAAATTTTTATATAATTTTAAAATTATAAAATAAATGTAAATGAATAGTTTAATAATTGTTTTAAGTAAATATATATATATATATATATATTAATTATTATGTATGTGTGTTGAACTTTTTTTTATTACTTTTTTTCTTAAATTAATTTTATTTTTCAATATTTAATATATATATTTCATTTCGATAATTTGTATCATAAAAGCATTGTGCAGCGTTTGTACTGTAAATAAAAGCAGGTAAATCAATGGAAATAATTCATGGATGCATAACTGGGCTGTAGATTGTGCATACACAGTATTCCTAGACTTCATATTGCACCACAGAACATAAAAACAATTATCTAAAAACTGTGCATGCGAGTTTCTGGAGGTTCATACTATAAAATCACGCATGGATTAAAAAACAATTATATAAAAGAAATAGTAAAAACATAAGCAATTCATCCCAACAGTGTTATATAAAGTGCCTGTGCTTTTTCATTCTCGAGAGACTTTCATGGGTTAAGTTGGCGTCCCGGTGTGGTCTAGAATTTAATAAATGGGGTATCCCTCTTAAGGCTTTTTGCCTACGTTCAGTATCACCCAAAGATTTTATTTAGGGGGACCCACGCAGGGCTTTATGCCTGACTATCCAAGCATGGCTTAAAGACTTAGCCACCCCGCCGGATAAAAGGACACTTGGGTCAGATTTCAGGATACGCAAAGCAGCCTGATGGTCGTGGGTGCCCATGTGTCTGCAGATTGGCTTTAGCCAATTAGACCTTGCATTGTTATAAGCTGGGCAAGCAAACATAACGTGGGCAGCGCACTCTAGTGGGCCTCCGCAGCAGGGGCATCCTTCTGATGTATTTTTGGGTGAGTGCCACTTTGATGTTAGCGCATTGACTGGGAGTGAGCTAAGCCTGAATTGAATGTACAAAGCCCTATCTCGTGGGACCTGGATTACATCCAGGTAAGGCTCAAGGCTTCTGCTATATATATAAAAATCGATATTTTGTACTACTATTTTTTTAACCTCGATATGTTTTTTCGATATTTTTCTACTTACCTGTTTAGGTATAGGGCGTCGATATTTTTGCATCCTATATTTTTTCATCCATATTTTTTACATCTATAATTTTTTATTGTTATTCTGCCATTGAACCCTTTTCACAATTTTGATTCACCAGCTGCAGTGTAAGGGTCACTAGCAGATGCAGGATGCTTGGCCTAGCCCTCCGCTGAGGAGGCTCCATGGTTATAAAGTATTTTTCTTTCCCTGCAGCCAGGCAAGCAACTGTGGTGGGCTGGCAGGGAATTAACTAGTCTTCTAGGGGAGGCCCTTGCTACTTGGACACTAACACAAGCCCATGGGCTCCCCCAGTTAATGAGGCGATGAGGTTTCCTCACCTCTAAGGAGGATAATTTTCATAAATGGCACAGTCGTTATTCTAGTTCACCAGGAGAACCAGCTGACCACGGGTTCCCTAGGGAGGGTTAGAGCATCCTGCTCGAGATTAGTTATCACAGCAGGTGCCCCCGAGTACTAGGGCACAATATTTTCCAACACTGTACACAAGCTATAGGAACTTTGGTGAATAGTGTCTGCCTTGTTTGGCCAACATTGATGAGGTTGGTGTCATTTTGCATTGCATGGCACACACTATCCACCAGGAGTGTTCTTGTGAGATCAGCTAGCAGCCAATTGTTCGATGTTATACCTGGAATACTCTTTTACAGTCCCCTAGCACTGCTGTTTCCTCCTTAGCAGCAAGCAGGTATAATAGTGTAGACCTGCTCTCCTATCTAGCCCCTTGTAATATCCTTATTTTAGGTTTTCCTGGTAGAAGCACCCCACGGTTCACAAGGCAGACCAACCATCTTGCTTGCACTTGCCGAGCAACCACAGACCTTAAGCCACTTATAGCATGCCTGTGTATCCAGCAACAGCCACTGTACCCACTCCTAGAGCATCCACAAACAGGACCAGTCTACAAACATCCACGGGGACCACTTTCTGCCCGAGTCCTTATCTCTCTGCCCAGTCCCCTAGAGGGATCCGGGAAGCTAGTGGCACTAGCTCTGGAGTTTGAGTTAAAAAAAGCTCCAGAAGTATAACCCAGAGTTTACTCCTACTTCAAACAGTGGCGATGGTATATAAATCTCCTTCTGTTACTCCTGTTCTTTCCTGTGCATGTGTTTAAATGCACAGCAGCAGAGTTCTAGAAGGTGGGAGTCCCCACCCAATTCAGAAATGCCACGTTACCCTTTCACCCAACTTTCGCTTCTATGAAGCATATCATGGGCTGTCTAACCCCCTGCACAGCATTCTGTGAAAGATCAAAATGTCCATTGAAGAAAACCTGGGACAGATCACTCTCTCTGAGCCAAACTCTGCCCACCTAGGACTGTTTTTGCCCTTTTAAGCTTCAAATAAATCTCTCTAATGTGACTGATAACAGAGATCTGCTTACTCTTCCTCTGACCAAAGGGAACACCCTGCCGGTGCTTATCAGAGAGATATAAATACCCACTTTATGGAGAGTAACACCCCAACCCCGCCTCTGCCTAATCTCCGAAAATGGGTTGTAGGAGAGCAGGGTCTGCTATCCTATGGTCACCCCAAATGTTTGCTTTTTGCTTCACTGGTTTTTGACATATTGAGGCTGTGGGCCTGCCAATCAGACCCCCAGCCTGCTGTTCTCTCTACTAAATTTACACTATGCACCCTAGGTGCATAACCAATTGGAAGTGGATCACCCTGTGAGCCCCTGTACCAGTGTACACTAGGTACCCAGGGCATTGGTGTATCCAAGGCCTGCCAGGGGCTGAAGCATGTATTATGCCACCCCAGGCTTGGCCTAACAAATTTGACACAAGTGGCTGATCACTCAGCTGGGGTAAGTTGGTGTAACCACCTCTTACTTAGGTGTAGTATACCTATACCTAACCTTAAATGGGACACACGTTAACCTATAAGTCACTCCTATGGCAGGCCTTAACAATCCTGAAGGCAGAGTGCTTGGTTCCATGTGAGATGGTGCTCTGGCATGAGCTGAGCCTGTCTGCAGTGGTCGGAACAACTTCCTTCTACTGTTTCCAGATATCGTCATACCATATACTCTTAAGTGCATTATGAACCTCGCGGTTAAATGCTATCTTTGGTTTGGCTTTATCAAAACATATCGAGTAAGGTGTCATATGAATTGGAATACTAACCCCTCGCCAATTCTGGCGACGGGGTTAGCATTCCACCCTTCTAGAGGGACACGACATGTACAGTACCTGAAACCCGGGTAAAATCAGACATAGCCTCAGCTCCAGCACCGAGACACGTGGAGCCAGCCATCTTGAAAAAGACCACGACAAGCTGCAAGCGCAACAACCGAGGCTCCCTCCAAGTTGTGCTTTGGGATCTGAGAAGCCCAACCCTCGAGCAGCATCTGCACCAAAGGTGAGCCCTCCAGCATCTCCACGATCTGCGTGGGGCCCTTCTGCATTTTGCCACTCGACGCGCCTAACCGGTTGCTGACCCGCTGGCTAGTGGCCATCTTGGCGACGAACTTCAAGAACTACACCGCTGGTCTGGTTGCTCCAGACTGGCCCTTGCTCCCCTCCAAAGGAGCAGTCCCTCTGACCTTGCTGGTCAGAACCATAAGCCTATTTTGTTTTCCACAACAATTGCTTTTGCCAAGGCTTGTTTGCTTCGATCAAGTCGCCGACACCGCCGACAGCGAGAGCCTGCGTGGGACAGCTCGTGAACCGACTCCTGGACGTCGTTGACCTTCAGGGACCACGTGGCTGCAGAGACAAGCTACACCTTTCTTCCTGTTTGCACCCGACATCGCCTGGTACCCACCTGGTGCCACGCTGGTCACTGGCTAGTGACTGTGAACACTGTCCCCTCTGCTTACAGGTCTTCTACAACTCCGATCCACTCTGGGATCCACCGCATCTCTTCTGGATCGACCGCCTGCAGCATCTTTGTCTTCAGGCTCCACTGAACAGATAGAAGAAACCCGACGCACTTCGAGACCTATGCACCCGCTTCCTGTGGGTGAGGTAAAGCTGGCACTCCAGTGCCCAAGTGTAGAGTATCATCTCTAGTGTCTGTGTTTCCAATCTTGAGTTCATAGTCCATCCGGAAGATCCTCTTTGCAGTAACTTTGTAACTTTGACGCACCCATTGAAAACCTATGGGAGCCCGCGTGTGACTATTTGCTCTGCACACGCAACCCGTGGACCTCCTGGTCACTAACTAAAGTTAGCTCCTTGTAGGCCCAGCGATTATAGAGGCCCTAGGCCTTTTCCCTTTTCTGTTCGTGGTACTTATACCACTATTTTAGTATATGGTTTGAGCGGCCACCAGGGCCTATCCATATAAAGTGCAACTTCTGTGTATTCTAACGTATTCTTGTTTAACGATTTGTGCTCCTGTGCTCATAAAGAGTCTAGGGGATACTTTGAGAAATAAATACATATATATTTTCAATATATATCTGTGTGGTGTCCTTTCATTGGTATAAAAGGGGGTTGCATTTGGTAAAACAGCTGACTTAACACGCTTCACGAGTTTAGCCTCAAAGACTGCTTAGCCTACGCTACCACTAGGGCAGCTAGTCCGAAAAGGTTGACTTACAACTGCACCATAAGGGTTGCTTGGCATGGTACAAGGTGGTCACTTTAACTAGTGAACATCATATACCAGGCCAACTTCTCACATTGGTGAGCAGCGGTTGGATTTGAGCTTGCTGTGTTTTACCATTGTAATCTCTTGGTTACCCTCACACGAGAGGCAAGATGGCCGCCGACAGTCCGTAGGAAGCAGCAGCCCCTGAGCCCTGCTCCTGATAATTTTCTAGTGAGGATACACTGATGTGACGGAATCTCAATCTGAAAGTTTGGAGAGTAAGGGGGAGTGAATTGAGTCAAAGAGACCGAGAGAGCATAGAAGAATTGGAAAGAAGAGATGCTCTGGGAGCCAAACATCTTTGCATCATGGCTGATTAAGAGACTGGGCAAGAAGCTGACTGCACGGAGTAAGCTGACTGCGCTGTTAAAGCTGGTGGTTAATTGCATATCTGAATATCAGCCAAGGGGTAGAAGAGACTTCAGTCGTGACATGGCCCCGAAAGTACAGAGGGCAGTGAAGGAGGTCACAGGAAGACAAGAGGAGCCGGGGAGCGACTCTGATATACCAGCCGCAAACCTAAGAGCCAAAAATCACCGGAAGGGACAGGCACGAAAAGAGGCTGCTAGACTTCGCGAGGAGGAGCGCTTGGCTGCAAGCGAGAGGCGAAGACAGGATCGAGAGGTCGAACGCAGCAGGAGGAAGGTGCTGCCTGGAAAAGGAGCATCCAATAGAGTCACGAGCGGCGAGAGGCAGAAAGATAGCTTCCTCCGGCAGCCCACACTATTCGAATCTTTTACCTTGTTTCACCCGGAGCGGATCTTGGTAACTGCACCTGCTGACGGACTCGCAGAGGGAGAAGCTCCAGGAGAGACGCTGGCGGTATCTGCGGAGATGTCAGCGGCTCAATCGGAGGCCCCAGCAGCGCCTGCAGAGATGGAAGCCGAGGAAGGGATGCCGGTGTCAACAGCAGCAGCAGCTCCGTTACCGGCCTCAGCAGAAGTTACAGAGCTAGTGAACGCCGCGCCTCTTGTAGGAGGAGCAGGCGGGGCAGGCGGGGATGTCGTAATTGACGCGCAGGCTGTCAGTGCGCAGCCAGGCCCTGCAGAGATCCAGACACCGGCACCGACACCAATAGCAGCAGCGGATGACAGGGGAGCAGGAGATCCGCTTGGTGAGCCTGATTTGTTTGCTGTAACAAAGCCTGCGGATGCGGAAATAAATCTGCTGGAGGGCAGCCCCAGGCGTGATGACAGGCAAATAGCGGGGAGTGCAGGGAAGAAAAAGGAGACGGAGGGCAGGAAGGTTGGTGCGCTAGCTATAATAAATAATCAGCCCCTTGGCTCTGGCTCTGAGGAGAATGGGTCAACTCCTATGAATCAAGATGTGTCATTTAACTCCCAAGAGAAGCAAGGGAAGGTGGATGGTGGTAAAAACGGTGGGAGTAGTGGCGCCACTGCACAGAAAGATGTCCAAGATGTGAATAGATCTATAAATCATGATAACTTAGCCAACTGGGATAGTGTGACCATCCCATCACAGTCAGCAACTGGTGGCGAACCAGTTGTAAGGAGCAATTCCCCAAGAGCCACTCATGATGGAACTAGAGGTACTAGAGGTACTCATTTGAGAACTACGGGCTCACCGAGCGATGATTGCTTTTATACAGGAGTTGATGAAAAGGATGAGGAAGATGAGGAAGAGGACGGGGGGGATGGGGGGCTAAAGGACACGGGCTCCAGTACTGTTTCATCTACAGATCTCTCGGTGGAGAGTTACTCAGAGGAGTTAGATTCAGAGGCCTCAGAGCTGTCAGAGGTGATGGTGGGGAAAAATACCGCTTTAAGGAGGAGTCTCGCAGTGAAGTCAAAGGCGAAACCCAGCAGGCCGAGGGGGGGGCGGCGAAGGAGAACAAAAAGAACGGAGTACCCACCACAAGGAGATATTGTCAAGAGGTTAGTCTGGGAGGCGTCAGCTACCTCACAATCGAACTTGGGGGGTGCCTCAGGGGGAAAACAGTTACACTCAATCCAGGAGAGAGCCGGAGGACAAACTACTGGACAAATGGAGGGGCACACAGATAAGTTTGATTTGTTACTCTCAACTCTGAAACAGATCCAGGGAGAGGCTCGCCTGGAGAGCAAAAGGGCAAAACACGCGAATAAAAAAATTCAAACCTCACTTCGCAAGGTTGATAAGCTATATGAAGAAGTATCTGGCAGACTAGAGGAAGTTGAAGAGAGAACTGGCAAAGTGGAGGAGGAGGTGGTGACGCTGCAAGAGTTTAGACAAAAGCAGGAGAAAACAGCACTGGATGTCCTCTGGAAGCTCGAAGATCTTGAGAACAGGCAGAGGCGTAACAACATAAGAATTCTTGGTGTGGAGGAAGGGAGGGAAGAGGGAGACATGCGGGCTTTTGTGGTGGAGCTGTTGAAAGGTGCGTTCCCGGAGATGGATAACTGGGACTGGGATAAGGAGGTGCAGCGCGCACATAGATTTCCATTGGTTCAGAAGAAGAATATGACAGGAGCCAAGTCTAGAGCCATTTTAGTTTATGTGGGGAACTACCTACTGAGGGAGGAGATAATCATGAAAGCCAAACCAATGAAGAAACGAACATACAAAGATATCTCCTTCTTTGCCCGCCCAGACTTCTGCCACATAACAGTTGAGAGAAGATGGCGAATGAGACAACTTATTACACCGTTTCAGAACATTGGTTGCGAAGTGTATTTAATGTTCCCGTCACGTCTTAAAGTTATCGTTAATGGACAGACCAGGGTGTTCATCTCAGAAATTGTTGCACAGGAATATTTAACTTTTTTGAAGGAAGAGAAGGGGCGAAGGGGAGAGAGGGAATAAAACAGGCAAAGTGATCGAGTTGCAGCTATCAGGAACACACTTTAGGGGGAGAGGGCCAGAAACAAAAAGAAATAATTCAAGGAAGGAGAAAGGATGCGAGTAATGATGCCCTTGGGTCCTCATGGATATTAGGTGTGTAACGTGGAACGTATGTGGGCTAAATGATGCACAAAAAAGAATGAGAATCTCCATTGCCTTAAGGCAAATGAATGCTGATTTAGTTTTCATGCAGGAGACACATATAATGGACTCGCAGGTGTACCTGTTGAATCAGCTGGGATTTTACCTATTAGTGAGCTCTAGGCAGGGGGTGAAAAAGAGAGGGGTAGCCATCCTTGCTAGGAATAGGAATATTGTGGTAAGGAAGAAAGCACAGGATCAGTGGGCGGTGGGCTATGGTAGAGTGTCTCTTGGATGGGGTATGGACCACGCTTGTATCTGTCTATGGGTCTACGCAAGATGATCCAGAAATCTTTCAATTCTTAGATGTAGAATTAGCTACTTGGGCCCCGAGAGTCATTATCGCAGGGGATTTTAATATTAATGGGTCAGATGGGTTAGGGCAGGGCTCCTTTGGTAAATATAAAGGGAGGAAGAAAAGAGTGAGCCGGGCATTGGGAAGCTTAATCGTAAATAATGCCCTAATAGATGTCTGGGGGATTAAACGGATGGCTGACAAGGGGTACACATACTATTCAGCTCCACACCAAGTGTGTGTCAGGTTAGATTATTTTTTGGTCCCTAGCTCTGATGTCTCGAATGTACAGATAGGTAAATTACCAAGGATACTCAGCGACCATAACCCACTAATACTTACAATCTCAAGTAAAACAAATGAAATACAGCGCACTAGTTGGACGTTTGAAAGGGGGCTGCTAAAAGATGAGGGTTATGTAGGACACTTGACTAAGTGGATCAAAGATTTCTTCCAGATTAATAGAGGTAGCGCGGCAGAGGGGGTGGTCTGGGAAGCCTTTAAGGCAGGAATCCGGGGCGAGACAATGAGCTTCAGTTCCTATAAGCAGAAACAAGAACGTTCAAGGAGCGAGGAGGCAAGGGGAAAAGTGATCGAGGCGGAGGCAGAATTAGAAAGCTGTCTTTTGAGTGGTATCCAAATTGACAATGCATGGAATGAGCTACTCAAGGTTAAAGGGGAGGCTGAAAGGGACGTTGCTATTAAAGCGGCTAAATTGTACACGTCTAAAAGGGAGAAGTGCTATGAGTGTAGTGAAGCCGTAGGCAGACACCTTGCTGTTCGGGCAAGACAGCGAGAGTCTACGGGAATAATAAGGGAGATAAGGGATACAGCGGGCGGGCTACATACGGACCCAGAGGAAATTAGAGATGTATTTAGGAGCTTTTATGAGAGGCTATACACTGATGATCTGGGGGATATTGATAACCGGGCGGTGAATGAGTATCTCCAAGGGATACCTGGGGTAGCATTGGAGGAGGAGGACTCGGAGGGTTTGGAGGGGGCACTGCAATTAGAAGAGATAAAAGATGCAGTATGGAATTTGCCGGCGGGTAAGGCAGCAGGACCGGATCAAATTCCGGTCGAATTTTATCAGGTTTTCTGGGGGGGCCTGAAGGAGGTTATAACAAATCTAATACAGCAGGCGCAAGCAGGATTCTCAATTCCTGCATCGTGGGGGGGTGCGGTGATTGTGTTAATACTCAAAAAAGGGAAACCTCCGGAGGAGCCTGGGTCTTATAGACCAATCACTTTAATGAACTCCGATGCCAAAGTGTTCTCCAAAGCATTGGCAACAAGACTAGCAGGAGTGATCGCTAACACTGTGAGCAGAATGCAACATGGGTTCATCCCTGGAAGGGGGACAACCCATCATATTCGTAAAGTGATTACTCTATTTGATGCGACGGAAGTTGCAGGAGACCCGATGGCTGTTATGCTACTGGATGCGGAAAAAGCATTCGATCGGGTCTCCTGGGGCTATCTATGGGGGGTACTGGAAAGATCTGGTGTAAAGCAGGGATTTATTAAATCAATCAAGGCATTGTACCTGAATCCTGTTGCCTCGGTTCGGGTTAACGCAGGGTGTACGAGGCAATTTCAAATAGGTCGCGGAACTAGGCAGGGGTGTCCTTGTTCACCACTGCTGTTTGCCATCT
This sequence comes from Triturus cristatus, assembly GCF_964204655.1. Lineage (NCBI taxonomy): Eukaryota > Metazoa > Chordata > Amphibia > Caudata > Salamandridae > Triturus > Triturus cristatus. The sequence goes on along the minus strand of NC_140584.1, from coordinate 596,115,870 downwards.
ACATGGACCCATTTATACGGCGAATTGAGGAATGTGGTCTGGTTAGTGCTCTCCCTACCCTAACTGGGCAGTGTAAAGTTCTAGCCTATGCTGACGATGTTGCAGTGGTCACGCCAACACCGACGGAGTCCATTAATCAAATCGAAATAGAGGCCAAAAATTTTGGGTATATCTCGGGGTATAGGTTAAATACGGGAAAGACTCAAATAATTAAAAATAGATTTGCCATCTGTACTGACAACCGAGTTATACGCTCAGGAATATATCTAGGAGTCTCTATTTTGGCTGATTTGGACTCAGAAGTGGAAAGGAATATTGCTCCATTAAAGAAAAAAGTAGAAAAAGACCTGGACAGATTGGAGAACTTGCATTTGAGTTTAGTGGGGAGGACGAATATAATTAAAATGTTAATTCTCCCTAAATTTTTATATTTATTTAGGGCAATTCCCTTGCTGTTTGATGCTAGGTGGTTCAAAGGGATAGAACACATGCTTAATAGATTTATTTGGGGAAAAGGAAAGACACGAAGGGCATTAAGATTCATGACATTGCCAAAGGAAAGGGGAGGGTGGGCAGTGCCCGATTTAAGACTGTATTATTGGGCTGCAACGTTTCAAAATATGTGAGGGTTGGTAGGGGATGCGGAGGCTGAAGGAGGGAGCGATCTAGGCACGGTTGCAATATTTGGACTGGTTTTGGGTATGGAGGTAGAAAATGTGTTTCTAAAATTTATGGAGGCCAGCTATTACAAGAGAACAAAATTTAAGACTCTCATGGCAGCATTTGCAGTCTGGAAAGCATTTATGAAAAGGTCAGGCCTGGGGAGGTATAACCGCTACACTAGATTCACAGATAACCCTAATATTCCAGAAGAGATTTTTGCGGACTCGGTGTTCACAGAATGGGTAGGTAAGGGAGTTAAGAGCTTTGGGGACGTTCTGGGGGACTCAAGTGTCTGCCAATTTTCAGAAATGCAGAACAGGTACACACAACAGTCACTTCTTCAAGTTTTTACAAATCAGGAGCTTCTTGATGAGTAAAGTGGGCGGATCTCTGGGGTTTGGTAGAGACTCGGTAATGGAATTGATACGAACAGGGAAAGAGTGTACGATTAAATGATTTTATTTTGAACTAACGAAAGGAAAGCAGGATGATTTAGGGAAATGGGATGATAAGTGGAAGGATAGTCTGAGTGTCAGTCAGGATTGTTTTGAGTTATCCCTGGAAAAGGGTCATAGACTTCTGTGTTCTGCATCATTGCAGGCACAGCATTATAAAACGTTGTATCATCTGTACTACACCCCAGCTAAATTAGCTCAGTGGGGAGGAACTGTAGGAACAAATTGTTATAGATGTGGAAGTAATGAGGCAGACTTAGAACATGTATTTGCCACATGCCCCCATTTATATTTGTTGAAGAAGGATATTGGAAATTTTATAAAGACTGTACTAGGAATAAATCCTCTCCCGCCTACATTTCATCAGTGGCTTGCTAAATTGCTTTCGATGTATCATCTGGAGAAAGAGATATATGCTAGGAAAGGCAAAAACGGGAGGAAAATGGGCAGGGTAATCTGGGATCCCATCACTCGATGGAAGGAAGGGAATTTCTAAATTATTTTAACGAACTGAATGGGTCTGGTAATGCATGTTCATATATGCTTTCTGCTGACTAGAATTTGTGATTATTTGGTGTATAGTCTATTAAAGGTTCCTTATGGGTAGGCAGATAGTGCTTCGAAAGGGAGGGGGATATTGATCATGGTAATTAATGATTTTTATGGTCTCGCTTGTTTATCTCTTTTTTGTGTTATGTATTCTTGTTCCTACGTTAAATTTTCTGGCTCTTGTCGCTCTTATTTTAGATGGAATATCTCACTGCTGTCACGCTACTTTTTGGAATAGTGCACTGTGCCTTGTACATAAATGTAAAAATGCTCAAAAAAAAAAAAAAAAAAAAAGTAATCTCTTGGTTACCAATTGAAAGATCACATAGGTACCTGTAGGTACATATAAAACAAGATTAGATATACTTAAGTTCTACTGAACTTAGTGTTGTAGAGCAAAGGGAGTAGCACACCCTGACTACAACTACTAGATAGGTTTGGTAGGTAAACCCAAGTGTAGGTAGATTGCAACACATCCACCCACACTTAAGAGCAATGGCTGGGGCAGAGGGGTCCACTGTACCCATCTCTGTTGAGAGTGACCCCCAGAGGGCACCATCCATCTTTGCTACCCTTAATCAAAATGAGCTCAGGCAGGTGGCAAATATCAGGGGCCATAAACAGCCCAAGAATCCTACTTCTGCTGAACTCAGAGAGCTTTTACAGGCTGATGAAGATCAGAAAGCTCTCAGGAAAGCCTCCCAGTTAGGCCCCTTAGGGACAGGAACAGGAGGCCCCCCTTCTGAAGATGCTACTGAAGTACTCCTTTCCAATAGTCATCCCTTAGATGAGAATCATACTACAGAGGAGGAAAGTGATGAAGATACAGGAGGTAGTGAGGATGAAGGGAGAACTAGCCCAGTGCCAAGTGTTATACGTGGCCCAGCTAACTTAAGGCTACTGGGGACTGACAATGGGATCACCCCATTGGATCTTCCTAGTGGACTTAACCAGGGGATTGGGAGGCAAAGGAATCACTCAGGTGACTCTAATGCTTCTCATGCCTCTAGAGGCTCTCAAGGTCACTCCAGGAGAAGGATGACCACCCCTCAGAGGAGGGAACATGAGGCCAGAATGCAGGAAGCTCAACTGAGAATCAGGGAACAGGAGCTAGAAGTAGCTCTGATGGAAGAGAAACTGAGCAAGGCTAGGCAGCATAAAGAGAGTGGGTCTATACCCACTGGTGGCAGCATTGTCCCTAAGGACAAAGATAGGGTCTTTGATAATAGGAACCTGTCCAAGGTTGTGCCCCCCTACAAAAGTGGGGATGACATCCACAAATGGATGACTGCTCTTGAGAGAGCCTGCAAAGTGCAGCAGGTTCCTGAAGACCAGTGGGCAGCAATCTTATGGCTCTCCTTTGAGGGGAGAGGCAGAGATAGACTCCTCACTGTTAGAGAAGAGGATGTCAGAAATTACAGAGTCCTGAAGAGTGTCCTAGTTGATGGGTTAGGCTTAACCACTGAACAGTACAGGTTAATGTTCAGAGACACCCAGAAGACACAGACTCGGGACTGGTCTGAATACATTGCATGTGCCACTAAGGCTTTGGAGGGTTGGTTGCTGGGAAGTAACGTATCTGATTATACAGGATTGTACAATTTGATGATGAGAGAACAGATTTTAAATAACTGTCAAAACCAGCAACTGCATCAACACTTGGTTGACTCTGATCTGACCTCTACCCAAGAATTGGGAAAGAAGGCAGACAAATGGGTCAGAACCAGGGTTAAGCAAAAGAACCAGAACCAGGGCCAAGGGGGTGATCAGAAGAAAACAGACCAAAAGGGTGGAGATCAGAAATCTAAAGACCAGAAGTCTTCAACAGGGCCCCAAACTAGTACTAAAGAGGGTGGGTCCCAGCCTAAAGGAAAGAAGAAAGAAGGTCAAAAGAAACCCTGGTGCAATCATTGCAAGAATACAACTCACTGGACTAGTGATTGTAAGAAGGGTGGAGCCCCCAACACTGTTGCCCCTAAGGCACCTGCTCCCAGTACTACTGTTAGCAGTGTTGGTCCCCAGACAAAGGGTGTAGTGGGAATCACTATGGAAACTGAAGGAGATTCTGACTTAGACAGAACCCTGACACAGGCAGTCTTGATCTGTGATGGGGACATTGATTTGTCCCTGACTGTGAGCCCCAGTAACCTGGGCAAGTACAGACAGACTCCTTTAATTAATGAAAAAGTGGCTCAAGCCTACAGGGACACATGTGCCAGTGTCACTATGATGACACCAGGCTTTGTGGACCCTGGACAGTACATACCAGGTGAGAATTACCTGGTGACCAATGCCAGCAATGCCACTACTTCACATAGTGTGGCAGTTGTTAACTTCTCATGGGGAGGGGTAACTGGCCTCAAAAGGGTTGTGGTTAATGCAGACCTCCCAGTAGAATGTTTGTTGGCCAATGACCTAGAGAGTTCTCTATGGTCTGAAGTGGAGTACAGGACACATGCAGAGATGTTAGGTATATCACCACATGTCCTTGCTGTGACCAGGTCACAGGCCAAAAAGTGCCTTACTGAACCTCAGGTCTTGGATCCTGGAACAATGGACCAAGCACCTACCAAGAAGAAGAACAGGAGGGTCAAGGCTGTGCCTTCCCCCCTGCCTCAGAGTGATGATCAACCTTCCCAGGAAGATGATCTAGAGAACCCTGAAGGAACTGTCCCTGAAGAGCTTGAACCTGATCAGGTTGAGTTTCTGGGGACAGGGGGACCTTCAAGGGCTGACTTGAGGCAGGCTCAGTTATCCTGTCCCTCTCTTGAACCCCTCAGACAGCTGGCTGCTGCTGAGGCTGCTGGGAATGCTCAAGGTACCCATAAAGTGTATTGGGATGAAGGGCTCCTTTATTCAGAGGCTAGAGATCCCAAGCCTGGTGCAACCAGGAGGTTGGTTATACCTCTGCAATTTAGGGGCTTCCGTCTTACCTTGGCCCATGATATTCCTTTAGCAGGACACTTAGGCCAGAACAAGACTTGGGACAGGCTTGTCCCTCACTTTCACTGGCCTCACATGAATGAAGATACAAAGGAGTTTTGTCGCTCCTGTGTGACCTGCCAAGCCAGTGGCAAATCAGGTGGCACAACAAAGGCCCCCCTAATACCACTACCTGTGGTGGGGGTCCCCTTTGAAAGAGTGGGAATAGATATAGTGGGTCCCATGGATCCTCCCACTGCATCTGGGCACAGATTTATACTGGTGGTAGTGGATCATGCCACCAGGTATCCAGAGGCAATTCCCCTTAGGACCACTACAGCTCCTGTTGTGGCCAGGGCCCTGCTGGGAGTATTCTCCAGAGTGGGGTTTCCTAAGGAGGTGGTTTCTGACAGAGGTACCAACTTCATGTCAGGATACTTGACAGCTATGTGGAAGGAATGTGGTGTCAACTACAAGTTCACCACCCCTTATCACCCACAATGCAATGGGCTTGTTGAGAGATTCAACAAGACCCTAAAGGGTATTATCAAAGGATTACCTGAAAAGCTCAGGCGAAGATGGGACATCCTTCTACCCTGCCTTCTGTTTGCTTACAGAGAGGTCCCACAAAAGGGGGTTGGCTACAGCCCCTTTGAATTGTTGTTTGGGCACCCTGTGAGAGGCCCACTGTGTTTAGTGAAGGAAGGATGGGAGTTACCTCTCAAAAAGCCTAAACAAGACAAAGTGGACTATGTACTTGGTCTCCGCTCCAGGATGGCTGAGTATATGGAGAAGGCATCCAAAAACCTTGAGGCAAGCCAGGCCTTACAGAAAGCTTGGCATGACCAAAAGGCTGTCTTGGTTGAGTTTCAGCCAGGACAGAAGGTATGGGTGTTGGAGCCAGTGGCCCCAGCAGCACTCCAAGACAAATGGTCTGGACCCCATACAATCCTGGAAAAGAAGGGAGAGGTCACGTACTTGGTGGACCTAGGGACTCCCAGGAGTCCCCACAGGGTACTCCATGTTAACAGGTTAAAAGCATATGTTGACAGGGCAGACATGGGCTTGCTCATGGCTACAGATGAGGGACAGGAGAAAGAGAGTGACCCTCTCCCAGACCTGTTGTCTCAGAACCCTGAAGATGGCTCAGTTGAAGGAGTGACCCTTGGAGGCAACCTCACTGCCCATCAACAGACTGAATGTAGACAAGTTCTACAATCATTTCAACACATGTTTTCCTTGATACCTAGCCAAACTGACTGGTGTACCCATGTGGTGGACACTGGTGACAGTCTGCCTGTGAAGAACAAACGTTACAGACAACCTGACCACGTCAGGGACTGTATAAAGGCTGAGGTACACAAAATGCTGGAATTAGGTGTCATTAAACCCTCAGAGAGCCCCTGGGCTAGCCCAGTGGTTCTGTTCCCCAAACCTCACACCAAAGATGACCAGAGAGAGATGAGGTTCTGTGTGGATTACAGAGGACTCAATGCTGTCACTAGGACAGATGCACATCCTATTCCAAGGGCAGATGAGCTCATAGACAAACTAGCTTCTGCTAAGTTTTTGAGCACATTTGACTTGACAGCTGGCTATTGGCAAATCAGATTAGCTGAGGAGTCTAAGGCCAAAACAGCATTCTCAACCCCAGGTGGGCACTACCAATTTGTGGTGATGCCCTTTGGTCTGAAGAATGCACCTGCCACCTTCCAAAGGCTGGTGAACCAAGTCCTTACTGGGTTGGACGACTTTTGTGCAGCATATCTTGATGACATTGCTGTCTTTAGCTCCACCTGGGAGGATCACCTGATCCACCTGAAGAAGGCTCTTGAGGCTCTGCAAAGGGCAGGCCTCACTATCAAGGCTACTAAGTGCCAGATAGGGCAGAGTAAGGTTGTGTATTTGGGCCACCTTGTAGGTGGAGGCCAAGTTCAACCACTGGAGAGTAAGATACAATCCATCAAGGACTGGTCTCCTCCAACCACCCAGACTCAAGTTCGAGCTTTCTTGGGCTTGACTGGGTACTACAGGAAGTTTGTTAAGAACTATGGGTCCATTGTGACTCCTCTTAATGATCTGACATCCAATAAGATGCCCAAAAAGGTTCAGTGGACAGTAAGCTGTCAAAAGGCATTTGATGACCTGAAGGAGGCCATGTGCTCTGCACCTATCCTGAAAAGTCCTGACTACTCCAAAGAGTTTATTGTCCAAACAGATGCTTCTGAGTTGGGTGTGGGAGCTGTGCTGTCACAACTTAATGTAGATGGTCAAGACCAACCCATTGCTTTTATTAGCAGAAGGTTGACCCCCAGAGAGAAGAATTGGTCAGCTATTGAGAGGGAGGCCTTTGCTGTGGTGTGGGCCCTGAAGAAGCTGAGGCCATACTTGTTTGGCACTCACTTCAAGATTCAGACCGACCATAAGCCCCTCTTGTGGCTAAATCAGATGAAGGGTGAAAACCCCAAACTGCTTAGGTGGTCCATTTCCCTACAGGGGATGGACTTTACAGTGGAGCACCGGCCAGGTACTGACCATGGGAATGCAGATGGTCTCTCCAGGTACTTCCACTTACGACATGAAGACGAGACTGGTCAAGGCTAGTTTAATGTCCCTGCGTTTGGGGGGGGGTTGTGTAGGAGAGTAGGGTCTGCTATCCTATGGTCACCCCAAATTTTTGCTTTTTGCTTCACTGGTTTTTGACATATTGAGGCTGTGGGCCTGCCAATCAGACCCCCAGCCTGCTGTTCTCTCTACTAAATTTACACTATGCACCCTAGGTGCATAACCAATTGGAAGTGGATCACCCTGTGAGCACCTGTACCAGTGTACACTAGGTACCCAGGGCATTGGTGTATCCAAGGCCTGCCAGGGGCTGAAGCATGTATTATGCCACCCCAGGCTTGGCCTAACAAATTTGACACAACTGGCTGATCACTCAGCTGGGGTAAGTTGGTGTAACCACCTCTTACTTAGGTGTAGTATACCTATACCTAACCTTAAATGGGACACATGTTAACCTATAAGTCACTCCTATGGCAGGCCTTAACAATCCTGAAGGCAGAGTGCTTGGTTCCATGTGAGATGGTGCTCTGGCATGAGCTGAGCCTGTCTGCAGTGGTCGGAACAACTTCCTTCTACTGTTTCCAGATATCGTCATACCATATACTCTTAAGTGCATTATGAACCTCGCGGTTAAATGCTATCTTTGGTTTGGCTTTATCAAAACATGTCGAGTAAGGTGTCATACAAATTGGAATACTAACCCCTCGCCAATTCTGGCGACGGGGTTAGCATTCCACCCTTCTAGAGGGACACGACATGTACAGTACCTGAAACCCGGGTAAAATCAGACATAGCCTCAGCTCCACAAAATGGATGCTGCCACCACAGACACAAGTCTGCCCTCCTGCTGCTGGGAGTCCTTCCAGCTTGGGAGGTGTGGACAAAGGGTTTCCTGCCAGGGGAGGTGCATGCACCACCCCAGACAGGATTTTGTGTATTGGTCAGGTAGGGCTTGAAAGAAACCAGACATGCCTGAGGCTCACAAGGAGCCTCGGTGCATATGCCAGTTCAATCCGGTCCTGGGGCACACCAGCCCTGGACCTGAGGCGAGCTGGACAAAGGATTGGGGGTGTAACCACCCCCCTTCCTGGTCCCACCCTTAGGGAGGGACCTAGCAGGTAGTCCGGCCCCTAGAACCCGCTTAAAGGTAGGAGCTGTGTCCTAAGACTTTAGACATCCTGGAATCAACTTGAAACTAAGAAGAAGACGGGAACTTCGACATTCTGCTGCACAGAAGACTGAAGGAAATCTCCCCTGTGGTCAGGGAGTGACCACCTTGCTAACGCAAGCACCATCCAGCGAATCAACGTCTGCTTTGCCGCCGCCTCCCGCCGGAGCCCGAGCCCAGAGACTGACAAGACCTGGACCTCCAGACCTCTCACTGCCCAATCCACAGTCCCTGAAAAGAAGGAACCCGTGGAGGCACCGAGACACGTGGAGCCAGCCATCTTGAAAAAGACCACGACAAGCTGCAAGCGCAACAACCGAGGATCCCTCCAAGTTGTGCTTTGGGATCTGAGAAGCCCAACCCTCGAGCAGCATCTGCACCAAAAGTGAGCCCTCCAGCATCTCCACGATCTGTGTGGGGCCCTTCTGCATTTTGCCACTCAACGCGCCTAACCGGTTGCTGGCCCGCTGGCTAGTGGCCATCTTGGTGACGAACTTCAAGAACTACACCACTGGTCTGGTTGCTCCAGACTGGCCCTTGCTCCCTTCCAAAGGAGCAGTCCCTCTGACCTTGCTGGTCAGAACCATCAGCTTATTTCGTTTTCCACAACAATTGCTTTTGCCAAGGCTTGTTTGCTTCGATCAAGTCGTTGACACCGCCGACAGCGAGAGCCTGCATGGGACAGCTCGTGAACCGACTCCTGGACGTCGTCGACCTTCAGGGACCACGTGGCTGCAGAGACAAGCTACACCTTTCTTCCTGTTTGCACCCGACATCGCCTGGTACCCACCTGGTGCCACGCTGGTCACTGGCTAGTGACTGTGAACACTGTCCCCTCTGCTTACAGGTCTTCTACAACTCCGATCCACTCTGGGATCCACCGCATCTCTTCTGGATCGACCGCCTGCAGCATCTTTGTCTTCAGGCTCCACTGAACAGATAGAAGAAACCCGACGCACTTCGAGACCTATGCACCCGCTTCCTGTGGGTGAGGTAAAGCTGGCACTCCGGTGCCCAAGTGTAGAGTATCATCTCTAGTGTCTGTGTTTCCAATCTTGAGTTCATAGTCCATCCGGAAGATCCTCTTTGCAGTAACTTTGTAACTTTTACGCACCCATTGAAAATCTATGGGAGCCCGCGTGTGACTATTTGCTCTGCACACGCAACCCGTGGACCTCCTGGTCACTAACTAAAGTTAGCTCCTTGTAGGCCCAGCGATTCTAGAGGCCCTAGGCCTTTTCCCTTTTCTGTTCGTGGTACTTATACCACTATTTTAGTATATGGTTTGAGCGGCCACCAGGGCCTATCCATATAAAGTGCAACTTCTGTGTATTCTAACGTATTCTTGTTTAACGATTTGTGCTCCTGTGCTCATAAAGAGTCTAGGGGATACTTTGGGAAATAAATACATATATATTTTCAATATATATCTGTGTGGTGTCCTTTCATTGGTATAAAAGGGGGTTGCATTTGGTAAAACAGCTGGCTTAACACGCTTCACGAGTTTAGCCTCAAAGACTGCTTAGCCTACGCTACCAGTAGGGCAGCTAGTCCGAAAAGGTTGACTTACAACCACACCATAAGGGTTGCTTGGCATGGTACAAGGTGGTCACTTTAACTAGTGAACATCATATACCAGGCCAACTTCTCACATGGGTCTAATCCAGTATTGCTTTCAACTTCTAGCTGGCCATTTGTGTAACCACTAGCCCAGCAGGGTAGTTCACAATATGAATCCCATTAAGGCTAGCTCATGGAGATATGCCTGATGGACATGGCTTACTCTGTAGGGTCACCCCCCAAGGTTCTGCCTTCACCCCCACCCCCCGTTTCCTGAACCCGTTTTTGTTGTTTTCTTGGACTGTGTGTATTTTTCCGCTGCTTACCAGTGCTAAAGTGCTTATGCTCGCCCCATGAAACATGGTGCAATTGGCATACACCAATTCGACACATTTAATTTATGTCTAGGTACTAGTAAAATGGTACAACATGTACTCAGGGCTTGTAAATTATATGGTAGTAGTGTAGGCGGTAGCCCAGGGCACCGTATTTTCAGATACACAGCTTTGAGTGCTTCCAATTAGGGCTCAAACAGGGGGATTCTGTCTGTCCTAAGAAACCAACACCTGGTGGGAACCAGATGGTAGGAAATTCCCTAGTCTCCCTTAGTTGGGAGAAAGACTCAGAGGGTGAGTTTGTAATTCTTGAAGGTGGGAGTCCTTACTTCCACCAGGTCAAAGTGAATGAGATCCCTGACACTGCTCTGAGGGACACCAGTGCCAGCCAGACTATGGTAAGGGGAAAGGCTAGTTTCCACATGTCAGGTAACCGGACAGTTGTATAGGGCAACTCTGGCCCATAGGCAGGGCTTCTTCAGTCCTATGGCTCTAGTATCCCTTGAATAGGGTGGGGAGGCCACCCAGAGGAGGATCAAAGTTACTCCCCAGATGCCCACTGACGGCATTCTGAGAAATGGGTTGCCACCAGACCAGTGTTAGTAGAGCTGGGAGGGCCGCCCACCAATGTGGCACCCTGAAAACTCAGGTTTCTGGGGGTAGCACTCCCAAACTGAGGGTACGGGGGCTCAGACAGAGGGGCATGGTGAGGGTAGGCTGTCACCTGTTTGGTCTCAGGATACAGACCTTGGGCTGAACAGCCAGTCTCAGGCTACCACCCCTGGATGGCTGGAAGGGAGAGTGGATGTTGGGTACCTAACACCAGGGGCTGCTGCCCCACTCTCTGAGAGGCCGTTAAGGTCAGAGATTCTACAAAGTCTTTTAAGGGACTCCTTGCCCACAACATGCCTGGCTAACGCCCACACTTGGAGCCTTCACCTGGCAGTGGTGGCCCTGGGCCTGTCTTTTGACCCTGAGAGATGTCAGAGGTCAGAGAATCCTGATCTCTGAACTCGTAAATTCATTGTTCACTATTATGAGGTCTATCTCTCCTACAGGACAACATCAGGTTACCTTATTACATTTAGTAAGTGCTATCCGTTGATTGGGAAGAGGTTCTCTTATGGCCTGTTATGGTTCATGAGACTTTCACCACTGCCTGCTCAACAGATGTACTCTAGCCTCCCCACCCCCTTAGCAACGTTTCCCCCATCAGTAACCCCTCAAGTCAGGTCATGTCCCCCATGTTTTCTCCTATTTCTTGGGGCACTCCCATCTCTGTTACACCACTTGCTCCGCCCTCTGGTACCAATCTAGGTCCTATTCCCATTCTTCATTTCTCGGGGGAGGATCCCTGCCCCAGCCTCGTGCTATATTATGTTTAGCCAATTCCCTAGCCACCATTAGCCAAATCTTCTGGTTCTAGGGCCGGACCACCTCTCCAGAAATTGTCAGGGAATGCCATTTTGCATCTATGGAAACTGCCACCGACAATACTTGGGACATTACCTCAGTTACTTGTTTCCAATACTCTTGCATCTTGATGCAGTCCCATAGGATTTAAAAGAAAGTTCCCTCCTCATTGCACCCCTGCAAGCATAACGGTGTGTCTGCTATGCTTATCTTATGTAGCACAGTTCTCGAGTAGTAGGATCTGTGTAGAATACTAAATTGGGCTAGTCTTAAGCCGGCCCGAACAACTATCTCCCTTGGGCTCTGAATGGCTTCGGCCCAGTCATCATCATCTATGTTGCCTAGGTCTCTAGTCTAGTCCATGCATTTCATATTGTCCCTAATGGGTCTGGGGAGTTATTAATCAGTTTTCTTTATATGGTGGAAATGCCCTAGTCAGGTATGGGCTCTGTAAGTAACCAATTTTCGAGAGGTGACACCTCGGGTAACTGCTCCCCCTCTCCTCATGCCATGTCCAAGCTGTAGATACCTGTGGCTCTCCAACTCTACCTACTTGTATTCTTGATGGAGGACCATAAACTGCACCAGGGCTTGCTCACTCTAAATGTGTCCTGGGTTTTCTATGCCTATTAAATCCCATCTTCAGAAGCCCAGTAAACCACCAACCTCGAGTAATAAGTCACTGTGCCATAATGGGGTCAAGTTTGTTAGTTTTCCCTGACAGCCTAAATAGTTTGTGGCCTCTCTGTGTGTTGACAGGCCCCATTCACTTTTCCAACTATATAGGATAGCCTCAAACCCTCTGCGACCCATGACCTCCCTGTCTACTCAATAGGGTGGTTTGTGATGGTCAGAGAAGACCCAGTCATTAATCACTATTAGTTGTGTCGCCCAGAAATACTTCAGGACATCTGGGACAGTTAGTCCTCCATCATATACTCCCCTCTGTAGTTTACAAAGTGCAATTCTCAGGGTGGTGCTATTACACAGAAGTATTCAGACTTCATGGTCTTTCTTAAAGATCTCTGGCAGGATCCAAAATGGCGTGCTTTGCAGCACGTATAATAGGCATGGGAAAATCATCATTTTATATAGTGCTGCTCTGCCCATTAAGCGGTAGGTTCTGCCAGTGAGCAATGACTCCACAGAGCCTATCTAGTTGGGGGAGTACATTCCTGCACAAAAATGAATGTGAGTTTTTGGTGACATAAATTCCTAGGTATTGGAATCAATCCAACACTACTGGTGCTGTGAAGTCTGAGGGTAGTCAGGGTACCTGCCGGGATAGGGGATAAATCACTGACTTGGACTAGTTGATTCAGCAATCAGAGTGAGTCCCAAACATGTTAAAGACCTGCAGAACTCTGTCTATGGAGAGGTATGGCTGATTGACGTAGAGTAAGACATCGTCTTGCCCTTTTTGTGGAGAACCATAATAGAGGAGATCTGCTGTTCTTCTGGCATGTGCCGCCTAAAACATGCCTAGCAGAGGCTTGGTGACTTTATCAGCCTTAGCCTTGTAGCGCTCTCTTGGTAAGCCGTTAGGCCCAGCCACCTTCCCGGACTGCAAGCCTCGTATAACTACTGTCAGCTCCTCCACTGTCAGGTCAATCTCTAGGGGCTCCCTTTCCTCCCTCATGAGTGTCCGCAGAGTAATGTATTTTAAGAAGTCTGCACAATCAGCGTCGATCCTAGTCATTCCAGAATTGTATACATCCTCATAGTAGGTCGCTAAGGTGTCTGCTATGACTCTATTGGTCTTCTGTAACAGACCAACCCCGTCCTCATTCTTCAGCACCCAGGAATGACTATTGTGTCTCTTGTCCGATCAGGTCAATAATCTGTTGGCCTTGTCCCCTATTACATACAGTCTGTGTTGCATCGCCAACGCGTGACTTTGTAATCTGTTCTCCGCCAGGGCACGCAGTTCCTGTTGTCTGAGGTGCAACTGCTGGCATAGACTCGCTGTCCTCTCAGTCAATATCCTCGCCTCCAAGGCTACAATCTCCCTCCCCTTTGCCTCACATTCTAGTTTATGTTCATTATTCTTGCCCCCTAACAGACCTGAACCAGCACCATGGTTTTAAAAAACTCCCAGAGGACACATCCTGATGCTACAAGTCCCTGGTTCTCTTTAAAGTAAAGATCAGCACCATTCCTTATTTTGCCTTTGATATCCTTATCTCAGAGATACCATGAGTCTGTTCTTGGGTCCAGTGAAAAATCTTGGGTCAGTCCCCTCAGCAGGACCCCTACCAGAGAGTGATCAGATATGCCTCTTGCATGGTGGTTCGCAGCCCTAAATCCTTCCACACTGGAATGTTGCGTAAAATTTTTGTTTAGACGGGATAAGGAACTGTGTGTGGATGAAAAATATGTGTATTGCCGTTGGTTTGGGTTGTGTTCTCACCATAGATCTATAAGCCCCTGTGCCACCATGAAGGACTGCAATGGTCCCGTCCCTTCCACAAAGGCAGCACCACTCATCCTTTTAGCCTCCGACTCTATTAAGGCATTCATATCAACTTCCAGTATTAGTATCCCAGTTGGGATTGCTAAGAGTAGGGTGCTTATGTCCGGCAATGTTGTGGTGTGAAGACATAGTGGAATGTAGAGAGAGCCGAGGTTGAGATTACGGCCCTCCCTTGTTCCAGACAGGGCCACGAATCGGCCATGTGCGATGCATGGTAAAGGGCACAGACTTCTTGATTAGTATGCCCACCCCTCGCAAGTCCGTGGTATATCCTACATGTGCCAGAAGCGCGCACCCAAATATGTCAAGGGCCTTATTGTGATTGTCCCGGATTGAGACTAGATCGGGGACATGCCCCCACAGGTATTGTAGGACCAAAGTGTGCTTGCTTTTATTTCCCAGCTCATTTACATTCCATGACCATAAATTGAGATCACATTGTGTGTGCTGTGCCATTGGTGTTGTGCTGATATATGTGGGTAAGTCTCTGCCTCCTAAGAATAGCTCTTGTTCATTTGTGCCCCTTTCATGCACGGCAGTGCAGCTCCTTACTGTCCGATTTCTTTGTAGATGCAATGCTGTTATGATATGTCAACATAGTAAAGAACTAAGGGTCAGATGTATGAATATAGCATTTTGCGATTCCCTAATTGGGAATCACAAGGATTCGCAATTAGGGAATTGCAAAATGCAATATAGGAAGGTGTACAGTACACCTTTTGTGATTCCTAGGGAGTCGCAAATGACCTACCTCATAAATATTAATTAGGTAGGTCGCAATTTGCGACCCCCTAGGAATTGCAAAAATCACGGGGATGGTGACCTGCTGAGATCTGCAGACCACCATGTCCGTGATTGCTTTTAAACTTTTTTTTTTTCCAAAGCAGCCCGTTTTCCTTAAAGGAAAACGAGATGCTTTATAAAAAGAAAAAGTTTTCTTTTAATTTTTTAGGAGCAGGCAGTGGTCCATGAGACCACTGCCTGCTCTTAAAAATATTTTTAAAAACATTCATAAAGGGGAAGGGGTCCCTTCTTGAAGTAGGTAGTAAAATGCGAATGTTTTGTGACCGCAATTGGGGTCAAAAAACATTCATGCATACCGATGTGATTCGGTATTAGGAAGGGAAGCCCTAGACACGCCCCTTCCTAGTACTGAATCGCAAACCCATTTAGCTATTCGGCAACAGGTGACCGAATCGCAAAACTAGGTTTGCTACATCTTTAAAAGTTTGCAATTTTTGCATTTGCAAACGGGCAGATTCTGCGAATCTGTCCATTTGCAAACGCAAAAAGGCTTGAAACATCTGGCTCTAAATTATTTGAGTTAAACCCACAAATGCCTAGCATCGTGAGTCTAGAACCACGGACTTTCCCAACTTGCAGCGTGCCTGTCACTCCCTAGATAACATCTAATATTGTGTGTGGGCTACTTTCACACCTTAGTGTAGGTCCAGATAACTTCTATAAAAATGAGATCCCCTTACATTGATCTCAGCAAAGAGGATAATTTCTTGTGCCTTATTCAGATAGTTCCTTCCCAGCAGGTTAGCTGTTCCCCCCTGACTGTGCCTATTTCCCTTTAGGTTACCTTTTGTTTTCCATTCCCCATTACTTCTACACAATGATGCTACATTTCACAGTATCCCAGAGCCAATTTGTTCTTTTGCTCACATGTCAGCGGGAGAGTCTTGAGTCTGACATTGTTCAGTGGAGGTAGAGTGTCGCACCTCCTTTTCCAAACCTCGGCGCCCAATCTTACTGTCCATCGCCCCCTCCGGCCCACAATCCGCCCACCCCTCCATCTAGCTTCATTGAGGCAAAGTACCACGTCTTGCCCTCTGCAACCACTCGTAGCTTGGGTGGATACATCATCATGTATTTAATCTCCTTGGTCTCAGTGCCTTCTTGACTTTCTCGAAGCCCCGTCTTTGCTTTTGTACTTGTAGGGTGAAGTCTGGAAAGAATCAAATGATTGTGTTTTCGATGTGCAGGTCACCATGAGTGCGGGCCATCTAGAGGATCGCATCTCGATCCCTGTAGTTAAATGTCCTGGCAATTATAGTTTGTGCAGGAGTGCCCGGTTTTGGTTGGTTGTCCAACCCCCTGTGTGCCTTCTCGATCGAGAAGAAGTTGGACAGATTCTTTGGGCGGAGGGTGTTCAGGATCAGATCCACACTAGGCCCCTCCGCACCTTCCGGAACCCCCACTGCACTGATGTTGTTTAGTCTGGCCCTTCTCCCTGGATCCTCAAGTCTGGCAGTGATGATTGTTTTCTGCTTTGTTAGAGTATGGACTTGCTCCTCTAGTCTCTTGGTCATAGAGTGCAGGTCTTTTGTTTGTGACTTCACCATTTTAACGTTCTAAGAAATGTTGCGGAAATTTGAATGTAGAAGATTAACATCCACCTTGACGGCGTCCAATTTCAGATCTATCGTGCCTCGTAGCTCCTGGATTGTGACCATTATTTATTGCTAGGAAGTTTCATCTGTATGCCGAGTCTCTTGCCTGTTACCTCCATCTGTACCCCAAGTTGCTCTTTTGGGAGCGGCCATTACTATGGTGTACTTATCTAAGTTGTTAGCTTGCATGGGTTTGGGACCACGATTCTTGACCATGTCCCCTGGCTCTCCACCCACACCACAATGTGGTGGCTGCCGCTACCTTAATAGCTCCACTTATCCAGCTGTCTGTGGAAGCCTCTCCATGATTGCAATGTATGTCTACAGGTGTGGTGCGCAAAGTAGCTACTAGGCTCAAGTACTCTGCGCCAGAGCCCCAGTAGGCGAATCACCAATCCAGGTGGATGATGGCTCCAGGAGGGTCCCGGGTTCTATGTGGCAGGAAAGTTCTCGTTTTGTGTCACCTTCCTTCTCTAGCCACAGTTTCAGTTCGTGGGTCCACCTGCCTCAGAGCCCCAGGCTCTCACCACCATGATCGGCTCTACGGGCAAGAGGTCCCCAGTGTATTTTCAGGTGGGTGCCGCGAGTATCAATGTCATAGTATGAAGGATGTTATTGTGTGGGCTCTCCAGTGCTTGCACCTCTGGGGGGCTACCACTCCATTTGCAGGCTCCGACTATGCCTTGATGCCAGTCTGGGTCGCATAGAGCCATGGATGAGCAGGGTTTTGATTTTGTTTATTTTGTTTGTCTGGTTTGGGGGGAAAGCCTCCACAGCTTCCCTCCGCTGATCCAGCAGAGGCTGTGGTCCTAGAAGTGAAGAGCAGGGCCAGCCACCTTCCTCACCACCACTACCTGTCGGTTCGGCGCTTGCTTCCACGAGACCGAGACCTAAGCACCACAGTGTCGCAGCCTTTCCCATAACGTCCCTCAGGCACCGGCACTCTCAGCGTTTCAGCAGAGTGCGCTGGCTGCTGCTTCTGCTGGTTGGCCTCTGCAATGCCATTCGGTTTGTATTTCCATAAGCCCCCTTTACATCCGGGTTCATCCCACTCTGACACCAGGTCCCTCTGTCTTCCCGCCTTAGTCTCCAGAGTGAAATGTCCACCTTCTCTCACTGTGCACTCTGACCTCAGTGTCATTACATGCACCAGAGGGGGAGTTTATTGGCTAATGGGTGACCCCTGGCCACTCTGCCTCCATTTCAGGCCTCCACTCTGCCGTCCACCGTGTTTGCTGCTCTGCGAGGCAACAGAGCATCAGTCGTTTCCCCCGCTTCACCAGCGCTGTATGCAGTCGGGATTCTCACAGCAGCACACCAGGGATATCTAGACTTTATTCGAGCCTTAAATCAGCTGTCACTAGTTGGATTTAAGACGGATGGCGGGGGGAATCAATCACTGGCAGCTACAGAGCCTTCTCAGTGCGCCGCCATCTTGGTTGGCGCTTAGCTATGCCCCCAAGCTACCAGAGGTATAAGCACAGGTTTATTTAGTGACTTTTGCTGTTCACCCTGACAAGGATTTACTTGTTGTTCGAGAAGGGTTTTCACCCCTCTCAATCAAAAAAACAATCTTTTACATTGCCCAATTTTACAAATGCATAAACATATACATAAAGAGCAAAACTAACTCTGGATGTACGTTTGTGGTGCAGACTTTAATAGGGAAAGACATAGCAATAACTTTGCCATAAAAACTATTTCAATGCTACAGATTTTGCATTTCAGCCACCACGAAAGGCACATTTCTTTTAGGATTCTCAATTAAAATAAAGGGCCTTAGCAGGCTATAACCACTTTATTCTGGATCACATCTGTCACGTTGCTACATGTGTGCAGATGCCAGGCTAAGTCAGACAGTAGTCTTCCTAGATCAGTTTGCGCAGCCGTGCACTTGAGTCTGTACACTTGCCCCATAACCTCCGCAGAGCCTCGTACCCCCGCCATGCAACAGCTGGCTTTAAAAAAAAAAGTGAGCTCTTGAGGTTTCAAGAAAAAAATCGTCTTTAATTGCATCTTACAGTTGATGACATTGGCATAGGGACCCCCCCCCCCCCCACACACACACACACACTACCGCTTTAGCAGCTCAAGTGGGGGTATCCACAGAACTGAATGGCCTTGAAATATGGGTCCCACTAAATATTGATTCGTTTTCTATTTGGCCTCTTATCCCTTCAGGCCGGCAGACAAAGGTTCATACAACGATCTGGGGAAGAGCAAAGCCGGACTGATAGGTGCAGGCCAAGAGCTGCTAAAAAAAAAAGCCAAGTTTGTGAAATTCAAGAAAATCAAATTAGGACCATTTTATTCTAACTAGAAAGGGTGGGATGCGATTGAAAAAATTATTTGAGAAAAGAAAAAAATAATGGTAGCTAGAAACAGGTAAACAAGAAAGTGTGAAGGGTGAACATAATGGTATAGGGAAGGAAATATGTCATATGAAAGAAAGGAAGAAAAGGTGAAAGGAGAAGTGAAAGGAAGGAAGGGTGAAAACAACATAGAAGGATGCAAGCACGAATGAATGGTGGGAAGGA
The DNA here is from genome assembly GCF_964204655.1 of Triturus cristatus. Lineage (NCBI taxonomy): Eukaryota > Metazoa > Chordata > Amphibia > Caudata > Salamandridae > Triturus > Triturus cristatus. The sequence goes on along the minus strand of NC_140584.1, from coordinate 596,096,831 downwards.
TGAAAATTTAGATAGATGAGTGAAAGGGTCAATTAACTAAAGGTTGGAAGGAAGGGTGAAAGAATGAATGGTTGGATGGAAGGATGGAAGAAATGCTGTTAGCATAAATGGATGGAAGAGTGAAGGGATGGAGGATCGATGTTTGAAAGGAATGATCATTAAATTGTTAGAATGAGGAAAGGATGGATGGAAGGATAGATTGTTGAAATGATGGATTGATAAGTGAAAGGATGGATGAAGGAGTAGACCGATGGTGGAAGGAATGTCAATGGATTGTTGAAATAATGACAGGATGGAGTAAATGATCAAAGAATGGATGGATGGAAGAGTGGTAGGATGAATGGATAGTTTGGAGAATGTACAGGTGAAGAGAGCTGATCCAGGAAGTGCTGGGCTTACTGTTTCTCTCATTCAGTGTCATTAGGGTTTTGGTTCAAAGTGGGGGGCTATTTACATTTTCTGCCGACTCCCTTGATGGCTGAGACTCCATTAGGGAGACTCATTCAGATAAAAGGTACAAAAACCATAGGTACAAAAAGCAATAAAAGCTGGGGATTTCCTCGGTCCAGTATCTGTTTTGTTACAGGCATGAAAGCTGAAGAGTAGTCAAGCTGTCGGGAGTGAGTCCTCGTGAGACCGTGTAAGGTTTTGTCATACTGGTGAATCTTGTTTAGGTTTCTGTTTATTCCCAACATTAGCTTTCATTGGAAAACATCTAAAAATTATGTTGCTTATGTTTGTAATACTGGTTGTAGTAGCAGTTGCAGTAGTAGGAGTGACAAGCCCAATTCTCGAAACATCACATAGACAATAAAGAACACTGTTGTGCAAGCTGCTCTCCAGGTACTTGAGACATGAGTTGGGTTGCTAAGAATTTTCTTTAGGGATTTTGACTTGTTCGGTGCCTTCAAATAGGAATGACCAAAGTTCTGCTTGCAGGACACAAGTTTTAAACATCCATGATGTTAAGGCTGCCAACAGGTTTTCTGGATGTTCTGTTTTCAAAGACTCTGGGGCATATTATCAAGCACGGCGTTAAAATTATCGCTCCTTTGGCTGCAGAAAACTGCCGCTAAAGCGGCGATAATGGGCTTGATAATATGCTGCATAGAATTCCAATACAAGCCCATGTTGACACCAGAACATGGGCTTCTATGGGAATTCTCAAGGGCATATTATCAAGCCCATTATCGCCGCTTTAGCTGCAGTTTTCTGCCGCTAAAGCTGCAATAGTTTTAACGCCTTTTCTTGATAATGTGTCCCCAAGTGAGATGTGTTCTGTGCAAAATCGTGAAGAAGTTGCTTTAAATCCAACCCAGATGTTCGTTGCATGAAGGCTGCAGATGCACGTTCAGTCTCCGGTGTGTTTGGGCTGGACTTTGGTAAGAGTTGTGATAGTGGCAAGTTTCGGGTCTTGGAGCATGGGGCGCCTTTGAGAGTGCTATTAAAGATCGAGGCGTACATGGGGATCAGAACGAGATTACCCAGGTAGGGAGTTGGAAGTGAGTAATGTGACCCCACATTCACAGTGACCAAGAGTCTGTGAGCTCCATAACAGAAAAAAGGTGAGATTTGGTTTTGCTTTTTGACTTGCATGATGAGCGTTTGGCTGTTGGTGAAAAGGTAGCAATGCACATGTTGATTTGTTGTTTTTTTTCATAGATAAACTTAGAAGTTATTTGGCCTAATCATGGAAGGGTGACATCTGGGTATCAAGGATGCAATGTTCGGTGTGCTTATGGGAGACTTTTAATGTTCTGGCACTGTTGTTCTTTGCTCTTCCGATCATCTCAGGTTAGCATGAATGTGCACCTGTAAAGATATCTTTTTGGGGGTCTATTTTGTGGATTCATCACATAATTTGTGTCCTAAGCATAACTTGAGGACTGTATCGAATCATTTGGGTTTTAGAAGGCAGCTGAAGATCTGACTGTTTTAAGTGGAAGAAGTTCTGCCTCTGCTAATTCGGGACAGGCGTGCTAGGCAGCCTTTGTTTTGGGTGGCGTGATATAAATCCATATAACATAACTGTAGTAAGGCGGTAGTCCCATCGGGAAACATGGAATTTCCTTAGCCACCGTGCTGAGTGCTAACTTCCATTTGGGACCACCAAAGATATAACTGCAAGGTATTAGATCAATTGTTACATTTAACCGTCTCATTGGTGGGATAAGAATTTTGGTGACTTTGAATAGAAAAGCGACTTTAGAAAGTCACAGTTTTGGTGGCCAATTCTGTGGTAGCCTTCCCTGACTCTCTGCGGCAGTTGTCACCCGAGACAATATGCTGCCCCCATGCTAGGAAGAGTGAAGTGTTCCTAAGAACACAGCACAAAGAATTCCTGGAGGGAAGCACTGTAACCTCCTCCAGCAGGATGACTGCAGGCCGGAGGCCTCAGATGGCCAGCTTCAAAGAGGCTCCAGCCTTAGTGAAGCATGTGGGAATCACACCTTCACCTGCCCAGTTCTTTGTGTAGGTAGACAGGCTAGCCTCTCCTCCAGTGGGGGAAACCTGTCGCAGAACTGTTTTTCCAGTAGTGGCTTATTATGCTTGGTAGTCCTCCGGGGTGAGCCCCGGGCTCCTCACAGGGGACAAAGGCTTGCATCATCTTGGAATTGGTTAGAAAATTGAGGATACTACTGCCCTATTTGTTAGTAAATCCTCTCCTCCCACACATGCAAAGATGGCATAATAATGGCAACCCCACCCTCAGATCACTACTAGACTTGACTGGAAAGAAGACATAAGGACTGCCTTGCTGCACACTGAACCCAGTAAAGAGAGGCTGCACGAAAGGCTGGACTCTACCCACTGCAGCTGAGGGAACTGCAAAGAGGACTGTGCCTAGTTATGGAAAAGGTCCACCCGTGCCAGGATGGAAGAAGTGACTCAAAGGGCTAGGTGGCTATCCTCCTGTTAAGCTTCAAGACCACCAAAAACTAGAGAACCCTGCACTCCCCAAGATCTCAGTTGCCCTGGAGTGACAGACTGCCACTTGAAGTCGAATTGCTGCTGTGCTTGCTGAGGTGTCCCCAAATCCGTAGGACCCAAATTCGAATTTGAACCTGGTCCCTAAAAATGCATACCTGTAAGCAACCACTGGACCTGCTGTTATTGGGAGACCAGTTGACCTGTGGCGACTGGACCTGCACTGGATTGAGCCCTGAGTCCAGAGATGACACCGGAAGTTGGTGGCCCCGGGATAACTCACCACATCTCTTCTGTGCCTTCAGCATCTCAACATTCTTCACATTCTGTATCCCCAGCCACAGGACCACTTCTTGGCTGTACCGCATTAAAGGAGAAAAATACACATAGGATCCTAAGTATGGTAACTGTCTCCCTGGACCAAAGTGGTTTCTGTAACAGGCCTCCATCCCCTTGTATCCTGTCCGAGCTAATTGAAGTAGCAGTACTAGCCAGCTGGCTATGAACTGCTCAACCGATTTACATCTATTTATGGAATCTTCGTTTAAGAATTTACTTCCTTTTGAAAAATAATATCTACGGTTTCTCTCAATAGATTCTTGTCCTTTTGGCATCTATTTTAAGATAAAAAATACACTATTTTTGTAAATTGGTGTCTTATTTTTCTTGTGTGTGTTTCTTATGAATTGCCTGTGTTGGTACTTCTAGATGCTTTACACTTGCTGCTTTGATTCAGCCTGACTGCTGTGTGCCAAAGCTACCCAGTTCTAAGCAAAGGATTTTATTAGAGAAACCTAACTAGACCTGCTAAAGATTGTGACTGTAACATGTGCACAACCACAGCACATTATAGTCCACTTTCCCACAGATTTCAATCTGTTACTTTCATAAGGGATGCAATTTGTACACATCTTTAAAGATGCTCTCCGTGTAGAGGCCTGCCTCCTCCTTCTTCTTAACCTCTAAGCATCCTTTGCCACGATTGACAATCATCGAATTCCTGGAGTTAGGAGCTGGTTCTTTTCATACCTCAGCAGCGGCAAACAACTGGTCAAAATCAAAAAATGATGGTATTAGAAGTGTCTTTGCACCAATATGTGGAGGTTTCACCACCATAAATGCAAATTGCCTCCTTAGCCAACTACCTCTCACTCAAAAACTGCTTAAATGTTCTGAAAATTGCTCAGTTTAATCCTGCAAATACTGAATTCATTCATTCTGGTTACATCAGGACACCAGTCACAATAAAACACAAACTGGATTGAGGAACAGAAAATTCACTTTTCTTGCCCAGACTGGCACATGAAGTAAACTGTCTTGGTTTTAGGAAGAGCTCGAACCACTCCATGAAAGTGCATATTTAATACTCAGCCAGGATATTATTGTTTACACTAAAATTACTAAACCCGCTGAGCTGTAATTCACGCAGTTATTCTAGCTGAAATGGATCATTGAAGCACCTTTCTTGTCAGAGTTCCCAAAAGAGAATTTGCTCCCACAGAAGTCGTGAGACTGATTGTTGGCTTCAATGAGTTTAACCCCATATCTCCGTCACTGAGGAACCTTCACTGCCTCTGCCTTGAGGTGAGAATCACATTTATGCTTGCCTCACTTTCAAACGCCCGAAGACACCAATATACCACCGTGCTTCCCTAAATATCTCCAGAAGGGCTAAAAGACATGGGAGTTTGGGGGGCACCCTCAATTCCCCAAAATGCACTTTCCTCTCAGTGGTGTGTAACTATTTTTCAGGGAAGCCCTCTTCGATGAACTAACTACCACAAGATCTGACATGCCAGAAAAGCAGTGCTCCTTTTCGAATTAAAAAAACAAAGAAACTTTATTCAAGTTTGTCCCCACCTGGTAAATCCAGTCTTTTAACTTAAACAGATGAACGTTTTCTTCATCTCTTGGCTTCCTATGTCCTGTTGTTCACCCCATCGAACTTCTCTCTGAGCTTTTCTTAACTCCTTCCACTCCAACCTTAATTAACAAGTGTATTTTTCTTACATCAGATATGATAATGCCTCTGGTTTGTTTCACTGCTCCTTTTATAGACGTTGTACAAGTGATTGGCACGGGCCTCACCTAGCCCTAGAATTCGGATCAGCAAATATGTTGAGGAAATAGGAATCGCCGCTTTTAATCTGGTAATTGTGGTTACAAATCTATGTTTAGCCCCTGATCACCGTCTATGTGTTCCTGGGGTGTCAGCGTTACTTAAAGCAGCAACACCATGTGGAAGAGTCAAGTTTTTGCACATATTAAATTTAGAGTGTAGGATAGCTCAGTGAGTTAATGCAGATGCTGCAGAAATCAGTTTGATACCTGCACAAGTTGCAAAACGGAAAGCAAGGTGAAAACAAGGTATAACATTTGGTAGTGGATAGTAAAAAGTTTGGGCCTTATTTATGAAGTATTTGTGACACTTTTGCGCAGCCATCGCATCACTTTTCAGGACGCGTGGGTGGCGTTAACATATGCACCATGTTGCGCCATATTTACAAGATGATGCATCGAGGCAGATGCGTCACCTTGTAAAGCCCTGTGCTATATTATACTTGCATCAGGTATAATGTATGCAGGGTGGGCGTTACCAAGTAAAAACGGGTCGTAGAAGTGTTGCAGTGACATTTCTGAGATTTCACTGCAACACTTCTAGGATGCCACTGCATCAAAACCTTAGGCGTAAGGGTGACGGAGTGCCATAGACACAGGCCTACCCCATGCATTGCTGGAGGTGCGTCATGCTTGCGATACAACTTCAGCAATGTGTGAGTTTTGCGCTGACAGATACGTCAGGATTCCTGAATAATCTGTCAATCCTTGTGACATGGAGCGCCATACATTAAATACGGCTCATCCATCGTGTCGCATGGAGGGCGCTGTGAAAACTGTTGCATCGCTGTTTTATCGCAGCGATGCAATAGTTTCCATAAATGAGGCCCTTTATACTTGACTCGCACGCAAAGTGCTTCAGAACAGGTTTGGCTCAGTCCTCCTTTCAAATGTGCTTTTTAGGATGCTCTTTCAAACACAGCCTTTGTGTACTGATTCCCCTGACAGCAGGGTTGTCTCCTGCCTGCAGCACCCACAACAGAGGCATAAAGAGGTGTGAGGTTTCTGCCATCAGCCCAAATGAAAGTGCGATTACAGAAGACAAAAGGCTGGGCCTCACCTAAAGGGCCTCTTCAGCTTGCACATTAGAATCTGCAATTCCACTTTCACCCCTACCCTACCACCAACCAAGGTCAGTGTTTCAGGAAGTTTATTCAGTCAGCCTGCTTCCTATCAAAGTCTTCATTAAAGTTTTAAAGAGAGTCAAGTACCATCCTGGTCACATCAGTGTCTGGAACGCCACCCTCCAGCCACATAAATGCAGGCAATACACTCCAGCTATCTTGGGAAGCTGTCCTCACCCTCCATCTTGTGCCATGTCAATCCAAAAACAAGGGGTGGGCGGAATTTGAGTAGTCGCGCTACGCAAAGCTCAGCGAAACGGTATAAAATCTCCGCGAGCACGCAGAGTTCCGCGAACACACGGAATTGCTTATTCCGCCCGTTCGCGATGCTTTTTTCCTGTCCGCGAACGCTGTTTGCGTGCTCAGGGGAAATATCTTGCAAACACGCCTTTTGAAAGCGCATACAATCAAAAAATTCCGCGAAGCTGCAGATCGTGAAATTTTGGGCAATTCCGAGTTCTCCGTGGAATGCGAAATTACCCAAATTCTGCAAATTCCGCGAGCGGAACGGAATTTACCACCCAGGCCTACCAGAAACACACCCATATGTATCCCTCTTTGCTTTTTAAATTATTTCTGTGACCCAAACCGGAGGGTGAACATCAGGAGACATCCATTCCAGCATTTTCATCATATATTTTTCTTACATTGCTAGTGCTTTCTTTTTTTTCTCTTCTTTACTTTCCTTCTATTCTATCCTCTGTATGCCTCTTCCTGCTGAGCACAACCTGTTTGCTTTAATCTCTATTATTGTATTTCTGTAAACTGCCCTCAACTCATTTACAACATCACAACCTCTCCTCCTCTGAAACTCATACTACTGCAACCTAATGATACCTAATCTCATCCAGCTCATCTATTAATCACACCAACCATCAGCATGAAATCGCACCCCCTCTCCCCCCATGATCACAACTAACTCTTATTCATTTAATCCACCACAAAGAAACTGAAGTGAATGCATGGAAGGGTCATCTTAAACACACACAGCTAATCTCAATAGCCAACAATACCCAAAAATGTTAGACTATCCACTAGCCTTGGGTTCCAGAGCAGTGTTACCTCACGTAAAGTGCTTTAACGTCTCGCCAGGGTTAGCAAGTGCTATATAAATGCATTTACAATTAAAATAGCAAAACACTTATGCCAATGTCACTCAAGATGGAGGCATTTTTTCTGCATGCCAATTAGACCTTGTAAAAAACATTTGCCCTTTTCGTGGGTCAAGCTGTTGTGTTTAGGGTTGGAATGTGACCGTGCTGTCCCGTAGGCTACTTGTGGGCTGAAGGAGGGAGACCTTGTGAGTAGAATGTGAGGAATGTGAGAAAGTGCCCTCTTTCTTGCATAGTATGCCCCCACTTTTTGCTGAATTGCTGATGTTCTTTGACTGAGTGTGCCCTGGGCTCCTGCCAATTAGGTACCCAAGGCCTATGTTCCCTTCCTAAAACTGCTTTGAAGCCTATACCCAATTGGCATCTCTGGCCACATGTCACCCCCTGGTAAATGGTACCACAGGTACCCAGGGAACTGTGACCAGAGAAGGCCTCTAAGGGCTGCAGCACTTATTGTGCCACCCTTAGAGGCCCTGTACCCTGACACTCACACACTGCCTTGGCAGGCTGCATGTCTTGGTGCAGAACAAAGTGAAGAGTCGACATGGCATACATCCCTGTGTGCCATGCCCACAAACCACTGCCCTGGCATACACCAGTCACCCCTCTAGCTGGGTGCCCTATGCCAGTGGTGAGGGTACAGGTGGATGAACTCTGTACCCCTACAGTGCCCAAGTCCATTCCTGGACACTGTAAGTGCAGTGCTGCCATTAAGAGTATATGGTGCTGGGAGTCTGTCATTGCAAACTCCACAATACTATGATGGCTACACTGAAAACTGGGAAGTTTGGTATCAAATTTCTTAGCACATTAAACCCACACTGATGCCAGTGTGGGATTTAATGTCAAATGCACAACAGAGGGCATCTCAGAGATTGTTTCTGGACCCCTGGGTCGAGAGCTGTTGCTCTCGGGGGCCTGAAACAATGCATATCCTGGGACGAGGTGCCAGGATGGGCAGGGTTCACGAAGGAGAAGCTTCAAAGGCATGCTGCCCTTGTGAGCCTCTCCAGACCATTTGCTGCTTTCAGCAACTGGTCCCCACTGGTTCTACCCCCCACTTTGGGCAGGAGAATTGGCGGGAAAAACAAGTGAGGAAGAGAGATGTGCCCACCTCTGCCAACTCCACCCCTTAGGTGGGGGAGGCGAAGTGAGCACAACCTCGAGTACCCGCCATCTTGAGGATGGGGGGACTCAGCCAACCAGGGACAGGCTCCTGCCCCCCTCCCACTGGAGACTGGCAGAATAGGGGGTGTACCCACCCCAGGGAAGGGACCAATTGGTCCCCCCCTTTACCTACCTGTAATGCCCCTAAATTTAGTATTTAGGGGTCACCCTGAACCTTGCATCCTCAGATGCAGAAACAAGAAAAGAAGATAAGAAGAGCCGCGCAGAGCTAACAAGAGGATGACGCCCACTGACTTGGCCCCAGCCTTACAGGCCTGTCTCCCCTCGAACCTGCTCCTGCGAAATCCCGGTGTGTCCTGCAGCCAGCAACCTCAAGAAACACGGAGGACCTGCCTGCCTTCCCTTCTAAAGACTGCATCTCCCATGAACAACGGATTTTTTCAAACTGCAGCTTCTGGTGCCAGCCAGAGACCGCGAATCTAGCACACTCTGCACCCGCCGAACCCGGCCCTAGCTCGAGGGGAAAAACACCACAAGGAGGTCACCCTGGCAATCCTGTCCCGAGAGCCGGCGACCCCTGACCTGCCTCAAGCCTCCATCCGACGCCTGCAGCCTAAATCCAGAAGGTCCCCCCTAACCGCGACCAGGAGCTGGTAAGAAGATCCTACCCCAAAAGGTACCCCTGCACCCGACGCTCCGCGGCCTTGTGTGTCCAAACCGATGGTGCCTAACCAACCCTTAACTTCCCAACTTACCTCTCCAAGTGGTGGTCGCATCCAGAAGTCCTTCATCTCCCTGCTTGCAGTGTTTTTGCAAACCGGAGGTTCTCCATAGAAAACAACAGGGCGCCCGACGTCGAAACAGCACTCTGCTCCCAGCCTCCTAAGTGCCGCTGAGGGTGCACCTTTCATGCTACTTTGTTTCCCCATTTGCCCTGACCTTAACCCTAGGAGCTTTGTTCCCACAACCCAGTGGCCTGCTTGCCAGCAGCCACAAACCGGAGGCCCTCTATCCCCCGTTGGATAACATTGGGCCTCAACACTCTGCACCCGGCCGCCCTAGTGCTGCTGAGGGTGCAACAACAGTGCAATACTGACCATGGGGGACCCTTGAGTCTAACCCCACAACATTAACTCCCACAGTCGTTTACTTACCTGTGAACCGTTAACCTGGTTTCCTCCCATAGGATAACGTTGACACTTTTTGTCCAAAATGTTTCTGTGTGTAGTTTTGAAATCTAAAAATATTCCTTAAAAATCGCAAAAATAACCAAAACGTGTCTACTCACCTCTTTGCAGGAAATGTCACAGTGCTGAATCTAGGTATCCAGCACTGAGTTAGAAAAGTAACGTGAAAAGTAACTTACCTGCAATTTACTGTAAAAGCCTATTCATTTCAATGTACTGCTCTCCAAAAAGTTTTTAAGTGTGGAGTTTTTAAATCTGAAAATATTCTTTAAAAATCATGCGAATAACCAAAACGTAATTACTTACCTGTTTCCAGGAAATGTCCCAGTGCTGAATCTAGGTATCCAGCACTGAGTTAGAAAAGTAACGTAAAAAGTAACTTACCTGTAATTTACTGAAAAAGCCCATTCATTTCAATGTACTGTATTTGCTAAGTGTTGCATACTACTGCTCCCCTGTAAATCAAACAAAGTACAATTTCAATTGCATTTTCAAACTGTTCTATATCCAGTAACTTATTACTGAAAAGTATTTAATGCTTACCTGTGCCACGCATGCTTGGTTCTAAAAATAAACGACAGTATATTTTTATACAAAAACAATTGGCCTAGAGTTCAGTTCTTGAGTGTGTGAATTCATTTGCTGACTGAGTGTGTACATCAAATGCTTAACACTGTCCTCTGATACTGCCTTACTGCTCAACCAAGCTACCACTATTAGAGAGTAAGGTTCTATCTAACTTTAACCTCTGCCAACCTCTGGTGACACTTGGGCTCTATATACACTATACCTCATTTTGGTGTAGTATATATAGAGACAGTTTCTTACAAGGAGGCCTTGAATACTGAATGTGGGAGCCCTTCTGTGCTGAGGGTGAGATTTCAGTTGTGCTGTGTGTGAGTCCTCAGAGCAGTCTCTTGGATTATTTTTTAGCCTTGTGCGGGAGTTCTTGTGTGCTGTGTGCATGGAAGGGTTTGTGATATGGGAAGGCATTAGGTAAAGGAGCCCCTCATCTGTAGCAGCCATGATAGGAGGAATAGGAGGGAACCCAACTGATGACTGTGGGCAAATCGAAGCATGAGACAGATGAAGTAACAGGAAGTGCATTAGACCAAGCCCAAACCCCAATGGGAGCTCCACGCCCAACCACAAAAAACACATCTACAGCTGCACAAAGGGCAACTTGACAAGGCAGGCGACATTGCACAGGGTTCTAAGAACTTTTACATTTATCATTCCTATTGATATCTGCACTCCTTAAAAGGAATGAGGAGGATTTCTGGGCAGTGCCAAGCAGAGGAGCAGGGGCAGGCACAGAGATGTGGATGCAGCCCAGTAAAATAATTGACTATGTCGAAAGAGCATTGTGCAAGCAAGATGTGACAATGAGTCTTATGATGAAAATATTATTTATTTTAAATGAAGGCTGAGAAAACGCCACATTCTAAAACTCATGAGAAAGGCCAGTGCTTTCCCAGCAGCAGCAGATGCACAATACTATGAATGGAACACTTACGATGTGACAGGCCCTCCAATGTGATGTCACCAGGCCCAGGGTATGGGCAGATGGGAGGCCTCCACTGCAGCAGAGAGAAAAGGAGAGACCACTGTTGAAAGAAGTATGTCGGGTAGGATAGGATCTTCTTTCCGGTTCATCCTAGGATCAGTTTTGTGACTTAGTAGTTGGATTTTTTCAAGAAATTAGAGTCTACGCGCGCCTTACCACACCCCCCTGTTAGACTGAAACACAATGGCATCTCCCAGAAAGTGGTGATTCATGAGAACACATTGAAAAGTCTCCATTGTGACGTACACTTGGTATAAAAGGCTGGTAACCAGACAGCTGCAGCATTGCACTCAAGGATAGCAGACTGGCGGGATCACTGCAAGAGGCTCAAACTGCTGATAGTGAGAGGCCAAAGCTGCAGGGGCTGAGCGTGCTACAAGAAGGAAGGGGGAGGTTTGGGCCTAAAGGGTCAAGGTGAGTGAATAAACCAAACACAAACTGGATTGAAAGCCAAAACTGAATTAAAAACTAACCCTGAAACCAATCTGGACTCTCACTTGATTGTCATGTTTACCTTAATATTTACATTCTTCCAACCTTATATTTCACATTTCCAGGCAATACCCATTCTTTCTCTTCTTACCAGTTTCTTTCCTAACCCTTCCCCAATCTCTCCTTCCCTTACGTCACCACATGTCCCTACTCTCCAGTTCCTTTCCTACCACTTCCCTCCTTTCATTTCACTATGATGCCCTTTCATTTCTCCCTTACCCTTACACTCTACTCCGATCCCATTTCATGGAGAGCTTCAATACCCAATCATGCATTTCTGTCTCTCCAATACCTTTGCATTCTCTTCGGTATCAAGCACTTCTCTTACCCTATCAGCTTTTTTCTTCCCTGCCCCCAACGTCCCCTTATTTACTACTTAAAATTCCATATCTTGTCTGATTATTTCCTTGCTCCTCTCCTCGCTTTCCTCATTTAATCTTCCTTTCAATCCACCTCACTCTCCGATCCTCATTCTTCTACTGTACATAGGATGACCAGATTTTCAGAATGAAAAACAGGGACAGGCACCGACATAGAAATAGGACTAAATGTCCTATTAGATCTCAGGGCTTCTTATATACAAATATATATATAATATATATTTGCGCTCTTTTAATAAAATTTATTTTCACATTACCTCCAGCTGCTGGTGGGCCTGGTCGTGCCCTGTGGCCTCTGGAGTCCTGATTCACACCTCAGTAAATCCTGCTGTGCTGCTTGAATCAGGCGACGTAGCACAGCAGGAAAGTTTAAAGAGGTGAGCTTCTATCTCCATTTCTAAGAGGGCCGGTCGAAATGTGAGCCTGCACAACACTATGATTAATGTGCAGATTCACCACCCCTCCCTTAAAACCTGGGACATTTCTTTAAATGACCCAGGCACTACCCAAAAACCAGGACATTTATTCAATTTGGATGAAAGTGTCGGGACACAAGGACAGGGCCGGACTGGCCGTAGCGGGCACCGGGCAATCCCCCGGTGCCACTTTTGGGCCCCTGGGGGCCGTTTTTGTTACATAGCTGCAAAATCGGCCCTGTAACAAAATCGGCCGAAAATGGGCCCTGGTAAAGAGCTCGGCGGCACCCCCAAGCCCCAGGGGGGCCGGCTGAGCACTTTGCCAGGGCCGGTTTTGGTTCCCAGTCCGGCCCTGCACCCGGACACTTTTCCAAAAACCGGGACCGTCCGGGGATATCCGGGACGTCTGGTCACCCTAACTGTACATCATCCCTTTCATTTTCCATCCCATCTGAGATGAAACCTGGTCCCGCACACATTCCCCACAAATCGATTTCCTTATATACCTTTCCACTTCTGCTCCTCACTACCCTTTCACATCCAATGTGTTCACCTTCCCTACCTATTTCCTTTGCCTTATCTGCCAATCCATTTTCCTCTGCTCCCTTCAAATTCCCTTCCCTCCCCTTCTATTCTCTTGCCAACATCTCATCTCATCTCTTCTCTTCTCTTCTCTTCTCTTCTCTTCTCTTCTCTTCTCTTCTCTTCTCTTCTCTTCTCTTCTCTTCTCTTCTCTTCTCTTCTCTTCTCCTCTCCTTTCTTCTCTGATCCGCTCCAATCCACTCCGCTCCTCTTCTCTGTGCTCCTCTCTTCACCTCTCTTTACCCATCCACTTCCCTTCCCTTCCCTCTGCTACCCTTCCCTATTTCTCCTCTCATTCTGTTTCCCCTCTCCTTCCATTCATTCCTTCACTATTTCTCTTCGCTTCCCACCCGTTTCCCTTCTTTTCCTTTCCTCTCTTTCCCTTTTCCCTTTCCCCCTTTACCTTTCTCTTTACCTCTCCCTTCCCTTTCTTTTCCCTTCCTTTCTCTGTCCTTTCCTTATTCTCTCCTCTCCTCTCTCCATCTTTACTTCTTATGCACTTCCCATACCTTTTGCAAACCCTTCCATTACTTTTGCCCATCTCTCCTCTTCTCTCCTCTTCTCTTCTATTCTCTCCCCTCCCATCTCTTTCTTCTGCTTCCCTTCACATTCCTTGTCTCCACTTTCCTATGTCTCTTCTCCTCTCCTTCCTTGCCTATCAATCCGTCCTCTTTCCTCTCTATCCTCCCCTTTGTATTCACTATCTTTCCTCTCCCACCCCATCTCTTTCCCATCCTTCTTTCTTTCCTTCCCTAGCTCTACCCTCTTTCCCTTCCTTTCCCTTCCCTGCTTCTCTACTCTTCCACACCCTCCCTTCCTTGTCTCCCCACTCTTTCCTTCCGTTCCTCATTTCCCTTCTTTCCCCGTTCGTTCCCTTCTTCCTCTTTTCTCTTACTATAGCCTTCCCTTCCCTTGCCTATCTCTTCTCTTTTCTTTTGCCATCATCTAGTCATCTCCAACTTTCTCAAAACCTATCACTGTTACTGAACTCTCATCTTCCTCCTTCCCCTACCTCCTTACCTTGTTAAGCCTCAATAGACACACCCTCCCTAATTCTTCTCCCAGCCTCCCATGCTAACCCCTCTGCTCCTTTCTTCTCTCTTCAGCCTTACTGATATTCGAGTGAAGATCTGTACAAGTCTGAAATGTCTGAGAGTCAGACCGGCATGATATCCGGCTGAGGCCCTCAATTGCAGAAGTGGCCACAATGAGGCCAGTTGGTCTAATTTCTGCCAGCTGCTGAGTCCGTCAAGAGGCGTGACTGCAGTGACCCAGCATGCAGCATCTGTCATTAGAAAATACAACTAGAGAGACAATAATAAGTATACATGTGGCAAGATGAGTGGTCATTCAAGGTCATAGTCTTTGTGAAGGACAAGGGTTGGGATGAAGGTTGCATCGCGCTTCTTGCATAATGGGCCCTAATGGCATGACCATTAGTGGGATTGTCCCCCTCAAAGTTGATTGCAGGCAATTAGGGTAGCTATGTGGTCCCTGATACTTTTCTTTTCAGGACCAACCTTCTACTCCACCCCAATTTTCAATGTCTGTTTTTGGGAGTTTGTGTAGAATTCTTCATAAATTGACGTTTTGTGAAGATTCGTCAAACACCATCAAAGATATTAGTGAAACAAAAATCCCTCTTCCAATGGAAACTCTGACTCACATATTTGTTTGCCTAATGATATCCCTCTATGTAAATGACTGTAAGTGCACTGTAAGTGCACTGAAATAGCAATAGTTACATGGTTTGCTGTCCACCATTTTTCATTACGTACAAAGTGAAATCTCAGATAAGCAATAGTTATTTTGCTGCTCTGCTGACATACACTAATACACATTAAATATATACAGAGATGTTATGACACCCCAATGAGAATACATAGATCTGGTCTTAGAGAAGAAACTCTTTATCTGCTCTGACATGATAAAGCAATAGCCTTTATGCATCTATCAATGAATAGCCCTGGGATGCAGACTTTCTGGAACTGCATATTTACTGAACTGCACAAGATGGTAGACTTGTGCATTGTATTTGACCTTCTAATGGCCGTACTTTGCTATGTCAAGAACATTCCTACATCCACAAGGAAAAACACAGCGCTGGCATTAATCTTAGCTAAAAGACGTATTGCTGTGCAATGGAGCAGGGGCCTTCCTACTGTTGCTGACTGGACTGGACTTAATATACTGCAGCAGTATGTCAGATAACTTTAACATGCTTATGCGTATCACAACTAGACCTAAGGACACAGGAATACCATTGTGAACATATATGCCAACCTTAACTGGCTAGATGCTAATTTCAATGCAGCCTTTAAGAAAATACATGTTCCCCAGTGTGATAATTAGGTACCCAGACTCTGATAATTGCAGAAGAACGAAATATGGAAAATATGCACTCATATATTTGTGTGACTAGTGATCTGTATAGAAACCACCTTATGATTGCACTACATATAATACAAAATGTTGTATCTACACTATTATTCCCTTGATGTAACTCTCTGATATGTTGCAATGGAATAAAGTTAAAAAAGAAAGTAGATGTTTCAATCTGCATCTCAGAATGTTATGCTGAAGTAGATTCCAAGATATTTGAGAACTCATATAAGACGTATTCTCATTTTAGCTTTCCAGCGCACCAACCATAATTTATATGACTAAAATCGCTAACTTTATTCATTTATAGAGGAAATGTTTTTCAGCTTTAATTCCATCAAGATGGCTTCATGTGTGCAACAGTTTTGCCATTAATACAGATCTATTGTAGCCATTACTGCCTTACAGGCATATGCATCAAGATAGGATTTTGCGGGTCCATAATTGCGAATATTAAGGATTCGCAATTAAGGACTCGCAAAATCCTATGCATGTAGGAATCGCTATAATAATAGCGATTCCTACACATTCCTTACTTGCGACTCGCAAATAGCGAGTCGCAAATAAGGAATAGCTTTCCATTCATTCCTATGGGCCTACAGGCCCATAGGAATGAATGGGAAATTGCAAGCGCAATTTGCGAGTACCAATTGGTACTCGCAAATTGCTCATGCAATTTCAACGGTGCAAGGGTGTCAAAAGGACACCCTGTTGCACCCCTGAACTTGACCTGTGCACAAATGTTGCGCACACACATGTCCCAAGGACATGTGTGTGTGTAACCTACAACTTTGAAAAATGCCCTTTAGGGCATTTTTCAAAGTTTTTGCAAATTGCCATGAAGTTCAACTTCATAGTAATTTCCGCCACCTAGTAGCGAAATTGCTACTTCAAAGTGGTTCTTGCATTGCATTTAAGGAATCGCAAAATGTGATTCCTTAAATGCAATCGCAATTTGAGAACTCGCAATTAATTGTGAATTCTCAAATTGCGAGGGCCTTGAGGCATCGCAAAAGCTAATTTCGCGATCGCAAAAGGCCAATTTTTGCGAATTGCACCGTTTGAGATTGCATAAAGCTTTGATGCATGTGCCTGTTAGAGCCCATCCATCCATTAAAGGCCAGCTCCAGCGTTAAAGGCCCAAGCCAAAGTAGAGCAGGCCTTTAATGGCTGGTAGAGCCAGCTACGGAGGGCTCTGAGGCTATTGGAACATTCCACCCCTAGAGGGCAGAATGATCTAATTTGTAAAACAAAGGCCTCACGGAGCCCAAGGAGGTTGAAATCCCCTCAGGCTCCATGAGGCCTTTGTTCACAGCAACAGCTATGAAAAAACATTGGAATGTTGATGCTCCGGGCTTCTACCAGCCATTAGAAGCCCAGAGCACTCCATTATCTTCAATGTAGCGCTCAACATTTCAATTGTCTAATTGTTCATTAGAACACTCAGGGAAATTGCAGCAGAATACTGGGGAGTTACCCGACAGACTGCTGGTGCTCTTGGTATGTTTTTATCAGAATATGATAATTTATTCTTTGCTGAGGAAGACATTGTGAGCCTAAGGAAAATGCACTCTCATTTTAGTTTCTAGAGCACCTTTCTTAGCCTATATGAGAAAATCATGAGAGGAAAACGTTCTCTCTCAAACAAGGTTCATCAAATCCCAGCAGAGAGTCAGCGTTTTCCACAGGGTAAACTCACTTTAGAACTCACTGCAATTCCTAAAATTAGTATGGATCCATCCACAAATGATTTATATTGTGAGAAACAGTCTATTATCACCCTGAATATGTGCTCCTTTTTGTGACCCTCAAGAACAGGCTTTTCACTACAATGTACTTCAACAAGGACCATGTCAAAGAGTCCTGCAATGGCTGCCACAACATGTTGTCTAAATGGCCAGCCAATCCATGGGAGTCCCTTTGGGGCCACCACACAACTTACCACTTGGGGTCAGGGTGTTCTCACCCTGGCCCTTTGTATTTTTTTTAGTTCATTTTCAGGACACAGGGACCATATTCCTGAGACTTGAAATGGCTGCCACAACTTGTTGTTCAGGTTGTGGCCAGCCAATTTTGATTGACTAATCCCCTTTAAAATGGCCAATCAGAGCATATGAGGACACCAACTATCCAGGTATATGTTATCTTATTATCCCTTTATGCCCACCCGAGCCCCTCTTTAAATGTTACTTTCTCAAAAACTGCTTAACGGACTTACACCAACTCACAAAAACACCCTTCTGTGTATATTGTAACATTTAGCCAAATTTGGTGTAGTTCGGACCCTCTCCTTTTTCTTGGCCCTTGTATGACGGATTGGCTTGAAACATTCCTGGACGCACTGAAGTGAATGAACATTTTTTTGGAAGGTTTAGTAAAGAATAATCAAGCAGCACCTTAGCTATTAGCGAAAGAAAACATATTCTACCTATGGAACCTCTGGCCTAACAATAACCACTGGTGTGTGTGCATATATATATATATATATATATATATATATATATATATATTTCTCCAAACGTTTCCTCGTCAAGGACACAAAAAAAAAAAATATATATATATATATATATATATATATATATATATATATATATATATATATATATATATATATATATATATATATATATATTCCAATCGTAATTGCCATGCAAAGGAAGACACCCACACAACGCTCGATTTTTCCTTGGTTTATTCGGGAGACAGCAGCGGAGTCAGGGAGAATCCCACAGCATGGTAAGGCGCCTTCTGCCTACGCGTTTCGAGAGTTTTCCCTTCATCATGGCACGGCGTTTGGTGGGGAGAATGAAAGCAAGCATGGTTTTCACAGGTGATATAGTTTGTTTGGTCCCGCCTTAGTGGGCGTGTTCTTGCAAAGCACCCTGGTTCATGTAGTCCAGGGCAATTTCTAAAATCCAAAATTGGTGCTGTTTTCCCATAGTCCCTCTGTAGTTTTCACCCAGTGGGTTGCTGGCGATCCCCTTCTGTTTCCGTTGCTTTAGTGGTGCTCCTCGAACAGGCACGTTGTTCCGCATAAAGTGCCCCAGCCTGAGACACACGGACCTGCAAGGAGCAGTGGGGTTGTCTTCGTGACCCTGGCTGGCCACCACATATTCCAATCGTAATTGCCATGCAAATGAAGACACCCAAACAACGCTCGATTTTTCCTTGGTTTATTCGGGAGACAGCAGCGGAGTCAGGGAGAATCCCACAGCATGGTAAGGCGCCTTCTGCCTACGCGTTTCGAGAGTTTTCCCTTCATCATGGCACGGCGTTTGGTGGGGAGAATGAAAGCAAGCATGGTTTTCACAGGTGATATAGTTTGTTTGGTCCCGCCTTAGTGGGCGTGTTCTTGTAAAGCACCCTGGTTCGTGTAGTCCAGGGCAATTTCTAAAATCCAAAATTGGTGCTGTTTTCCCATAGTCCCTCTGTAGTTTTCACCCAGTGGGTTGCTGGCGATCCCCTTCTGTTTCCGTTGCTTTAGTGGTGCTCCTCGAACAGGCACGTTGTTCCGCATAAAGTGCCCCAGCCTGAGACACACGGACCTGCAAGGAGCAGTGGGGTTGTCTTCGTGACCCTGGCTGGCCACCACATATTCCAATCGTAATTGCCATGCAAATGAAGACACGACCAAACAAACTATATCACCTGTGAAAACCATGCTTGCTTTCATTCTCCCCACCAAACGCCGTGCCATGATGAAGGGAAAACTCTCGAAACGCGTAGGCAGAAGGCGCCTTACCATGCTGTGGGATTCTACCTGACTCCGCTGCTGTCTCCCGAATAAACCAAGGAAAAATCGAGCGTTGTGTGGGTGTCTTCCTTTGCATGGCAATTACGATTGGAATATATATATATATTTTTTTTTTATTTTTTGTGTCCTTGACGAGGAAACGTTTGGAGAAATATATATATATATATATATATATATATATATATATATATATATATATATATATATGCACACACACCAGTGGTTATTGTTAGGCCAGAGGTTCCATAGGTAGAATATGTTTTCTTTCGCTAATAGCTAAGGTGCTGCTTGATTATTCTTTACTAAACCTTCCAAAAAAATGTTCATTCACTTCAGTGCGTCCAGGAATGTTTCAAGCCAATCCGTCATACAAGGGCCAAGAAAAAGGAGAGGGTCCGAACTACACCAAATTTGGCTAAATGTTACAATATACACAGAAGGGTGTTTTTGTGAGTTGGTGTAAGTCCGTTAAGCAGTTTTTGAGAAAGTAACATTTAAAGAGGGGCTCGGGTGGGCATAAAGGGATAATAAGATAACATATACCTGGATAGTTGGTGTCCTCATATGCTCTGATTGGCCATTTTAAAGGGGATTAGTCAATCAAAATTGGCTGGCCACAACCTGAACAACAAGTTGTGGCAGCCAAGGAAAAATCGAGCGTTGTGTGGGTGTCTTCATTTGCATGGCAATTACGATTGGAATATGTGGTGGCCAGCCAGGGTCACGAAGACAACCCCACTGCTCCTTGCAGGTCCGTGTTTCTCAGGCTGGGGCACTTTATGCGGAACAACGTGCCTGTTCGAGGAGCACCACTAAAGCAACGGAAACAGAAGGGGATCGCCAGCAACCCACTGGGTGAAAACTACAGAGGGACTATGGGAAAACAGCACCAATTTTGGATTTTAGAAATTGCCCTGGACTACACGAACCAGGGTGCTTTGCAAGAACACGCCCACTAAGGCGGGACCAAACAAACTATATCACCTGTGAAAACCATGCTTGCTTTCATTCTCCCCACCAAACGCCGTGCCATGATGAAGGGAAAACTCTCGAAACGCGTAGGCAGAAGGTGCCTTACCATGCTGTGGGATTCTCCCTGACTCCGCTGCTGTCTCCCGAATAAACCAAGGAAAAATCGAGCGTTGTGTGGGTGTCTTCATTTGCATGGCAATTACGATTGGAATATGTGGTGGCCAGCCAGGGTCACGAAGACAACCCCACTGCTCCTTGCAGGTCCGTGTGTCTCAGGCTGGGGCACTTTATGCGGAACAACGTGCCTGTTCGAGGAGCACCACTAAAGCAACGGAAACAGAAGGGGATCGCCAGCAACCCACTGGGTGAAAACTACAGAGGGACTATGGGAAAACAGCACCAATTTTGGATTTTAGAAATTGCCCTGGACTACACGAACCAGGGTGCTTTGCAAGAACACGCCCACTAAGGCGGGACCAAACAAACTATATCACCTGTGAAAACCATGCTTGCTTTCATTCTCCCCACCAAACGCCGTGCCATGATGAAGGGAAAACTCTCGAAACGCGTAGGCAGAAGGCGCCTTACCATGCTGTGGGATTCTCCCTGACTCCGCTGCTGTCTCCCGAATAAACCAAGGAAAAATCGAGCGTTGTGTGGGTGTCTTCATTTGCATGGCAATTACGATTGGAATATGTGGTGGCCAGCCAGGGTCACGAAGACAACCCCACTGCTCCTTGCAGGTCCGTGTGTCTCAGGCTGGGGCACTTTATGCGGAACAACGTGCCTGTTCGAGGAGCACCACTAAAGCAACGGAAACAGAAGGGGATCGCCAGCAACCCACTGGGTGAAAACTACAGAGGGACTATGGGAAAACAGCACCAATTTTGGATTTTAGAAATTGCCCTGGACTACACGAACCAGGGTGCTTTGCAAGAACACGCCCACTAAGGCGGGACCAAACAAACTATATCACCTGTGAAAACCATGCTTGCTTTCATTCTCCCCACCAAACGCCGTGCCATGATGAAGGGAAAACTCTCGAAACGCGTAGGCAGAAGGCGCCTTACCATGCTGTGGGATTCTCCCTGACTCCGCTGCTGTCTCCCGAATAAACCAAGGAAAAATCGAGCGTTGTGTGGGTGTCTTCATTTGCATGGCAATTACGATTGGAATATGTGGTGGCCAGCCAGGGTCACGAAGACAACCCCACTGCTCCTTGCAGGTCCGTGTGTCTCAGGCTGGGGCACTTTATGCGGAACAACGTGCCTGTTCGAGGAGCACCACTAAAGCAACGGAAACAGAAGGGGATCGCCAGCAACCCACTGGGTGAAAACTACAGAGGGACTATGGGAAAACAGCACCAATTTTGGATTTTAGAAATTGCCCTGGACTACACGAACCAGGGTGCTTTGCAAGAACACGCCCACTAAGGCGGGACCATACAAACTATATCACCTGTGAAAACCATGCTTGCTTTCATTCTCCCCACCAAACGCCGTGCCATGATGAAGGGAAAACTCTCGAAACGCGTAGGCAGAAGGCGCCTTACCATGCTGTGGGATTCTCCCTGACTCCGCTGCTGTCTCCCGAATAAACCAAGGAAAAATTGAGCGTTGTGTTGGTGTCTTCATTTGCATGGCAATTACGATTGGAATATATATATATATATATATATAAATTCACTGAAAAAACCATAGGTTTCACACATGTTATAGTTAGCGGAAATTTTAATCATAAAAAACCATTGAAATTCCCCCGTTATAGTTAGTGCAGGCAACTATAACTCACGCAACCGCAATCCTCTGCTGATGACATATGTGTCTTTATGAAAAAAAAATATTTGTAATATATGTATAGCTAAAATTTAATGAAAGAAGACATGGGCAAATAAGTGTCTAAATACAGTATTAGCATCAGCAGAGGATTGCGGTTGCGTGAGTTATAGTTGCCTGCACTAACTATAACGGGGGAATTTCAATGGTTTTTTATGATTAAAATTTCCGCTAACTATAACATGTGTGAAACCTATGGTTTTTTCAGTGAATTTGCAAGGTTTTTTAAATGCTAATTCCTAACTATAACGTGTGTGAAACCTATGGTTTTTTCAGTAAATTTGTACGGTTTTTTAAATGCTAAGTTACTTTACGCCATTCGTGGCGTGCGCGCCCAGTTAACGCAGTTCGTTCCGTGCGCGAGCACGCGGTGCGCTTCGCATACCGCGCGCCCACTTTACGCAGTTAGTGCCGTGCACGCACGGTGGTCACGTGGTGCGCGGCGCGCACCGCGTGCCCACGTTACGCGGGATGGGCGATGTACGCACGATGCGCTTCGCGCACCGTGCGCACATGGAGGACATATTATGCGCTTCGTTGTGAAAGGTAATCATTTATATTTTCATTTGTATAAATATATGCCATGCACAAAGGGTGCCCTTCGGGCAGCGTTTGCACACGGGGTGGGGATGGTGTGGATAGATTTTTTTTTTTAATTAATTTTTACCGTACGCGTACGGTAAGCGTAATCGGCGATTTTTCCCAAAAAAAAAATTGAATTTTTGGCCTTGGGGGTTCTTTGGGGACACCATCATCAATGCTAGGTGGTTAGGAACTGAATACATTGCCCCTTTAGATGTTTTTTGCCTTTGTTTTTGCTGCCTCACTCAGAGTGCGAGAGAGAAAATGGCGGCCGCCACTTCCTGGTTTCGACCGATTCGAATGTTTACTTAGATCTAACAGCCAATCAGAATCGCGCTTGCGCACGGCACCGTACGCGTACGGTAAGCTTACCGTAAGCGCACGGTAAGCGCACCGTAAGCTGGCTCAGATATATATATTGATTTAAATGCTATTTTCTCAGGATCTACTGAACAGATTTACACCAAACCTACAAAAGGCACTTCCTTGACCTGAGGACTACCTCTCTGCCAAATTTCAAGTAACTCTGTTCAGCCGTTCGGGCTGTAGCTGTGTCTAAAGGTCCTATGGAAAAATGCATGGGAAAAACGCGTTTTGGGACCCCCCTTTTTTCTCAGCCCCCGCTTGACGAATCCCCCGAGACTTTCAGGGTAGGAGCGGAGCGCAGCGCCCCACCTATTTTGAAAATTTCGCGAGGATTCGTCGACCGGCGCCAAAGTTATTCCAAATAGAATGTTGCGGATTTCCTATGGAAACATGGTCCTAACTATAACTATCTACTGGCGACCGCCAGTAGATAATATATATATATATATATATTTATATTACCTACTGGCGGTCGCCAGTAGGTAGTTATAGTTAGGACCACGTTTCCATAGGAAAACCTCAACATTCTATTTTGAATAACTTTGGCGCCGGTCGACGAATCCTCGCGAATTTCTCAAAATAGGTGGGGCGCTACGCTCCGCTCCTACCCTGAAAGTCTCGGGGGGATCCGTCAAGCGGGGGCTGAGATAAAAGGGGGGTCCCAAAACGCGTTTTTCCCATGCATTTTTCCATAGGACCTTTAGAACGAGCTACAGCCCGAACGGCTGAACAGAATTACTCAAAATTTGGCAGAGAGGTAGTCCCTAGGTCAAGGAAGTGCCTTTTGTAGGTTTGGTGTAAATCTGTTCAGTAGATTCTGAGAAAATAGCCTTTAAATCAATATATATATCTGAGCCCGCTTACGGTACGCTTACCGTACGCTTACGGTAAGCGTACGGTGGCGTGCGCGAGCGCGATTCTGATTGGCTCTTAGATCTTAGTAAACATTCGAATCGGCCGAAACCAGGAAGCGGCGGCCGCCATTTTCTGTGTTTCACTCTGAAAAAAAAAGAGTGAAAACAAGAAAAGGGGGCAATGAGGAGAGTTACAGACCCCCTAACATTTGTGAGGGGGTCAAAGAAGGACTGTAAAGTACAAAACAAACATTTATTGATTTTTAAAAAAAATCACGGGGTACGCGTACGGTAAGCTTACGGTAAGCGTACGGAAGAAACATGGCGTGCGCGAAGGAGATTCTGATTGGCCCATAGATCTTAGTAAACATTCGAATCGGCCGAAACCAGGAAGCGGCGGCCGCCATTTTGTGTGTTTCACTCAGAAAAAAAACAGAGAAAACAAGGAAAGGGGGCAATGAGGAGAGTTACAGACCCCCTAACATTTGTAAGGGGGTCAAAGAAGGACAGAAAAGTACAAAAAAACCATTTATTGATTTTAAAAAAAATCACGCGGTACGCGTACCGTAAGCTTACGGTAAGCGTACGGTAAAAAAAATAAAAAAAAATAAATGAAAAGCAGATTTAAGAGTTTGCTCATCATATGTCCTCCATGTGCGCACGGTGCGTGAAGCGCATCGTGCGTTCATGGCCCATCTAGCGTAATGTGGGCACGCGGTGCGCGAAGCGCACCGCGTGCTCACTGTGCGCGCACGGTGCGCGAAGCGCACCGTGCGCGCATGGAACGAACTGCGTTAAGTGGGCGCGCACGCCACAAATGGCGTAAAGTAACTTAGCATTTAAAAAACCGTACAAATTCACTGAAAAAACCATAGGTTTCACACATGTTATAGTTAGCTGGACATTTTACTGATAAAAAACCAATGAAATTCCCCCGTTATAGTTACTGTAGGCAACTATAACTCACGCGACCGTAATCCTCTGCTGATGACATATGTGTCTTTATGAAAAAAAAATATTTGTAATATATGTATAGCTAAAATTTAATGGAAGAAGACATGGGCAAATAAGTGTCTAAATACAGTATTAGCATCAGCAGAGGATTGCGGTCGCGTGAGTTATAGTTGCCTACAGTAACTATAACGGGGGAATTTCATTGGTTTTTTATCAGTAAAATGTCCAGCTAACTATAACATGTGTGAAACCTATGGTTTTTTCAGTGAATATATATATATATATATATTTATCCAGCTCGTAGGGGAGATGTCCAAAAAGCGAGCCGCACTCGAGTGTGAGAAGCTTTCCCCAAACGCTTTTATTTGGTACAGGGAGTGCGCGCTGGTAATTCAAAGCACCTGACATCGCCGACGCGTTTCGATTAACATCTTCTTCCTGGGCGTTATCGTCAGAAGGGTGCATGAAGGTCCACCAATCCCCCTACGTTTGGCATTATCGTGTGCCCCAATGGGTTGCATTAATTCCCACGTAGCCTTGTGGGAGTTGGAGTCCTCATAGTTCCTGAATGGATGCGCCCTCAATTCGTGCAGGTTTATAGCTCACACATGAGCCCCAGAGATCACTACTGCCATCAATCCATGCTCACACCCCCATACGGGAACTGTCATTTCTCGGGTTCCATGGCCCCCCTTGATCATGGGGTGGTGCAGGCCCGGCGGCAGGACGGCCGCCAATATATCCAGCTCGTAGGGGAGATGTCCAAAAAGCGAGCCGCACTCGAGTGTGAGAAGCTTTCCCCAAACGCTTTTATTTGGTACAGGCAGTGCGCGCTGGTAATTCAAAGCACCTGACATCGCCGACGCGTTTCGATTAACATCTTCTTCCTGGGCGTTATCGTCAGAAGGGTGCATGAAGGTCCACCAATCCCCCTACGTTTGGCATTATCGTGTGCCCCAATGGGCTGCATTAATTCCCACGTAGCCTTGTGGGAGTTGGAGTCCTCATAGTTCCTGAATGGATGCGCCCTCAATTCGTGCAGGTTTATAGCTCACACATGAGCCCCAGAGATCACTACTGCCATCAATCCATGCTCACACCCCCACACGGGAACTGTCATTTCTCGGGTTCCATGGCCCCCCTTGATCATGGGGTGGTGCAGGCCCGGCGGCAGGACGGCCGCCAATATATCCAGCTCGTAGGGGAGATGTCCAAAAAGCGAGCCGCACTCGAGTGTGAGAAGCTTTCCCCAAACGCTTTTATTTGGTACAGGCAGTGCGCGCTGGTAATTCAAAGCACCTGACATCGCCGACGCGTTTCGATTAACATCTTCTTCCTGGGTGTTATCGTCAGAAGGGTGCATGAAGGTCCACCAATCCCCCTACGTTTGGCATTATCGTGTGCCCCAATGGGCTGCATTAATTCCCACGTAGCCTTGTGGGAGTTGGAGTCCTCATAGTTCCTGAATGGATGCGCCCTCAATTCGTGCAGGTTTATAGCTCACACATGAGCCCCAGAGATCACTACTGCCATCAATCCATGCTCACACCCCCACACGGGAACTGTCATTTCTCGGGTTCCATGGCCCCCCTTGATCATGGGGTGGTGCAGGCCCGGCGGCAGGACGGCCGCCAATATATCCAGCTCGTAGGGGAGATGTCCAAAAAGCGAGCCGCACTCGAGTGTGAGAAGCTTTCCCCAAACGCTTTTATTTGGTACAGGCAGTGCGCGCTGGTAATTCAAAGCACCTGACATCGCCGACGCGTTTCGATTAACATCTTCTTCCTGGGCGTTATCGTCAGAAGGGTGCATGAAGGTCCACCAATCCCCCTACGTTTGGCATTATCGTGTGCCCCAATGGGCTGCAATAATTCCCACGTAGCCTTGTGGGAGCTGGAGTCCTCATAGTTCCTGAATGGATGCGCCCTCAATTCGTGCAGGTTTATAGCTCACACATGAGCCCCAGAGATCACTACTGCCATCAATCCATGCTCACACCCCTACACGGGAACTGTCATTTCTCGGGTTCCATGGCCCCACTTGATCATGGGGTGGTGCAGGCCCGGCGGCAGGACGGCCGCCAATATATCCAGCTCGTAGGGGAGATGTCCAAAAAGCGAGCCGCACTCGAGTGTGAGAAGCTTTCCCCAAACGCTTTTATTTGGTACAGGCAGTGCGCACTGGTAATTCAAAGCACCTGACATCGCCGACGCGTTTCGATTAACATCTTCTTCCTGGGCGTTATCGTCAGAAGGGTGCATGAAGGTCCACCAATCCCCCTACGTTTGGCATTATCGTGTGCCCCAATGGGCTGCATTAATTCCCACGTAGCCTTGTGGGAGTTGGAGTCCTCATAGTTCCTGAATGGATGCGCCCTCAATTCGTGCAGGTTTATAGCTCACACATGAGCCCCAGAGATCACTACTGCCATCAATCCATGCTCACACCCCCACACGGGAACTGTCATTTCTCGGGTTCCATGGCCCCCCTTGATCATGGGGTGGTGCAGGCCCGGCGGCAGGACAGCCGCCAATATATCCAGCTCGTAGGGGAGATGTCTAAAAAGCGAGCCGCACTCGAGTGTGAGAAGCTTTCCCCAAACGCTTTTATTTGGTACAGGCAGTGCGCGCTGGTAATTCAAAGCACCTGACATCGCCGACGCGTTTCGATTAACATCTTCTTCCTGGGCGTTATCATCAGAAGGGTGCATGAAGGTCCACCAATCCCCCTACGTTTGGCATTATCGTGTGCCCCAATGGGCTGCATTAATTCCCACGTAGCCTTGTGGGAGTTGGAGTCCTCAGAGTTCCTGAATGGATGCGCCCTCAATTCCTGCAGGTTTATAGCTCACACATGAGCCCCAGAGATCACTACTGCCATCAATCCATGCTCACGCCCCCACACGGGAACTGTCATTTCTCGGGTTCCATGGCCCCCCTTGATCATGGGGTGGTGCAGGCCTGGCGGCAGGACGGCCGCCAATATATCCAGCTCGTAGGGGAGATGTCCAAAAAGCGAGCCGCACTCGAGTGTGAGAAGCTGGATATATTGGCGGCCGTCCTGCCGCCGGGCCTGCACCACCCCATGATCAAGGGGGGCCATGGAACCCGAGAAATGACAGTTCCTGTGTGGGGGTGTGAGCATGGATTGATGGCAGTAGTGATCACTGGGGCTCATGTGTGAGCTATAAACCTGCACGAATTGAGGGCGCATCCATTCAGGAACTATGAGGACTCCAACTCCCACAAGGCTACGTGGGAATTAATGCAGCCCATTGGGGCACACTATAATGCCAAACGCAGGGGGATTGGTGGACCTACATGCACCCTTCTGACGATAACGCCCAGGAAGAAGATGTTAATCGAAACGCGTCGGCGATGTCAGGTGCTTTGAATTACCAGCGCGCACTGCCTGTACCAAATAAAAGCGTTTGGGGAAAGCTTCTCACACTCGAGTGCGGCTCGCTTTTTGGACATCTCCCCTACGAGCTGGATATATTGGCGGCCGTCCTGCCGCCGGGCCTGCACCACCCCATGATCAAGGGGGGCCATGGAACCCGAGAAATGACAGTTCCCGTGTGGGGGTGTGAGCATGGATTGATGGCAGTAGTGATCTCTGGGGCTCATGTGTGAGCTATAAACCTGCACGAATTGAGGGCGCATCCATTCAGGAACTATGAGGACTCCAACTCCCACAAGGCTACGTGGGAATTAATGCAGCCCATTGGGGCACACGATAATGCCAAACGCAGGGGGATTGGTGGACCTACATGCACCCTTCTGACGATAACGCCCAGGAAGAAGATGTTAATCGAAACGCGTCGGCGATGTCAGGTGCTTTGAATTACCAGCGCGCACTGCCTGTACCAAATAAAAGCGTTTGGGGAAAGCTTCTCACACTCGAGTGCGGCTCGCTTTTTGGACATCTCCCCTACGAGCTGGATATATTGGCGGCCGTCCTGCCGCCGGGCCTGCACCACCCCATGATCAAGGGGGGCCATGGAACCCGAGAAATGACAGTTCCCGTGTGGGGGTGTGAGCATGGATTGATGGCAGTAGTGATCTCTGGGGCTCATGTGTGAGCTATAAACCTGCATGAATTGAGGGCGCATCCATTCAGGAACTATGAGGACTCCAACTCCCACAAGGCTACGTGGGAATTAATGCAGCCCATTGGGGCACACGATAATGCCAAACGCAGGGGGATTGGTGGACCTACATGCACCCTTCTGACGATAACGCCCAGGAAGAAGATGTTAATCGAAACGCGTCGGCGATGTCAGGTGCTTTGAATTACCAGCGCGCACTGCCTGTACCAAATAAAAGCGTTTGGGGAAAGCTTCTCACACTCGAGTGCGGCTCGCTTTTTGGACATCTCCCCTACGAGCTGGATATATTGGCGGCCGTCCTGCCGCCGGGCCTGCACCACCCCATGATCAAGGGGGGCCATGGAACCCGTGAAATGACAGTTCCCGTGTGGGGGTGTGAGCATGGATTGATGGCAGTAGTGATCTCTGGGGCTCATGTGTGAGCTATAAACCTGCACGAATTGAGGGCGCATCCATTCAGGAACTATGAGGACTCCAACTCCCACAAGGCTACGTGGGAATTAATGCAGCCCATTGGGGCACACGATAATGCCAAACGCAGGGGGATTGGTGGACCTACATGCACCCTTCTGACGATAACGCCCAGGAAGAAGATGTTAATCGAAACGCGTCGGCGATGTCAGGTGCTTTGAATTACCAGCGCGCACTGCCTGCACCAAATAAAAGCGTTTGGGGAAAGCTTCTCACACTCGAGTGCGGCTCGCTTTTTGGACATCTCCCCTACGAGCTGGATATATTGGCGGCCGTCCTGCCGCCGGGCCTGCACCACCCCATGATCAAGGGGGGCCATGGAACCCGAGAAATGACAGTTCCCGTGTGGGGGTGTGAGCATGGATTGATGGCAATAGTGATCTCTGGGGCTCATGTGTGAGCTATAAACCTGCACGAATTGAGGGCGCATCCATTCAGGAACTATGAGGACTCCAACTCCCACAAGGCTACGTGGGAATTAATGCAGCCCATTGGGGCACACGATAATGCCAAACGCAGGGGGATTGGTGGACCTACATGCACCCTTCTGACGATAACGCCCAGGAAGAAGATGTTAATCGAAACGCGTCGGCGATGTCAGGTGCTTTGAATTACCAGCGCGCACTGCCTGTACCAAATAAAAGCGTTTGGGGAAAGCTTCTCACACTCGAGTGCGGCTCGCTTTTTGGACATCTCCCCTACGAGCTGGATATATTGGCGGCCGTCCTGCCGCCGGGCCTGCACCACCCCATGATCAAGGGGGGCCATGGAACCCGAGAAATGACAGTTCCCTTGTGGGGGTGTGAGCATGGATTGATGGCAGTAGTGATCTCTGGGGCTCATGTGTGAGCTATAAACCTGCACGAATTGAGGGTGCATCCATTCAGGAACTATGAGGACTCCAACTCCCACAAGGCTACGTGGGAATTAATGCAGCCCATTGGGGCACACGATAATGCCAAACGCAGGGGGATTGGTGGACCTACATGCACCCTTCTGACGATAACGCCCAGGAAGAAGATGTTAATCGAAACGCGTCGGCGATGTCAGGTGCTTTGAATTACCAGCGCGCACTGCCTGTACCAAATAAAAGCGTTTGGGGAAAGCTTCTCACACTCGAGTGCGGCTCGCTTTTTGGACATCTCCCCTACGAGCTGGATATATTGGCGGCCGTCCTGCCGCCGGGCCTGCACCACCCCATGATCAAGGGGGGCCATGGAACCCGAGAAATGACAATTCCCGTGTGGGGGTGTGAGCATGGATTGATGGCAGTAGTGATCTCTGGGGCTCATGTGTGAGCTATAAACCTGCACGAATTGAGGGCGCATCCATTCAGGAACTATGAGGACTCCAACTCCCACAAGGCTACGTGGGAATTAATGCAGCCCATTGGGGTACACGATAATGCCAAACGCAGGGGGATTGGTGGACCTACATGCACCCTTCTGACGATAACGCCCAGGAAGAAGATGTTAATCGAAACGCGTCGGCGATGTCAGGTGCTTTGAATTACCAGCGCGCACTGCCTGTACCAAATAAAAGCGTTTGGGGAAAGCTTCTCACACTCGAGTGCGGCTCGCTTTTTGGACATCTCCCCTACGAGCTGGATATATTGGCGGCCGTCCTGCCGCCGGGCCTGCACCACCCCATGATCAAGGGGGGCCATGGAACCCGAGAAATGACAGTTCCCGTGTGGGGGTGTGAGCATGGATTGATGACAGTAGTGATCTCTGGGGCTCATGTGTGAGCTATAAACCTGCACGAATTGAGGGCGCATCCATTCAGGAACTATGAGGACTCCAACTCCCACAAGGCTACGTGGGAATTAATGCAGCCCATTGGGGCACACGATAATGCCAAACGCAGGGGGATTGGTGGACCTACATGCACCCTTCTGACGATAACGCCCAGGAAGAAGATGTTAATCGAAACGCGTCGGCGATGTCAGGTGCTTTGAATTACCAGCGCACACTGCCTGTACCAAATAAAAGCGTTTGGGGAAAGCTTCTCACACTCGAGTGCGGCTCGCTTTTTGGACATCTCCCCTACGAGCTGGATATATATAGTTATACACACATATATATTTCCAAAGTAATGGAAACTGGGTCACAGAAATCACTCAAGCCCACTCGATCAATTTGCAGGTTGTTTATTTTCTGAACCGCAGAAAAGGACGACGCGTTTCGACCACGTCCGTGGTCTTGGTCACATGACCTCCGCCTCCATTGCAAGTTCTTTTAAAGGTACGTGCACATCGTAAAGATCATAGACAAAATAAATAAATGTTTATGGCACATAAATCATAATATTAAAAAGGGAAACAAAGCAGACATAAATGCTTGAAAATTACTGTGCAGTGATTTCATGCTGCAAGTGGTAAGACCTGTGGATGTGACAAGTGTGATAATTGTCGATCTAGTGAAAACAAAACACCGTGGTGGTGTTGTGTGATGCTGCAAATGTCTCTGTAGTACATTGCTCTGTGTAATAGATATGCATATCAGTCTGTTAAATGAACACTCAAATTCTCGAACTGCGTGAAATGGCTTACGCGTTTCGGCCGTAGCCTTCAACAGGGTCATAATATATATTCATACAACCAGGTTAGCTGATTCTACAGCCTCGTGTGACGGCGAGCCCACGGTGGGGTAGTGAAACCCTCCAATAACACTTCCTTTCCTTAGGTGGTCTCCATGTTACCTACAATAATAAAAACAGTGCAAGATCAGCCCCAATCTTATATACCTCATATTAAAAACAGCAAACTAACCGTTTCAGATTTACTCATTAATTATTTACCTATAGAAGAAAATATCTACCTAACAGAAGCAGTGTCATTCTCTTCTAAAACCCTTTACTTTAAAAAAAGAAGAATCTGTTTATCCTATGTGGACTGCTAATTATTTGTCTGTATTCAAACCCTCAGGGTGCATAGTTCCATATTTTATAATAATTTTGGACTCTAATCTACGTAATTCCTGAACTCTGTTGCCACCTCTCTCTGTTGTAGGAATCCTGTCAAGTACAACATTTTTTAGCAGTCTTGTATCTTTGTCATGTTGTTGTTTAAAATGTCTCGCTAAGGGTTATTGTTTATCCTTTTTTTTTTTTTTAAATTTTCAAAACCTTTATTTGAGAGAGTACATCAACAATACAGCCTCACGCCTACAACCCCTCGGGCCGGCCGCTGTCCATCACATTTCTAGCCATCATCTGTAAGGTACACAGCCATTTATCCGACAGCCCGGAGGCCCGGTGGCGAGAAGCAGTCACTCATCGCCCGCCTCAGTTCAGTTCTGTGCCTACTGAGCTCAGGGTCGTACCGGTACATTTATCTTTTATCTCGCATGTCTACCCTGTGCAGAGCCGGCAGAGTCCTTCTCATGGAAATCCGATCAGTAGTCCACTGGCACCTGGAAGGCACCTTCGCCATAGTTATGCAGGATACATAGCAGCGCTCTCCCCCTAGCCCGAGTGAACATGTCCTGCGGCAATATATTCTTCCGCAGCTCCCGCCACGGCGACCCCGGTATTGAGTCGCGAGGAAGTACCTCCCTGCAAGCCGTGCGTCCACAATCACCACCACCTAACCTCCCTCACATACCGGACCATCATGCTAGCGTTCCTCCTGCCACGGCCGCGTAAGGAGACCTCCCCTCCTCCACTCCTCGGGGGTCTCCGTACTGGTCAGTACACCAAGCCATCTCCGCAGCAGTGTCTCCCATCCCACGGCCGTACGGTCTTCCGTTAGAGGCATAGCCCACTCCGTCAACAGTCGCCCTACCCCAAGCCGGTCATCCCATTGAATCCAAATCACACTATCTCGCCCCGCACACAGCAGTCCCCAGGCTTACCCCGCCCGCCTCCCGAGTTCCGTCCAGCCCTGAAGTGCCCTCAGCCACTAAATATGCTCTGAGCGGGTCCCAAATATCCTTGGCCCTATTACGCACTGGTTGTGTTTCTGCATATAGTAGGTTCTGTTCCTGACAGTGTAGTAAGTCGGCAATCCACTCCTTAAACTTCGGGGCACGGCCCCTCCCCCACCGACAAGCGACTCTCCGTTTCGCCATCAAAAGTGCGATATCCCCAAATTTCCGATGCGCCTTGGGTAGCCTCATGGTATAGCCCAACAGCATCATGAGCGGGTCACAGTCAACCGTGTCTCCTATCATGGTCGTCAGCGCTTTGTGGACCTGTGTCCAGTATTCCGCCACCGCCGGACAAAGCCATGACAAGTGTAAAAAATCCGCCCCTCCATGTGACAACGCTCACACCTGTCATCTTCTGCCAAGCGAAACCGCAGCTTCCTCGCAGGCGTGTAATACATTCGCTGCAGGAACTTATAATGGATCATTCGTAACCTGCAGCTAGCTGCTATCTGCAAGGTCATCCCGCAGCAGTACGCCCATTGCGCCTCCGTTATGTCCCTCCCTAGATCCGCACTCCACTGCCGGAGCGCTCTGCATTCCCCGTCCCCACTATGCTCTCGAATACTTCGTTACAGGTGGGAGACCAGATGTTTGCCATCCTCTGACGTGAGTACTATTTGTAGAGGCAACACCACCGCAGGCTCCTCTGGGAAGTGCGGAAGGATGGCCCTCAGTCCCTGCCTCAGCCGAAGATAATAAAAGACCTCCAACGGGGTGTGCTGAACCCCATGGAACCACTGCTCCCTCGTCTTAAACCGCCCATCCAGGAAAAGGTCTCCCCAGGATCTAACCTCCAGACCAGCGCACATCTCCTGGAACCCCTTCTCCCGCAACAGGGATAGCTCTGGGTGATAAGCCAGTGGCAATTTTGGTGCGTATAAAAACGGGAGCGCAATTTTGTGGAAGATCCGCTGCCACGCATCCACCGTGCTCGTGACCGTTGCAGCCGGAGTGTCGAGCACCCCGGCCGGGCCGTAAATAATGCCCTTTAGTGGCAGCGGCCGAACAATCCAGTCCTCCACAGCCAGCTGCGGCATAAATGGCGTAGGCGCAAACCAGTGGTACGCAAAGTGGGCCTGGGCGCTAATGTAGTATGCCAGAAAATCAGGGACATCGAACCCCCCTGTCCCATAGGGCTGGGTAATAATGGACCATGCTAATCGAGGCTGCTTTCCAGCCCAGAACAATCTTATCAATTCTGTGCAGAGTGTACGGAAGAAAAAAGCACCCGGATAGTAAGGGATATTCTGGAACAGATATAAAAACCGAGGCAACACCACCATTTTAATAAGTGAGGCCCTCCCAGCCATGGTGAAAGGCAGGGAAATCCATCGTGTCACATCCTCTGTTAGCTTCGCGACAGCCGTACCATAATTTAAACGCACAGTCTCTTCCCGATTCTGAGATATCTGTATCCCCAAATACCGCAGATCGGTATCACACCACTCGAGTGGATAATCCAGTGGGAAGCGGCGCACCGCAGGGGTCAGGGGAAAGAACTGCGATTTCTGCCAGTTAATTTGTACCCCGGATATCCGGCCGAAAACCAAGAATTCCCGAAGCAATGGGTTGAGATGCGCCAGCGGATCCACCACATACAACGTCAAATCATCAGCATACAATGACACGTCTATCTGACGTTGGACGCATTTAAATGCGCTTGGCTTGTGCAGTTGGCGAACACGGCAGGCCAATGGCTCAATCGCAATAGCGAATAACAACGGGGACAATGGGCACCCCTGTCTCGTGCCTCTGGTCAATGAAATCGGGCGCGACATTTCCCCATTGATTAAGACTCTCGCTTTCGGGTCCGTATACAACAATCGCACCCAGGCAACAAATATTTTCGGAAACCCCATCCTATACAGAATAGCAAATAGATAGTTCCACTCCACGGAGTCAAATGCTTTGGTAGCATCGAGGAATACAGCAGCCACCGGCAACTCCGGCGCTATAGTATGCATAAGGGAGAAAAGTGTACGTAACTTATTGGCCGTGGATCGCCCCGGGATAAACCCGGATTGGTCTGGGAGGGCTATTTTGGGCATTAGTAGCGATAATCTATTGGCGAGCACCTTCGCCAATATTTTAGCGTCGCAGTTTAACAGTGAGAGCGGTCTATACGCACCGCAGTCGGTAGGGTCTTTGCCCGGTTTCAACAACGAGGTGATCAGCACCTCTCTCATGGACCCAGGCAACACTCCTACTTCCAGAGACTCCTCGTAGACCTCCTTGAGAACAGGGGTCATAATATCCACGTAGCTTTTATAAAATTCCGCCGGCAGCCCATCCAGGCCCGACGCCTTACCGTTGCTAAGAGACATAATGGCTTCCCGGATTTCGTCTAATTCGAACGGTGCCCCTAGAAACTGTCTGTGGTCATCACTCAACCAGCACAGTGCAATATTATCGAGAAACCCCCCAAAATCCACCTCGCTCACACTGCGTGCCGTGTATAGATCTTTATAATGTGCAGTGAATTGCTCCAAAATGCCCTTGGTATCCCGACTTATATCCCCTTCCGACGTGCGTAACTCCAATATGTGTGTATTGCATCGCGGCGGCAGAGTGACTTCCGCGAGCGCGCACCCTGGTCGCTCCCCCTCGCAGAACCTGCGAGCCTGCCAATATTTGCCACAAAATCGAGCCTCCCTATCCGCCTCTTTTTCATACTGTGTAAGACGTTCCCTGAATTCCGCATGGAGGGGGCCCATTGGCCCCTGACTCATCCTGGTCTCCAACCCTTTAAGTTCCTCTTCTAGTTTCGCAAGCGTTTTTCGTATGTTTTTCAAGACCCCAAAGCTCTTCGCAATATAGTAGCCCCTAACCGTCACTTTAAATGCCTCCCAGATGGTTTCCACACTATCCACCGAATCTTTATTGCGGGGAAAGAACTCTGCAATCTCCTCCCCCAGCTCTGCTTGAAATAAAGGGTCCAAAAGGGCCGTGGGCTGCATACGCCATCTTGCGGTCACCCCTCCATACCCCGGAAGTGCTATCTGAGCAAGGACCGGGCAATGATCCGAGTACGCCCGAGGTAGGTGCACAACCTTCCCCAAGTCCACCGCTATGCCTCGGGACACAAAACAATAATCCAATCTAGCCCAGGAGTTAGCAAACGCTGTATAATGCGTGCCCTCCCGCAACCCACCGTGTACAAGACGCCAGCTATCTATTAAGTGGCCTTCCTCCAAGATACCCGCCAGCGCATCTCGCGCTTTCTTATTGTAGTGAACACTACTATCCGATCTGTCTAATCCAGGGGCCAGTGCCACATTAAAATTGCCTCCCCATAAAATGTGCATAGAGCCAATGTGGAGCATCTGTCCCCATAACTGCGCGAAAAACATCGGCGAGTCGACATTGGGGCCGTAGCAGTTCACAATCGTGATGGTGTCAGTGCCCAGCCTACCCCAGAGCATCACAAACCTTCCCTCCGTGTCCACGCGCTCACCAAGCTTCACAAAAGGTACAGTCTTTTTGATCCAAATCGCAACCCCCCTAGCATACCCTGAGTAGGACGAAAAACTGCGTACCCCCGCCCATCTACCAGCCAGCGTACAGTGCGATCGGGGGGCAAGATGTGTCTCCTGCAACAGTGCGATCTGTACATGGTGCTGTTCTAGATAAGCCAACACTTTTCTGCATTTTCTAGCGTCATTTACGCCCCGAACATTCCACGATAGCACCGTGAGCCGTTCTCTCCTGGTCGTCTCAGTCATCGCTCGGTCCACACCCATTCTCCCGACAGCATCTCGACTCCCAGCCCCTCATCTTCACATGCATTTGTGTAATCATCCAATCACACCCCCGCAGCATCAGCAGCAGCCCCAAATGGGCAAGCAGCACAGGTATCTTCAACCACTCCGTCCCAAGTACTCTCCACGAACAACATACTCCCTTCACCCCCAACCCTCCCTCCCCCAACCTCAAACTCCGAACATACCCCTCCCCAACGTCCCCCCCCCACTCTCCCCCCACCCACTGAAGCAAACCCCAACCTGCCAGCCATGTCCCCTCCCCATCCCTCCCCCAAATACCCCCTGAACAAGGGCGAAAACAGTCCCCATAGCTCCCCATGAGTTCTCGGGTATTTCCCTTCGGGGAATCCGCCTAGGTGGCATCACTAATTCCCCCTCATCTACTCCAGTCTACCACCAATATGGCAGTCGGACTCGAGGACCCAGAGGGGGTGTCCGGCGTTATAAGCTTTGGCAACCCTAGCATGCCATCCCAACCTCACCGCAGTTCACAACTTATGGAGGAAACACATCTATATTATCCACAAACATCTCGTGCAAAAAACTGCAACCCTCTCCATGGTCCCCCCCATGCCTCCCCTCCCCGCAGCCCTGAAGAGGGATACGGAGTACCCAGTCCAATGCTGTGCCTGCTTCAAGTGGTTCAACAGTTCACTTACTCGCCCCCAGAGGATAGTGTAGATTGTTCATCTGCTCTACTTACAGTTCACCGTCCAGCCTCTCTCCGGGCAGCGGTGCCTGCTCATCGTCCACTTCCGCACCTGATTTGTGGGCGCGTTTGTAGTGTTTGAGGAAGTCCTCCACCTGCTGCGGAGTCGTGAAAAACCGCTGACAGCCTTGGTATGTGACCCGCAGTTTCGCTGGGTAGAGTAGTGCGTAGTCTAGTTGCAGTGCCCGCAGCTTGGCCTTCACCGCCATGAATTTCCTGCGCTCCTCCTGGACTATCGGTGTGAAATCCGGAAACAGCGTGAATGAATTGCCCTCATACGAGAGAGACCGGGTGCCCCTCGCTGCTTTCAGGGCCGCATCTCGATCTCGGTAGTTTAGTAACCGGGCAATGATGGGCCTGGGAGTCGCTCCTGGTTTCAGTCTAGGGCCCAGGGAGCGGTGTGCCCGCTCCACTATAAAGTGAGGAGAGAACACTTCCGAGCCAATCGCTGTGCGTAGCATCCCTTCCACAGACTCCTCCATTTTGCCCACATTGGTCGTCTCCGGTATCCCTATGATGCGAACGTTGTTGCGCCTGCTTCTCGCCTCCAAATCCTCGTTCTTGGACGCTATGATGCGCAGCAGGTTATCCATTCTGGTAAGCTGCGAGGTGTGCTGCGAAACAGTGTCCTCTGCGTCCGATATCCGTTGTTCCGCACCCTTTAGACGCTCCTCGTGCGCATCTAATTTATGCACTACGGCATCCATTCTCGACGATATCCTATCCACTTTGTCAACGATCATCGCGAATCCCTGGCGCATCTCGCGCAGCACCTCCTGCAGGTCCGCCGACGCAGCCGAGGAGTCCCCTGCAGCTCCATTCACTCCAGTCGGGACTTGCGGCGCTTCCGAAGGTTTAGTCCCCTTTCTGCCGGTCTCAAACGACAGTTTGGGCTGTCTCACGTCCGTCTTACCCATCACGATCTGCCGGCAGGGTAGGCCGCCACTCCGGCCACTCGACAGTCCCCTCCGCCTAAGGTCCAGGCCCGCCTCGATCAGAAGACTCGTGCAAGGGGAAGACGGGGGTAGCTCGTCAGCGCCGGAACCAACCCCCCGATGTGTCCCCGCGTCTGGCCACAGCTTTCCCCGGACGACAGCAACACCAGTGCCCAGGCCGGTCCAGTCGATGGCCCCCACCAGTGACCTCGCACGTAGCGCAGGTTCTCCTCCCGAGGCAGGGTATGTGGTCCGCCACTGCTGCTCCCCTTCGCGCCAATACCCAGCTCCAGCAGGTAGGCAGTCCCATGCAGCGGGATATGCCGTGCAGGCGGCCTCCAAGGGCCCACAGCCCTCCTGTCCCAGCAAGCGGCTC
Source organism: Triturus cristatus (assembly GCF_964204655.1). Classification (NCBI taxonomy): domain Eukaryota; kingdom Metazoa; phylum Chordata; class Amphibia; order Caudata; family Salamandridae; genus Triturus; species Triturus cristatus. The sequence goes on along the minus strand of NC_140584.1, from coordinate 596,057,809 downwards.
CCCCTCACCGGCCGTCCAGCCCGGGCAGAGACGTCCCGTAGGTGGCCAGCGCTGCCCCCCGATCCCCCCCCGGCAGCGAAGCGGACGTCAGCGGTACCTTCCACCGCCTACGCGGTCTCCGTCTTGGCCTCTGTGCGACGCTGCAGGCCCGCCCGATGGGTGAGCCGGAGTGGGGCCCCTGCGCAGCCCACCCGGTCCTGCTGCCAGCGTCCGCGTCTCCCCCGCAGCTCGCAGTCAGCCGAGGAGCTCTCAGCCGCCACCTCCAGCTAGTCCTCCGCTGCTATGTCTCCGATGGGGGGGGGGGAACAGGGTCTCTCCCCGTCTCTCCGGCAGCGTCTCTGACCCGGGGGGGGCGGGGGCTCGCGCCGTTCTCCTCACCAGCGCCGGCTTTCGGAGTCCGTTTCGCGCCTCTCGTCCGTCAGCGGCCTGCGGCAGTTATTGCAGCCCGATCTCGCCTAGAAGGCGTCCCCCAGCAGGCCGGTTCCTGTCCTCCAGCCGCACAGGTCGCAGGGGCTTCCGAAGCTCGTATCTTCCCCGCTGTAGTGGCTAGCAAGCCAGGACTTGGACAGCCAGCACCGGACCTCTCAGGGAAGCGATGGGTGTGATTGCAGCCTTCTAGGTCGCCATTTAAGGAGTTTATGAAGGATAAATGTCGCCGGACTGCGGGAGCCTTACACGAAGGCGACCATTCGCTAGTGCGCCACCTAGCGTCCCCCGGTTATTGTTTATCCTTGTTTGTGATAGCTCATAAATGTTCTAAGACCCTTTCCTTAGCTTTATTGATTGTGCTGCCAATGTAGAATAGATTGTGCAGCATTGTAGAATAGTAAGCATGGACAACTTAATGCATAAACAGAAAAATCAGAATTACAAGTGAGGTGTTTTATGATTAAATACATTTTTTTGTCTTAGATAGTTGTATTTGCTTACAGCTTGTACTATATTTACAGGCTTTGCACTCTCCAAAAACATAAAAGCCTTGTATATCATTAGTGCTGCTTTTTGACTGCACAAGGCTGTTACTCAGGACATCCTTTCATGGGGTGCATCTTCTAAATGTTACCTGAGGTTTGCCTCCTATGGATTTAGACAATATCTCATCGGTTTTGAGGACTTGCCAAAATTTACTAAGGCTTTTCTTAAACTCCCATGGCTGGGTGCTAAATGCAGTTCTAAATCTCGTTGATTGATCGTTCATCTCTTTTTAGCTCCAGGAATCAGTAGATCTTCCCTTTTAACTTCTATCACTTTCATACATGCCTGCGAAATCACCTTCGATGAATACCCTCTTTCCTTAAATCTCTGTTTTATCTTTAGCATTTCTTTCCGAAATGATTCCTTCGAGCTACAAGCTCATTAAAACTTGAATTAATCATGGAAATCATGTTAAAACAAGCTCAAGATGAATGTATGTAGTAAATGGTATGCCATTGGTAACATGAACAACAATGTTATAAGACGGCCGCCGCAGGTATTTTCAAATGAACTCCATGTAGCCCTACTTTTATAGTGGTGGGGTAATCAAAAGTATTTACGTATTAAATGGGCAAACGTAACTGATCCGTGAGCAACGAGCTGTGAGCTCCAAAACGTGTCAGGCTTTTTTTGCTACTTTGAATAAATAAACAGGCAGAAGGAATTGAGCCGTGGACCGGCTCTTCATATATTGGAGGAGGGTAGTATTGGTGTTATATATATCTATATATACATATGTCTACATATATATATATATATTATCTACTGGTGGTCGCCAGTAGATAGTTATAGTTAGGACGGTGTTTCCATAGGAAATCTGAACATTCTATTTTGAAGAACTTTGGCGCCGGTTGACGGATCCTCGCTAAATTTTCAAAACTAATGGGGCGCTCCACTCAGCTCCTACCCTGGAAGTCTCGGGGTGATTCGTCAAGCGGGGGCTGAGAAAAAAGGGGGGTCCCAAAACGCGTTTTCCCCATGCATTTTCCCATAGGACCTTTAGTCGAAGGTACAGCCCGAACGGCTGAACAGAATTAATTGAAATTTGGCAAAGAGGTAGTCCTCAGGTCAGGGATGTGCCTTTTGCATATATGGTGTCAATCTGTTCAGTAGTTCCTGAGAAAATTGCAGTTAAAAGTACATAAATATCTATAGGCGCGCACCGTGCGCACACGGTGCCGTGCGCGAGCGTAATTCTGATTGGTGGTTACATGTCAATCAACATTCGAATCGGTCGAAATCAGGAAGTGTTGTCTGCCATTTTGTGTGTGGCAGTGAAAAAGAAAGGTGGAGAACGTGAAAAAGGGGGCAGGGTACAGAGTTCCTGACCCCCTACCTTTTGTCAGGGGGTCCCTGAAGGACCATGAAGGGTGAAAAAAACATTATTTTTTTAAATCGGGGATTGCGCGCACGGTGCGCACACGGTGCACGCACCTTCGCGAGGTGCATGCACGGTGCGCGCACGTCGGAAAAAAACTCATAAAAAAAATAGAATTAAAAATCAATTATAAGTGTTTAGATGTTAGGTGGCTCTAAAAAGAGCTGTTGTGTTAATTGAGGAACAGAGGAACAAAAAAATGACAAAAATTATAGGGTGCCGCACGTGTGCTGCTGTATCTTGCTCTCTATTAGGGGAATGCTGGTGTCCCCATAAGAGAGAAGAGCATTGCATGCATTGCACCGTATATGCACCCTCTTAAACAGAGCGTGTATATCCAGAGGAACAGAAGCAGGTGAAGCTGCTGCCGCAGATGAAGTGCTCGGCTGAGCTGCCGATGATGTGCTCGGCTGAGCTGCTGCGGATGTGCTCAGCTGAGCTGCTGGAGGGTTTTCTCTAGCAGCTCGAGCATAAGCCACAGGATGCACATCTCTAACGTGCCTGATCATAGTGAAGATACTAAAAGAGTATTTCTTTTTAGGATCTCCTCTTGATAAGACACCATTACAAATAGTGCAGGTGACTTTTGGAGCATTCACCTTCTTCTGCCCCTCTGGAAAAGTAAAAAATTGCCATATAAAAGAGTTTTTCTGTTTCCTCTGTCTCTGTGGCACAAGGGTCTCCTGCTCACTCCCAGAAGATGACTGTTGCTCTGCCATTCTCAAGTACTGGAGTACTGGAAAAGCTGCTCAGCTCCTTCTCCCAGGGAATCAGAAGTAATAATGAGGGGAGTGGGTGTAGTGTTGGAAGTTTCTGGAACTGAAACTACTATAAACCAATGAAAAGTGTTGTTTCTAAATCACATGACTTGCCGCGCGCGCACCGTGCACGCACGTTGCGCGCACAGAGCACGCGCGCATGCGCGTACGGAGCACGCGCACGGAGCACGCGCACATGCGCGTACGCGCACGGAGCACGCACGCATGCGCGTACGGAGCACGCGCACATGCGCGTACGCCCACGGAGCACGCACGCATGTGCGTACGGAGCACGCACGCATGCGTGTACGCACACGGAGCACGCACGCATGCGCGTACGGAGGACGTGCGTACAGAGCACGCGCACATGCGCGTACGGAGCACGCGCGACGTACGCATGCGCACGTGGAGCACGTACGCATGCGCACACGGAGCACGTACGCATGCGTGCACCGTGCGCGCACCGTGCGCGCACTGTGCATGCACGGTCAAAAACACTTAAAAAAAAAATAATAATTAAAACTGTTTATAAGTTTATAGAAGTTAATAGCTGTTCAACTCTATCCAAATAAAAAAAAACTGAGCCATTCCATATTACAGGATAAAGTTAATCTATAATTATATATATAGGTAGCTTATTGTAAAATAAATATTTAAAAAATATAATAATACATTCATAAATTAGCATTTAGAAAACCTTGCAAATTCACTTAAAAAACCATGGGTTTCACACACGTTATAGTTAGGAATTAGCATTTAAAAAACCTTGCAAATTCACTAAAAAAAACATAGGTTTCACACACGTTATAGTTAGGAATTAGCACTTAAAAAACCTTGCAAATTCACTGAAAAAACCATAGGTTTCACACACGTTATAGTTAGGAATTAGCATTTAAAAAACCTTGCAAATTCACTGAAAAAACCATAGGTTTCACACATGTTATAGTTAGCTGGACATTTCACTCGTAAAAAAACAATGAAATTCCCCCTTTATAGTTAGTTCAGCTAACTATAACTCGCGCGCCCGCAATCCACTGCTGATGAGGTCACATATTACATCACTCATGACATGGTCAGTGACATCACTCATGACATCACTGATGACATCTCAAATGACATCACTGATGACATCACTGATGACGTCATCCAGTGAATGTGTGTTTTTCTGAAAATTACATATGTTTTATATATGTATATCTCAAGGTCGATGGAAGAATAAATAGGTATATAAGTGTCTAAATGGATGATTTGTTTTTGAAAAATTGATTGTATAACTGACTGATTAAGTGTATCTTAGTGAATACATGGCTTAGTGAGTAATGTTTAAATATGTAAATATCTGTATCAGTCTCTCACATTGTGTATAAGTGGCTGCATGGGTTGGTGAGTGTCTATATAGGTTATTAGTTGGTTTTTTGAGTATTAGTATGAGTGTCTGTATGGCTCCGTGGGGGGTATTACGTAGTGCATAGGTGCATGAATGAGTGACTCACTGTTTGTATGTGTTGAAGACAGCATGTGTGCAGGACTGTATGGGTGGATGAGTGTGTGCATGGTTGTGTTAGTGAGTGAATGACTGTCTCAATAGTGTCTTTATGAGTAACTACATATGTTTTAAACTAGTACATGTGACTATTGGTGTATATAAGTGAGTATATGTGAGAGTGAGAGATTGAAAGAGTTCCTGTATGAATTAGTAGGTGTTTCTATAAGTGATTGTTTACAAGACTAAGTATGTGTAAGTTTCTGTAGAAGTAAGTGTGGTGGTGTGTGTACAACTGTATATGCAAGTAAATGGATGTTTGATTCTTTATTAGCATGAGTGACTATGTGTGTGAGTAATGCTATGGATGAGTGGCGTTGTGTAACAGGATGTATAGGTGTATGAGTACATATGATGAGTGAGTACATGTATGAGTGACTGTATAGGACTGTTGGTGAATGAGTGGATGTGTATGTGGATCTTAGAATTACTGAATAGGTTGTTGTAACTGGTATTGGTATGTCCATTGTTTTGAAAATTTTAGTTTCTATTTTTGAATGTGTGTATCAAAGGTTATATTAGGGGGAGAGGAGGTCTGCCACTCTATCACAAGGATGATGTCATCAGTGATGTCATCAGTGATGTCATCAGTGATGTCACTGACCATGTCATGAGTGATGTAATATGTGACGTCATCAGCAGTGCATTGCGGGCGCGCAAGTTATAGTTAGCTGAACTAACTATAACTGGGGAATTTCAATGGTTTTGTACGAGTGAAAAGTCCAGCTAACTATAACGCCCCTGAAACCTATGGTTTTTTCTTTGAATTTCTAAGGTTTTTTAAATGCTAATTCCTAAATATAACGTGCCTGAAACCTATGTTTTTTTCAGTGAATTTCAAAGGTTTTTTAAATGCTAATTTCTAACTATGCCTACAGAGATAGGACATGTGAAGAAAGAAGAAAAAACACACAGAAAGAAAAAAAAGAAATGCAGAAAGAAGCAACAGAAGTCCTCAAAGACAAAGAAAAGTGCAGGAAGAAGGATAACGTGCAGAAAGAACAAACAGAAGAGCAGAAAGAAGCCTTGTTGCAAAATCATCCTGTACCCTCAACTTTTTCAGACGGATACTGGTGGTAACTGAGTCTGACTAACCAGTCCTAGAGCCAGTGCTATGTTAAAAGACACTCATAATACAGTGAAAACACCTACATACACTAGGGAACACTATGCGTTGGGGTCCCCCTGTGATCAGCATGACCTCCTCTGTAAGCCCCTAGTATATAATAGGGCAGGGGATTAAAACTACCTCTTAAAATGCGCCACAGGGCGTCTTTGCACACGTCACCTCAGGCCCCGTCCCCTCACCACTGTGTAAACACTCCCTGTGGCTGTTTCTAGTTGGGAGATTAAGTTCATTTGAATCCTGAGGGTCCCTAGGGTCCAACTAGCCCACTAGGTACCGCCAGTTAGCACCACAGAGCTGCGTTGCAGAGAGGTGTAAAAAGTGGCACGGCCTTGACCACCTCTCTGCAACGCAGCTCAGTGGCGCTTACTGGAAGCACCTGGTGGGCTAGTTGGCCCCCAGGGTCCCTCAGGATTGAAGGGGAATTATTTCCCCAACTTAAAACGTGCCACAGGGCTTGTTTGCACACGTTAACTCAGGCCCCATCCCCTCCCTTCACCACTGTGTAAACACGCCCTGTGACCGTTTTTAGTTGGGAGATTAAGTTCATTTGAATCCTGAGGGTCCATAGGGTCCAACTAGCCCACTAGGTACCTCCAGTAAGTGCCACAGAGCTACGTTGCAGAGAGGTGTAAAAAGTGGCATGGCCTGGACCACCTCTCTGCAACGCAGCTCAGTGGCGCTTACTGGAAGCACCTGGTGGGCTAGTTGGCCCCCAGGGTCCCTCAGGATTGAAGGGGAATTATTTTCCCAACTTAAAACGCGCCATAGGGCGTGTTTGCACACGTCACCTCAGGCCCCGTCCCCTCCCTTCCCCACTGTGTAAACACGCCCTGTGGCCGTTTTTTAAGTTGGGAGATTAAGTCCCCTAGAATCCAGAGGGTCCCTAGGGGCAAAATAGCCCACTAGGTATGTCCAGTAAGCGCCATTGCAGAGAGGTGTAAAAAGGGGCACGGCCTGCACCACCTCTCTGCAATGCAGAGCAGTGGCGCTTACTGGAAGCACCTGGTGGGCTAGTTGGCCCCCAGGGTCCCTCAGGATTGAAAGGGAATTATTTCCCCAACTTAAAACGCGCCACAGGGCGTGTTTGCACACGTCACCTCAGGCCCCGTCCCCTCCCTTCACCACTGTGTAAACGTGCCCTGTGGCCGTTCTACGTTGAGAGATTAAGTCCCCTTGAATCCTAAGGGTCCCTAGGGTCAAACTAGCCCACTAGGTACCTCCAGTAAGCGCCACAGAGCTGCGTTGCATAGAGGTGTAAAAAGGGGCATGGCCTCAGAACACCTGTCTGCAACGCAGCTCCCTGGCGCATACTGGAGATACTTGTTGGGCTAGTTGGCCCTCAGGGACCCTCAGTATTGAAGAGGAATTAATTCCCCAACTTACAACTGGCCAGGGGGCGCATTTGCAGAGTGCTGCAAGGAGGGGGCGTGGCCTCTGGCGCAATGCCGGTCTTTTATTTATTTTATTTTTTTAAGAAGGAGGGCTGTGTGGCCCCCCTTCTTTTTCTAATTTATTGGCCCTGGGGACCCCATCCCCCAGGCCCTGCACGGTAATTTTTTTTGTTGAAAAAAATTAATTTGGCCCTCCCAAGGCCTTAATCGGCCCAGGGACCCCAACCCCCGGGTCATGGCCTTTTTTTTTTTTTATTCTTTAGGAGGGGGGCTGCGTTGCCCCCCTCCTCAGGCCACTTATGGCTCCGGGGACCCCATCCCCCGGGGCCGGCCTTTGTTTTTTATTATTTAAATAAATATCTATTTATAGAAACACCTAGGACATGCTGGACAAACCGTATGTACCTATCACCATGACGATTTGCGTGATATTCATTAAAAGGCGACTATGCATACAATGAATTCACGTGGAATGTATTTACACCGCTAGTGAAGCTCTGATGTGTCTGACGCCCTACCGTGCCTAATCCCAGCGCCCCCGCCGGTGGGTACTCTCCAAGTAGACACCCTTGTTGTTTATTTATACAATCATGGGTAGCTATTGACGGGAACATTTAATACACACGCACACCAAGCCATTCAAAGGGGATTCAACAAAAATTTGACCAAACTATGCAAGAAACCCCCCTCACGGTTAATAAAACACACATCCACCGCCGGATGTGTAATACTTTATATTTTACTCTCTGGAAAGGAGACGAACCTCACTTGAGAGTCACAGCGTGCTCCTGGCTAAGCCCAATGCTGTTATATCCACCAGTGCCCGCCGAGTGCCACACACCTCTGTGTTGTATTCCACCAGCTAGTGCGTATGCTATGACACTCTCTAGCCCATGTGCACTATAACACCACCCCGTGAATATGTCATGCCACACTTGCCTTCGCACGGGTTATATTGCCCCATCTCACGTGCCTTCCGCGATGCCTATGTTATAACGCACAGCACTATGCCATACATATTACAATCTGGGATCCATATCTTTGTCACAGTGCATATGCAACGTTACACTCCCCATTACATATTTTATATTACAACTTTAGAGACTAGTTAGGTTACACAACACTGCCCTGTGCATATTACACTCCAAGGCGCATATCGCATAGCACGCGCTAGTGCCTGTGCTATCTTGCGCTCTCCAATGAATCTGTCATTGCGCACAATGTATTGCATATTATATTTCACGCCCGGTTCATCTTATATCACACTTTTCGGCGCATAGTTTATACCATATACTATATCTAGTTTTCATTTTCAATCGTGCTCTCAGGACTATGTTCTATATAACACTGCGTCCACCTACCCTTTTCATGGGTATTACATTTTGCGATGGGGGGTGGAGGGTCAGGGGGTGTTTCTGCCAAGTGAGCCCAGAGTCACAGTCACAAACGTCCTCTTCTTCCTGAATAAAAGTGAGATTATGCTGCATACTTGTTCATATTTTAAATAGTTCGCACAGACACATATTTTAAAAACAATAAAGTTCCTAATACCCACCTTCTCTGAACAGTTAGCTTATTGCCCCATCCACCTCCTCCCTATCCTCTGTTGTCTGAATCCATGGACTAGCCTCCTCCCTCCTGCCATGCATGGTCTGATGTGCTGCCACTGCCCTCCATTTAGCATGATGTACCAGTCCACTCCTCCTGCCCTCCATTGCCCAATTCTATGGCCCATCATTGACCTCCTGCTTAGCCTCTGCGCTTAGCTTGCTGCCCCTATTCTCCTTCCCCCTGCCCTCCGATGTCTTTGTGCATGCCCCTGCTCCATCCTTTTTGCCCACCATGTTACATGGACCTGCCACTCCTATCTACTCTGAGTGTTCTGTTGAGCTGCCACTCCCCTCCCACCTGCCTAGCATTGTCAGATGACTGTAACCTGTCCCTGCCACCTCCACCCTGCCTGTCCACATGCCATGCCCCTATCCCCTTCCTCCTTTCCTCTATGGACCATTTTACTGCCACACCCTTCTGCCCTCCCTGGTCTGTTGTGCTGCAACTGCTCCTCCTGCCTGCCCCGCGTGGTCTGTTGTGAGGCCCCTTCCCCTGAACTCTCTTGTCTGTGCCCAGGCCCTGACCCTCCCTTTTATCCTCCATGGTCCTTTGTGCATTCCCCTGCACACTCCTTCTTGCCCATCATAGCCATTGTGCTGCCACTAACCCTCCCGCTTGCCATGCATGGTCTTCTGTGCTGCCATGGCCCCTCCCACCTTCCCTGTGTGGTCAGCTAGCTGCCCCTGACCCCCTCCCACCTTCCCTCCATGGTCTGTGTGTATGCCATCATAGTCTCATTGTTGCTCTCCATGGTGTGTCTTGTTTCTAGTGCCCATCCTGTCTGACCTCCATGGTCATCTTGCTGCTCCTGCCTTGCCCCCTTGCCCCCAGCCCTTTGTTTCCATGTGCAGACCCCTATTCCCTCCCTCCTGGCTTGTCTGTTCCATTGTAATGCCCCTGATCCGTCCCTCCTGCCCTTTATGGTCTGTTATACTGCAGCTTTCTCTCCTGTCTGTCCATTATGGTCAGCTAGCTACCATTGCCTCTTTCTCCTCTGTTCTCTGTTGTCCATGTGCATGGTCATGTCCCCTCCCTATTGCTTTCTATGGATTGTTGTGCTGCACTCCCGTCCTGCATGCCCTGTGTGGTGTATTGTGCTGCTGCAAACCCTGATGCCTGCCCTGTAGGGTCAGTTTGGTGCACCTCTCCATGTCCCTCCTGTCCTCTGTTATCCGAATCCATGTCCCTACCCCAATTCCTCCTGCCTACCATGATCCAATGTACCATACTTGCGAACATTTTGAACTTGGTAAGAGGGAGATTTTGAAAAAAAACTGGGGTATTGATTTTCCCCTTTGAGTTACATTGAAAAAGAGGAGATTGTAGACAGGAGACAGATCAAATAAAGCCCATTTGAGCTTGAAAACATTGGACATTTCCTGGCTGAAACGGGTCTGTTGGCATGTATGGTTGTACTGCCACTGCCCCTTCCTTCTGCCCACAATGGTCTATTATATTGCCACAGCCTCTCTTGCCAGTCCTGTATTGTTGGTTTGTTGCCCCTGCCCCCCTTTCCACCGCCCTCCATAGTCTGTTGTGCTGCCACTGCGCTTTCTGCCTGCCCAGTGTGGTCAAATTGTTGCCTCTGCACTCTCCTACCTGCCTTCAAGTTTCAGAGTCCGTGCCCCTGGCCTCTGCCTCTCAACAGTATCCCAATGAACAACTAGATTGCTAACATTCTATATTTATTACAAGTGTGGAACGCCTGATGTCATCTTGATGTGATCAAAACTGTAATACCTAGAGCATTTCCTTTAGAAATTACATATATGAGAGGGTCTTATTTGCATCAAAATTATGGTTAGTGCTCTAAAAAACTAAAATGAGGACATATTTTCTGAGTTTTCAAATAGCGGCAAATAACTTTTAAATTATTTGTAATCTTTATGTTTTTTTATCCAGTTGACTACTTGATTAAATGTTGCACCTAGGGGAGAGGATGTGGTGTTACTTCCAGAGCTGCAGACTTTGCAACTGGGGAACCACGTTGGAGTTTCTGCTTCAGCTCAACATTCTACGATTCTGGTCAAATCACTTAATCTCCCCATGTCTACAACCAAAATGAATTTGATCTTGTGTCATTTAACCAATGCTCATGTAAAGCACTCCAATACCTGACAAGTCTGCACTATATAAAACTGCAAATACACAACAAATAAGTGTTTTGCACACTTCTGTCATTGGGCTACATGTGGGCTACATCTGGGTGATATTTGTGCTGCATTTGGCCTCTTTTGTCTCTGGTGGCCATCTTGGGAGATTTATTTGTTATGAAGTTTTCTAATTTCCTCATTTACTGCAGTCTTTTTAGTAGCAAATGCGTTCAGTTTTTTACTTTGATTCCATCAAGAAGGTATTCAGATATGTCACACATTTGCCATAAATTCTGAATGTTAGCACTCTAGTTGCTCATTAGATCACTGTAGTAAAGCTACTGCTCACCAGGGAAGTCTGCTGCTGGTATTAAAAGTGCATGTTTCAGTCTACATATCAGAATTTTTTCATGAAATAGAAGAGGATTTGAGAAGTCACTCAAAATGTGCCCTAATTTTCCTTTCTTCAGCACTAATCATAATTTCTATGGCAAAATGAACCCCCTCATTGTGTTCCTTTTTAAATTAAATGTTTTAAGTGTTACCAGTTTATTCCAATCAAGATGGCTTCAGGTGTGCCACACTTTTGTCATAAGTAAGACAGTAAGCGCTCTAGTTGTTCTTAAGAACACTCCGGGACATTCTGTCATTGGGCTATACTTGAGCTATATCTGGGTGATATTTGGGCTACATTTGTGCTCTTTTGTCTCTGGTGGCCATCTTGGAAAATTTATTTGTTATGAAGTTTCCTAATTTCCTCATTTACTGCAGTCTCCTCAGTAGGAAATACTTTGTTTTTTATTTTGGTTCCATCAAGAAGGCATTCAGATGTGTCACACATTTGCCATAAATTCTGAATGTTAGCACTCTAGTTGCTCATTAGATCACTGTAGTAAAGCTACTGCTCACCAGGGAAGTCTGCTGTTGGTATTCAAAGTGCATGTTTCAGTCTGCATGTCAGAATTTTTTTATGAAATAGAAGAGGACTTGAGAAGTCAATATGTGCCCTAATTTTTCTTTCTGCAGCACTAATCATAATTTCTATGGCAAAATGAACCCCCTCATTTTGTTCCTTTGTAAATTAAATGTTTTAAGTGTTACCACTTTATTCCAATCAAGATGGCTTCAGGTGTGGCATACTTTTGTCATAAGTAAGACTGTTAGCGCTCTTGTTGTTCGTTAGAACACTCTGGGACATTCTGTCATTGGGCTATACTTCTGGCTACATCTGGGTGACATTTGGGCTACATTTGGGCTCTTTTGTCTCTGGTGGCCATTTTGGGAGACTTATTTGTTATGAAGTTTCCTAATTTCCTCATTTACTGCAGTCTCCTCAGTAGGAAATACTTTCAGTTTTTTACTTTGATTCCATCAAGAAGGCATTCAGATGTGTCACACATTTGCCATAAATTCAGAATGTTAGCACTCTAGTTGCTTATTAGATCACTGTAGTAAAGCTACAGCTCACCAGGGAAGTCTGCTGCTGGTATTGAAGGTGCATGTTTCAGTCTGCATGTCAGAAGTTTTTTAATGAAATAGAAGAGGATTTGAGAAGTCACTCAAAATGTGCCCTATTTTGTCTTTCTGCAGCACTAATCATACTTTCTATGGCAAAATTAACCCCCTCATTTTTTTCCTTTTTAAATTAAATGTTTTAAGAGTTACCACTTTATTCCAATCAAGATGGCTTCAGGTGTGCAATACGTTTGTCATAAGTAGGACTGTTGGCGCTCTAGTTGTTCTTTAGAACACTCCGGGAAGCTGCAGTAGAACACAAAGGAATCAACTGACAGTCTCTGCCCTTGTTGGATGTACATGTTTTACTGAGAATGTCAGACTTCATTCTCACATGACTGAGAAAGATAATGTGAATTTACAGAAAATATGCTCTCAGTTTAGCTTATAGATCACCTTCCAAACCTCTGTGGGAAAAGCATGAGAAAATAGTTTTCTCTCAAACATGATTCATGATATCACAGCAGAAGGCTTTTTCACATGGTAAAATCACCTTAGAACACACCACAATTCCTAAAATGAGTATGGTACCATCAACAAATGATTTATAATGTAACTAAAGTCTTAAAACCTTCTATTAACTGCAATGCTTTTTAATGAGGTGCTATCATGTATATTGGTCCCAAGATGGCTACCAATACTTCTTGGATGAAGTACTGACAGCCAATCAGATCTCACGATGAGATGTGTGGTTAGGCTCCACCCAGATATATCTATCTTTTTAACTCTAATTTTCTCAGGAACTACTGACCGGATTTACACTATTTAAGCAAAAGGCACGAGTCTGAACTGAGGACTACCTCTTTGCCAAATTTGGTGTAATTCCGTTCAGGAGTTCGGGCTGTAGCTGCGTCAACAGGTCCTATGGAAAAAACGTGTTTTGGGACCCCCCTTTTTTCTCGGCCCCCGCTTGACGAATCACCGTGAAATTTTCAGGATTGGAGCGGACCGGAGCTGGCCAAACGTTTGGACAATTTCACGAAGATTCGTAAATCGGCGCCAACGTTATTCCAAATAGAATGTTGCGGATTTCCTATGGAAAATAGGTCCTAACTATAACTACCTACTGGCGGCTGCCAGTAGGTAATATATATATATATATATCTATATATATATATATATATATATATATAAATATATATATATATATATATATAGATATATATATATATATGTATATATATATATATGGTTTGAGTGCATTAGAACATTTCCTTGGTAAGAGACCTGTTGAATGCTATATGCACAATAAGATGATTTTAGAACTTACTGGTTGGTGTCTAAACAACAATTTCTTTCTATTTGGTGACAACATCTACATACAAAAGCGAGGTGTGGCGATGGGGGCCTGTTTCTCCCCCAGCTATGCGTGCTTGCACGTAGGCTGGTGGGAGGAACAGGTCCTCATGCACACCCATGGTGTAATGTACAGAAAACATGTCATACAGTGGATACGCTTTATAGACGATGTTTTTATTCTGTGGAGAGGCAATTTGGAAAGTGTCAACAATTTCCTGGCTTGTATTAATAACAACCAAGAAAATTTAAGATTCACTTCTAATGTAAGCGCAAATGAAGCTGAATTCTTGGATGTTAAACTATACGTTAAAGATGGCCGTCTTGTCACTAAACTACATAGAAAGAAAACTGCTGGCAATAACATCTTGCATGCCAGTAGTTCACATCCTCGACACACGATTGACAATATTCCATTTGGGGAGTTGCTCAGGTTGAAACGAATTTGTAGCACTGATCTTGATTTACAGGCCTGCACAAATGAAGCCCTAGACAGATTCAGATGGAGGGGATACAAAGAATCAGTCTTAAAAACTGCCATCCAGAAAACCAATGCTAGAACCCGTGAGTCTCTGTTTACTAACAGTGAATCAATTGCATCAACTGATTCAAGGGAGGAACAAACTCCCAGGCTTATCACCGGGTATAGCAAACAGGCCAGACAAATTAAATCCATCATAAAACAGCGCTGGCCTGTTTTAAAAACAGATTTGGTTCTGGCCCCCAGGCTTCCAGACAACCCTGTGGTTACTTATCGGAGGGGACCCTCCTTTAAAACCCAGATCAGTCACGAATTCCCTGAGCTAGCAAAACAAGAGGATTGGTTGAAATCCCGGCCGGGATTCAAGCGTTGCTCAACTTGCAGAGCTTGTAAATTTGGAAAAAACACTTCCCAATACTTGACACCGTTCAGTCCTATTGCCAAAAACATCAAGGGCACATTTAATTGCAAAACTGATTTTGCTGTCTACATTCTGACATGCACCTGTGGCCTCAGATATGTGGGCAGCACTAAGCTACAGGTGCATGCCAGCATACTCCAGCATTTACGTGCCATCGTTAATAACGATGGCACTTATCCTGTTGCCAGACATTTCAAGGCAAGACATAACAACAACCTACAATGCTTGGAATATTATGTCATTGCCTCAGTCCCTAAATCTAGACGGGGTGGCGATAGGGAAAAAATGCTCAGAAGACTTGAGTCACAATTTATTATTGAGTTAGACAGCAGATTCCCCAATGGATTGAACACAACGGAAGACTTACATGTTTTTTTATAACCAATCCCTGGTTAATGATTTGTTTTGGGCCATTATCTGCTTTCTCTGCCTTTACCCTATTAATTTCATTATGAATTTTATTACACATACTGTATATCATCCCTTTTTTTAGTATCACATGCACAATTGATTTTTTTCACTGGTTCAATGGATTCACATTACTTTTCCCATTTAAGTTTTGGGACACAGACATCAAGATAGATTTTCTAGTTTGTTTCCTCCTTTTGAATCACGTATAGAGTAAATTTTTTTGGAAGGTGGTCGATATTTGTTGCTTTATCTAAATATATATAAAGGAATTGATTGTAAATCATTACGATCCATATTGTCGTTACATGTCTATTGCATTCATGCAGTTAATTGAGAGATTGCAAAAGAGTAAAACATAGATGATATTTTTATATGGTCATATGCCTAGCATCAGGTTTCATGAATTGAGAAGCTTAGATGATTTTAATATGAAATTATTTATAAATATTTATATTTATTTATATGCTATGCTTGCACAGAATATTTTGCATTATTTGCACAATTGCATTTGCACTTTATCTACGCGCATTGCACTTTTTCATGACAAATGACCACCAGTAACACTGTGTCTTTTTTTGCAATCTACTATATAAGCGCATTTATGCGGATATCATGTGCCATTTTCAATGCACACTGACAATAATTGTCTGATATAAAATTTACAAAATATATAGCATGGCAACTCACAATGGAATGTTAACACAAATTTGGGCAACAAAATGTAAATATTGTAATTATACCTCCCGCTATTCGATTTATATATATCAAATTGTGATTTAGAAAACAGACTATCTATGTTAGCTATATGTAGTGTGTCCTCAGTTTTCAGTTTCTAATCACATGGTGTTGCAAAAAGAAAAAAATCACTAATTAAATTCGTGCAATGTACCCTTTAAAAGGGATGTTCTTTCATTTGCCTGACGATCTGTGACCAAGGGCGGACGCCCGAAACGCGTCAGATTTGGTGAACTTGCCTTTTTAAATAAACTTGCCGAAAGAAGACTGGGACTTGCGTGGTTTTTCCTCGTTGCTGCCTGCCTGGTGGTTCTGTGGTGAAAGACTTCTGTTTGCGCATATATATATATATATATATATATATATATATATATATATATATATATATATATATATATATATATATATATATATATATATATATATATATATATATATATATAATCTACTGGCGGTCGCCAGTAGATAGTTATAGTTAGGGACGTGTTTCCATAGGAAATCCGCAACATTCTATTTGGAATAACTTTGGCGCCGGTTGACGAATTCTCGCGAAATGTTCAAAACTAATGGGGCGCTACGCTCCGCTCCTACCCTGAAAGTCTCGGGGGGATTCGTCAAGCGAGGGCTTAGAAAAAAGAGGGGTCCCAAAACGCGTTTTCACCATGCATTTTCCCATAGGACCTTTAGTCCGAGCTACAGCCCGAACGGCTGAACAGAATTACTTGAAATTTGGCAGAGAGGTAGTCCTCAGGTCAGAGATGTGCCTTTTGCAGGTCTGGTGTCAATCTGTTCAGTAGGTCCTGAGAAAATAGCATTTAAATCAATATATATATCTGTAAGCGCGCTCCGTGCGCTTACGGTAAGCTTACCGTACGCGAGCTCAATTCTGATTGGTGGTTACATGACTGTAAACATTCGAATCGGTCGAAATCAGAAAGTGTCGGCCGCCATTTTATGTCTCTCGCTCTGAAAAACAAAGGTGGATAACGTGAAAAGGGGGCAACGAAGAGAGTTGCAGACCCCCTAGCGTTTGTGAGGGGGTCCAGGAAGGACCAAAAAGTACGAAAAATACAATTAATAATTTTAAAAAAAATTCGCGGAGTGCGCGTACGGTAAGCTTACCGTACGCGTACGGTAAAAAAAAATAATAAAAAAAAAAAAAGAATTAACAATCACATTTAATATATAAATCTAAGGACCCCCAAGGGAGAAAAAAACAATTGATATTTTGTAAAAAATGGCGAGGCGTGCACGGCACGAAATGCGCAACGTGGGCGCTCGGTGCGTGAAGCGCACCGAGTGCCCACAGCGCGCGCACAGTGCGCGAAGCGCACCGTGCGCGCAGGGTGTGTGCACGGTGAAAAACCAGAAAAAAAAATTACAAATAAATACATAACTTAGCATTTAAAAAAACGTACAAATTCACTGAAAAAACCATAGGTTTCACACACGTTATAGTTAGGAATTAGCATTTAAAAAACCTTGCAAATTCACTTAAAAAACCATAGGTTTCACACAAGTTATAGTTAGCTGTACATTTCACACGTAAAAAACCAATGAAATTCCACGTTATAGTTAGATCAGGTAACTATAACTTGCGCGACCGCAATCCACAATGTGTCATTTCAGATGTCATCATTGATGTCATGAGTGATGTCACTGACCATGTCATGAGTGATGTAATATGTGATATATACATATAGTGCTCTGTGTCATTTGCTACCGCCCCAGCACACAAAAATGATTATCCTCTCCCCACTCTTACAGGAAATAGCACAGCACTCTGGATGCAACATTATTCATTTATTCAATAAAGTGCAAAAATTAAAGTGCAAAATTGCAACGTCAATGAGTTTCGGCGAGAAATCGCCTTGATCACAACACTGGGCACCATGTTACAACCAGTTATATACAAAGTGCAATCAATATCAACAACAAAAACAGACTAACCCAAGCCTGTTAATAACCACACCATTTTGAAATGTGCAATAATGCAACAAATTGAATGGGCCACAGTCATAACAAAACATAACAGCTCCCTAAATAGCAATACCTTTGTCAAATAATTGTAAAAATGTATGCAATAAATATTTCATATACATTCAACAAGATAAATGGTTAGCAAAACTAAACATCTCAATTAATAACATATACGAATCATTGCACCGGCACTTCCAAGTTTTCATCACAGTAAAAAACAGTAGCTGTGGATACCACACAATTCACATGGAAGCCTATTTTTCATTATATCAAAACTAAGCGTAGGTAATATTTCAGTATTCAACAAACTAAGGGGCTCATTTATGAGCCCCTGCGTCACTTTTGCGCCGCCGGTGCGTCACTTTTTGTGACGCACCAGTGGCAGAAAACATGCGCCATGTTGCGCCATATTTACAAAGTGACGCATCTAGGTAGATGCGACACTTTGTAAACCCCTGCGCCACATTATACCTGCGCCAGGTATAATGTATGCAAGGGGGGCGTTTTGACGCAACAAAGGGTCGTAGAAGTGACGCAGTGAAATCTACGAGATTTCACTGCGCCACTTTTAGTGTGCAAATGCGTCAATTTCTTGTGCCTGCCTCACAGCAGGCGTAAGACTGACACAGGCCCTTTCACATGGGGCTTGCCCCATGTGAAAGGACACATTGCTGGAGTTGCATCACTTTTGTGACACACTCCAGCGATGCGTCACTTTTGCGCCTACAGATACGTCAGAAATACTGACGTATCTGTGACTCCTTGCGACATGATGCGTCATACTGTAAATATGACGCATCACTGGAGTCGCAGGGAGGGCGCAGTGAAAAGTGACGCATCACTGTTTTCACGCAGTGATGCGTCACTTTTCATAAATGAGGCCCTAAATTGTTCTAATTGATCATTACCACATATAACTACACAGTGTATATATATATATATATATATATATATATATATATATATATATGTGTGTGTGTTTATATAGATATATGTGTATATATATATATATATAATGAGAGTGTAGTGTCTGTAGTTATAGTTAGGGTTACCAGAGATTTGCATGAATTTTTCCACCGTTAATAACTTTTGTGCCCATTTGACGAATCTCCTCTACGTTTTCCAAAACTATTGCTGTATCTACTTTGGCAGAGGATGGAAAGTTTAGCTGTGAATGGTCAAGAGGGAGCAAAGATAAAAAGGTAGGTAAGTAGGGCAACTTTTTTCAAAGTTATAAGTGTTTAAACTTAGTGATATATCAGGCTGTGGTACTTTCACAACTTTTGCAAAACTATCGTGGGACATGCGAGTGACAAGGCAATATCTGATTGGCTTTACAAAAGTTAAACACAGTTGTGTTGTTTAAACATACTTTGGATGTGTTCTGCATTAGGGCCTAAAATATAGGTATTAGGTTTCATTTGTTTTCACTACCTATTACCACTTTATTAAAACGTCACTAGGTAGGCAAAAATATTTATAAGTTTTTATATATTTTACAACAATTTCAACAAGTACCATGGTACTATCTAGGAAGCCCTGTAGTACTTAAGAAAGTTCAAATAAATATGTTAAAATATTGAAAATACAAATATAGTGCACTACAGTATATTTACAATACTTAGCATATTTTTTTTAAAGGTTTGCAGAGTACTTTTGTACTAGTCAGAAAATACTGTGCTACTTGGAAAAATTAAGAAAAATTAAGAAAAAATGTAACAAATTATAAACAGCACTACTAAATTAAATTTAAGGGTAAATATACCGTAGTACTGTTTTTAAAAAATATATATTTTTTTATTTTACACTTAATCTGCATTCTGGGTTTTAAGGGGGAATATAGTGTAATACAGTGTACTTAAAGATTGTTCTAACTAAATATGTGAAAAATTTGAAAAAACACTATGGGCCAGATGTACGACCATGTTTTGCAGTCGCAAAGGGGATTTCGGCCCCTTTGCGACCGCAAAATAGGTCAGCCCAATGTACTAAGCCTATTTTGCGAGTCGCTAATCAATTAGCGACTTGCAAAATAGGGTTAGCGACTCGCTATTAGGAAGGGGCATGTCAAGGGCATCCCTTCCTAATAGCGAGTCCATAACCTATGTATGAATGTTTTGCGACCGCAATTGCGGTCGCAAAGCACCCGCAGTTTACCACCCTTCTCAGAAGGGTGGTAAGGCACTCACAAACCGGAAGGGGTCCCCAGGGGATCTCTTCCCCTTTGGAAATGGATGCGCAAATATTTTTTAAGAGCAGGCAGTTGTCCCAGGGACCACAGCCTGCCCTTAAAAAATGAAACTGAAATATTTCATTTTTTTTTAAAAAATGCATCCCGTTTTCTTCGAAAGAAAACAGGCTGCATTTAAAATTAACTGCTTTATTGACAAAGCAGTCGCAGACATGGTGGTTTGCTGACCCCAGCAGGCAACCATCTCTGGGAGTGCCAGCCATTCCCAATGGGGGCACGCAATTTGCAACCCCAGTGGGGATCGCAAACAGTGTCTGAGACACTGTTGTTCATTGGATTTAAACAATCTTTAAAGGCGATTTGCTCTTTCTAAGTGTGCTGCAGAATGCAGTACACATAGAAAGAGCAAAAGTGAGGAGAAATAAAAGTATTTCTCCTTGTTGCACCAATCTAATGCCTGCTTTTGAATGGCTTTAGTTTTTGGCGCTGCCTCAGATTTACATGGCACTCCACTGTATGACACTCCATGCAACTTCACTCAACAACATGCCACTTCTCTCTACTACACACCATTCTATTCTAAGACATGTTACCCCACTCTACGATATCCCACTTCACTCTACGCCACTCCACTCTGCATCACTCTCCTTTGTGTCACTCCACTGTATGCTATTCATTTTTGCGCACTCCACTGTACGCTATTCTACTATGCGCCACTCCACTTCATGCTACTCCACTCCACTCTACACCACTCCATTCTATGTTATTCCACTCCACTCTACCCAATTCCACGCCATGATACTCCACTGTACATAGCTCCACTCTATTTGATGCCATGCCATTCCACTCCACTTCATGCTACTCCACTCTACTTTTTATTTCCCGCATTTTGCACTTTACTCACCGCGTCATGCTTTGGCCGTGTTCAGTGCCTTGCCCGCTGTGAAACAAATTCTGACACCTTCTTGGTCAGCAGTCTAGTCTTTAGGCTCAGCTGATTACAAAATGAGCCTGAGGACGCGGACTCGTAGCGGGCGCTCTACTGTTGCGCCTAAGGGCAAGCCCTTATGCACCCTTCTGCATCCCGTCCATGTCCCTCCGTGTAAAGGGGCCAGGGATTCTGCCCCTGTCTCATCAGATATGATATTTTATTTCTCAGCCCAGTTATTAGCCCTCTGTGCCTCACCACCTGAACCATGTTTGCACTCCATTGACCCCAGCCCACTTGTCTGTCCCTGCAACCACTGTGATTGGTCTGCTCAGTCCAGACGGAATATTTCTTCTCCTCCACCTCTCACCTGGCATTTTGGCCTGGTGAATTGTCGTTCTTTGGCTGCCCATAAACTTGACCTCATGTAAAACAAAGAAGGCTAGGGTCCTATCACTTACTGGCCTAGACCACTATAGTTTAAAAAACAAAAAATGGGGCAGAAAGGTTGTTTAAACAATTATTTAGCAATGCCTAGCCATTAAATCCTAAGCATGCATGATTTATTTTATATTGTTTTTCAGTTTCAAATTATTGTGCATAGAAACATTTCGTCACGTCTTAAAAAAGAAACACTAATTTTGCACATTTAACAACACAAATACAAAAATACATATAAATGCAAATACAAAATACTTAATACGCACATATACAAAACATAGACACCATATGAAATGTCAATTGCCTCCTACAAGTCTTTAGAGGACACCAGTCTATGTATAACACAAAAGAAACAGGCGGCCGTATCTTAATTCAAACGTTCTGCCTGCTTGCTGAGCTGAAGACTACTCTATGTACAAGGGG
Source organism: Triturus cristatus (assembly GCF_964204655.1). Taxonomy (NCBI): domain Eukaryota; kingdom Metazoa; phylum Chordata; class Amphibia; order Caudata; family Salamandridae; genus Triturus; species Triturus cristatus. The sequence continues at coordinate 596,036,109 of NC_140584.1, read as the reverse complement.
TCATGGCCCCATAAGGGAATACATCTCTTTTAAAACTCCTTGGGGTGCCCCATAAATGTCATGGCTTCGGCTCAGAGTCAACGCATTTCAAACCCTTAGTTGTTCTAGGGTTCTCCTCAGGACGGGGACTGGAAAATGGCCTTGACTGCAATATTTGATGCTCCAAGGTATTGTCAAATTTTCAAGATGTAAAAACTTTAGAATTCTCTGAAGGAAGTGTAATTCTTCCGAGGTAACCATCTAGTACTGGATACTTAACGTGATGTTCTATCCACGTTTTTTTAATGAAAAGAGGCCCTCATAGTCGCCTGTTGAATTCTCGCGACTTCGAATAACTTCTTAATAAAGCCTACGTGCTGTTAGGAGCAGTTATCTGCATCTACTCGAACTGCCATCTTTAGACCGCTATCACGTGTCTGCCAAAGGAGTTTTAAAAGAGATGTATTCCCTTATGGGGCCATGACCCCTTGTACATAGAGTAGTCTTCAGCTCAGCAAGGAGGCCTACTTTTGTATTGACCACCTGGCCTATATACCAACTTTCTGCTGGCCCTTACTGAAGTGATTGCTGGATTAGCTATGGACAGGCCCAATTTCACCATACTTCATATGGACGATACGAATGACTGTGCTTATAAAACCCTCCTACATGATGTGGCCTCTTTTAATCAATCAATCAGGTGTTTGTTAAGCGCGACTACTTACCCGTAAGGGTCTCAAGGCGCTAGGGGTGAAGGGGGTCGCAGGTTCCAGTCCATCAAGGAGGGGGTCTGTCGAAGAGCCAGGTTTTGAGGTTTCTTGTGAAGATGGAGACTGGAGCGATGTTGTCTGTCTGAGGTGGAGCGGAAGGTCGTTCCAGGCTCTGGCCGCGCGTAAGGTGAAGGAGCGGCCTCCCGATCTGGTCTTTCTGGTGCGGGGGACCACGGCATAGGAGAGCTGGGCTGATCGTAGGATCCTTTGGGGTGCGTGGAATTTGAGTTGGCTGTTCAGGTATGCTGGTCTGGTGTCGTTGAGGGCCTTGTGAGTGTGGGTTAGCATCTTGAAGGTGACTCTAGCTTCGATGGGGAGCTAGTGGAGTGTAAGCAGGTGCTGGGAGATGTGGCAGTGTCTTGGCATGTTGAGGACCAGTCTTGCGGCGGCGTTTTGGATGTTCTGTAGCTTGCGGGTGAGGTTTTTGTTTATTCCGGCATATATTGCGTTGCCGTAGTCGAGCCTGTCGAGGTAGTTATGCATGATAAGGGTCACAAGTTTGATCTTGTTTTTAGCAATATTCACAAACTTCAAGTCCCGACCGTCCTTACCCTAACCTTGATGGACCATGTTTTGATCTCTTTTTGTCTTACCAAATCTTCTGTCTACGTACCTCCTCCCCTGTTCAGGCGGCTGGAGCTTCCCTGCTCCAAACGCCATCTCGAAAACTGGCTTGAGGCTCTGAAAGCATTTATGCCAGAGCTCTCTGACCAGGTTGCAGCAGCCACTCTTCAGTTTAATGAGGGGATGTTCAATTCATTGGATGAGGTCCTACCTGTTCGGTGGCGGAAAGACACCCAGTGGAACCATAAATCCCCTTGGTTTAATGACCATCTGTTGGTTCTAAAGAAGGAGTGTAAGCGTCTGGAGAGGAAATGGAGAAGGAGCTATGATGAGACTAGTAAAGATGTATACAGGATGTCTATTAGGTCCTACCATGTAGGAATGAAATCTGAACAAGCTGCTTTTTTTGGTTCTAAAATTATTAATTCCTCCTACTCTCCTAAGGAGATATTTAGGATCCTTAAAAATATCACTGAATCTCCAATTGCCAGCTTTACTCCAATATCCTCTGTGGAGCATAGTGACAATTAGGCTCTTTTCTTTCAGAATAAAATCTTAGATATCTATTGCTCCTTCCTGGACATTCCCAACTCAGTGGTGTCCCGCTGTACCGTACCTCCCTCTGATTGCACAAGAAGGCGTACTTACTACAGTTGCTATGCACACTGTGAACCTGGTTAACGATCTTCTAAATACATTCAAATCTGGCTCACCTTTGGACCATGCCCCCCCCCCAGATTTCAAGGCCAGGCTCAAAATGCATTATCATTATACTTACAGACTTGCTAAACCTCTCCCTCTTCTCTGAGCATGTCCTCCAGTTGTGGAAGCACGCTATAGTTAAGCCACTGCTCAAAAAACCTAATCTGGATCCCCTTTGTTTGAGCAACTTCAGGCCAATTTTCTTGCTTCTTGGAGACTCCAAGCTTTTAGAAAAGCACATCAATAAATCTTTGTCTGCTTTCCTCAAATGGAAGGATCTGCACCACCCCACCCAAATGGGTTTCCGACTGAAATATTGTAAAGTTGTTGGCTGTGGTCGAGGAGCTCAGGCGTCTCTTTGATCAAGGAGGATCGGTAGCCATTATTCTCTTAGACCTCAGTGCAGCCTTCGACACTGTTGATCATCATACTCTCATTCAGAGAGTTTCATGTGTCCATGTCGGAAGCAGAGCTGTAGAATGGCTTGCGTCATGCTTGGAATATCGCTCCTTCCAGGTCTTGGATCAGTCTTGCTAGTCAGCCACTCTGTCTTTGAGCTGTGGGTTTCTCCGAGCTTTACCCTGAGCCCCACTTTGTTTAACCTTTACATGCTCCATCATTTCATTCATTCATTTCAACTTTATTTTGGTTCTTTGAACCATAAAAGTACACAATAACAACATCTCAGTAAAATACATAACAGATAAAAGGTATCCAATTCATTAAAATGCATCTCTATAGTAAATTGATGTCATAAAAGACCTGTATCCAAAAGTAGAGCACAAAATACATCTCTATAGTAAGGTGATTCCATATCAGCTGATACACGATTCATTTTAGAAAATAGTTTAAAAGAAAAAAGCAAATTACAAACATATCGCATCAGTTTATGTTAAAACACACAAGAATAGCTCTCTGATAAAGAAAGTCCAGTAAGACAAAAACCTCAAGAAGGGACTATAGATAGGCTCTAGGAGGGTCTGCTATGCCGACCGTAATGTCTAGCAGGTTGAACTGATTCAGGGATACACAGTTGTTACCTAAATAAAGTGCATAGTGAATAAGTAAAAGTGTTAAAACATCAATCGGGATCAGCTATTGTTTTTTTTAGGATCATCCTAACGAAGCACATTAACTAATAACACAGGATAAAATTAACCACAATTGTTGGCAGATATTCATGGTTCATCGCTGTGTGGTGTCAGAGGGCCTGCAAGACAGTAAAACATAATGTACTCTACAAATGTTAGAATTTCAATCCTCTCTTCCTTCATATGTGGTTCATGGCAAGCAAAAATCTACTGACACCAAATATAATTAATCAAGTAGCTATCTGTTTTCAAAATTCGTAGGGCCTCTGAAAATGTCCTAATCCTCAAACCCAGGCACATTGCTTTTATCCATTTCCTTTTTATGGCAGCATATTCTGGACAGAAAAATAGAATGTGTGCAATGTTTTCTTCGAGATCTAACGAACATAAAGTGCATTTGGATTCTCTCCCTACTATTTGACCAGGCGACCATTTGGCTATAATTGAGTTAATTTGGAGAGTCTCGTGTCGAAACTTCATAAAAAGAGTTTTTGCTTATTGGGGTTGGATTTCATCCAGATAAGGTTCAAAGCTTGGCAATTGTTTGAAGTTTAGGAATTGTGTAGTGAGTCTTCCCATTCCACCATCAAGCTGGACCTTATCCCACTATGAATTCCCTATAAATGCGCTTGAGTTCATTCTCAGAGTTTGCGGTCAGTGACCTAGGGTCAGTCCAGAAACTACTCGGACCCATCTCATGGAACCAATTGCGCATGTGACGGACCAAGGAAAAGTAGGCTGGTCGTCAAGTCCTTGTCTGTAGAGGTTTAGTTCTTCGGTGACCCAGATTCTTATCCTGTATAATAGGGGTCTCAGTATAGCTAAAAGTTCCAGGCTCTTAATACCAGTATCATGGAACAGTGGAATCAAAGGTTTATTTTGGGGGAGAGATGTTAACATCTAACTCAATTTGTTTTCGCCCATAACAATTGAGTTCAAATTCTCCCCTCATCATAGTTCCACCCCGTAAAGGACTGCTGTCTGGGCTCTAGGGGGCACATGCATCAAGGTAGGCTTTTGCGATTCCTTTATTGCGATTATTAAGGAATCGCAATTAAGGAATTGCAAAAGCCTATGCATGTAGGAATCGCTAAAAAAAATAGCAATTCCTGAACATTCTTTAATTGCGACTCGCAAATTGCGAGTCGCAATTAAGGAATGGCTTCCCATTCATTCCTATGGGCCTACGGGCCCATAGGAATTGGGAATTGCATGCACAATTTGCGAGTACCCAATAGGTACTCGCAAATTGTGCATGCAATTTCAAGGGTGCAAGGTTGCCAAAAGGACACCCTGTTTCACCCCTGAAATTGTAATGTGAACACATGTTGCACACACACATGCCCCAAGGGCATGTGTGTGTGTGTAACCAGGAACTTTGAGAAATGCACTTTAGTGCATTTTTCAAAGTTTTGGGAAATTACCATCAAGCTCAAATTGATGGTAATTTGCGACCCCTATATTACACATTGCAAAATCGTGTCATATTGGGGTATTCTCTTTATATATATTGGATTACGTAGACACCTCTCGTATATGGCGCCTTTCGATGTGGTGCAACTTAGATATGCTCACGTGACTTATTTCCAGTCATGTGACATCGCAACACTAACATAACCACACCCCAATGCTAATGCCGGTAACTCGTATTTGGAGCCAGGCGCGAGGAGGAAGCTGCACCCCACAGTTACGCTTATTAACCCGGAGGTAAAGAATTTAACTTATATCGTTCTGCACACGTTGATAGTTGTGGCAGAATATTTCTTGACAAGTTGAGTACACGTTTTTTTGGTCTATGTATACGAAAATACATGAAAGCAAAGACACTATTTGTCTTTTTCATAGATTGGGACCGAATATTTTAGAAACGGATATCGTTTTGAATTTGGAGTGCAACCTTTACAAGGGCCCCCCCCTCACGTCACATGACAGTGTGACCTGGAATTATCGTCACACTCGATGTACATATACAACCAATTTTTGGCTTTAACATATTGTTTGTTTCTTGACAATTCTAACTCTAACTGTTATTCCTGGACATACACTTTTACAGTACTGTGCCTTTCTTCATTTTTTCCTTCTTATATATTATTTCAGAACACATTACAAGACAGTGTTCAGGTCAGTGACTCCGCACTAATAAATTCTTTTATCTATTAAATAAGTTAATAGATACCTCTTGTTAGTTTATCTATTGGATCTCTCACACTCTGGTTGCACTGGGAGTCCAGCTTTTAGAGACTATACATACCGTATGAAATAAATGAAATGATCACGTAGAAATTATCATCTACCACATAATCAATCATTTTCACGTGCACTGTTCACCCGCCGAAATTTTTGTTCGTTTTTCTGTTCGTTTGGATACATAGGATCACAAAAGATAAGGCTACAACCAATTTTACCTCACGATATGTACACCTTGCATGAATATATAACATAACCATGTGATACCACCACATGTAGTAGCTTAATACGTTTCCACCTGCCCTGGGAGCACATTTGTTAGCTAATGATAACAAATGTTTGCGACATTTAAAATAACAATGGATTAATGTCGAATATCATATTAATTTCTACCTAGCCGTGAACAAGTCGCATGTACGATTTTACGAAGGCGACGAAACACGTGTTGGCTTGGGAACTACTGTGAAAACGAAAATATTAAAGTGAAGAAAAACACAAGAAAGAAACAAAGAATTGATTCATTATTCTGCGTGTGCTTGGGTTTATTCAATAATGACCTTTTGTTGCTTCTGCCACAATAACTAAGGGAGGCTGGTGGTTCTCTCCAACCCTTGAGCACCATAACTAATTCGAACCCCACAGATACCAGGTGAACTTACCATAAGCGCCTATTATCTATCAACAATACCACTGTCCAGAACGTAAACTACACAAACGAAATAGAAGGCTGCTTTGGTACACCATGAATACCTTTGAGAGTATGAAGAATAGTAGAGCCAAAGAAGCAGATGACCTTTTTAATAATAGGGATGATAATACATCACCTTCCTCAGCAAACCCAGGGACTACAACCAGACCAAATGAGGGTCTCAAAAATAAATTCCTACGACTTGAGAGGCTACGGAAAAACGAGGCATCTAAATGGTGGGACGGAGCCACCCTACGACGATATATTAAGATAAAACAAATACCTAGGGGACTCCGTTCACAAATTTTGCCTACATATGATGACCTAGGCCCAGATCTGTTAACAGCATGGGAACAAGAATTAACAGAAAACTCCAATAAATTAATGGGGATACTGATCGAAAACTGTGATAGAAAAACAGCAAAACTCCAGACAGAGATAGAGACCCTAGAAGCGGAAATTAAACTACTTAACCTCCCAGAAGCAACTGTAAAGAACTCTAATATCTTGAATGACATCTTGAAACATCATATCTCAGAAATTAAAGCACGTAAAACCAAAAAACTTAAGAGAGATGAGGCTGACTACCGCAATGGTAGAATTTTCACCTTTGCGACCAAATATGATCACCTTGTATCCAAGGATGACCTCACCAAACCCAAATTGGCAACTTCCATCAGCTCTAGTAATACTTCACTTGATACACCAGTTACTAGTGAATCAGAACAGGGAGATGTACGGACAGAAACAACAGACATTGATAACTGTTTTTTACAAGAGGTTTTTCTAATCAAAAAAGGCAACCGGGAACAGAACAAACACCCTTTGATAAGCCCAAGACAAGGAGAGGGAGGAGAGGGGGCAGAAAAGGAAGAGAAACCAGGCATGAAAACGAGGTCCTGGAACAGGAGAAAGTAGATACTGTCAGTATAGTTAACCTATCAACCAAAATACTAACAAATGACGACAAAGCTCTCCTTAAGAAAGGCTTGAATTTCTGTCCCAAAAGTCACGGCAATGTGGTGGATCTGAAAATAGATTTGTATAAATTTGTACGTAAAATGAAAATCAAAATGCATTTCATGATGTATAATGAAGCTAATAAAAGAATGACTGATGATCGACAACCACATCCTTTGAGTGAGATAACTATACAGGAAATTATTGATACTAGACTACTCTTGTCGCTCACAGATTGTGAGGATGAAATTACAACTGCAGATATTGTCATGCGAGATCTTAATGTAATAAGTGATGCGCGTGTGGAGAGTGGTCTGAGAGAGAAATCCAAATGGACACCCACCTTACAGAGTGGCAATAGTATTGATATTTTTCATAAATTGGTAAGTAATGACTTGGACAAATTTGACCTAAAAAAACACACACCACACCTAAGGAATGACAACCTGACACATGGTGAAAGACAAGCATTAAAAATGATAAGGAATGATGACAGTATAATCATAAAGGAGGCAGATAAAGGGGGCAATATCGTCATTATGTCTAATATAGACTATGAGAACCAAATTCTTTCACAATTGGGAGACTTGGAATGCTACGAACACCTCACTACTAATCCAATCTGGAAACTTACGGACCACATCAACAGACACTTGAAACAATGGTATGGCATGGGTATTTTGGATCAAGATGAATACAGCTATCTACAAGTTAACAAACCTAGATTTCCATGTATATACACGCTCCCCAAAATACATAAAAATCTACCCTTTCCTCCTGGCAGGCCCATTATTTCAGGGATAGAGGGCCCCACTGAAAGAATGTCTGAATATGTCGACATTTTTCTGAAACCACTGGTGTACAACCTTCCATCATTCATACGCGACACCAAACATATTTTGGGGCTCATATCTGACATCATTTGGGGACCAGACATGACACTAGTAACACTTGATGTCACTGCTCTCAACACAAGTATCAAGAGAGAATGTGGACTAAAAGTGATCAGGAAGATTCTAAGCACAAGATCAGCCAGCACATGGGAACACACAGAGATGCTAATTACCATGATAGAGCTGATCCTTGATAACAATGTTTTTCTTTTCAAAGACAAATGGTACCGCCAAAAACAGGGAGTTGCCATGGGCTCCAGATTCTCTCCTTCGTACGCCAACCTTTTCATGGGATGGCTTGAGGAGGAGTGGGTCTGGGGCCAACATGGCTCTAAATGGACAGAGTTTATTCTCTTTTGGGGCAGATACATCGATGACTGCCTCATGATCTGGACAGGAGATGACGAAAGACTGATTGAATTTGTAGAACATCTAAATAACAATACTTGGAACATCAGATTTACATATGAGTATAGTAAGGATAAAATAACAATTCTTGACACGGAATTGTACATAAAAAACAACCAGATACATAGCAGACTGTATCGTAAGGATACAGCTTGCAATGCAATACTACATGCATCAAGCGCACATGCTACGCACCAGATCAATGCCATCCCTTCTGGGGAGTTTGTTAGAGCCAGACGCAATTGTAGTCTAGACTCTGACTTCATAAAAAGTACCGAAGAAATGACCGAACGCTTCAAATCCAGGGGTTATAACACACACATCCTAAAGAAAGCTGAATCCAGGATCAGTAGGATCAAGAGAGAAACTACTTTAAGAGACACAACTAGTAAAAAGAAAAATGACAACAAAATTAGATTCATTACGAATTTCAACAATCTCTCTAATGTGTTAGTCAAAAGTCTGAACAGGCACTGGCATATCCTGAAAAAAGACGAGACCATGATGGGAGTGATTAACAACAAACCTGAGATAAATTACATAAAAGGAACTTGTCTCAGAAGTCTCCTAAGCCCTAGCTACCCCACACCTACAACCAACTGGAATTGGTTATCAACGCACATGATGGGTTTCCACAGGTGTGGACACTGTTCAGCCTGTAAATGGGCGGACAGCAAGAAATTGGACTTCACAGGTCCAAATAAAAAACGCTACAAAATCAATACAAATATCAACTGCAACACGAATTTTGTAGTATATATCATTGAGTGCAGATGCTCTAAGAAATATGTGGGAAGCCCGATCCGTCCCTTACGTGTTAGAAAAGGGGAACACATGAGGGCAGTAAAACAGGGCGATCTTAGATATCCGATTGCAACACACGTCCTTGGAATGCCACTCACAGGGTCTACACAAGGACTTTATATTCTATGGAATAGAGCAGACCATGAGGAACCCTAGAGGTGGAAATAGAGAGCTCACGCTTCACAGAAACGAGGCATCTTGGATTCTGAAACTACGAACGACTGATATTGGGATGAATGTTGATGATGAGATGCATTATTTCCTAGGCAAATGAAAATAAGATTTTGTAATTAACCATGCTTATATGTTATCTCCTGTCTTGATCAAATACTGACAAACTTTTAATGACATTACAAAAAATGTATCTAACAGATTTTCCTTCCTAAACATTATGTTATCATATTGTTTTAAGATGTCAGTCACTCATACACAATAGTCACTGACTACAATATTTGAAAATTCTTATCCAGACTACACATAGATCGGTATGTGCAGTCTCTATCCCTCACTGACGACAATATTTGAAATTTCTGAGCCAGACTACACATAGAGCGGTATGTGTAGTCTCCATCCTTCATGATCTAACATTCTGGGAATATAGTTAGCGTTCAGGCGTTGCTCTCATTAACACTGAGGAGCCACATGATGCTTATATAACATAAAAGCACCCATATTTCGGCACATACTTTGCACGTTACTAATATGGAACATATATAGATCTACGTAATATACCGTATTGTCGACATAACCACGACTACCATTAGGTGTATATATGCCATCTACTTTTACATTTTGTTCGCAAGGGGTTTTTGAATAAAGTTTCTCCTCCACATTGTTTCATAGACCACATCCCGTTCCAACATGGCTGCCGTAGAGCCTTTTCTATTATACTCAAGAAATACCTTACCTTTTGTCAATCATAACGTTTACCTGTGTTAATTCACCTCGTTTAACTTCACATGACCTATCCTTCTATAAAGCATGATATAAGAAGCAAATACTTATTACAGCCGAATACCGTTTATCAACTTATATTGCTGCCTATATATATGGGAGACTATTACAGAGTTCTTTGGTCGGTACAAATATTACACGTTGCAAAATCGTGTCATATTGGGGTATTCTCATTATATATATTGGATTACGTAGACACCTCTCATATATGGCGCCTTTCGATGTGGTGCAACTTAGATATGCTCGCGTGACTTATTTCCGGTCATGTGACATCGCAACACTAACATAACCACACCCCAATGCTAATGCCGGTAACTCGTATTTGGAGCCAGGCGCGAGGAGGAAGCTGCACCCCACAGTTACGCTTATTAACCCGGAGGTAAAGAATTTAACTTATATCGTTCTGCACACGTTGATAGTTGTGGCAGATTATTTCTTGACGAGTTGAGTACACGTTTTTTTGGTCTATGTATACGAAAATACATGAAAGCAAAGACACTATTTGTCTTTTTCATAGATTGGGGCCGAATATTTTAGAAACGGATATTGTTTTGAATTTGGAGTGCAACCTTTACAAGGGCCCGCCCCTCACGTCACATGACAGTGTGACCTGGAATTATCGTCACACTCCATGTACGTATACAACCAATTTTTGGCTTTAACACATTGTCATTTCTTGACCATTCTAACTCTAACTGTTATTCCTGGACATACACTTTTACAGTACCGTGCCTTTCTTCTTTTTTCCTTCTTATATATTATTTCAGAACACATTACAAGACAGTGTTCAGGTCAGTGACTCCGCACTAATAAATTCTTTTATCTATTAAATAAGTTAATAGATACCTCTCGTTAGTTTATCTATTGGATCTCTCACACTCTGGTTGCACTGGGAGTCCAGCTTTTAGAGACTATACATACCGTATGAAATAAATGAAATGATCACGTAGAAATTATCATCTACCACATAATCAATCATTTTCACGTGCACTGTTCACCCGCCGAAATTTTTGTTCGTTTTTCTGTTTGTTTGGATACATAGGATCACAAAAGATAAGGCTACAACTAATTTTACCTCACGATATGTACACCTTGCATGAATATATAACATAACCATGTGATGCCACCACATGTAGTAGCTTAATACGTTTCCACCTACCCTGGGAGCACATTTGTTAGCTAATGATAACAAATGTTTGCGACATTGAAAATAACAATGGATTAATGTTGAATATCATATTCATTTCTACCTAGCCGTGAACAAGTCGCATGTACGATTTTACGAAGGCGACGAAACACGTGTTGGCTTGGGAACTACTGTGAAAACGAAAATATTAAAGTGAAGAAAAACACAAGAAAGAAACAAAGAATTGATTCATTATGTTGCATGTACAATTTACATACTAACCTTGTAAACTAAAATTCTGCGTGTGCTTGGATTTATTCAATAATAATTTGCGACCCCTATTTGCGAAATCACTATTTGCGATTTCATCATACGTTGCATTCAGGGAATCGTAATTAGCGATTCTCTAAATGCAATCGCAATTAAGTAATCACTATTTTTGCGATTTCTCAAATTGTGATTTTTGCATTTGGCATGATGCATCCCAAATGCAAAAAATACCGGTCGCAAAGGGGCAGATTCTGCGAATCTGCCCGTTTGCAACCGGTTTTTCGCTTAATGCATGTGGCCCTATATCTATAAACCACCAAAGCTGGAGAGATCGCCTTGAACTTGGTAGCTTGCTGCTTTTTAACAGTTGGCATAGTGTTTTGAAGCAGGGCTACCTGTGCCTTATTAATGTGAGTTTTCCAAGACAGTTTTGAATCGATTGTTATACCAAGATAACTGAAATTGGATATGTGCTCCAGTGGTGTTCGGTTGATCACTTTATCAGTCTTTAAACTTTTATGTGGTCTAATGGCCATGTATTTGGTCTTGCAGGAATTTGTTTTGAGGCCCGTCAGCCTGCAGTAGTTGCTAAAATTATCAAGTAGTCTTTGTAGCCCCCTTGGGGGCTAAGACAGCAAGATCATATAATTTGCGAACATTAGTGCACATATAGGGGCCCCTCCTAATTTCGGTGAATCATAAGTGCAATTTTGTAAGTGCTGGACTACATCATTGATGTACAATAAAAAGAGAGTGGGTGCCAAGACTCACCCCCCACCCCCCCCCCCCCCCATGACAGGAATGGCCTCTTTAAGTTCGCCCACTGGTCCCCAATGCACTTTTGCATAGTTGTATTGGTGAAGCCTGATTATCTGTGTCAGGATCTCTTCCGGTACACCTTGATGTTGCATTGATTCCCATGGGAGATCTCTTGGTACTAAGTCAAACGCAGCTTTCAGATCGATGAAAGCAACGTACAAGTGCCCAGCCTTTAATTTGGCGTTTTTCCAATCTATGCATGAAATTCTTAACACCTGATCAATCGTGCTTGTCTTAGTTCTAAAGCCTGCCTTGCATGTTGAGAAAATAGCTTTCTCTGTTATCCAGTTGCTTAATTTATTCAGTATCTGCTTTGCATAGACAATTGGAGGATATCAATTAGGCTTATAGACCTGTAATTGGCAGGATCTTCCTTGCTGCCTTTCTTGTTGATGGGGACAATTTCAGCCCCCTTCCATGATTTTGGGACAGGCGCTCCTGACTCCACTGTGTTACTTAATAAATTGACATAAGGTACCCATATTTTTAAGTCATGCTTCGAAAGGTTCTCGGGTATTTTGTCAGGTCCAGAGGCCTTCCCTTATTTGATGGAATCTGTGACTGCTCTTGTCTCTTCTTTACTAAAATGAAGGGTCGGTTCTAACAGTTTGTGGGATGGAGCCTCGAGGGGTTCAGTAGAATTTGTACAAGACCCAGGGGCCCTGGAGTTTAATTCAGAGAAGTGTCTGCACCAGGTGCCTGGGTCCAGATAATGGTCTGTATTAGTCCTGCCGTATTTGCCTCCATGCGCTATTACTCTCCAAAAAGTGGTCTGGTCTTTAGTTCTGGCTGCATTGATAAGATCGTCTCAATTGGCGTCTTTCCACTTCTTCAATGCCACTTTTAATACCTTTTTATATTCTACCCTAATTTGCTTTATCTGTGCCACGTTTTTGGTCTTGAATGCCACTATCAGTTTTCTCTTAGCTATTGAACACTCATTCTTATACCAAGGGATGTTAGATGAGCTCCTAGGAGCACCTTGGTTTGGACCTGTTTTTTGTGGCTTAGTCAGAAAAATGTTCATGCTCTCAACCAAGCAGGGATGGATTTGTACTATCGGTATAGCATCCGGACGTACAGTGCTATAGGGGATAAGAGCGTTATGGAAGGCATTATAGATGAAAGTTGGGGGCTCAATTCTATTGACAATACTAGACCATTTAACTGACCTGCGATTATTACCGATCGACAGCTGTGAAAACGTATTTGCGGTGGCAATAGCTCGAGCTTCAATCAGCCTCCCTATTACAGTTAAACACGATGGAAAATGATCGCTTTCTTCTCTGTTGTCCACCCTGAAAATCATTCAGATAGCCCCAAAGTGCTGCACTCACCATGATGTAGTCTATTCTAGACTTGCTAGCACCTCTTTCAAAAGTGTGGGCACATAAACTATCCGAAGGAAACTGACCATTGCAAGATTTCAGTCGTCCTTCTATGGTAAAGTGGGCTCGTTGCATAATCGCTGTTGTACACGGAACTGAGGAATTTATACTTAAAGAGCCACCTTCTCTGTCCAGGTTTTCATCCTCTAAAATAGATTCTAGCCCCGTTACGGGCTCAAATCTACAATTAAAATCACCACCAATAAAAACAACTCCCTCTGGTTGCATAAAATCAAAGACTCCATCTAACAGATGCATCTCTGGAGACTCCGCAGTGGAAAATCTTGATCTGATATAAACATTGAAAACATATAAGTCCATTCTGTTGGACGTTCTTAGCTTCAGCCCTACGATATCTGGTGAGGGAATGTTCATGACATCTATAGTATTGTTTAGATTGATCGTAACCCATATAACCAACCCACCAGAGGGCCTCTCTTTTTTAGAGGGAATTGCACCAACACAAAGTGTTCTATATTCTCGTTTATGTGGAAATTCAATAAGCCAAGTTTTTTGGTGCAGACAAAGGTCAAATTTCCCCCTGTATTCCTGCCAATCCAGGTCTGCAAACTTTTGTTTTAGCCCCACTATATTCAGGGCCGGACTGGGAACCAAAACCGGCCATGGCAAAGTGCTCGGCTGCCCCCCCCCTCCCCGCGGGGGGAGGGGGCATAGGGGGGGCATAGGGGAGCCACCGAGCTCTTTGCCAGGGCCGGTTTTCGGCCGATTTCGTTACTCGGTCGATTTTGCAGCTATACTGCAAAAACGGCCCTGTAACAAAAACGGCCCCCAGGGGCCCAAAACCGGCCCCCACCCGTGCGGCGCACCGGGGGATTGCCCGGTGCCCGCTACGGCCAGTCCGGCCCTGACTATATTCCAAGAGACCATCAAAATGTTTGATTCTTGTATCTCAGGGTTCGAGTCATGGATACACTCAGGTTGTATATTTCTATTGTAAATTATACCAGAGGTTACTCTACTCTCTGCCTGAATTTCTTGTCTCTCCAATTGGCCTACCATTAAAAAGTTACGATCGACACCTTGAGAGTTTAGTGTGGGTCCACTATTAGCGACCCATCTAGCCAGTCAATCTACAGATTCCAGGCTATCAATAGTCTGGGGGCTATGCGCAGGGTTGCCTGACTGATTATGGTTCTTCTCAGAGATGGTGTTCAGCTTGAAACTTCTCTTGGGCTCCATTAGTGAGTGGATATGTCACTCAAAAGCCATCCACGATGGTGCTTGGACCAGAATACTAATAGTATGTCAAATAAGTTCCGATCGGTGCTCTGGAGACGTTCAGCCTTGGCTATGTCAGTTCTTGCAAGGGATAGATATTGGTGGCTATGCCTAATCCAATGTATCACCTTACTCTTTAAGGAATCCTCATCCTCCCAACCACCTTGTTTTAGCTTGGGAACATTTGTCATAAATACTTTGTGAGCTCCCCGTCTATGTCTGTTGTGCATATCTTGATGTTGTACGGGGATATCTGTTGTCTATGTATGGCTGAAGTCTTGTCGACCCTCCCTGTTCTAATCCGTAGTTCAAACGTCTGTATGTGTCTACGGGGTATTGGTGATTGGTTGAGGGGTGAGTTTTTATGTTCATCCCAAAAATATCCAAGCTCCTTGCCCTAGATGGCCCTCTTACCCTCGAGTGGCCACTTAGTGCACCTGATCCTGTATTTTGCCTATTTGTTTCCAGCCCTGTGGTCATGGTTAGGTGGTCTGAGTATTCGATATTGTTAGTAAATGATCCATGCGTGACCAGGTGGGGTTGTATTGGTGGCCACTGGTTCTGTGGGCTAGTGCCTTGGCCTGTTCTAGTTTTCTCTTCTGGATGCTTTTTGGTGACTCCCTCGATTCCACTCCCAGCCTTTGCTATTTTGCACTGCTTGCTTGCCAATAAATTTTTTCAGAGCTATTAACCAGAGAATCTAATCTCAGACGGAGTTCAGTCATTAATTTAGCGTCCTCAACCTTATGTGGGGAGTGAGCTACTATTAGGGTTTGCACCATCTAGTCTTTACACTTACTTTTGTTAGACTTATGATTTTGTACCACGCTTTTATTTCTTGTGCCCTCTACCCCTTCAGGGGTGACTAATGGTTCGTATCTATTTGAACAGCTTCCTGATATTATTTCCCCACATTAAATCCCATTTTTAGCGAGGATTGGTGTGCTGGTATTGGAAGGGTTAGCCTGGGAAGGGTCCTCTGCTCTGTATTTCCCCAGAGGAGGAGGCAGTGAATCCTGTAGCCCTTCGTCATGAGGGGAATGGTGGACAATAATGTCACGTTTAGAGGGTTCTGGACAGCGTGTCCTCTCCTGCTTGCAATAAAAAGTTATCTTTTTTGTACCTACGCTGGCCCCTTTCTTCCTATCAGACAGTATAGACTCTACCTCCTCCATTAAATTGTCAATTGTGGCTAAACTACAGTTCTCTGCTGTGGTTTTCTTTGTTTTTGCTATCTTTGCTTTCTTTCCCTTCCCAGTCACGGCCTCAGTGGCCTTTATCTTACCCATTTTGAAAAACGTGCTGGGAATTACGTGTTCACTATTCCTCTATGCCGTGTGCCCTACTTTGGGCTAATCTCTTCTATTAACTGTTCCTGTGGTTTGCAGTTCCAACAAATTGAACTACTCCTATGTCACTGTTGGCTAGTAAATGTGAAACATAGAATAGGTAATATAAACAAAGGCAGGACCACAAGCAAGGAAGTGCTAATAGATAATGAAAGGATAGGTCAGGCAGATGTCCTCACACTAAGTTATGACAAGCCTCAAGTCAAGGGAGTCTGTAGTTTGAGTAGAAGTAATAAGCTGTTCACCTACTTGTGTCCGTTGAAGTCACAACCGGTCCGTTTAACGCACAGCCAAGGGTGGTGTCCCTGCCTCTTCCTGTCACTGACAGGCGATGATGGGCCTGCCCTTGGCCCGGAATGTGCCCGCATGCGTCCTGCGCTGCGGGGAGAGAGGCAGCGCTATAAGATCGGTGGGCACATCTCCCCAGTGACGTCAGCAGCAGCGGCAGTTGCACCCTGGGACTGGAAGTCCCACCAGGGTTTTCAGGGCAAAAGAAAACAAAGTAGATGGATCCCAGCAGCAGCAAAGCATCCCGTGCCACGGACGAGAAGCAGCGATATAAGCCCAGCGACCACGCCTCCCCGTGATGCAGCAGCGGCTTCACCCCGGGACTGGAAGTCTCACAAGGGTGTGCAGAACAAAATAAAAAAACAAAGTAGATGGCCCCCAGCAGCAGCAAAGCGCCCTGCGCCTTGGGGGAGAGGCAGCGCTATAAGCGTGGTGGTCACACCTCCCCGTAACGGCAGCGACCGTTGCACCCTGGAACTGGAAGTCCCACCTGGGTGTGCAGGGCAAAAAGAAACAAAGTATATGGCCCCCAGCAGCAGCAAAGCATCCCCAGTTCAGTCTTTGGTTTGTCATTTATCTCATACGCCAATGACACCCAGCTGGTCGTTTCAATTGCACTGACATTAGTTCCAGTCATTTTTCTTTGACTTCCTGCCTCCAAGCAGAAGCCAGGTGGATGGCTGGATGCAAATGATCTCCACTGGTTACTGAAGGAACGTTGAGTGCAATTCAAGACACTGCATTCTGCATAGGTCCTTCGAAGGCAAACGGCGCTCTCTGCTAAGACCGTTAGCCTCTCCATACATGCCAGGAAGAACTCTTAGGTCCTCTTCTGCTCTGACTTTGAGGGTTCCTAGGATCAAAAGATCCTGATGGGATGGTCGCTCCACCTCGTTTTTGGCTCCTAAACTTTGGAACACCCTGCCTCTGGTGCTGCGCTCAATGGAGCCGGAACTCCCCTTTCACAAGGCACTGAAGACGTGGCTTTTCTGTGACTGATTACAATGCAGCCTTATCATCCTACGATGTCTGTTGCAGCCATTGGAGGCCTTTGGATAGCGATGCACTATAAAAAAACACTACACTAGACTAGACTATGCCACTCCACTCTATGGCACTTCACTCTATGCTGTTTCACTGTACGCCACTCCACAGTACACCCCTCTACTGTATGCCACTCCACTCCACTCTACACCACTCAACTGTATGCCACTTCCCTCTACGCCACTCCATTCGATGCTGTCCCACTCCACTTCACTCTATGACACTGTACTCCAGTCCACACAACTCCAGTCTATGCCACTCCACCCTACAGCACTCCACTCTACTGTATGACACACCACTCCACTTTATGCCACTTCACGGTACTCTACAACATGCTCCTCCACTCTTCGCCACTCCAGTTCACCCCTCTCTGATATATATTCTATTCTACTGTATGCCACTCCACTCTACCTGACTACACTCTACGCCACTCTACTCTATGGTATTCGACTGTACGCCACTTGACTATACACCACTCCACCCTATGACGTCCCAGGTCGCCCTCTACCACTCCATTCTACACCCCTCCACTCTAAGGGGCTGTACCACATGTCACTCTATGACATGCCACTTCACTTTACGACACTACACTGTACAACACTCCACTCCATTGTATGACATGCCACTCCACTGTATTGCACTCCAAGCGACTCCACTTTACAATAGTCCACTCCACTCTACAGCACACCACTCCGATGTACCCCACACAGCTCTACTCTATGCCACCACACTTTACACTAGTCCACACTACTCATTCCACTGTACGCTATTCCACTCTACTCTACTACACTCTACTGTATGATACACTACTCCACTCTACACCACTGCAGTCTAAGCCACTTCACTCTACAACACCCCAGTCTACTGTAGGACACAGCACTCCACCCTATGCCACTCCGCTCTACCCCACGGTACTCTACTCCACTCTACAGCACTCCAGTCTACACTGCTCCACTCTTTTCTATGATGCACCACTCCATTCTATGTCACTCCATTGTACTCTACGACACCCTAGTACACTCTACGTCACTGTGCTTTACTGTATGACATGTTAGTCCACTCTACTCAACTGTACTCCATTACTCCACTCTAAGCCACTACACTCGACGCAACTCTATGCCACTCAACACTATGACACTCTATGCCACTCCACTCTACCATACTCTACTGCACTCCACTCCACTCTACACCACTCTACTCTACACTAATCCACTCTACACTATTCCACTCTACGACACTCCAATCTATGCCACTCTACTCAACTCTGCTCCACAAGACTGTACTTCACTCAACGCCCCTCCACTATACCACATTATACTCCACTGTTTAACACTTCACTGTACAACAGTCTACTCCACTGTATGCCAGTGTTCAACAGTGCACAACTCTCTATGGCCCTGTGCAACACTAAAATCCACTGTGCAAGACTTTGCACAACTCCCTCTATGCCACTCCTCCCCAGTTTGCTGCACTTTACAGCATGCCACACTACTCCAATGTACTCCACCACTCCACTCTACTTCACTTTACTGCACTCTACTCTACACCACACCGGCCGCAGCTGACGCAGGTCAGAGCAGTGGGGCAGTGGGGCTGGATGGGGGGTATTTCGGAAGACAGCCTCGAGGGAAAATGTTTTATTTATTTAATTTTCCCTCGTGGTCATCTGCCAAATCCCTCCCAACACGGCCCCACCGCTCCACTGCTCTTACCTGCACGGGCCAAGGCTGCTCCACACTGCTCCACTCTACAACACTTTAATTCAGTCTATGGAACTCCACTCTACTCCACTGTACAGCAGTTTGCGACACTCTATGCTAAACCACTTCATTCCACCCTACGACATGCCACTCCAATTTATGAAACTTTACTCTTCTGTATCATACACCACTCAACTGTTCTCCACTCCATGCCACTCTACTCTACAAAATGCCAATCCACTCTATGATACTTTACTCCACACTGTTATGCCACTCGAGTCGACTCCACTCCACTCTACTCCACTGGACGACACTTGACCTCACTCAACACCACTGTACAACAATCAACTCTATGCCACTCTACGCTATGACACCATGCTCCACTCTATGCAACTCCACTCTGCAAAACTCTACTACACTCTACAACACTCTAGTCTACTTTTTGCCCCTACACTTCCTGTATAACATTGTACTCCACAGTATTTCACTGTAAAAAACTCTTCTCCACTCTATGCCACTGTACAATACTCTACTTCACTCTGCCACACTGTATGCAACTCTCTGTATGCCACTCCACCCCAAACTACTTCACTCTACTCTATGACACAGTAATCCATTCTACTCCACTGTATGCCACTCCACTCTATGCCGCTATTTGATTCCATGACACTGTATACCAATCAACTCTGCCGCCCTCTACATCACTACTGTATGCCACTCCCCTCTACAACAGTCTACTCTACTGTATGCCACTCTACTGTGCTGTACTCTACCACACTTTTGAACCTTCTATGACACACCATTCCACTCTACTGTACTGTACTGTGCTGCACTACAGTATACAACACTTCACTTGACTCTACGCTATGCCCCTCTACCCTACGGCACTCCACAACACTATTCTGTACGACACTACACTCCATTCTATGACACTTTACTCCACTCTACTGTACTCCACTCCACTCTACTCCACTGCACTCTAAGACCCTCTACCCCACTCTACGCCACTGTATGATACTCCACACCACGCCTCTCCACTGTACCACATTCTACTCCACTGTATGCAATTCCACTCCACAACACACCGTCTATGCTACTCTATGACACTCCACTCCACTATATGCCCATCCTCTATATGCCACTCTAGTACACTGAATTACACTGCAGGAGATGCCACTGCACTCCTCTTTACCACATGCCACTCAACTACATGACACAGCACTCCACTCTACGACACTCTCCACCACTCTACTCTATGACATTCTACTTGATGATACGCTACCCTACCACACTCTGCTCCACCCTACTCTACTCTATGCTACTCCACTCTACAATACTCTACTCCCCTCTCTACATCACTCTACTTGACAAGGCTCCACTAGATGACACTCCACTCGATGACACTCCTCTAAACAACTGAAAATATCATGAAACAATGCTCCTGTCAGACGTGTCTTAGTTTATTTATTGCCACTTGCGACTGGCTTGAGACGGAGTATATAAAGGTTGGCGTGAGAAGTCTGCACCGAGCTGAGCAATGGAGGACTTAATGAATAAATACTAGGCAGCCATCGAAGTTCCTATTTAAAGAACAAATCCAGGCCTGAGCCCCGAGGAGGGGGCCCACAAACATCCATCAGTGTACATCCTCGTTGTACCAGTAAAGGGACCAGGCATGAAGGAATTTTTGTTTTCTCAACGTAGGACGCTAATTATCCATTAGTTCGGCGAAAGAATTGAGCCTTTTACCATGTATAAAATGGGACTCTAATAAGAATCCCCCTATCCCACTCATCTACAAATAAGTTTAAAAGAGAGGTCCTAATGAAGGTGGCAGCTATTCATTTCCACCCAAACGTACGTTGACCAATTTGTTGGGAACTACGACACGACAACACCACAGTGGTTGCATGCCGTAATTTATTCAGCCCGCTACCTCTTGGTTATTGGTGGATCTCAGAAAAAATACTTGGGTTCCCACTTGTCATTTTGTTGTTTCGACTGGTGTGAACTGAGAAAAAATGAGACAGATTGTCGGTTGAGAGAGTGCGGTATGTGAGGTGAGTCTGTTGTGATTGTGAGGACAGTGGATGGAGGTCTTTTTGCTAATTTGTGTGATTGTATTATGAGAAGTTGATTTATGTGTTTATTGTTGTATTTTACTTGTAAATCCTACTACTTGTAGATGTTCACAGAATATGATAATGAATGAACTGTTCAACATGTTTGTGCTGAAATCTGTATTAATGTATTTGCTACAATGAACACTAAAAAAGTTTGTCTTTTAACAAAATTTAAAAAAGAGAGAAAAAGATGAATAAATAACAAAATAATATAATTTTTTGCATAGATGCATATGGTGAGATTGATTTGTGGAGACAGCCCGACTTGAGCCCCAAGTTGCCCTAAAGATAAACTAAGACAGGTCTGACAGGAGCATTGTGTCAGGATATTTTCAGTTCTTTTTTTCCCCATGGCTTCTGAACTTTAAAGAATATGGAGGGGGTAACCCTTTTTTGACACTCCTCTACACAACACAAGACTATATGACACTGCACTGTACAACGCTCCACTCTACGACAGCCCACTCCACTCTATGACATGGCACTTCACTCTATGCTACCCCACTGTAGAAAATGTTACTCCACTCTATGCCCTACTACTCTTTGCCTCTCTACTCTAGTCTACAACACTTCACTCCAGTCTATGACACTCTAATGTACTCTACGACAAACCACCTAACTCTACATCACTCTATTCTAGCAGACTCTAATATACTGTATGCCCCTCCACTCTATGCAACTCAACTCTACTCTATTCCACTGTGCGACACTCTACCACAGTCCACTGTATGATACGTCACTCTACGGCACTCCACTTTATTTCATTACACTGTAAGGGACTCTCCGCGACTCTACTGTATGAGGCACCACTTGACAACCCTCCATTTTACAACACTCCATTGTACCACACTCTACTCTGCTGTACTCCACTCTATGCTACTACACTCTACAATGCTCTTCAGCACTCTATGCCACTCTACGACAGGCTTCTCTATGACACTCCAGTCAACAACACTCCACTGTATGACATGCCACTCCACTGTACAATACACCACTTAACTCTACAATACTCCACTATACGAATCCCCATGCCACTCCACTGCATAACACTTTACTACACTGTACACTACGCCAACCCACACTACTCTGCTTCACCCTCCTCCACTGTACCACACTCAACTCTATGACACTAGAATCTAAGACACTGTATACCATGATACTCTTCTTATTGACACTCTGCTCAATAAAACTAGATTCCACGATTTAAAACACATTTTTATTGAAAACTAGAAACCACTGAAATTCAATTAAAAAATCAAAGTTCAAAGATAACTTATAGTTAGGAAAACTGAATTTATTCTTTCTATACAAACCCAACTTATAAATGTATAAAGGGGTAGTAGTGGTATAGACAACTGCACTTCCTGTTGAGTACAATTTAGTGGGTAAGTATAACATAGAAAATAAATTGTATGCTTGGTGTTATAATAGTATCAAGACAACCTACTACAAAGGGATTCAGAGGCACAGAATCCAACAACCTGGTGAACAAAATCAAACATAAGTAGACACCAAAGCACTCATGGAGAAATCCAATACAGCATGTATCACGCCCATAAAAGTGAGGATTCCAGTAAGTTGTGTCCAATTCAGTTTAATGTTTTGACATGAGGCATTCAGCACAAAAGTAAGCATTGTTGCAATACACATATCCACAGCCGGCACATGTTTTGTCACACAGGTAACTTCTTCATGGCTGTAAAATATACAATACAAGATCAGACACATAAATGTAGGTATGACAGAAACCCAACTTAAACTACACAAATATTACAAATCTTAAGGTTATAGTTATAACTTAAATTTATCATTTACTCTTTCTTTACAAACCCAACTTAAATTACACAAACATTAGAAATTCTGAAGTTATAGTTGTAACTTCCATTTATAATTTACGCACCACCTTCAAATTACTATAACTCGTGCACCCCTGTACACAGTGTTGTTAATTCACTCGCCACATTACATTAACTATAGCTTGGCACTCTACCATGCAAAGCGTAGTCATAAATGATTTCATTATACTTGTGAGGAAGTGTGAGAGAGTTACTAAGTGCAGGATGTGTTAAGTGAGTGAGTACTTGTGTTCTGACTGTAGGATCACCATGCGTGCTGAGTGGAGGGAACCTTTGTGCCCAGTATGTTAGTAGAACCATTTTATGCTAGAAGCCTTTGTGTGATGCATGTGAGGGCCCTTCTATGTTGAGTATTGGACCCCTCTGTGATGGGTGTAGGTGCAATTGCACATTGAATGTGGATGCTCTAAGTATGGAGGTCATGTATGCCTTTGTGTGCTGAGTGTAGGAGACTACTTGTGATGCCTATGGGAGCCCTTGTATGAGAGACTGTGTGATAGGGCCACTCTTGGCTGAGGGTGAACTCCATGATGCTGCGTGCCCCACCCATCCTTCCCTGCCCAACAGTGTTGATTGTGGGCCTTTCTGCACTTGTGGTGGGCCCCTCTGTGCTGATTGTGGGCCTCTCTGTGCTGATTGTGGGCCTCTGTGCTAATTGTGGGCCTCTGTGTGCTGATTGTGGGCCACTGTGTGCTGATTGTGGTCCTCTCTGCACTGATTGTGGGCCTCTCTGTGCTGATTGTGGGTCTCTGTGCTGAGAATGGCATCTCAGTGATGATTGTGGGCCTCTCTGTGCTGATTGTGGGCCTCTCTGTGCTGATTGTGGGCCTCTGTGCTGAGAATGGCGTCTTTGCGCTTTTTGTGGGCCTCTCTATGCTGATCGTGATCCTCTGTGCTAAGAATGGCCTCTCTGTGCTGATTGTGGGGCCTCTCTGTGCTGATTGGTGGCCTCTCTGTGCTTTTTGTGGGCCTCTCTGTGCTGAGAATTGCCTCTCTGTGCTGATTGTGGGCCTCTTGTGCGGATTGTGGGCCTCTCTGTAATGATTGTGGGCCTCTCTGCGCTGATTGTGGGCCTCTCTGCGCTGATTGTGGGCCTCTCTGTGCTGATTGTGGGCCTCTGTGCTGAGAATGGCCTCTCTGTGCTGATTGTGGGCCTCTCTGCGCTGATTGTGGGCCTCTCTGCGCGGATTGTGGGCCTCTCTGCACTGATTGTGGGCCTCTGTGCTGAGAATGGCGTCTCTGTGCTGGACGGGAGAACTGAGGGGGTTCTACACACGAATGGAGGGAAGAAAGGAAACTGCACCAGGAATGGAGGGAGCGTTGGGAGCTATACAATAAATACTTACAGATTCAAGCGGACTAGGTTGTCCGCGGGTTTATGGGCAGAGGGGGACAGCGAGGGATGCTGGCAGACGTTCACACGGGCAGAGAAAGGAAGACAGACTGGCAAGATGCCCGCTCTCCCGGCTCTGGCACTCATCCAGGTCCATTTCCCTTTGTTTGTCAGAAGTGGCACCGGCAGCTCCAGGGGGCACTGCGCTTGCTCCTCAAGACGGCCCGCATTAACTATTCATCCCCAACACAATGCAAACATGCAGATATTAATTACTCCGCGACATATCAAACTAATTAAGATTAAGCTCCATGACTGCCTGAGCTGTGGACAGTGCGCCACCTGAATCTGTGAGACGGCTTCTCTAGGGCCGGCCTCGTGATATTAGCAGTGATCCTACCGCGTGCAACTGCGGGCGCGAGCCCCCGGGGTATCCAAAGCTGGCAGAAGCAGAGTAACTACCCTCACAGCAGGCTGGGAGGGCGCGAGGCAGCGAGGTGTACAGATAGACAAGCCGCTGGGGCACACAGGGTCTCAGGGGGTAGGCTGAGCTCACGGGGCACATAGGGGTCATGGAGGGGTTAGCAGGCTGTAATTATCACGATACATTTAGATCAGGGTGAACAAGAATTGGAGGGTTAGGAGCTTGGGGACAAATATGGATTGACGGGGAGGCGAGTGTCGACGGAGGGCTGTCAAAGAAGGGGCAGATTGGGGCAACAGCAGACATGGATCAGTCCGGAGAGTCAGTGCTCACGGTAGACAGAAAGCTCACGGGAGATAGACTTGGAAGCGTGGAAGAAGATGGAGCTTAAATCACCCAAAGAGAGCTTATAGCACATAGGACTCTAGGCAGACCAATAAAGTTCAGTGGACCCATTGCTCGGGGCTCCCAGATATGGGGACCAAGAAGCAGCAAATAACGTTGGACATTTCCATGCACTCCAGGATTGCGCACTGCGGCACTTCGCATGCTGATATTTTGCTTTGCCTACATCAGGTGGGCATCAAAAATACCAGAGTGCAAAGATGACCGAGAGCTGAGGTGATGACTCACTGGCACCCCTTGATGACCGGAAGTCCAAGGCACTGGTGACAGGAAAAGCTGGTGAGCCGGTCTGCGGGTGACTGCGAGCCGTGGGCTCTGGAGGTCACAGAGTCTGAGAACCCTGGTATCTGGGAGGTCTCATGACCAGGAGGGCTCTTAACCTGGAAGTCCTTGTGACTGGGAAATCTGATGCTTGGAAGCCCTAGAGACGGGCATTGGTGACTATGAAGACTATGGATAGGGAGCCTTGGTGAACTGTAGCCTTGGAGACCAGGGCGAATGATGACCGAGAAGCCTCATGACTGGGAACCCAGTGATCGGAAGTCTGTAGACTGGCAAGTATGGCAATCAGGAAGCCAGTGACTGGAAGCTCTCATGCGTGAGAACCGGGGGGACTCTGAATATCGTAAATGGGGCTCTGGTGGCTGGAGCCATCTGCTAACAGGAAGCTTGGTGACTGGGAGCCTTAGTGACTGGACGTCAGTGCATCTGGAAGCGTAGTCACCTGGAAGCCGCAGTTAGTAAGAGCCCTACTGACTGAAGAAGACCTAGTGATGTGGAATTTTGGTGATTGGGGAGCACTGGTAAACTGTCCTGGTAACCAGAAGCGATGGTGACAGCTAGCCCTGATGACTAAAACGCCTGGTGAGCGGAAGCCCTGGTGATTGGGAAGCCTTGTGACTGGGAGGCTTGAAGTCAGAGTCTGACTGTCTGAAAGCCATGATGCAAGAGAGCCCGGGCGGCTGGGGGCCGGGTGACCGGAAAACCTGATGAGACGAGCCACAGTGGGTGAATCCCCTGGTGATGGGGAAGTCCGGTGCCCTGGAGCCCCAGTGATGGGGAGCTTTGGTAACTGTAAGGACTTCAGCTTGAAGATGTTTGTGTCCGAGACCCATCATATCCAGGAGCCATGGTGAGCAAGGGCCATGGAGACTAGGAGATTTAGTGAAGCGAGGGGGAGGCGTGTTGAATGGAATGCCTGGTGTGAGTCATGGTGACTGGGAAGCCTGGTGACTCTGAGTGAGGTGAACAGGAAGTCTAGTGGCTGGAGGCCGAGTTACTGGGAAGCCAGGGCACTGGGAGCCCTGATGGTGGTGGGGAAGCCTGGAGCCTGGAGCCTGGGAGGACTGGTGACTGGGTACCCTGGCGTCCGGAGATTCGAATGACCGGGAGTCCTGTTGACAGGGCGCATGGTGATCGTCAGGCCTGGAGTCGGAGAGCGTAGGTGTCTGCGTGTGACGACGCCGAGGGGCCAGGGTGCCTCGGTTACCAGGTGACTGAGGTGCCTTGTGACTGAGACTGTTGGTGGCTGCAAGGCCTCGTGACTGGAAACCCTGATGATGGGCGCCTGGTGTTCGGGAGCCTTGGTAACCGAGAGGCCTGGCGACTGGGAGACCTGGTGATTGAGAGCCCTGGTGTCTGCAGCTGTTGGAGGCGGGCTTGCCGCAGGGACTGTGTCCTGTCGTTAACTGCATGTTTACAGCTCTGAAGCATTAATTGTCACTTGCTAAAATTAAAAGCCCTGCTCCTCTCAGTGCAGCGCCCCGTGTACACTCTAATCTAATTGCCATTACAAGCTGCTCCGGCTTCATGCACGGAGAATCAATACCATTTAATGAAAGATTCCAGTCGCCTATAGGCGGGAAGCGGGGCGCGCTGAGGGGGCTGAGAACAGCCAGGGACAGCCCACTGTTAAGGTAGCACATGAGACCATGAAGCGTGGGGGCCTATAAAACAAGCCGACATCAAGACACCACGCATGGCATCAACGACGGGCATGCACGCATCTGGGGGTCATAGTGCAACACAGCATCATCTGAACACTACCTCCAAGGTACTGGCAAGGGTACTGGAGTTCAGGGCGACAGTGTAGAATAGACCAATGTACGAACGCCATCATCTGAGGCATGATAGGGATGAGGAAGGCTCGGAGAGGGATGGCAATATGTCTCCGAACACTCCTTCCACGGTAGTGATAGGTATGCAGCAAGCTGGGCTCAGAAAGGAATGGACCGGCATCTGCACACTGTCCCCAAGGTAGTGCGAGAGATACTGGACGCCAGGGGGACAGGCAGAATAGACCAGCGTAAGCATGCTATCCCCATGGTAATGCCAGGATCAAAGGAAGTCCGGGGGCGAGGTGGGATCATCTCACAAAACAGCAATGACAACGGTGCGCCCAGGACAGGGATGCAGAAGACAAAGAGTGCAGAGATGGGTCAGTATCAGAACCCTGGCTCGATGCCAGCGATGGGGCCGTAGGGCTCAGAGCAGGCTTCTCTCTTCTATTGCTGTCACATTTGTTGAAATAAAAGAAACAAAATATGTTGGGAAGTCGAAAAGTCCAGCTTGTGTTTCATGCAAAAAATATCAAGCAGCACAGCTAAAAGCAAGAGACAAACGAGTGAAACCGGAACAGATCTTATGGTCAAGTCTACACAATAAAAGACCAGAAATTAGAAAAACATAATCCCATACTATACGCAATGACATATGCTTGGCACAAGGCACACAGTAAATTTGGGGTTGATAGGGGGCTCCTTTTTGGCTGAATGACAAGATCTGCATTGGTGGAGCGGAACAAGCATGGCCTGACGCCGAATCCAAGGGCATTGGTAGAATAGGAAACCTGTGGAAGGTAGAACCATGACATTCCCTGAAGCAAGCACCGAATCAGATTTCAGCCCTTCACCATTTTGGGAATTTCAGCCGCATAAAAGCAGAATTGGGACCCACATAACAACCTTAAATCCTTAAATCTATGGGGAGCAGGTACAGGAGTAGTCTCGGGTACTCACAAACTGATAACAGCCTACACATTCTCAACCCGACTGCGATGCAACTTCAAGGATGGCGGCCTGGACAGCTTGTCTACCAATTCAGAGATGAGGACTGGATGGAGATATTGGAGGCACACAATACAACCTTGAGAGAGGGTGGGTTTAAATGTAGATATTTTAAACTATTATGTAGGTTGCACTCCCCCTGGCCCCCAAGTGACTAAGCATTGTGGGACATACCCCAATACGAACTGCTGGCGCTGCCATAGCACAGTCTGTGACACAGAACACATTTGATGGGAGTGTAGACATTTATAGCATTACTGAGCAGAGGTTTGGAAGATTTTAAATAGATCCAGAGCCTTAGGTCCTTTATAACAAGTCTTATAGTGGTCAGCACAATACTACTCAGCACCCAGAAATCTCTCCCCAGCTAAGACGATGCTTCTCAACACCAATTTCAGTAACTAAACTGAGTATTGAGACTGTGGAGGACGAACTCTTGTCGGAAACTGGAAATTTGGTTACAAGAAATGTATCACTTGGCTTCTTATGAAATTATACTTATTCAGCCAGAACAGGGTTCTCCAAAGCTGTTCCTGGAGGGCCGGCTACATGCCAGATTTGTAAAATAACTATATGTATCTAAATGGGAATATGCTAAAAGTTTGGCATGGATCCGGCCCACCAGGACCGACTTTGGAGACCACTGCTCGGCTGGATACGTTTGAAGAATATTGGGGTGACTTTTTGAAAGATTGATAGAATTTAAAAAAAGTAAATCCTCACTATGGGTGAACTACTTATGGGAAGCTAAAATAGATAGATTTCAATAAAGTAACGTGGGCCTCGATGCAAGTCAGTTTTGGTGGGAGGAAATTGATCTCAGGAGGATAAGTTCATTCTGTTGTACTGTGTGATCGGTAATGCTATGAGTACTAATCTGGTCTATTGATGTCGAATGGTATACTTACTGAACATAGAAGCGATTCATTTATTTGAGTGAAGTTAGAGAGTTGAAATGGACACTCATAACTGTCTTAAGGAAAAATGTATATTATGATAGAAGAAGTTATCAGTATAAGGGATGAAGAGAGGGTTGGGAGGAAGTAGATAGAAAGCTATGGATGTACCTGACGGATACTGTAAGTTTGCAGGATTGCACAGAAAATGACATGACACAATATGTGTATATACCGTAATATACAAGTTGTTTATCACTAAAAAATTTCTAATAAAAAAAGAGACAATTATCATTTCCATCGACCAGAGCTCTTGCCCAGAAAAAGCCACATGGAGCATGTAATGCTAAAATGTACGGCAATTCGAACTCCTAATATATATGTATCTCTTTATACGAATCTATGGGGCGTAAACACGTTACCGAAACAAACTTGTTACACATGTAACAGACGGATGGCAGGTTCTTCTCAAGAAGAAAATGCGATACATCCTTGAAGCACAAGATATAACACAGGAGCGGATCGTGTCAATAAAAGAGGCGGGGCGGGGAGAGGGTCGGGTGGTGGAAAGGGTTGGGGTGGTGGAGAGGGTTGGGGTTGGTGGGTGGGGGATGTTGGAGACAAAAAAAATAAAAAAGAACTTACCTGTCGCCCTCCAAGATCGCGCTCTTCTCCTCTCCACTGCAGGCAGCTACAGACTCCCAGACTGCCCTGTGGCCAATCCTGAAGCTGCTCTCATGCATTAGAGCAGCTTCAAGATTGGCCTGAGCGCCAATGATTTGCACTCCCAGACAGACTGGGACATGTCCCTGCTCTCACCAACCCAGCAATGCAGCTGGGGTTAGAGAGAGCTTCACTGGGCATGTAGTTTTGGGACTGAGACGGCCGGCCAAACCGACATGTTCAGTGAAGGCAGTGCCCACCAATCACCCTCCAGCCTGTCATCATCTTGTCCCCGCCCCCAAGACTAAAGCAAAAACAACAGTTGACGGACAGAATGCAGAACAATGTCATACATTCATCCCAGTACAGAGATCTGGGCCTAAATCCATCGTTTTTTTGCTCACCATGCCGCTCCAGTTTGAACCCAGCCATATGCAAATCAGTCTTGACCCTGTGCCTCATGGGAACAGTCCAGCCCGAACTGCCAGGCCATGTCCTCTCTGGACTGGAAACAAGCATCGTAGGACCAGTTTCGGGGTTTCACCCCTCTTCAGCCTGGATAGCTTGATTCCAGTGGCATGGAGAGCATGGAGCCCCCACGACTCAGCACAAGAAAAATAAAACAATAATAAAATGGGTTTAAACCATTTTATTATCGTTTTTCTCCCTCGTTTTTGAGAGTCCTGGCGGGGGGCAATGCTAGGAGCCGCTGCTGAATACATAAGCACACTACTGACTTCATTCATTTCTTAAAATCACGTTTCTGGTTACCAACATCTAAAGTAAGGCTACACTTTACAATGAAATACAGGAAATGTGCAACTGTACTGAAGCAAATTAAATGCTTTCTAGGTCTATTACAGCTGTTAAAGTTAGCACACGTGTCGAAACTAAAGTGCACTCTAGATTAATAAGAAAACTACATTCATATTTGATTCTAAAATATATTAGCACTACATTATGATATACAGATACAAAAAGACATTGACATAAAAGCAATAGGAATACAGGATTATGTTTCACAACCCCCACCTTATTGCTGGGAGCAACATTTCTTTACAGCAATTTGATTGTAAACAACCTGAATACATCTGCCTTAATATCTTTATTATGATTGCCTTCATCAACCTCAAAAGGGTATACAGTCTTTACCATGCAGTCTTTACCCGCAGGACGTTCCCACGCAGGTAAGTACCACTAAGGTGAGTACCACAAAGGGCTAATTTTGGTGCTTTCCCTATCAGTACATTACAGCCCAGGTAAGAATTTCTTTAATGACATAAATATTATGTCAATTTAAGTAAAATAATTTAGGGGAAAATTGATGGCTAATGGTTAAGGAGTGGGTAAGGGTAATGGCGGTAGAGGTCAAGAGAGGTAAAGGTTTTTTAGAGTTCAGGGTCGGGTAGAGACAAAGTGAGGTAAATGGTTTTTAGGGTACAGGGGCGTGTGGAGGTAATGGGGGAAAGTGTTTTTTTATGGTTCAGGGGAGGGTGGAGGTAAAGGGAAGTTAGCAGGTAAAACATAAAACATATATATATATATATATATATATATATATATATATATATATATATATATATATATATATATATATATTACCTACTGGCGGTCGCCAGTAGGTAGTTATAGTTAGGACCCTGTTTCCATAGGAAATCCGCAACATTCTATTTTGAATAACTTTGGCGCCGGTCGACGAATCCTCGCGAATTTCTCAAAATAGGTGGGGCGCTACGCTCCGCTCCTACCCTGAAAGTCTCGGGGGGATTCGTCAAGCGGGGGCTGAGATAAAAGGGGGGTCCCAAAACGCGTTTTTCCCATGCATTTTTCCATAGGACCTTTAGACAGGGCTACAGCCCGAACGGCTGAACAGAATTACTAGAAATTTGGCAGAGAGGTAGTCCTCAGGTCAAGGAAGTGCCTTTTGTAGGTTTGGTGTAAATCTGTTCAGTAGATTCTGAGAAAATAGCCTTTAAATCAATATATATATCTGAGCCAGCTTACGGTACGCTTACCGTAAGCTTACCGTACGCGTACGGTGGCGTGCGCGAGCGCGATTCTGATTGGCTGTTACATCTAAGTAAACATTCGAATCGGTCGAAACCAGGAAGCGGCGGACGCCATTTTCTCTCTCGCACTCTGAGGGGGGGGCTGTAAACAAAGGCAAAAAACATATAAAGGGGCTGTTTAGACAGCGCCCATGCACATAGCCATGTTAGTTGAGTCCTCAAAGATCCCCCAAGGCCAAAAACGGTAAATTTTTATTTTTTGAAAATTTCGCCGATTACGCTTACCGTACGCGTACGGTGCGCTTACGCTAAAAAATTTAATAAAAAAAAAAAAAAAACACTCTCTGTGCATGGCATATTATTGTCATCACTTACAAATTAAATTTAACATTTACCTATCACAAGGAAGCGCATAATATGTCCTCCATGTGCGCACGGTGCGTAAAGTGGGCGCGCGGTGCGCGAAGCGCACCGCGTGCTCACTGTGCGCGCACGGAACGAACTGCGTTAAGTGGGCGTGCACGCCACGAATGGCGTAAAGTAACTTAGCATTTAAAAAACCGTACAAATTCACTGAAAAACCATAGGTTTCACACACGTTATAGTTAGGAATTAGCATTTAAAAAACCTTGCTAATTCAATGAAAAAACCATAGGTTTCACACATGTTATAGTTAGCTGGAAATTTTACTGATAAAAAACCAATGAAATTCCCCCGTTATAGTTACTGTAGGCAACTATAACTCACGCGACCGCAATCCTCTGCTGATGACATATGTGTCTTTATGAAAAAAAAATATTTGTAATATATGTATAGCTAAAATTTAATGGAAGAAGACATGGGCAAATAAGTGTCTAAATACAGTATTAGCATCAGCAGAGGATTGCGGTCGCGTGAGTTATAGTTGCCTACAGTAACTATAACGGGGGAATTTCATTGGTTTTTTATCAGTAAAATTTCCAGCTAACTATAACATGTGTGAAACCTATGGTTTTTTCATTGAATATATATATATATATATATATATATATATATATATATATATATTTATATATATATATATATATATATATCAGGAAACAGGTGTGCCCATGCACAGAAGCGCACTCAGACCAGCGTCGGTTCGAGGAAAACCTTTATTCAGGACAGACTGCTAATGCAACCAGGAGTCAATGTAAGGGTGTGGCTGCTAAAATTATCCCCATTCAGCCCTGGATGGGCCTCACCAGCGCACCGCAGTCCGCAATCCATCCATCACGCTGCCCCCAAGGACTCCGATAATCCCGAGCCCCCGGCCCCCTTCAATCATGGGGTGGTGCAGCTTCTCGCGGCTGGGCGGCCGCGTATAAACATCAGGAAACAGGTGTGCCCATGCACAGAAGCGCACTCAGACCAGCGTCGGTTTGAGGAAAACCTTTATTCAGGACAGACTGCTAATGCAACCAGGAGTCAATGTAAGGGTGTGGCGCTTAGCTCCACGACGCGTTTCGGGCTCTTCCCTTCTTCTTGGTGGAGCGCCATGTTGCAGCTTCAAGATTGGCCTGAGCGCCAATGATTTGCACTCCCAGACAGACTGGGACATGTCCCTGCTCTCACCAACCCAGCAATGCAGCTGGGGTTAGAGAGAGCTTCACTGGGCATGTAGTTTTGGGACTGAGACGGCCGGCCAAACCGACATGTTCAGTGAAGGCAGTGCCCACCAATCACCCTCCAGCCTGTCATCATCTTGTCCCCGCCCCCAAGACTAAAGCAAAAACAACAGTTGACGGACAGAATGCAGAACAATGTCATACATTCATCCCAGTACAGAGATCTGGGCCTAAATCCATCGTTTTTTTGCTCACCATGCCGCTCCAGTTTGAACCCAGCCATATGCAAATCAGTCTTGACCCTGTGCCTCATGGGAACAGTCCAGCCCGAACTGCCAGGCCATGTCCTCTCTGGACTGGAAACAAGCATCGTAGGACCGGTTTCGGGGTTTCACCCCTCTTCAGCCTGGATAGCTTGATTCCAGTGGCATGGAGAGCATGGAGCCCCCACGACTCAGCACAAGAAAAATAAAATAAAACAATAATAATGCGCGCACGGAACGAACTGCGTTAAGTGGGCGTGCATGCCACGAATGGCGTAAAGTAACTTAGCATTTAAAAAACCGTACAAATTCACTGAAAAAACCATAGGTTTCACACACGTTATAGTTAGGAATTAGCATTTAAAAAACCTTGCTAATTCA
This sequence comes from Triturus cristatus, assembly GCF_964204655.1. NCBI lineage: Eukaryota > Metazoa > Chordata > Amphibia > Caudata > Salamandridae > Triturus > Triturus cristatus. Next base: position 596,001,879 of record NC_140584.1, on the reverse strand, counting down.
ATGAAAAAACCATAGGTTTCACACATGTTATAGTTAGCTGGAAATTTTACTGATAAAAAACCAATGAAATTCCCCCGTTATAGTTACTGTAGGCAACTATAACTCACGCGACCGCAATCCTCTGCTGATGACATATGTGTCTTTATGAAAAAAAAATATTTGTAATATATGTATAGCTAAAATTTAATGGAAGAAGACATGGGCAAATAAGTGTCTAAATACAGTATTAGCATCAGCAGAGGATTGCGGTCGCGTGAGTTATAGTTGCCTACAGTAACTATAACGGGGGAATTTCATTGGTTTTTTATCAGTAAAATTTCCAGCTAACTATAACATGTGTGAAACCTATGGTTTTTTCATTGAATATATATATATATATATATATATATATATATATATATATATATATATATCAGGAAACAGGTGTGCCCATGCACAGAAGCGCACTCAGACCAGCGTCGGTTCGAGGAAAACCTTTATTCAGGACAGACTGCTAATGCAACCAGGAGTCAATGTAAGGGTGTGGCTGCTAAAATTATCCCCATTCAGCCCTGGATGGGCCTCACCAGCGCACCGCAGTCCGCAATCCATCCATCACGCTGCCCCCAAGGACTCCGACAATCCAGAGCCCCCGGCCCCCTTCAATCATGGGGTGGTGCAGCTTCTCGCGGCTGGGCGGCCGCGTATAAACATCAGGAAACAGGTGTGCCCATGCACAGAAGCGCACTCAGACCAGCGTCGGTTTGAGGAAAACCTTTATTCAGGACAGACTGCTAATGCAACCAGGAGTCAATGTAAGGGTGTGGCGCTTAGCTCCACGACGCGTTTCGGGCTCTTCCCTTCTTCTTGGTGGAGCGCCATGTTGCAGCTGATTGGCCCATTGGAGGGCGTATTTGACTCAAATATGCAGAGGCACATAGCTGCATAAAGGTTTTCCTCGAACCGACGCTGGTCTGAGTGCGCTTCTGTGCATGGGCACACCTGTTTCCTGATGTTTATACGCGGCCGCCCAGCCGCGAGAAGCTGCACCACCCCATGATTGAAGGGGGCCGGGGGCTCGGGATTGTCGGAGTCCTTGGAGGCAGCGTGATGGATGGACTGCGGTGCGCTGGTGAGGCCCATCCAGGGCTGAATGGGGATAATTTTAGCAGCGATATCACGGAGGCATTAAATCAATGCGCACTGCATTTCCCAGAATTCATCTTACCTGATTGGCCCATTGGAGGGCGTATTTGACTCAAATATGCAGAGGCACATAGCTGCAACATGGCGCTCCACCAAGAAGAAGGGAAGAGCCCGAAACGCGTCGTGGAGCTAAGCGCCACACCCTTACATTGACTCCTGGTTGCATTAGCAGTCTGTCCTGAATAAAGGATTTCCTCGAACCCACGCTGGTCTGAGTGCGCTTCTTTGCATGGGCACACCTGTTTCCTGATATATATATATATATATATATATATATATATATATATATATATATATATATATATATATAACTGTGGATATTATTGGCCGGGTGGCGACGTACGGCCATCACACGGGACCCTCTCCATAACGGACAACGCCAGAAACGGAGCCACTTCCCGGTTTACTGGGCATTATAAATCCTTGGAAGAGGAACGGTGTTTGTCCCCCCTTAAGCGACAGAACTGCAGGCCTGGACGAGTATTGAGGAGGAGGAGTCCTCGGGAGGTGCCGGGTCGGAGGACACGCCACACCGGAGGTAATTGCTCTACCGAACTTGTCACTGGGCAGCTTTCCGAATAGCGGGGGAGGAGAGTTTGAGTGCAGTCGGGGATACACTGATCAAAGAATTTATTTGTATCAGACTTCTTATCCCCTGACGTCAAATTCATTATATTTGCATAAGGTGCAACAAGGAAATGTCGACCGACAACGTGGATGAATGTCAGAGTCCGTGTTACCACTTGCACGGGAGCAGAATGGTTCCAGTTCCCAACGCCCCTCCAAGGTGTTCCCGCAACGCGCAATTTCTGAATTCGTGCGATGCTTGAAACCCCCGGGGGGGGAAAAGGGATGGGACAGAGAAGAGACTGCTCACACCGTCTGCTTCTTGCTTCAGCGTCAGGCGTCTGCTGTTGGTTTCATCTTCTGACAATTGGTGTTGCTGCAAGAAACGTTTTTAAATTACTATACTTCTTGACACCTCCTGTAAACCCCAACTCCCCCTCTGTACTCTACCTACCCTGAAATGGTGCAAACTTAGCTCTTCTTCTTATCTTTTTTAGGCAAACCTTGACCTAGTTCTCTGTAACAATATAGATTTGATATTACTAAACCTTTTAACCTATTGCCTCTTGTACCTTATTCTACATATATCTACAGGGTCCTCTCTATTCCTCACCTCCTCAGGTCAAGTTGTGTTTATTATTGCTGTTGCTTCTTAGTATCTATTAGGATCTTCTTTTAAAGTCTTCTTGTCCTGACTAAAAACTCTTCCTTAGTTTGTCGGGGAGAAAACTTCCTGCTTGTGTCTTTACCTTTCTTTTGTCTTTTACCTAGAGAAAGATTTCGCTTTTAATATTTTTCCTTACAACTGGCTTAAAACTGGTATCTGACTTTCCTTCACCCAATACTCAATTTGTCACCCTATTCATGCTACTGTACTGGTTGTTCCATATACGTCTTGGTTGAGCCGACTCTTATCGCTCTGGTATTTTTTCAAGAAGAACTGTGCGCATGCTAGACAATGCACTCGTCTAACGCAATGCGCACCAGACAAAGGAACAGTCTTACTGTAGTCTTGAGTTTTTCCACTAGAAGCTGGAACGTCACTAGGAATGCGTAGGCCTTCTCTGAAACTGCAGACTTGAATTCACTGAGGAAAATCTAGTGCGTGCTTTCTTCCTCACGGTTCAGGTGAAGTGCGCCTCAGAACGCACTCGACACCTGAACGACAATGATTGCTCCGAAAGACTAGAACGCGCCACATAGTTTCCTACTGCGGTCAATCGAACCGCCATCTTGGAAAGTACAAGTGGCTCTTTTCTTAGTTCCTTGCCTTGACTTATGCTTTAGAGCTAGCATGCTCACGGCAAATCTTGTCTTGGGCGGTTTGTTGGTGATCCTGACAATGAACGTGAGGCTGCAGCAACTAAAATGTTTTCTGACAGTCTCCTCATATCAGCGAAAATACGGGACAAAGGCAGCAGTGAACCCACAATGAGAAACAGTACAATGAAGGATAAAATCAAAATATTAGAAAAAAAGCTTCGTAATGAACAGAGCAAATGGTGGGAAGCAAAGTCCCTACAAAGCTACCTTGATGTAAACCGGATACCGAGAGGTTTACGCATTTTGACGGCGCTAAGCTACGAGAATCCTAACCCCGAGCTTATGAAAGAGTGGGCTGAGAGCAACCTCGAGGCGTCACGAAGATTAGTACAGATTTTAGTAAAATATGCGGAAATTGATAGGGCGCAACTGCTCAAGGAGATAGCTACGATACAGGAAGAATTGGAAGCCATGGAGGATAATGAGGAAAAGAAAAAATTAACTGAGGAAATGAAGGATAGACTCAAGAAGGAACAAATAAAAATAATGGACAGAAAAGCGTATAAATTTCAACGCGACCGCAACGACTATGAGCTGGGGCAGATTTTCACTTTTTCCCAAAAATATGACGCATATCGGGGCACTCAAAATAAATCCCAGGGCCAATTCAGGGTGGCAACAAGAAACAAGCATCAAACAGACTCAACTAGATCTGACATTAGTTCAGCGACAGGCAGTGAATCAGATTCAGACCAACGAGGTACATCGGCAATAAGCAATATGGCCAAACTACATCCGGGAGATGAGATACATTTTTTATGTCAGGAACGAATGCAATCTCTACGGCCCCGCGTCCAAAGGAACTACGGAGGAAATACGCAAACTACAGGCGCAGGCAGAGGTACAGGGCAAGGAGGAGGCACATCCATCAAAAAGAGGGGCAGGGGACAGTGGAAAGCCAAAAATCAGTAAATATAACAGCTGATGAAACCACAATTATCAATCTAACCACTATAACACTCACCGAGGATAAGGAAAATATTTTGAAACTTGGCCTCTCCTATGCCCCACAAACCAATATGAATTATACTGATACAAGATTTGATGTATACAAAGCCGTACGCAAGTTGAAACTCCGGAAGTTCCATTTAATGATAAACAAAAATCAGGCAGTGGCAACAACACCAGAGAGTCCAGATAATGTCATTGCATCTGGAACATCTATACCCGGCGGGATTGTTGATCTATGGATGACTGAAGGTATGGATTCTCTAGCTGTACTGTCCGCAGGTGCTGGTTGTACTAGTAACAAGGATACTTTAAAACAAATATCACCAACTACACCGTTTAAATCCATCTCAACCTTCAGCCCCATACTGTTACGAGATTCCATAGACATATTTAATGAGAATGTCATCTCTCAGATCAAAGAGTTACACAGAAAACAACAGTCACAAGAAACCCAGGTTTGACATGAGGAGCAAGCAATATGAGTCACTTATCCACAAATTGAGCAAGGATATGAAAACCATTGTACGGGGCAGTGACAAAGGTGGCAACATCGTATTAATGACAAGGACAATGTATGACAAGGAGGCCTATTCCCAGCTAAACAATAGGGAGCACTTTGAGCGAAGTAACATGACAAAGGTGAAAACGATGCAAGCAGAATACCATAAAAAACTATCAAAATGGAGAAACAAGGCAATGTTGACTGACGAGGAATATACATTTTTAAGAAATGATCATCCAAACAATTCCTCTCATTTATTTTATCCCAAAAGTCCATAAAGACATGGAGAACCCCCCTGGCAGGCCTATCATCTCTGCCAGGGGTGGTTTGCTGGAAAAAACATCAGTCTATATAGACTACTTTCTGCAGGGGGCTGTAAAATCATTGGAGTCTTATGTCCAGGACACTGGGGACTTTTTATTTAAGTTACAAGCGGTTGAGTGGAAGGAAGGCTTTTGGATGTTAGCATTGGATGTTTCATCGTTGTACACAAGCATACTACATGGTGATGGCATGGCAGCAGTAGTATACCATCTATCCAAACGGGAGGAACAGTTTAAGGACCACACTGCTATGCTATTGGAAATGCTTAAAATATGTTTAAACAACAATGTGTTCATGTACAACAACTTGCTATACCGTCAGCTGCAGGGAGTCGCTATGGGGGCCAGTTTCTCCCCAAGCTACTGTGGTACTGTAAAATTTGGAACCACATTGGAGGCAGGCCCCTACCCTGCCGACTTTGGTATCAACAAACCGCAAATGACAAATGCGGTATGTACAAGTGTTTTCGTCATGTTCAACCAATGAATTCACCGTATATATATATATATAATACTACATATTGAACCCTTGGGTTCCATATTAGAACAGTAGCCATTTTTGTGATTGCCCTCACATAGGCTGTGTGCTAAGGCCATGCCTAGGCCTAAAGGACACGTACACCTTCTGTGACTTCTCTGTGACCTGTGCAAACTGACTCCACTGCCCGAGGTCAGCCCTGTCCGGCCGGTTCCTTTTACTGCGGCCAACTGGGATAAGCATCAGGGCCCGAGGCATCATAAATTCCTTCTTCCCACACGAACCTTGACTAATCTCTTTCACATCTGACTCTGTTTCCTACTTTATGGCTTGTTTTACGAGCAGGAGGTGCCCGTTTTATTGGGGTCTGCTGATATCTGATGAGGGTTCTGAGCCTTGCTGGGTTAAATGATTGAGGGCTGAACGAACTGAAATGTGGGATTGTCATCATGACTCTGCCTTTTCTTTGAAGCCAAAATATGTGAATAACCACTTGTAAAACAGGGGCGGTGTTGCCCAAAGCGGAATATTCTGTATAAAAGAGAAGACTGGTTTTTGTTCTGGAGACTGCCTCATTCAGTTGCTAAGGCTTCTGTGCGACGTAGTCTCACTCATTTGAGTTTAATAAAGATGTCTTTTCATATTTCAGCTTCTTTGCCAAGTTCTTTGTTATATTACTTGCGCCATGAAAATTTGAAGTACCGCAGTTGGCGCCCAACAGCGCGGCATCAATACAAGTGACTATCTGGAGGAGCGATCTTGTCAGAGGACAGAAATCTACTGGGGAGAACAGGACAGAAATCCACTAAGCAGGTACTCTGAGCACCGAGGTTCTGGGGGATTCTTTGTCTCTGCAGCCCAGTATAACTCTGATCTTTCTGACTTTGACTCACCAAAAGATGTCACTCCCGATTAGAACCCTTTTTGGCGTGAGTATTATAAAAGACGTTTGGTTATGTAGAACTTGACAGTTAGAATTTGGATAACCTTTTGATTAGTAAAAATAAGAATTAAGTATAAGTGGGTCGCTCCCAGTCCTTTGGTTCCTTTGTCTTTGATTTGGTTATCGCAATTACCAAAACTGAGGGGTTGGTTTCTTGGTTTGTTGATTTGGTCATTGCAATTACCATAGCCAAGGGTCTCGCATATTTGCGAGTGTATTGGTAGAGATAAACCCTTGAAGTTTGAAGCTAGATTAGTGAGCTATAAGATGCCTGATCTTAGCAAGTTTGAAATGTAGCTTTGGAACTGTGAAATTTGTGTTGGCCAACTTTTGGTTTGTATAGGTTTGGATATGCGAATTGCAATTTGTGTAGGCAGGTAATGAGGAGATATTTCTCCATTTGGTTTAGTTGAACGGTGCACGTACAAAAAAATACCTTAAGCACCATTTTGATTATAATACTTGCGTTTTCCGCAGTATTTTTGGCATGCCTGTTTGTAAGCTCACATGGAAAAATGTGTTGCTTTTTTGGAAGGTACCATAGTGTGGGAAATATCTGAATAGGTTAGATTTAAAAACATATTTCTTCCTTGGTGATTTTGTACCCCCAGGGAATTAAAATATGACATAATACAAAACAAGGATCCTTCTTTCTGCGCAGTTTTATGAATAAAGATATGCAGAACGATTTTGTTTGGTGTTCTGCTAGGCAAAGCTAGTGAATTGAGCGCATTCACTACTTCTTGGACATGCATCTGTCTGTTGGGCTGTTTATGCAGCCTTTTGGAACACTATTGAGAAGCGTTTCTTGTAAATATGACTTACAACTAGTATTTTGGTTCAAGTTATAGTCTGTGAGCTGTTCTTTCTTTCTGTCCTGCGTATTGATTTGTAAGTCAACTGTGTGTTTAAATGTCTATGTGGTTTTCTCATTAGTGCAACTTCTGTAAGTAAATTGCGATGGCGCTATTTATGAAAAATGGCTAAAGAGTGCGGTACTGTATGTTTGACCCCTTTCTGTTTATGTCTGAAATGAGCTCAATATGTGTTTGTGGGTCTTCTGATGTTTTCAATCTGTTAAGCAAAATGTTGGTTAATAAAATATTAAGAAGAGAAACTTAGAAATAAAAATACAGAAGTGAACCATGTGATGTGCTAAAATAGCTATATGGCGCTCTTTAATTTATAGAATGAGCAATTGTTCACATATACAAAACTGCCGTTAAATGCTTAAAGGATAAAATTAGAAACACATTCAATAGATATAAATAAGGCCCCAAAAACGAAATTATCTATTTTTGCAAAAGTAAATAAATTTACAGCATTTTCCTTAGATGCATTGTATTAGATGTTCATAGGCAGACTTTTCAGCTGCAGTATATTTGATAGGAATGTTCATTCAGCCAGCACTTTCCCAGTTAAACACAGGTGGAATTTTGCAGAACCGTCCTTTTAAATGAAAGTGGCGCAAAAATGTGACGCGTTTCAAGTTGGGCTTATGCGCTTAGGCTTGTGAGTTAATGTGTCCAAAATGATAGGCAAGAGATGCAGCTTGCTTTTTATACATGGAATTATCACAAAAACGAATAATTGGGATTTTTTAAAAAAAAAAAGAAAATTAATAATCATGGAAAAATTATTTAAAAAAAAAAAAGTGCTTTTCAAAATCGTTTTTTGATATTTATAAAGCTTAATACTCATACTATGACCTCCTAGCATTAAAATTTGATTTAAGTTGTGTTGCATCACTAAAATGACAAGCATTCAGGTGTACTATTTTCCCTTGGCGCAGGCGCAAACAAGCTCATTTATATAAAGTATAAGTTATTATTTCCAATGCCTGACTCATGGGTTATGTAATAGACATTCTGGTAATGCATATTATGCAAGAAAATTGTAGGATATTCATTTTTTAATGCCTGAAATATCAAAGTCGAATTTGGGTAAAAACACTGTTTAAACTGCATTTTCTTTCATTCAGAGTACTTTTTAAAGTGTCTCAGGCTTCAGTAAATACATACATTTAGGTTTGATATATATTTACAGGTTGTGCCTTCTTATGATTCAATGAGTCAATATGCCAGTACAACGGCTTGTTTTAATATCAGGGTTGAAGGTTCTAACTTCAGCTGGGCCTACTGAGAAGTTTATTAATTTAAGGTTGATGAAATGTGTACCATTACATAGGATTGCAACAAGCATTTATTCTAAAAACTGGTATGTGTGTTATTAAGTTTTGTGAATTATTCACAGTACATGTAGTTTAATAATCTGGGAATAGAGATAATTTTTTTAGCGCCTAAAAAGGAGAAATTATTTTCAAAATAGAGTAAATTATTGCAAATTAGGAGGAATTAGGAAGGCCTTCTGGCTTTGACAAATTCAGAGTGGCAGAAGCTGGGGGCTAGGAGAGGCTGGCTCAAGTCACGCTGCTGAGATGCTATCTTTAGTTTTCCCGTAAACAATGGAGTAGGCTGCCACATTGACATTTATGACCTTTTAAATTAGGGCTTTGCCTCTGTGGAATGCAGAATGACCTTGCTACACGGGCCTCTAAAGGTGGGGTTTCTGGTTTCTCCATAACAACATCACTAAAACTAAAGAACTTAATTCCAAAGGGAAAATATAGACAAGGGGTTTCTTTGAAAGCCCAAACATCATGTTAAATGCTTTGCAGAACTGATACATTTGTGTCTCACTCTAAAAAAAAAAAAAAAAATAGAGTGATGCCTGCCATTAGCTCTTATTTAACAGAAAACGAAGTGTTGCATTAAGTCTTAGACAGAAAATAAGATTCTAAAATTTTTAAGGCTACATGCCTAAGTGAGAACGTATTGCCAATTAAGACTTCTTTTTCACAGTGGAAACTGTAGGTGCCAAATTAATATGGAGTGTCATGTAACGATTTTTACTTTCAGAAAGGTAAAACTACGGTGGCTTGATGTTGCCAGGTAACTGACAAGAGGGTAACAGTTAAGTAATGGAAATTTATTTTTGTGTATTTGGTCCTATCATGAATTGTTCTTGCTGGTCCTGTACGTTAGAAGAGAAACAGTAAAGTTATATTTGACAGCAGATTTCCATTGCCTGGTGATCTGCTGTCAAAAGGAAGGTAAAGATTTTAAACCTGACAAATTAAACAGGCCCGTATATTGGGTTTTGGGCTGCAGGTTCACAGTGCATAAAAGTACATGACATGGTGTTGTGTGTCACCGCTTATTTACATATGCTATTGTTTTGTCTATGCTTTTTGTGCTTGATATACAGCAAGTGTATCTGATGGCTTGACGTTTTGTGCGTTTTTATTATTTTTTTATTATTATGCATGTTTTTGTTCTCTTTGTTGCTGCTTTTGATACTATTACAAGTTTACCTGTGTTGTGAGGGGATGGTCATGACGATGCCCATCGCTACGCAACAGTTGGTTGAACTTGTTCTGGTTACTAAATTCCACAGCTAATGATATTTCATGCTGTGAACATGAGAGACAACACTTCACCAGTGCGTGTCTATTTGGCTATAATAGTATTGAAGGAAAACAAAAGAGATATACAGGATCGAAGTGTGTCACCTGTAGTTAGTCACGTTACTGCCCCTTCCCTTAAAGGAACAGGCAGCCTTATATTTATGTATCCTTGATTGGACCTAAGGATGAAATTATAGATCTGTGACTCAAGGTGGCCTAATTTCTATATTACATTAGTTTATGATGTTCTGTTTCCTAAGTAGCATTTGGCTCTTGTTCCTTAAAAGAAAAACCAGGTTTTCATTTTTTTTTTCCTGAAGAAGGAACTGGAATATTACCTAGGAGTATCGTATATGGTGTAGTCACCAGCGGTAGAGTTAAAATTTGTGTAACTTTGGCCTTTTGTGTATCACCCGTACTCTTGGTGTTGTGTCACATGCCTGACTATCACCCAAGTAACTTCTTGTTCTTCCTATAGATTTTTTTTCTTTTGTTGCTTCTTCCCTGACTGATGTCGCATCATGCTTAGTTATTGGGGATTTTAGTTGTGTCCTAGTTCCAATTCCCTTTTCCGTATTCCTTTCACCAGTCAGCCCATTTATTATTGTAGGTGTATTGTTCAGGTACACACTTCCAGACTGCATGTTTATGTATAATTCCCTTTTGTATGGCCAGACTGGTTTCCAAGAATTTTCCTTAGGCCTGCTTCAATGTTTTCCAGCCTGACTGTCAGGGTAGCGATAGACTGGTTAACTGACTCAATATTATAGTAAGACAAGTTTTCCATATCAATAGGAGATATCTTACGTTTACCCTTTTGAACATGACGAATTTTCAATGTCTATTTTTAATGTGGTTTTTACCCTTTTGTTCCTGCTGCTTTAATTTTTGGTGGGATCAGATGTGTTCTAATCATGCAAATATCAGGACCCTCTAGTTCTTGTCTTTTGTTTGCATATTTGACTATTAGCCTGTGTATTACATATTGCACCTGATGTGAAAGTTTTCTACATGCCCATGATAATCTGTACCATGTGATTTCTCTATTGAGATGTTCTAGATAAGGAATTTAGGAACACCTAGATGAAATCATTGAGAAAAAAATGTGTTTGCCCCGTTAGACAATGCCACCATATGTGAAGACATCCATTTAGATAGAATTCTCGTGTAGTTATCTACCCTTAGATGATGGAGGCTCTCACACGGAAACCCAATTGAAAAGCTTAGAGGCACTGTTTTTCCTACTGCCTTTATATTTGTATTGCTTTTTGAGAATGACAGTGTATTCTAGACCAAAATTGTCCCAGGGCGTGTGGCCACTCCTTTGAAGATCACAGGCCGCCTGTTTGCAGTCCCCTTGTTATACAACGAACTGTTTAAAGCATCGCATCTGCTTCATCAGAAGGCGTTCAACATCATAAAAGAAGGAGGAGCTGGTTTTGCCACAGAACCAGAATTTCAGTGCAAAAGAGCGCCTGTTATGTGCTGGTAACCTCTGACAGTGTGCAGTCCCTTGAGCCCCTTGGCCTGAGTTTTTGGCCACACACCCCCCTCTTTTCCTTTGCTCCAATGGAACTGCAGTGCACCGGCGGGTCCAAGATTTACAAAAGGCACTACATTCTGGTGCCCATGAAAGGGCAGCCTGAGCGTCCTCTGACACCGAATGATGAGTGTTGGATCCTGAGAATGGTCCCGGGTCTGCACAAGATGATCTGTGCCCATGACCAATGAAGAGCATATTATTTGTAGTGTCTGCCGCAGTGGAGAGACACAGGTAGACTGCCTTGAGACATTGAGACTTTCGAGTGAGCTGTGGGTGTTTGCCAGGAGGGCACTCCAACTAAGCAGTACTTTTCTCATGAAAGGCTTGAATAGAGAGGCCCATGCGAAAGAAAACAACAGAAGAAGATTTGATGGACAATAGAAGCCTGCCAGAGAGGCTTTTTGAACGGACTCTGGGCATAGTTGGTTTCACAAGAGGTTTCCGTGTGATTGTATAGACTAGGTGTTAGGAGACTGATTGTTTTGCTGGCATTGTTTTAAAGTACTATTCTGTTTAGTAAAAGCAGAATAAAGTCAATTTTATGTGGAAAGAGTATTTTCACCTCGGAGCATTGATGAGGGTCACCACTGTTTCACCTGAACATACAAGAATTACTGAAATGCATAGGAGCCCTAAAAATGTTACTGGATAATTTTGGGATTTGCTTTTTGCTTAGGGTTGTGAAAAATTATTATTTCATTTGTAATAGTGGTCACTACTTTCTCCCGTTGCCTATATGTTCTTAATAACGTGTTTTCTAGTGTCTTTTTTAAACATGACGTTGTCATTTATGGGTGGGATTGTTTTACTCTACCCAATTGACTTCTGCACCCGCTTCCCAACCTATGTCCTTTCCTACTACTGCTTCTTTGCATTCTTTTCACACTTTTCCTGAACATGAGCAGGTTAAAAGATCAGAATTCGTAAGCAATTCTTTTGTACAGCTTCTGCATCAACACTAGTTAGTAGTGAACATCACTAATTGTTGGGTGTGTGATCTTACGCCACCTACTACGGATAGAGGTATTCCTTATTTTGTCCTGCCATATGTGGCCTATGTGCTACTACATGTCTAAGGAGACGTGTCCCGAGAGAGAGTTGCTAAGTAATAGGATGATGCTACAGCAACATCTTCATGACTTTATGAATATAGACCTGGACTGAGATTAGTATGTGTATAGTTATTGCCTATGTAAGGGCAAAAGGAGGGTCTGTGGTACTGTAAAATTTGGAACCACATTGGAGGCAGGCCCCTACCCTGCCGACTTTGGTATCAACAAACCGCAAATGACAAATGCGGTATGTACAAGTGTTTTCGTCATGTTCAACCAATGAATTCACCGTATATATATATATAATTCTACATATTGAACCCTTGGGTTCCATATTAGAACAGTAGCCATTTTTGTGATTGCCCTCACATAGGCATTGTGCTAAGGCCATGCCTAGGCCTAAAGGACACGTACACCTCCTGTGACTTCTCTGTGACCTGTGCAAACTGACTCCACTGCCCGAGGTCAGCCCTGTCCGGCCGGTTCCTTTTACTGCGGCCAACTGGGATAAGCATCAGGGCCCGAGGCATCATAAATTCCTTCTTCCCACACGAACCTTGACTAATCTCTTTCACATCTGACTCTGTTTCCTACTTTATGGCTTGTTTTACGAGCAGGAGGTGCCCGTTTTATTGGGGTCTGCTGATATCTGATGAGGGTTCTGAGCCTTGCTGGGTTAAATGATTGAGGGCTGAACGAACTGAAATGTGGGATTGTCATCATGACTCTGCCTTTTCTTTGAAGCCAAAATATGTGAATAACCACTTGTAAAACAGGGGCGGTGTTGCCCAAAGCGGAATATTCTGTATAAAAGAGAAGACTGGTTTTTGTTCTGGAGACTGCCTCATTCAGTTGCTAAGGCTTCTGTGCGACGTAGTCTCACTCATTTGAGTTTAATAAAGATGTCTTTTCATATTTCAGCTTCTTTGCCAAGTTCTTTGTTATATTACTTGCGCCATGAAAATTTGAAGTACCGCACTACGCATGTTTGCACATGGGAGCTTGGGAGGAACTGGTCCTCAAAACAAACATTATTGCTTGGTATCGTTATATAGACGACTTGTTTGTAGTGTGGCGGGGGGATAGGGATTCGGCTGAAGAGTTTGTCAGGGCCATAAATATCAACAGACTTAACCTCAAATTTACGGTCACCATGAGTCAAACTAGTGTCACCTTTTTGGACACGGAAGTGTATATTGCAAATGGTGCGATTGAAACTAGATTATTCAGAAAAGAAACGGCCGGCAACACTATCTTGCATGCGGCCAGTGCCCATCCACACCATTTGATTGCCAGCATACCATTTGGGGAGATGTTGCGCCTACGTAGAGTATGCAGTAATGAGGCAGAATTAGGAGAGGCCCAAGCATCTAGCAAGAACAGATTCTTACAGCGTGGGTATTCAGAAGCAGTGATTGACAAAGCTATAACCAAATCTCGATTAAGGATGAGACAGGATTTATTGGACAAGTATGATCGAACCATCACCAGTAATCTGGTCTCTGATGGAATCTCTGAATCACGAAATGAGTTCAGAATTATAACGGGTTTTAACAAACAACATCGTGATTTATACCGTATCTTTAATCGTAATTGGCCTATTCTAAAAAGTGATCCCATCTTAGGCCCAACACTTCCACGCAGGGCAACCCTCACATTTAGTCGAGCTCCCTCCATGAGGGACTGCCTCATCAACACGAATCCCGAAACCATAGAAAAGACCACTTGGTTGCAAACCAATGGTGGATTTTTCAGATGTAAAGTATGACAAGGCTTGCACACATGGGGTTAACACCAAAACCTACAAAGATGGGTTCAGTGACAGAGAGCACAGAATAGAAAAGGTGTTAACATGTAAAACAGAATATGCTATTTATGTGCTTCAATGCCCCTGTGCACTTAGATATGTGGGCAGCACCAAGTTAGAGGTGCATAAACGCATCCTGCAACACCTAAGGGCAATTTCGAACCAGGACAATACTTACCCGGTGGCTCGCCATTTCAAGGAGGTACATCATAGCAATAACAAGGAATTAATATTCTTTGTTGTTGATGCTGTACCAGCGAGTAGGCGTGGAGGTAACAGGGAAGCTGCGCTTCGCAGATTAGAGACTAAATATATACTCCGCCTAGATTCTAAATCCCCGGGGGGGCTCAATGTCACAGAAGATCTGCATACTATCTTAGGTTAGGATTGAATACTTGCATGTGTATTGTAATTTTGGGTTGAATATCAGATGGACGCTGCAATCACCTGTACATATCTGAATTTGGTTTCTTCAATGATTTTATAATGGTTTTTATCATTTTGAAGTCGGTGTTTTAATCATCTTATGTATTATTTAATAGTGGTTTTATAGCATTATTTTTCAGTTCTATTGCTGTGATTCCTATACTTTGCACATGAATCTATATATCAAGATGTAACTCAGGAACGCTTGATACAATCAGAACCTAGGCACTGATGCACTTTAACATCATTTGCACCTCATTTAGTTGGACCTCAATATTGATACCTCATTTATGCACTCCATGAGCCTTAAGGGATTATAAGGAAGAACACGTTAGAAATATAGAAATACCTACCACTGTTGTCAATTATCTATTGTGGGCCCATAATATTAGTTTTTGGGCATGACTGGGCTCAGTCCGCCCACTCCATGCATTTTTTAAATTAAGAACTGCTGCTTACCTGTTTTTAAATCTTTATTATCACATTTAGTGGTGTCACACTATCTACGCACATTGCACTTTATTACACTCCCCTTTGTTTGCACAGTTGCAGGGACCTGCAGCAGAAAAATGGTACTGTTTAAATGGGACGGGACACCCAGGGATTTATCCCGCTACGTCTTAATTGAGCAATCTATAGCATATAGTGTGCTTAGATGTAAAACGTAAATGTTGTACCCAACATAGATCATAGTGTACAGATAATAGCCAATGCCTGCAATATATGGAGTGGATATGCTTGCACTTTTGTGATATAGATTTAGCTATACACATGTACCTATATGAGAAATATCCAGATATTCATTCATTATGATTTCAGATTAAAATAAAGTCTGAATTTTTGACATTTTGTTCATGGTTCAATGCAAGCAACACATAAGATGGCCGTGATCACTATGTATTAGTAGTGTTCGTAGGATCAATGTGCCCATAAATATGTGGACGTATCGGCAATTGTCACTCTAATTCAATTCAAGCCATTTGGTTTCAATTTATAATAATAGCAGTGCATGCTGAGGCAACTTGATCAATTACGGTACAAGGGTTTGACACTAAGACTTGCTATATACATCGAGTGAGTGTAAAAGCATTGTATATGGAAATGTTCAGTCATGTGTAGTCTTTTTACCTTGTCTATGCTAACTTTCCAGTATCACATGCAGAGTGCATTTCCCCTACAAAAAGGGTGTGTTTATAGTATTCACGTTGTCATGTGAACAAGGCTCAGGCTGAGCCGAAACGTTATGGCGACTAGCACGCAAGATATTCAATAAATATTTGCACTGGAATTGAGGTCCGTGTCTGTACTGTTTGGGGCAGGCGCTAGAAGTGGGCAGCCTCGACGGAGAAACGGAAGCTGTGGATATATATATATATATATATATATATACACCAAACAGAGTTGCCTGCAGTGAGGAGCCCGCACAGGTAAGTTGCTGTTGCCACTACTTTAATGGAGAATTGCAATACAAACAGTTGAGAAGAACTTCGCCTTAAATCAAGTTCAGCCTCTGCCCGACGCGTTTCGTGCGGAGCACTTCATCAAGGGCCGCGGGCTTTCAAATTGAGTTCCAGTCACGGCTGTTTCTGCAGCGCCACTTAAAAGTACTGTCCCCGCCCCAATGGGCGCACCCACTCGCGTGGCTTGCTGGACCATGTAGTGCTGCTGTCTTCTTCTAGTGGGTCGTCATGACTGGACCCATAATTTCAACATAATCCACAGTGGGCAGCGTTGAAACCTCTCCCCCACTCGTTTTGCACATCAGTATTCACCATTGGGCGTACCTGTTTCCAAATGCTGCCACGTCATGCGGCGCCGCAGCAGGACTGTACCACGGTACAGCGGGGCCTCCCTCGCGGTTCAGGCTGCGCCGCAAAATTCACCAAACAGAGTTGCCTGCAGTGAGGAGCCCGCACAGGGAAGTTGCTGTTGCCACTACTTTAATGGAGAATTGCAATACAAACAGTTGAGAAGAACTTCGCCTTAAATCAAGTTCAGCCTCTGCCCGACGCGTTTCGTGCGGAGCACTTCATCAAGGGCCGCGGGCTTTCAAATTGAGTTCCAGTCACGGCTGTTTCTGCAGCGCCACTTAAAAGTACTGTCCCCGCCCCAATGGGCGTATCCACTCGCGTGGCTTGCTGGACCATGTAGTGCTGCTGTCTTCCTCTAGTGGGTCGTCATGACGACCCATAATTTCAACATAATCCACAGTGGGCAGCGTTGAAACCTCTCCCCCACTCGTTTTGCACATCAGTATTCGCCATTGGGCGTACCTGTTTCCAAATGCTGCCACGTCGTGCGGCGCCGCAGCAGAACTGTACCACGGTACAGCGGGGCCTCCCTCGCGGCTCAGGCTGCGCCGCAAAATTCACCAAACAGAGTTGCCTGCAGTAAGGAGCCCGCACAGGTAAGTTGCTGTTGCCACTACTTTAATGGAGAATTGCAATACAAACAGTTGAGAAGAACTTCGCCTTAAATCAAGTTCAGCCTCTGCCCGACGCGTTTCGTGCGGAGCACTTCATCAAGGGCCGCGGGCTTTCAAATTGAGTTCCAGTCACGGCTGTTTCTGCAGCGCCACTTAAAAGTACTGTCCCCGCCCCAATGGGCGTATCCACTCGCGTGGCTTGCTGGACCATGTAGTGCTGCTGTCTTCCTCTAGTAGGTCGTCATGACTGGACCCATAATTTCAACATAATCCACAGTGGGCAGCGTTGAAACCTCTCCCCCACTCGTTTTGCACATCAGTATTCACCATTGGGCGTACCTGTTTCCAAATGCTGCCACGTCGTGCGGCGCCGCAGCAGGACTGTACCACGGTACAGCGGGGCCTCCCTCGCGGCTCAGGCTGCGAAGCAAAATTCACCAAACAGAGTTGCCTGCAGTGAGGAGCCCGCACAGGTAAGTTGCTGTTGCCACTACTTTAATGGAGAATTGCAATACAAACAGTTGAGAAGAACTTCGCCTTAAATCAAGTTCAGCCTCTGCCCGACGCGTTTCGTGCGGAGCACTTCATCAAGGGCCGCGGGCTTTCAAATTGAGTTCCAGTCACGGCTGTTTCTGCAGCGCCACTTAAAAGTACTGTCCCCGCCCCAATGGGCGTATCCACTCGCGTGGCTTGCTGGACCATGTAGTGCTGCTGTCTTCCTCTAGTGGGTCGTCATGAATGGACCCATAATTTCAACATAATCCACAGTGGGCAGCGTTGAAACCTCTCCCCCACTCGTTTTGCACATCAGTATTCACCATTGGGCGTACCTGTTTCCAAATGCTGCCACGTCGTGCGGCGCCGCAGCAGGACTGTTCCACGGTACAGCGGGGCTTCCCTCGCGGCTCAGGTTGCGCCACAAAATTCACCAAACAGAGTTGCCTGCAGTGAGGAGCCCGCACAGGTAAGTTGCTGTTGCCACTACTTTAATGGAGAATTGCAATACAAACAGTTGAGAAGAACTTCGCCTTAAATCAAGTTCAGCCTCTGCCCGACGCGTTTCGTGCGGAGCACTTCATCAAGGGCCGCGGGCTTTCAAATTGAGTTCCAGTCACGGCTGTTTCTGCAGCGCCACTTAAAAGTACTGTCCCCGCCCCAATGGGCGTATCCACTCGCGTGGCTTGCTGGACCATGTAGTGCTGCTGTCTTCCTCTAGTGGGTCGTCATGACTGGACCCATAATTTCAACATAATCCACAGTGGGCAGCGTTGAAACCTCTCCCCCACTCGTTTTGCACATCAGTATTCACCATTGGGCGTACCTGTTTCCAAATGCTGCCACGTCCTGCGGCGCCGCAGCAGGACTGTACCACGGTACAGCGGGGCCTCCCTCGCGGCTCATGTTGCGCCGCAAAATTCACCAAACAGAGTTGCCTGCAGTGAGGAGCTCGCACAGGTAAGTTGCTGTTGCCACTACTTTAATGGAGAATTGCAATACAAACAGTTGAGAAGAACTTCGCCTTAAATCAAGTTCAGCCTCTGCCCGACGCGTTTCGTGCGGAGCACTTCATCAAGGGCCGCGGTCTTTCAAATTGAGTTCCAGTCACGGCTGTTTCTGCAGCGCCACTTAAAAGTACTGTCCCCGCCCCAATGGGCGTATCCACTTGCGTGGCTTGCTGGACCATGTAGTGCTGCTGTCTTCCTCTAGTGGGTCGTCATGACTGGACCCATAATTTCAACATAATCCACAGTGGGCAGCGTTGAAACCTCTCCCCCACTCGTTTTGCACATCAGTATTCACCATTGGGCGTACCTGTTTCCAAATGCTGCCACGTCGTGCGGTGCCGCAGCAGGACTGTACCACGGTACAGCGGGGCCTCCCTCGTAGCTCAGGCTGCGCCGCAAAATTCACCAAACAGAGTTGCCTGCAGTGAGGAGCCCGCACAGGTAAGTTGCTGTTGCCACTACTTTAATGGAGAATTGCAATACAAACAGTTGAGAAGAACTTCGCCTTAAATCAAGTTCAGCCTCTGCCCAACGCGTTTCGTGCGGAGCACTTCATCAAGGGCCGCAGGCTTTCAAATTGAGTTCCAGTCACGGCTGTTTCTGCAGCGCCACTTAAAAGTACTGTCCCCGCCCCAACGGCGTATCCACTCGCGTGGCTTGCTGGACCATGTAGTGCTGCTGTCTTCCTCTAGTGGGTCGTCATGACTGGACCCATAATTTCAACATAATCCACAGTGGGCAGCGTTGAAACCTCTCCCCCCGCGGCCCTTGATGAAGTGCTCCGCACGAAACGCGTCGGGCAGAGGCTGAACTTGATTTAAGGCGAAGTTCTTCTCAACTGTTTGTATTGTAATTCTCCATTAAAGTAGTGGCAACAGCAACTTACCTGTGCGGGCTCCTCACTGCAGGCAACTCTGTTTGGTGGATTTTTGCGGCGCAGCCTGAGCCGCGAGGGAGGCCCCGCTGTACCGTGGTACAGTCCTGCTGCGGCGCCGCACGACGTGGCAGCATTTGGAAACAGGTACGCCCAATGGTGAATACTGATGTGCAAAACGAGTGGGGGAGAGGTTTCAACGCTGCCCACTGTGGATTATGTTGAAATTATGGGTCCAGTCATGACGACCCACTAGAGGAAGACAGCAGCACTACATGGTCCAGCAAGCCACGCGAGTGGATACGCCCATTGGGGCGGGGACAGTACTTTTAAGTGGCGCTGCAGAAACAGCCGTGACTGGAACTCAATTTGAAAGCCCGCGGCCCTTGATGAAGTACTCTGCACGAAACGCGTCGGGCAGAGGCTGAACTTGATTTAAGGCGAAGTTCTTCTCAACTGTTTGTATTGCAATTCTCCATTAAAGTAGTGGCAACAGCAACTTACCTGTGCGGGCTCCTCACTGCAGGCAACTCTGTTTGGTGGATTTTTGCGGCGCAGCCTGAGCCGCGAGGGAGGCCCCGCTGTACCGTGGTACAGTCCTGCTGCGGCGCCGCACGACGTGGCAGCATTTGGAAACAGGTACGCCCAATGGTGAATACTGATGTGCAAAACGAGTGGGGGAGAGGTTTCAACGCTGCCCACTGTGGATTATGTTGAAATTATGGGTCCAGTCATGACGACCCACTAGAGGAAGACAGCAGCACTACATGGTCCAGCAAGCCACGCGAGTGGATACGCCCATTGGGGCGGGGACAGTACTTTTAAGTGGCGCTGCAGAAACAGCCGTGACTGGAACTCAATTTGAAAGCCCGCGGCCCTTGATGAAGTGCTCCGCACGAAACGCGTCGGGCAGAGGCTGAACTTGATTTAAGGCGAAGTTCTTCTCAACTGTTTGTATTGCAATTCTCCATTAAAGTAGTGGCAACAGCAACTTACCTGTGCGGGCTCCTCACTGCAGGCAACTCTGTTTGGTGGATTTTTGCGGCGCAGCCTGAGCCGCGAGGGAGGCCCCACTGTACCGTGGTACAGTCCTGCTGCGGCGCCGCATGACGTGGCAGCATTTGGAAACAGGTACGCCCAATGGTGAATACTGATGTGCAAAACGAGTGGGGGAGAGGTTTCAACGCTGCCCACTGTGGATTATGTTGAAATTATGGGTCCAGTCATGACGACCCACTAGAGGAAGACAGCAGCACTACATGGTCCAGCAAGCCACGCGAGTGGATACGCCCATTGGGGCGGGGACAGTACTTTTAAGTGGCGCTGCAGAAACAGCCGTGACTGGAACTCAATTTGAAAGCCCGCGGCCCTTGATGAAGTGCTCCGCACGAAACGCGTCGGGCAGAGGCTGAACTTGATTTAAGGCGAAGTTCTTCTCAACTGTTTGTATTGCAATTCTTCATTAAAGTAGTGGCAGCAGCAACTTACCTGTGAGGGCTCCTCACTGCAGGCAACTCAGTTTGGTGGATATATATATATATATATATATATTCACAGAAAACTCCACAAACTGCTTCCAGAAAAGGGAAACTCGCACTCCAAGGCTCGTTGTTTAAAGAAAGTTTTAATGGCGACGCGTTTCGAGCAGACGCTCTTCTTCACTAGCCATAGAGTCAAATCACTAATCCACCATTTCTAGTGTATTTACCAAACATAAAGAAAGGACCAATATGTTCGCAAAATCAAAACATAGTAACAGAAATAGGACTTACAGATAATTCGTCATAAGCAAAGCAAACATAGATATTTCTCAAAAAGCTTTCAAACGCAAGTGCAATATTTCTTTGTTTTAACATTTTAACGAGGGACTATTTACAAAATTTTATTTATAATTTGAATTACAATTGATTACACATGGTGTTGCCAAGTGGCAACTGATCAAGAACACCCTCGAAAAATCAGATTTAAATGGCCACGTATCAAAAATAAAAATCAAAGTGATATGACCAGGTCAAAAATGTCCAAAATAAGGTTATTTGATGCAGCAAGAGACGGCAGAGGGCACCCAACCGACAACCGCCAGCATGGAGACTTACATAAGGACTCTGACAGTTCTTTTACTTGTTAAATTCACAAAAATTAATAATAATGTTTAAACACATTACACAGTTCTTATTTCCATATGCAGTTTCCTATACATTCGGATATTATTAACCCACTGAGTAAAACCAGTACTGCGGCTCCAATGCGTTTAAAGTGTGGTTTATTTAATTTAGTGCAGCAACAAGGACCCAACGCATTTCGGAGCAGTCTGTTCCTTGATCGCGGATTAGGTTGTTTACAACTTCCGAGTCTTTTTAAAGAAACACCTCATGTATGATTGAATCATGTGCCCACTTGGGTTAGATTACTTGTAACTTGTGAATTTTAGTGTTTTTTTTGGTTCACCCCAAAACTTTTCAGCAAGGAGCTGAGGTGGATGAACTTTTTGGGGGAAAGTTAGTTTTGTGAAGATTCATCAAACAGCGTCAAAGTTATTTGCGAAACAAACAACACTCTTCCAATTGAAACTCGAACTTACGTATAATTGCCCGTGTGCCATATATATATATATATATATATATATATATATACACAAAAAAATCTCCACAAGTGTATGTAGAAAAGACGAGCCACTCCAGTTCTGTGTTCTGAATATTGCAGGTTTATTTGGCAGACAAACAACGCGTTTCGATCTCAGCCAAGATCTTGGTCACATGACCTTTGGTGAGTTTCACTTGTATTTAAAGATACAGTATACAGCCACGACACAGCGTGTAAAGTGAACATAAAAGAAATACTTGTGCACAATACAATGTGTTTGTTCAGTTGAAATAATAAATAAAGTTTATAGAACAACATTTGTTTTTTCATTAGTTTGCATTGATAATATTAAACATTAATCCCTAACAAAAGTGGAGGAGGTAATTATAAAGTTAATTAATCGTATAATTACGAAAAAATCAAGGTATAGTACTCGGTCATAATTCATTAGTGGAGTGGAAGAGGTAATTATAAAGTTAATTGGTCGTGTAATTACGAAAAGATCAAAGTATAGTACTTAGTCTTGATTCATTAGATGCTCAGGAGAAAAAAGTGACTGAATATTACTACCAGTCAAAAAAACAAAAAATAATGGTGGAAATGCATGGTATAGTACCTTATGATCAATTTATACTTAAGAGTTGCATAACTGTTCATTATCCAATGCATCATATACTGATATTGTTTAGGATATTGACAGGTTGTGGATTTGATGACGTTAATGATCAATTAATGATAATGGTGCTGTAGAGACGACAGTTCAACTGAACTTGCTGAATCTCATGTGCTCTTAATCAAAAAATTAGTGGCTATCCTCCTTGCACTGTCAATCTGTCAAAACATAAAGTATAGCATTAGACTTCAATCATATAGCACATGACTTCTACATGTCATTTCATCAATGTATCGATTCTTAATTCAGTCAATAACATTTGCATAATTCTCATTCTGTATTTAATAACCAATGTTCAATCCACTATGATAATTCTGCAAGGAAGGGAAAGAAACTAGAACAACACATAGATACAGTAAGTGATTTAAAATGTATCAGTCATATAGAATGATACAAACTAGAAACTCCTAATTAGGTTGCGGGAAGCGTTTTAAAAGGTTTACAAATGCACATATAGCTCTTCATCGTTATTCATACCAGTTGGGAACATACTACCGGCAAGCAGGATCAGCCTTGACTCAAGGCGACGTAAGGTTTGAATTCGATTGCCTCCTCTGGGGTGCTTAGGAATAGTTGCAAGACCAACGTATCTACCTTTGGTCCAGTCACCCTCATGCTTCTCATTAAAGTGTCTCGATGTACTGTAGCTTAGATCACGGTTTGTGATGGCCCGCAAGTGTTCCAAAATCCTTTTTTACTTGGAAACGTGGTTGACCCCACATACCATTTGTCGCGTGGGCAGATGATGGCATACACTACATAATCAGTATCACAGGAGATTGGTTTGTTGATCTTCCATTTGTTTTTTTGATCTTAGTAGTGTAACATCTTTTACATTTACACTGTGACTGCAGGCTTTGCATTTATGAAAGCCAACCCTCTGTTCTAGCCAGGTTTTCTTCTTTTCAATCTGTAAGTGACTATTCACTAGTCTATCTTTCAGTGATGTGGTCTTCCTGTAAGTAATGGCTGGTGACTGTCCCAGCTTCGTTAAAAGGAGAGGGTGTTGTGTAAGAATATGCCATCTCTTCTTTATGATTTTTCTCAATTCATCTGCCTGTGTACTGAACGTAGTGATAAATCTGACTGGTACGTCAGTATTATCTCTTCTGTTAGATTTTTTTGGAGGCAAGAAGAGAGCATCATTGTGACTGATGAGGTCTGCTTTTTTAGCACCTCTCTGTAGCATTTTACTTGGGTTTCCCCTGCTCTTAAATCTAGTCATCATACTTTGTTTCTTTTTCATACAGTGCTTCTGTGCTACAATTTCTTTTGGCTCTTAGGAACTCATTGTATGGCACACTCCATCTAAAGTTGGGCGGGTGGCAACTAGCTGAATGAAGGATTGAATTACCTGCTGTTTTTTTCCTGTATAGGTCTGTGATCAACGAGCCGTTCTCTATTGTTAGCCTGATATTAAGAAAGTCAATACTCTGCTGACTGTATTGCATAGTACATTTTAAATTTATAGTATTGCTGTTCAAATGATTCACATACTCAAGAAGGTCACACTCATTGCCCTCCCACACAAAGAATATGTCATCAATAAATCTGAGCCATAGTCCGATGTTATTTGACCATGGCTCAGTATCTTCACTCCAGAGTACTTGCTTCTCCCACCAGCCTACCACAAGATTGGCGTAACTTGGGGCGAAGCAGGTACCCATAGAAGTACCTTGTAGTTGTTTGTACCACCTTTCATTGAACATAAATACATTTTCAGTCAGACAGATCTCAATCATTTGCAAGAGCATACGTGTATGCTCCAACAATTCGATATTTCTTGCTTTTAGAAAATATTGGCTTGCCTTAAGACCATCAGTATGTTTGATGCTTGTATACAAGCTCTCTACATCTAAGCAGACCTTCCAATATTTGTTCTCCCAGTGGAGGTTTTGGATTTTTTGTAAAAAATCTTTTGTATCTCTAAGATATGAGTTGAGATCTTTGACATAAGGAAACAAAAAACGGTCAATGTATTGAGATGTCTTCTCTAATAGACTGTTTTTTGAAGACATAATGGGGCGACCAGGGGGATTGACCGGATCTTTATGTACTTTAGATAATAAATAAAAAGTAGGCGTAGTTGGGGTCTCATTCAATAAGTATTTTCTTTCATCCCAGCTTAACAATTTTTGCTCAAACCAATCATTAAGATAACCATGGTATCTAGTCAATAATGTGTCTAGATATGATATATCTACCCTCTCATAACAAACGGGGTTATTCAATTGTCTCAAGGCCTCTTGTACATATTTGTCCCTATCCATTACCACAATGTTTCCACCTTTGTCGGATGACTTGATAACTATTGTGTTATCTTGCTGTAAATTAGAGACTGCTTCCCAGTGATCTTTATTCATGTTAGTGGATTTAAGATTTGTACCAATAATTTTAAGTAAATCCTGACTAACCGTCTCATGAAATAAGTCGATATTATCTTTCGGTGTCTTTGGTACATATTTAGATGGGGCTCTAAATTTAGTCAGACCAGGAGCACTGGTTTCAATTCCCAATCTCTGTAAAGTAATATCATTACTACTGGAATCTAATGGATTTTGTGTATTCATGACAGTGTTGTTCAAATCATGTAAATGCTGCATGGTCAGAAGAGCTGGAATGTCAGCTATGGTTAATGCTTGAGTGCTATCGGAGTTGAGTTCCTGTAAATCTATGCCCCTATTGGTGACATTGCCCCGTAATTTATGCAATATAAACAATTTGATTTTTTGTACAAAATGATAGAGATCAATTCTAGTTTGAGCATAATCTATATGATTGTCGGGACAAAATGACAACCCCAATTTCAAGACCTGTTCTTCAAAAGTTGTTATAGGTCTGATTGATAGATTCATTACCGTCAGTTGTTGAGCGGTGTCTCCCATTATTTTTTCTTGTTGTCCTGGCTTCTTGTCCCCATACCAGTGTTGTTTTTCCTTTGTTCTCCTGTACCGTCTTTTCTTGCTCTTATGTTGGCGCCTCTTCCTCTTCCCCCCGGTTTTCCTCTGTAGGACTGTTCTATATATATATATCTCAAGCTCACTGGGGGACCAACGGTTTAAGTAGCACTCGAACTCGGCACGTTTTTTCCCCAATAAAAACATTTAATGGTATACACAGCTTTACTTCTCAGTCTTTCAAAGCATGCGACCACAGCCTTACGCGTTTCGTGGCTTCACTTCGGCAGAGGCTGCAGCGGTCGAAAGAAGCATGCCGGGCCACACCCTCCTTTTAACCCACATCGTACGCTGTGATTCAGCAGCTCTGTATGAGGAAATACGTCAAGGTTTCTGGGAGATGTAGTCCATTAATTACAGTCCTTAGATGGATGCTCCTTTAAATGAATGCTGAATAAAAGCTCTCCATGAGCCCCAAGAACAGAGCTGTGCTAAATCCATGTGCCGTGCTCCACTAAAAGCCCCGCAATGTTGGGACTCTGTGGCCCCCTCAACCTGGGGTGGTGCTAACTCAGCGACAGGACGGCCGCTACAAATATTAAGCTCACTGGGGGACCAACGGTTTAGGTAGCACTCGAACTCGGCACGTTTTTTCCCCAATAAAAACATTTAATGGTATACACAGCTTTACTTCTCAGTCTTTCAAAGCATGCGACCACAGCCTTACGCGTTTCGTGGCTTCACTTCGTCAGAGGCTTCAGCGGTCGAAAAAAGCATGCCGGGCCACACCCTCCTTTTAACCCACATCGTACGCTGTGATTTAGCTGCTCTGTATGAGGCAATACGTCAAGGTTTCTGGGAGATGTAGTCTGTTAATTACAGTCCTTAGATGGATGCTCCTTTAAATGAATGCTGAATAAAAGCTCTCCATGAGCCCCAAGAACAGAGCTGTGCTAAATCCATGTGCCGTGCTCCACTAAAATCGCCGCAATGTTGGGACTCTGTGGGTGGTCTCCGATGATTTTTGATAAGGTCGGATCCAGTTTCAGAATTCCCCAGTGCTTTTTAATTATTCCTGTCAATTTTTTATTTTCTGCACTTTGTGTAGTTATCAATCTTATTACTGTTTGCTCCGTTTCCTTTATTTTTGGTGGTTTCTGTAAGATGTCTTTTCGATTCTGAGTTGCCACTTTTTGCAGACCTTTTTCAATCAGCTTTGTTGGATATTTGCGATTAAGAAATCGGACTCCTGCTTGCTGGCTGTGTTTTAAAAATTCAATATCTTCTGAGCAATTTCTTCGCAGTCTTATAAACTCCCCATATGGGGGACTCCACTTGAGAGATTCATTGTGGAAACTTTCCCCATGCAAAGTTGCATTTGTCGCCGTCTTCTTTCTATGTAAGGTGGTTTAAAGGGAATTGTTTTCCACATAGATTTCTGTATCTAAAAATTCTACCCGCTTGGAGTTAATCTCATACGTGAACTTTAGATTCATTGAGCTGTTATTCAATTTTTCAAGATAGGTGTTGAATTCAAACTCGGTCCCATCCCAAACGATCAAAAGATCGTCTATAAACCGAAGCCATAGAACTATCTTTTCTCAAAATTCATAGTTTGCTGTATTCCATGCCACTTTTTGCTCAAACCAACCCATGGTCAGATTCGCATAATTTGGGGAGAATGAAAAACCCATCGCTCATCCTTTTATTTGTTTGAACATTTGTTTATTAAATAAAAATATGTTATTGTTATTGTTTAAGCACATGGAAATCATTTCATTTAACATGACATTATGTTCCTTGTATTGGATGTTTTCCCAGGAAGAATTTACAAGCACCACATCCATTGTTACCAATTTATAGGTTGAATTCCAAGTAATTGTCTCCAGTTTTTTTAAGCGAACTGTCGTGTCTTTTAAATAGGAGCTGAGATTTTTTACTAAAGGCGCCAAAAAGTGGTCGACATAATCCGAAATTGGTTCCAATAATGAACTGTTTGCAGACACTATCGACCTTCCAGGAGGGTTAACTTGATTTTTATGGATCTTGGGAAGGCAATAAAAAGTTGCCATAGTTGTATGTTTTCTATTTAGAGATCGATATTCATCTTCATCTATCAATCCATCTTGAGACCACTTCTGCAAACACTCCACCAGTTTATACTGAATTTCTTTTGTTGGATCTTTAATCAATTGCTGATAAAATTCTTGATCCATCAGCTGTCTCCTTGCTTCTAGTATATAGTCTTGTTTGTCAATGATGACGATATTGCCCTCTTTATCTGCGGGTTTTATCTCAATTGTTTTATATTCTTGTAGATTTTTTAGAGCATCAAGTTGTTTTTTGGATAGATTATTTTTTCCTTTGCTGTTCTTCATTTTATATAGCTCTTCTGTTATCGCCTCATGGAAGACATCTATCTTATTACCTGGTGGTAGGTTGGGATAATATTTGGATTTTAATTTCAGACCACTCTCGCTTGCTCCTTCTATTGTCTGGAGTTCTTGTAGTTCCATAAGTGCTTCTCTTTCCTGGGATTCTGTTACAGTACCCATTGTCATGAATGTTTCTAAGCCCTTGGCATCTTCAACTTGAAGGAAGCTCTTTATTTGTTTCGTGGTGGTTTGTTGTACACTATTTGTTTTCTCTGCATAAATTTTCGCTAGTTTGAGTTTACGCGTATATTTGTATAGGTCAATTCTTGTTTGGGCAATATCAAGATGGGATGTAGGACAGAAGTTTAATCCTTTTTTGAGGACCTCATTTTCAGTTGATGTTAGGATTTTATGTGAGAGATTGATTATGTTCAGTTCTTGTGATTTTAAATTCACCATTTCTATTTCTGTTTCCTCGGTTGTCTCAAACGGTCCTTGGACCATGTGTCCATTTTTTTATCCTCCCTTGCCTCTCTGACCTCTCCTTGTCTTCCTCCTTGTGTTCCTCTTCCCCGGCCTCTCCCGCCACCTCTTTTCGGTTGATTGTTTTTGTTTTGCTGCTCCAATGCCATTCGCATTTCTGTTAAAAAATTGGTCTTTTTTTCTCATGTCTGATGATTGTGGGGGATCTTCAATATCACTAAAGTCTGTACTTGTTAGGGAGTCTAAACTTGACGATTGTTGATTAGTAGTTTCCAATTGCGGTCTGCCTTTTCTTTCCTCATATTGTCTTCCAAAAGTGAAGATCTGCCTTCTTCAAAATCTAACTTGTCACACAGGAATTTATGTTGTTTGCGGAGCTTAACTCTTTCCTCATGTTTTTCCAAATCTTTTAATATATCTGATTTAAGATTTTGCAGGTCCTCACTTAGGACTATTTTATTTATTTCTTCCTCCAAATTCTTTAGCTCCTTTCTCACTTCTTTTAAAGCTTTATCAATATGTTTGACTAAGATAATTATTAGTCCCATTGATGACTCTAATAAATGTCCTCCACATTCTTGTAGAAGTTCCCCACTCGTGTCCTGATGGCTTGGCATTAACATTAGGCGGAGGCCTCTAGGAATTCTCTTAACTTCCACATATTTTTGCAGAGTTATAAGTTCCCACCACTTATTTATTTCTTTATTGGATAACCTTTCCCAATATCTGAGTTTGTCTTTACTGTCACACACTGTGGTAATGTCTCCCCTTTCGATTCTTGTTGTATTTGAGACTGTGAATAAATTGGACATTTCTGCATTGCGTTTAGCTTCACGTATTTCCATAGCAATCGTTTTGTCTTTTATTATTTTGATTTTTCGCCGTCTAACTATATCGATCCTTTAACCTTTGGTTTTATCAACGAATATCTATGTATTTTTTTTAAACTGGGGCTTAAATCTGTGGAGTGTCCATGGGTTTTATGTTTCATTGAAAAAAAAAAATCCACAATTTTGGGCTCATAAGGGGTCCCCAGGGACCCCTCTATGTGTACTTTGGGGTCAGAATAGTTTGAGTTTGAGTTTTAAATACTTGTAAAGCGCTCGTACACCTGCGGTTTCTTGGCGCTACTGCTAACCAGATCCAGGGCCAAAAGACGGGGGAGACTGCTGGGGATTTAATCAAAGAATTTTGTGAACAGATGGGCTTTGAGATGTTTGCGAAATTGCGGGTACAGGGAAATGGATCGCAGAGCTAGGGGAAAGGAGTTCCAGAGGATCGGGGCAAGGGTAGCAAATTTCGAACCACCCCACTTCTTTGTCCGATAGCGTGGGATAGTGAGGAGGGACTGGGACGAGGAGCGGAGTTCCCTAGTGGGTACATAGGGGGTGATCTCTGAGGGGATGAATGCTGGAGCCAAGTCCAGTCGGGCCAAAAAGGTGATGGAGGCGAGCTTGAAAGCGCCAGTGACATGGCGCTCGAGCACCTTTGCCAGAAAAGGTAAGAGGGAGATGGGGCGGAAATTGGCAGGGACAGAGGGGTCAGCCCCCGGTTTTTTTAGAATCGGAACAATAATCGCAGACTTCAAGGGGGAAGGAACTACACCTTTAGCCAGAGAACTGTTGAGGAGGTGAAGGGGAGGATCCGGGCAGGCAACAAAGATGTGACGGAGAATGTGAGCAGGACAGGGGTCGAGTGGAGAGCCAGATTTAACCAAGGGTACCAAGGAAGACAGGGCTTCCTTAGATATGGGGGGGAGGGCAGTGAGTTGTCCCTTGGGAGGGGGGCATTGGGGATCAGCAAAGGAGGAAGAAGGGGGCGGGATGTTAGCTTTAATAGTAGAAATTTTATGGATGAAATAGTTGTTGAGGGAGTGGCAGAGTTCCTCGGAGGGGGCGGGCTTCAAAGTTGTTCTATCAGAGAGCGCCAGGTTATGGATAATCGTGAAAATCTCCTTAGGCTGGTTTTCTGCAGCGAGAATTTTGGAGGAGAAGTAGGCGGTTTTGGCCACCAAGATGTCTTTTTTATACTGGGTAAGGATGTTGGTATACTCCAGTCTTAAAGTGGGGCAATAACTTCTCCTCCAAGCCCGCTCCGCGCGGCGTACAGTAAGTTTGGTGGCCTTAAGGTCTGTGTTGAACCACCGGTTGGCATCCTTGTCGCGCTTGGAAGTAATGCGTTTGAGCGGGGCGACTGAGTCACTGCCAACGGAGAGCCACTGATCTATGGCCTCAACCTGGGAGAGAGTAGAGAGGCCCTGCAGGGAAGGGAGGGAAGTGATAAGAAGGGAAGAAAGATCTTCCGGGTTGACACGACCCCATGCTCGAACCCAGATGTTTTTGGGGCGAGGGGGATGAGCTGGGGGGTGAATGGGTAGGGAAAAAGTGATAAGGTGGTGGTCGGACCAAGTGCAAGGCGAAATGGAGAGGAATTCCACGGGACAGTTGAGGGACCAGATCTGGTCAAGAATATGACCCTTGGTGTGGGTGGGGGAGTGGACGTGGGGAGTGAAGTTGAGGGATTGGAGGGTTTCAGAGAATTCCTTAGAGGACGAACATTCAGCTGGGTCGGAAGGCCAGAAGTTGAAGTCGCCAAGGAGTAGGATAGAAGAGTTATTGACTGTAATGGTAGCCAGGACTTCCAGGAAGTCAGGGAGGAACTGTAAAGGGGATTGGGGAGGACGGTAAGTGAGAAAACAGGTCAGAGGGGGAGTAATGGAGGTAGTGCGAATAACCAAGTATTCGGTGGTCGCGATATCAGGCAGGGACAGAGTTTGAAAGGGGAGATCGGTGCGTGCGATGACCGCCACGCCGCCTCCAGCTCTGCCGGGAGGGCGATCAGCCCGAAGGGCGTAGTAGGAGGCCGGTAAGGTGGCTAATAGGGCGGGGAGGGAGTCGTCGCTGAACCAGGTCTCCGTTAGGAAAAGAAGATCAGGGGCTTGAAGATCCAGCATGACTGAGAGTTCATGTGCATGGGCGACTGCTGACCGAGTGTTGAGATAGCACACCGTGAGGGATTTAGGGGTAGTGGGAAGAGTGTTGCTACTGGTCGAGAGAGAGGGGTCAACTGTGGGAAGGGGGATGTGAGAGGGAGCGGCGGGAGAGAGACCAAGAGAGAGGATGCGGGAACAGGTAGAGGTAGCGATGGGCCAGGGTCCCTGGAGTTTGTGTAGCTGGTCTGGGGAATAGGTGGTGAGCGGGGCAGAGTGGCGCGCCCCTAGCCCCGGACTGTCGCGGACGGGCGCAGACGGGCTTGCCTTAGGCGCGCCTTCGGCGCGCAAACGGCGCTCCCGCTGCGCTCGTCCGCTGCGCTTCCTGTGCATGCACATTTGTATAACAGTAGGGGGCGTGGCCTGTAGGGGGCGTGGTCAGCGCGCACGCCTGTGCTGATGGCGGCCGCTCGAGAAATGCCAAGCGCGAGCAGAGACAGGATCGTCTGTGCGCTGTAGAAGATGTCAGGTGGTGGGGCTTACAAACACAGAGAGAAAGTAAGTGACACCACGCAATGTTACAAAGATTAAAAACAGTGCGATTTAAAACAATCTTAGTAAGGTCCTCGTACCTCCAGCTCCCGGCTTTTCGCCTCAGGACTGGGAAAGCAATCTACCCAGCGCTCGCAAATCAGCGCTTAAATAGGAAGGGTAAGAGGGGGCGTGGCCTGTAGGGGGCGTGGTCAGCGCGCACGCCTGTGCTGATGGCGGCCGCTCGAGAAATGCCAAGCGCGAGCAGAGACAGGATCGTCTGTGCACTGTAGAAGATGTCAGGTGGTGGGGCTTACAAACACAGAGAGAAAGTAAGTGACACCACACAATGTTACAAAGATTAAAAACAGTGCGATTTAAAACAATCTTAGTAAGGTCCTCGTACCTCCAGCTCCCGGCTTTTCGCCTCAGGACTGGGAAAGCAATACCTGTATTCTGACCACTTGTATGTCTTTTACTGTGCATTTCTGCCGCCAATCCATCAAAACAAAATCGTGGGTGCAACTTTTTTATTCCATCTATGGCCAGTCAATCAGGGCCTTCCTTTCCCCTCCAGATCCTCAGATCCTCTGCGGGTGGTTCCGCAAAGTATTCGCGTCCCTATATATCTACATTTTTTAACCTTTGATATCTCTAAAGCTACTGAACTGATTTACACCAAATAATTGAAAGCGTGATCTGCGCAACCAAATCTAGCTTACTTCCAAATTTGGTGTAATTCCATTCTGTGGTCAGGGCTGTAGTCATGTTCAAAAAATGTAAAATCCTCATAGACATATAATGGGAAAAAAACATTTTGGGACCCCCCTTTTTTCTTGGCCCTCTCTTGACGGATCAAGAGAGGGGTGCAAAATGAATAGTATGTGCAAAACAGTGCTTGAAGATAGAAAAAACGAATCCCACAATGGATTAAGCAGTGAATGCCCTTATAAACTGGAATCTACTACAAAGAATACAATATCCAATGTTCTAATACAAATGCTATAAATAGTTATTCATAGTAATGTAGTTCCAGTTTTGCCACTTGTGACCCAAATCTTAAATAGATAAAAACGATCTATCTTGGAATGGAAAAAGTTAGTGCGTGGCACAGTAATATATGAACGCAGTAGATTAATACTCATAAGGCCTGTCAAGATAAAAGCAAACAAAGCATCTTGAGGAGAGACTAAGATAATCTAACAGATACAGGTACATGTAAAATAGCAGTCGCAGATCCTCTTTATAAGAAATTGTGTAAATCTTTCCCTGTGTTCAGTCCAGTCGGGAACTTGGTGTCTAACTCTATGATATATTTAGATTCTAGTTAGCGCAGCTGTTTTTCACAATTCCCACCTCTCTTGTTGAAGGGTACTGCATCTATTACAAAATATTGTGAATATTTTAAGTTGTTCTCATGCACAGCTTTAAAATGTCTTGCGACTGGATATGTTGGATCAGAATTTACAATCGCACTGAGGTGCTGCAATATACGCATATGTACCTGAATTTTTGTGCTTCCAACATAGCATAGATCACAACTACATCTAAGTACATATACAGTATGGTCAGTCCTACATGTGTAGTGTTCTCTTAGTGGATACTCAAAATCTGAAAAAGGTGTTTTGTATGTAGAGGTATTGATGCCGAATTTACAAGCTCTACATGAACTACACCTTACAAAACCTTTTTTCGGAGTGAGCCAATTCTTTGACTTAATGCTCTCTGGACTATTTTTGATTAGATCGTTTCGCATAGAGTAGGCTTTTCAAAAAGTCACAGTCGGACTGGGAGGGAGCACCTTTTTAAGGGTCAGGTCTGTCATGACTATTGGCCATTCTTTTTTAATTATAGCTGTAATAGCTTTGGCCTGTTTGCTATATGTGGTCACTAGTCCAAGCGCATCTCCCTCACCATGTGTTTTTCTGTCCATATCACTGTTGGTATTAGTGGTCTCTCTATTTCGATCTAGTAGAGTTGTCCTGTAATTCATATTTGCTTTTCTCCTAGACATATACAGCCTCTTAGGGACACATCCTCTTGCCTCTAACCGTTTCTTTGTTAATTCCTGATGATAATCTCGGGCTTCCTCTGTGCTGCATGCTCTATGGATCCACAAAAATTCTCCATACGGAATGCTGGCTATCGTATGAGGAGGATAGAAACTCTTAGCGTGTAGTACAGAGTTTCCAGATGTGGGCTTTCTATAGAAGCTAGTTTCTATTACACCTTGTTTGGCTTGGACAGTAATGTCTAGGAAATTGGCGCTGGTTTTGTCGATATGACAACAGGTATGCCAGGGGGGAACCCAATATTCCAAACGCATCTGGGTAAAACAAATATTACCGTAAAGCAAAGTGATGCGAAGGAACCAATCAAATATATCTTTTTCAGAAGATGAAGGAAACAACAAATTATCCTTCACAGTCAATTAATTCGTACATGCAAAATTCATCTGTTATTCATATCATTGTCTGGACCCAATGTCGTTTGATAAATCATCTTTATCGATGTTTAGAAAAAAATTTTTTTTGTTATATTTATACATACAAATGCATGAACATGGATTCATATTTCAAAGCATAAGATAAACAAAAAACTTCTTAGAAACACTTGTCTCTAATCCTTAATGCCCTAATGAAAATATGGATGTAAACACTTCTTTCACGGACATTCCATACATTGAAGTAGCCCCATTATGTAGTACTGAGAGGTATTTCAACTTAAACCTCTACACCAAGTTTCTTCGTGCTACATATGTTCTATTTGGAAAAAATTCTGAATCCTCCGGGGCTCTTTATAGACAAAAAGTCGACGCGTTTCAGCCCAACTAGCTTGTGGGCCTCCTCAGGACTAGGGTGTATAAGGAAAATTATTACAGGAACCACATCTATGATAAAAACAAACATATACAGTAGTAAGTAGTAAATAGCTTTATTCGATAAAAACATATCATAAAAGCATTTTTCACATTTTTAAAAAGAAACATTTTTAACAACAATCATCAACACAAAAACATTTCATATCCGAAACAGCATGTTGGGTAGGGGGGGTCGTTCACTGGATTAACAGTTTTCTTGCAGTTCTTAGACGCCAAGCCCAACCCAAAAATTTTGCCATACAAGTGGAAAAGAAGGGTCTAGCATCTGTACGTAAAATACGCAGGGCTTCCAAGTGAGAACGAGTTCCCAGACACCTGCAAAGGGGCTTCAACCACCTACGTCTCGGGGCTACATAGACACTACATTCGAACAACATGTGGGACACAGACTCTACCCTTAGATCACAAAAGGGGCAATAGGGTACAGTTTGAGCGGGCGGTTTCCAAGTGGACATGAACTCACATAATGGAAGCACCCCCACCCTAAACTTAATGTACAGTGCTCTGTCCCATGAGCTCTGAATGGTGTCTAGATAAGGTTCCCTTAACGGTGACTCTTTGACCGACAGAAACAGAACTACAGATTTACAATGATTTGTACTTCGGGCCCTCTCATTGTCTACCCATGCCCAATAAACCTTCTTTAGCTGTTGTTTCGGGGGTGCAGATTTATTGGCCCAAGCCTCTCCTAGGCCTAATTTGTAGAGCAGCTTTTTTACCTCCCTAAGCCAGATGATCTTATGTGAACCCGGTAATGACAAAATGTCATTCAAAGCTTCTGCGTAGCTTCTTAATTCCTGCACATTCCAGATTCTGGACCATAACAAAAGTGGGCGTAGTTTCGCTTGGTCGCAGATTGCCCGGGTACCTGCATCTAGCAGAAATGGGATTGTTGGCGTGCTGTGGGGCAAACCCATTAGGTCTTTATGGAAGTTGTTCTCAAGGTGGGCCAGAGTGTCAACTCTATGAGTGCCCCACAGCTCAGCACCGTAAAGTGCCGCGCTTACAACCCTAGCCCTATAGATATCTAGGGGAGCCCCAATAGGTTTTGATGATGAGGCTCGCTGTTCCTTGAGCAACGCACCTGCCACCCTTTTGTGAGTAAGGAAGATTTTTTGGTGGTGTGCCTTCCAGCTCATGGTGTCACTGATGCGTATACCCAGGTAATCAAATTCTTTGACGCGATCAAGTGGGACAGAATCTAGGACCGGGGGATAGACAGATTTTTTGGGCGGGTTAAGGACTAAAAACTTAGTTTTGCCTATGTTTATGGCCAAACCCCTTCCTTCACAGAAGGTTTGAAAGCTGGAAAGCAACGATTGGATGCCCATTGGTGATTTTGAAATTAGGAGGGTATCGTCCGCGAACAAGAGCGTTGGGATTTTCCTTCCAGCCAGGGTGGGTGCATCTGATGGTTGTTGTAGAAGTTGCTCCACCACTCCGTTAATATAAAGAGAAAACAGAGTGGGGGCAAGCACACACCCCTGGCGAACGCCTCTGTCCACGGGGATACGAGATGTTTTCTCTCCCTGTGCACCCCATCTAATTTGGGCGAAATTCCTATCGTGAAATTTTACGAGCAGCGACAGCAAATAGGGAGGGAGGCCTAACCCATCGAGGACGTTCAATAAAAGCGCGCGTGGTACCAGGTCGAAGGCAGTCCGCAAGTCAATGAAGACTAAATACAGACTGCCCCCTCCCAGCACCACCACTTTCCAATAGATCATTAGAAGGCGGAACGTCTGCTCGATTGTGCCTGTTCCTGTTCTGAAGCCCGCTTGAAGATCTGACAGGATGTGGTTTCCATCTGCCCACTCGATGATCCTGCCCAATACCACCTTCCCTGCTACCTTTTGAGAAGAGTCCAATAAACTAATTGGACGGTAGTTCGCTGGGTCGTCCCTAGAACCTTTTTTAAAAATAGGTACGACCTCAGCACCCCTCCATGAGTCAGGGAAGACTCCACCCAACATAACTTCATTCAAAAGCGAGGCAATTAATCTACTCCAAAAGGATGGGTAATTCTTGATTAGGTCTCCTGGGATTCCGTCAGGACCCGCTGCTTTGTTCGAGACAATACATTGGATTGCTCTCTCTACTTCTAAGCTGGTGAATAGGCCATCATAGCACGGGAGGTTGATTGTGGAATTAGGCAATAAACCCGTGGGTGGGCAAGCTAGCTGGGGGGGGCCTGGAGGAGCGGAGTACAGTTGTGAAAAGTGGTCGAACCATACGCCCCCTGTAATGTTACAAGTTAGCTGCTGGTCAATGGGCTTTTCCCTAGATCTTAATAGGTCCCAGAACCTCTTGGCGTCCTTCCTAGTGCTAGCCTCTACTAAATCTCCCCAAAAGTTGAAATCATAAACCTGTTTAGCTTCAAATATGTTTTTTTTGTAAAATTTTCTAGCAGCCCTAATAGCAACTGCGTCTTTGGACTTTAATGTCACAACAAGTTCCTTCTTAGCTTCACGACATTTTGCAGTATACCACTTGTCTGACTGTTTAGGCAAGGTTTTCGAGGGACCTCTACGAGTGGTTTGGGGAACAATAAATAAGTCACTCAGTGCCAATACAGTCTCAGTGAATAGAGGTAAGATCTTGTTATCGGTTAAACTTAAAGTGTTCATCCGGGGCTCCACCTCTTCCAAAATAGTCCCGGCTTGGGCCATCCTTGTGTCATCGGCTAAGACTTTTGCCCACTTTAAGCGCCTGCTGCAGTTTGCGGGGACTAATTCGTGGGAGGATTTCCACTTATGACCGGGTGGGCCTTGACTTCCAGCCTGCCAAGGAGATGAAATAGATAGCGATAAGGGGTTGTGGTCGCTATCACCCGACACTATGACCTCCATATCTAGGTGATGTTGCCAGAGGTTGTAATTAAGCATGATATAATCAATCCTAGACGTATGGTCTTGCCTGTTATAAGTGTGAGCACCCATATGGTCAGATTTGGATCGGCCATTTGTCGGTCGCAAATTATGCTCCATACAGAGGGCATTGATCTCTATTGCGTTTTGCGACCATTTGGGAATCGGGTCAAGATTCAAAATAGGAATACCTCTCCTGGTGTCCTCCTCAAAAGTGTCCAAGATATCTTCGCTGGCCAAGGGCTCAAAACAGCAGTTGAGATCGCCTGCAAGCATTATATGGGAGTCCGCATTGCAGGCAGCCAGGTTGCGGTTTAGGCCTGTGGGAGGTAGATGGGATACACCGCCTTTGGCACCCCTCAGGTAGATGTTGAAGACTTCCATACTTCTTCCCCCTTTGTGTGTTATCGTTAGCCACTGGAGATCCGATGATTGGGTGTTTCTTTCTTTTACCCTGAAGCCCAGAGCAATACTAATCCATATAATAAGGCCGCCTGACGGGCGACCTTTGGATCCTTGTTCCTGGACTGCGGGGATAAAAAAGGTGGAGAATCCCACTCGGTGTCTTGGCTCCAAACACCAGGTTTCCTGAAAGAGGCAGATGTGAAAGGGTTCCAGAAAGTCGTTCCATTCGGGGATGTCAAAGTTACGACCAAGACCAGCCACATTCCAAGATAGAATTTTTAAGACAGAGTCAGCTTTTGGAGAGACCTTGATGGGGTCAATAGGCATAGGCATAGGAGAAACAGTCGCACCCACAAGTTTTGGAGACCTCACAAGTGGCTCGATTTGCTGGAGATTGGAGGTCGCATAGGGGGCAAGGCAGGTAGAATCCGACTGTTCAAGAGAAGTAGATGCAGGGGGGGTCATGCAGAGCAAGTTTGACCAATCTTCCCTGCTACAATTTACTGTTATGTCCAATGACAATGTCACCCCATCAACCCTTGCATTGTTGGATCGTCCTACTCGGCTTATTACAGGCTCAGGGGCAGGACAATCAATGGAATGATGCCTTTGCGAAGTTAAGAATTCCCTTCGGGGTTGTTTGGGTGATTGCACAGGGAGTCAATCCACCCCCTCTAAGCCACCAAATCTATTATAAGTAGAGAGACCATTCCAATGTAGGAGGGTCTCCCGGTGGCACCGAGACCTATTCGGCCGTTGATGGTGTTGGACCAATGACCAATTATCCCCCTGGTTACAGTTAGGTCGGGGAGGATAAAAAAAGGATAGTGGTTTGGGTTTGACTAAGGAGTCATCATTACTGGGCCAACTACAGATGTGGTACGCCGTGTGTGGGTCTTCGAAGGTCACTACTATGCAGTCCCCCGGACTGGATTTCAGCATTGGCCCTACCCAGGGGGTTCTGCGAACCATCAGTACGCGGCTTCTTCTACCATTGGGGATTGGTCTGTTGACATTTAACCAGTGCATTATTTTATTTTTCAGCGACCAGTGATTTTCAAATTGGCCATTACCTATCATGGGAACACCCGTCAAAACAACCACATAGTCGTTTGCCTCTGGGGGAAGGTCAATATAGCCACCTCTAAAATTATCTTTGACTGGGGAAACCTGGGTTTCACTGGGAATCGGTCTATTTAGTGTTTCGTGTTTGGGATATTGCAGGTTACGTGTGGGGCCTCGTAGGGGAGCCTTTGGTTTAACGCGAGCTTGCTCCACCGTAACTGTCCTTGGTTTGGGTACAGGTTTTATTGTTGGTGGTACTGAAGAGGAAGCTAGATTGGTTTGGCGTGCGGTAGGTTGTGGCGTTGAGTCAGCTGCAATAATGCCCTGGTTTTCCAGACTTTTCAACCCAAGAGTGGCCAGAGCAATAATGCTCTTCTCCATTTCTAACAAGTTATTTTCTATCCTTGATAGTCTTAGGTCTAGAGGTGACAAAAGTTTTTTAAGTGTGTCCCAAACCACCTCTATAAATTCTTTATTATTATTGGTTAACCCGTCTACTTCGGGGTCCACACCTGCTGGGGTATTAAGGAGGGGAATAGATGGATTTTTTCCCTGCCCCTCACTACATGACTGGGTATTAGGGGTATTCTCTACTCCAGCATTGGATGCTGTGATGTTGGTCATTGGCAGATCTTTTGGAACAGCAATTTTCGCTATCTTGCGGAAATAAGCTGAGCGAGAATTGCGTTTCCTCTTCGGTTGTTTGCCACTGGGGATATTATTAGACAGGTTCGGGAGAGATACAATGGGGACAGGGATGTGCACACTAAGAGGTGTCGATGGGGTTTCCTCATCCTTACTTCCTGAGGCAAGTTGGGGAATAGCCGGGGTCAGTGAATGGTGAACATCTACCTGAGTGACTATACAATGTGGGCGGGCTGGGCGCTCAGGGGTGACAGAAGTGGCTATGTGGCCTAGGGAGGATTTCTTGGAAAGTGCAATTACTTGGGACACTCTTCTGGCGGCATCTAGTTCTAGCGAGACCCGGGATTGGAGCTTGGATATCTCTTCGTCTATGGCTATGTTGGTGCGGGTTATAAAGTCATCCATGGGGCCACTGATATGTGACCCACGTTTAGAAGACTTGCTACGGGTTACCCTTGGATCCATAGCGCTAAAGCACTGTGACAAAGGTAGGTCTATTTCCCCTCAGTTATTGATTTAGCTTCCAAAAATATCAAGCCAAAAGGGGTGGGCCAGTCCAGTCCTCTCAGTCCTCGAACGGCCTCAAACGGCCCGCTCTTTGCCCGGTCTTAGCCCCGGACGCTCCTGCGCGCTCCCGCGCAGCGTCACTCTCCGATATTTATGGGCCAAAGACCAATGGGGTGTGTTGTAAGAAGTTGGGGGCGGGGCGTTCAGGGAGAGCGGGGCCAGGTGACTCAGCCTCCGGGACCGGGACTCCTGGGAAGGTGAGTCCCGGTTCGCGCTCGCAGCCCTGAAGCCTCACACGCCCCCACAGAGCAGCCAGGCAAGAGACCACAAGCAGGCGGTGAAGGTGAGGAGATTCCGCAGCGGGACCCGCGAAGCGGGTTCCGCAAGTCGTGGGTTTAAGCAGCCATTACACACAAGCAGCGCCGGCCAGGTCCAACAAACAGCGTCCCACGAGGAAAGGGTCCAGGTGCCTTTTAAGTTGTAAGAAGTTGGGGGCGGGGCGTTCAGGGAGAGCGGGGCCAGGTGACTCAGCCTCCGGGACCGGGACTCCTGGGAAGGTGAGTCCCGGTTCGCGCTCGCAGCCCTGAAGCCTCACACGCCCCCACAGAGCAGCCAGGCAGGAGACCACAAGCAGGCGGTGAAGGTGAGGAGATTCCGCAGCGGGACCCGCGAAGCGGGTTCCGCAAGTCGTGGGTTTAAGCAGCCCTTACACACAAGCAGCGCCGGCCAGGTCCAACAAACAGCGTCCCACGAGGAAAGGGTCCAGGTGCCTTTTAAGTTATAAGAAGTTGGGGGCGGGGCGTTCAGGGAGAGCGGGGCCAGGTGACTCAGCCTCCGGGACCGGGACTCCTGGGAAGGTGAGTCCCGGTTCGCGCTCGCAGCCCTGAAGCCTCACACGCCCCCACAGAGCAGCCAGGCAGGAGACCACAAGCAGGCGGTGAAGGTGAGGAGATTCCGCAGCGGGACCCGCGAAGCGGGTTCCGCAAGTCGTGGGTTTAAGCAGCCCTTACACACAAGCAGCGCCGGCCAGGTCCAACAAACAGCGTCCCACGAGGAAAGGGTCCAGGTGCCTTTTAAGTTGTAAGAAGTTGGGGGCGGGGCGTTCAGGGAGAGCGGGGCCAGGTGACTCAGCCTCCGGGACCGGGACTCCTGGGAAGGTGAGTCCCGGTTCGCGCTCGCAGCCCTGAAGCCTCACACGCCCCCACAGAGCAGCCAGGCAGGAGACCACAAGCAGGCGGTGAAGGTGAGGAGATTGCGCAGCGGGACCCGCGAAGCGGGTTCCGCAAGTCGTGGGTTTAAGCAGCCCTTACACACAAGCAGCGCCGGCCAGGTCCAACAAACAGCGTCCCACGAGGAAAGGGTCCAGGTGCCTTTTAAGTTGTAAGAAGTTGGGGGCGGGGCGTTCAGGGAGAGCGGGGCCAGGTGACTCAGCCTCCGGGACCGGGACTCCTGGGAAGGTGAGTCCCGGTTCGCGCTCGCAGCCCTGAAGCCTCACACGCCCCCACAGAGCAGCCAGGCAGGAGACCACAAGCAGGCGGTGAAGGTGAGGAGATTCCGCAGCGGGACCCGCGAAGCGGGTTCCGCAAGTCGTGGGTTTAAGCAGCCCTTACACACAAGCAGCGCCGGCCAGGTCCAACAAACAGCGTCCCCATATACAAAATGTATAATGATCCATATATACATATATACATACTCTCTCTATGACTCTAATTATATACAAATCCGTAAAGTTAAGTGAAAAATATTAGGCCTCTCTGGGGGTGGCAGTACGGACGGAGAAATAGTGAAAATAGTTATAAAAAGCCAACTAAGTGGATAGAATAGCATAGCTCAATAACCAGAGATTAGCACACCCATGTGGTACGATACTAATCAAAGACTTTAAAATTAGGAATAGAAGATGAAAGTGCGGAGAAAACGCAAAAACCTGAGGGTACTAAAACAGTTACCAAAATCTCAGTACAACCATCTTTTTCTCGTTAAGGGACGTCTCAATCGAGAAGCTGCGGGACAAGAAACACGGAGAGGCACTAAGAACCGTGTGAAAAATGCACAACTAACTCCAAGAATGCGGAGAGTGAAGTGTGCTTACCTCAATCATTTGTTATGTATGATTCAGCTCTGGGATCAGTCACATATAGTAGTTTACTTGGTTTGTCCACATGTTATAAATATTATCATTTCCATTATGATGTTCAGATATTTTGACTTAATTTACATGATAAGTCGATTGGGCTTGTGTAACTTGCCCTCTAGATACATTGTACGGAGTGGCAGTATACTTCACTATTGGTGGCTATACTTTTTATTATACCTCTGTCTTTATTCTTTTATCCACGCGCACATTTAAGGTTTTTTTGAGTTACGGTTTAGTAGTTGCCACTTCTCCTTTGCGTGTTTTAAGTACACTCGTGTATGTTATGTTTCTATGTTTATGGGGAGGCACGTAATACTACGTATTAGTCCGTCCTCCCTTTCTAATACTGCACATTTTCTACTTCCGTCTCCCTCGAGGACGGAATTTGGCGTTTGGAACCACCGAAGACGAAGTTCAGTCTACGATAGACCATTTAACATTCCAGGTATTATTTGTTTGTAGAGAGTTCTCCTCAGTAGGATGGGTCTGTAGCCTCACTTGGTCGCAGTTTGATGGCTGATTCCTTTTACGTTCCCTCCTCTGATAGAATCCAGATACCATTGCGGGTACAGCGCGGTTGACGATATTATCAGTCCCGATATCCCTCGTAGGCGGTCATTTTTGACTTTTGAGGTAAGCACACTTCACTCTCCGCATTCTTGGAGTTAGTTGTGCATTTTTCACACGGTTCTTAGTGCCTCTCCGTGTTTCTTGTCCCGCAGCTTCTCGATTGAGACGTCCCTTAACGAGAAAAAGATGGTTGTACTGAGATTTTGGTAACTGTTTTAGTACCCTCAGGTTTTTGCGTTTTCTCCGCACTTTCCTAATTTTAAAGTCTTTGATTAGTATCGTACCACATGGGTGTGCTAATCTCTCTGGTTATTGAGCTATGCTATTCTATCCACTTAGTTGGCTTTTTATAACTATTTTCACTATTTCTCCGTCCGTACTGCCACCCCCAGAGAGGCCTAATATTTTTCACTTAAGTTTACGGATTTGTATATAATTAGAGTCATAGAGAGAGTATGTATATATGTATATATGGAT
Source organism: Triturus cristatus (assembly GCF_964204655.1). Taxonomy (NCBI): domain Eukaryota; kingdom Metazoa; phylum Chordata; class Amphibia; order Caudata; family Salamandridae; genus Triturus; species Triturus cristatus. The sequence goes on along the minus strand of NC_140584.1, from coordinate 595,958,484 downwards.
CATTATACATTTTGTATATGTTTGTTTTTATCATAGATGTGGTTCCTGTAATAATTTTCCTTATACACCCTAGTCCTGAGGAGGCCCACAAGCTAGTTGGGCTGAAACGCGTCGACTTTTTGTCTATAAAGAGCCCCGGAGGATTCGGAATTTTTTCCAAATAGAACATATGTAGCACGCAGAAACTTGGTGTAGAGGTTTAAGTTGAAATACCTCTCAGTACTACATAATGGGGCTACTTCAATGTATGGAATGTCCGTGAAAGAAGTGTTTACATCCATATTTTCATTAGGGCATTAAGGATTAGAGACAAGTGTTTCTAAGAAGTTTTTTGTTTATCTTATGCTTTGAAATATGAATCCATGTTCATGCATTTGTATGTATAAATATAACAAAAATATTTTTTTTCTAAACATCGATAAAGATGATTTATCAAACGACATTGGGTCCAGACAATGATATGAATAACAGATGAATTTTGCATGTACGAATTAATTGACTGTGAAGGATAATTTGTGGTTTCCTTCATCTTCTGAAAAAGATATATTTGATTGGTTTTGTCGATATGGGCAGTGAACTGCAGATTCAAATAATTGATATTTATGGAATTGACAAAGTTCTGGGCCTGATCTTTGGTTCCCCTCCAAATGACAAAAAATTTGTCGATATTTCTCCACCATTTTATAATGTGTTTGGACCATACTTCTGGGAATATATATTCCCAGCAAAAAGTCGCGTTAACTCGAGCCTCTTAAAGTGAGGAGTGTCTGGCGATGTAGCGAACCTCAAAAATCCCAACACAACTGTAATGATCCTTGATACCGTATCAGAGCCGACACTCTATTCCAGTTAGCATATGTTTAATTCACACACGGCAATCAAACGTGAAACCCAATGCGTTTCGGAATTCATACACTCCTTGGTCACGGGTTAGGCAAAATCTGACTTCCTGCCATATTTAAAGTTGCAGGCAGCGTGTTTCAACATATTAACAACTCGCGTGCGTGCGTTGGCCAACGGCCATCGCGAGCACTACCTCCGTAGCAAAAATCACCCTCACCGCGGCGGCATTTACGCCACGGTTAACGGGTTAAACATAAAGAAAATACTTTGTGCAGTTCTATCAATAACATCCCAAAGAGGCAGTAGATATCAATATTACATTCAAACGTTACGCATTTGATTACGGACTTACAATGAACAGCGTGAACTAGCCCTTTTCATTTAGATAATATCATATGACGGTTCATTTATGCTTAACTAAAATCCCAGCACTTCAATCAATTCATAATATGCTGTTCATGCGCATATAACGTAGGTCAATAAAGGTTTGTTTACACTTCGTAGAAAAAGGTGGAAAAAATAAGTTCATTTTTCCAATGCGCCTTTGCAGGTATTAACAATTATATAATGACATATACCGTCACTTCGCCCTCATTGAAGTTCACTGGGAAATAGCAGGTATTTATAAACATTAAAACAGAACATCGTTCCCGAGCAAAAAAAAAATAAGTATTCAAACATATAGTATTAAAGTATCAGTCCAAAGAGATTTCAGTCCATATAATCAGGAGATATTCTTCTTTATTCTCTTATTTCTCAAAATTTCTCCTTATGATCATTACACATTAGTTCATGGTAACAAATAGGCATAGATGTTGTAGCCAAGTTGTAGCCAACACGTGTTTCGTCTTGGGTAAATGGCCCAGCGACTTCCTCAGGGCTACAAAGATAATAAAAGTTCAGTTCAAACATTATGCCATATAGATTATGATCAAATAATTCTTTGTACAAAAATGTCAGACAAGCTTTTCAGTATATCTAACATAGAAACCATCAAAAAGAATAGACAAGATACTCAGAAAAAGACTCAGCGAATATACACCCAGTGACGGGAAACCAAATTCGAATAGTACAACCAAAGAGCAAAAAAAGAAAAGGGTGAAGCAGAGAACCGCAAAGAAATTTGTGATATTGAAAAATAAGACAAAATCTAACTCTCCATCTTAAAAGGTCTTACTAATCAGATCATATTCAGTTTATCCTTCCTATTTGAGATGTGTACACACAACTCAAGTTAAAGTAATACCATTTGGTTGAAGCGGACAGCCAGCCAATGTGATATTACACCCGTGTAAACAGGGGACAACCTTTTGTGAATGGTAAGAACAAAGAAAATATACCATAACGGTTTTAATGACACTCACCAGGGACAATCTTTAAGAAAACAATTCACCACACCTCAGGTAAATCCCGTATGTGGTCCCATACAATATGGGTCTATATTAAAAGAAAAATAATATATTTTAGTATGTTGGCTCAAATTTATAGAACAAAAGAATGTCAAGCTGCCAAGTTATTAAACAGGACATTCATATATAGAGACCCAACAATATGGCATCCCATTAAGTTCATATTTGGACCCCAAACCAAAACACACAATGGGCCCGTTCCCATAATTTGGATAATTCCAGACTGTTTATAAGCCTACTATATACCTGATAACAGCCGCATGATGCCATAAGTCCCACTGTTTACACGGGTGTAATATCACATTGGCTGGCTGTCCGCTTCAACCAAATGGTATTACTTTAACTTGAGTTGTGTGTACACATCTCAAATAGGAAGGATAAACTGAATATGATCTGATTAGTAAGACCTTTTAAGATGGAGAGTTAGATTTTGTCTTATTTTTCAATATCACAAATTTCTTTGCGGTTCTCTGCTTCACCCTTTTCATTTTTGCTCTTTGGTTGTACTGTTCGAATTTGGTTTCCCGTCACTGGGTGTATATTCGCTGAGTCTTTTTCTGAGTACCTCGTCTATTCTTTTTGATGGTTTCTATGTTAGATATACTGAAAAGCTTGTCTGACATTTTTGCACAAAGAATTATTTGATCATAACTTTTATTATCTTTGTAGCCCTGAGAAAGTCACTGGGCCATATACCCAAGACGAAACACCTGTTGGCTACAACTTGGCTACAACATCTATGCCTATTTGTTACCATGAACTAATGTGTAATGATCATAAGGAGAAATAAGAGAATAAAGAAGAATATCTCCTGATTATATAGACTGAAATCTCTTTGGACTGATACTTTAATACTATATGTTTGAATACTTATTTGTTTTATGCTCGGGAACGATATTCTGTTTTAGTGCCTATCCTCTGTGTACCTGCAGTAATGGAGGATTACTGGGACGTAGGTGGCCGTTTCCCTTCTGTTCCCTTGAGCACTTCTTAGATATTTGTCAGTTTTTCACACAAAATCATTGGATTTGCGCAAGATTTAAACCTAGCCACGCTTCAAAGTTTTAATATTTTAAACATTCTAAGTACGGGCATCTTTTCTCAGAAATTTTTACTGCACAATACAGCCCCAGTGGGCGAAGAAATGCAAAGGATAATGTGTATTTAGAAATTAGAACATTTCCAACCGTATGCTATTAAACTGGTAATCAAACATTTTCCGTGTCAAATCAATTGAGCCCAAGTGGGCATTATCAACTACATCCTATAATGCTCATACATCTAACTACCATGTCTCGGAACAGTAATTGCAAGGCCCACATAATCATCGTGACACTATATACATAATTTAGAAAGGTATGAGTTGCAATAATAAAGCCCCAGTGGGCATACCAGACATGTTTTTATATATTGTATGCGGTTATCATCATTAATGATCCTGAATGCGCAGCCCAAAGTTAGAGATATTTCAGCTCTTCTGCTCTTTCAAAACATATCCGTCTGAAATAAACAAAAGACAAAGCACTAATTAAAACCACTATGTAACAACACAATCATTAAAAAGGCATCAGCCTTTACAAAAGAAAAATAAGTTTTGCAGAGAAACTCAGATTCACCCCAAATGTACAGCCATTTCTTCATCTATGTTCAGTCCATTTGGATGTAGTGTGTTATACTTTATAATCATTTTAGACTCAAGTCTCCTCAGCTCCGTGACCCGATCCCCCCCACTCATGTTTGGGTATGGATTCGAGTACAACAAATGTTAATAAATTGCAATTCTGCGAGTGATGATCCTTAAAGTAGCGTGCCACCGGATAGTGTGTATCATAATTCCGAATGGTACGCATGTTCTCCAATATACGCTTTTTTGCCCTGTGGATTGTACTGCCTATATAGGCCAGTTTACATGGGCATATAAGGGCATAAATTACATACTCCGAATTGCATGTGAGATGTTTTTCAATCAAAAATGGTTGTTGCTCAACAGATAGTCTAACTGACTTACAGCTGTTGCTGTACTTACATGCCTTACATTGACTACATGTATAGAAACCTTTCACAGTACTCTTAGGCTTGTCAGTTTATAGCACAGAATGACATAGAGGGTTTTGTAGCGAATGTGCCTTCCTAAAAGTTACCCTGGATTTTCACCAACTGCAATGTTTTTTAGACACTTCTTAAGGTTCCAAGCTTGATTGCTATATCTACTGATGAACCTAATCTTCTGTTCAGTGGCGCCGTCTTTAATGAACAACCCTTTTCATTTATTTATTCTCTTCACAACCTGCAAGAATTCAGACCAAAGCATTTCAGCTGTGGCCTTCAACAGGATCATAGAGCTGCATCATGTACAGTGTACATTTAAAGGGAAAACCCTTTCACCACTACCATTGTGTTGAAAAACAACTAGATTGCTTACATGTCCTTTCAGTCTTTCATCACTGTGTCATGTTTTAGTCACCATTTTCTTTTACACATGTTAGAATTTGGATCATTTAGACAACCTAACAAGCACGTATATGTAATGATGAATAGTAGGTAAAGTACCATCAAAAACTCATGTGCCCATAGAGTTAGATTCAAAGTTGAGATAGTGCCAATCAAAAATGTGTGTGACACCCACCATGACTATCGCTTATGCATCAAAGATCTATGAATCAATCAATCAAACAGCATTTGCATAGTACAGCAAAGTCACCCCATGGCATATCTGGGCACTCAGGGTGCTGTGTCTCAGTCGAAAAGTCAGGTCTTGAGTTTCTTTCTGAAGTCCACCAGAGAGGGTGATGTTCGGAGGTTGAGGGGCAGGTTTTTCCAGGTCTTGGCGGTGATGAAGGAGAAGGAGCGGTCCCTGCTTCGGCTGCAACACATGCTGGGAGTGTGTGCAAGGGCGAGAGAAGTGGGGCTCAGGTGTCTTGCAAGGAGGTGGAAGTTCAGTTGATGGTTGATGTTTGATGGTCCTTGATCGTGGAGAGCTCTGTATGCGTGCGTGAGGATCATGAACTGGCATCTCTTATGGATGGGGAACCAGCTGAGGTTTCTGAGGTGAGGGGTGATGCAAGACTGTTTGGGTTGGTCCTGGATGAGTCAGGCTGTGGAGTTCTGAATGATTTGAAGTCTTTTGAGGAGCTGAGTGGAGATTCTGGTGTAGAGAACGTTGCCATAGTCGAGGCGGCCGGTGACGAGGGCTTGCATGATGGTCTTTCTGGTATTGATGGGGAGCTATCTGAAGAGCATGGGGAGGGTGAGGAAGTGACTGCGTTGACTTTTCTGTTCATTGTAACTTGGCTGTCAGGGATGATGCAGAGGTTGCGTGCAGGGTCTGTTGGAGTGGGAGGAGGCATGAGTTCTGCCGGCCACCAGCTGTGGTCCCATACGGAGGTGTTTCTTCTGAAGATCAGTACTTCTGTTTTGTTGCAGTTGATATTGAGGCAGCTGTCTCTCATCCATTTTGCCATGTTAGTCATGGCATTGCAGAAGTTGGCATTGGCGTTGGTGCGGTCCTCGGTGAGTGAGAGGATTAGTTGAGTGTCATCAGCGTAGGAGATTATATTAAGTCAGTGTATCTGCTGATGTCTGTGAGGGGTGTCATGTAGGGGTTGAATAGGGTGGGGCTGAGGGATGAGCCTTGGGGTATGCTGAAAATGATGTTTTTGGGTGTGGCGGTGAAGGGGGGAAGTCGGATGCTCTGAGTGCATCCTGAAAGGAAAGAAGCGATACACTTGAAAGAGTTTTGCTGTATGCCGACGATGTGCAGTCTGTCAATGAGGGTGTGGTGGGAGATGGTGCGGAACGCAGCAAAGAGGTTGAGGAGGATCAGGGCCACTGTTTCTCTGCGATCGAGGAGAGTTCTGGAGTCGTCTTTGGCAGCAATCAGCACAGTCTCAGTGCTGTGATTGGCACAGAATCCTGGTTGTAAGGTGTCGAGCAGGTGGTTTTGATCCAGGTATTCTGTGAGCTGTTGGTTGATATATATCTCAAAAAGGGGGGAGTTTTAAGAGGTCCAGCAAAAGTGCTCTGTCAGATAATAAATGTCAAAAATGGATGCTGTTCTTCTAGTAGTGCAGTCTAGTAAAAAGGAGAAATGTGCGCCTTCCACCGGCAGGTGGAGTGGTGGTGGAGGGGTACTAGGAGGGTGGACGGGATGCATGGGGGATCCCGCTATTGCAGAACTAGTGTCCTCACACACCCAGCAAGCTAGGTGTCATGTTTCATCATCTGGACCTGCTCCTCATTGGGTCGGCGCTGCAATACCCAACGGGCACCCGTGAAGGGGCTCTTTGTCGGAGATCTTTTGTTTCTTTGCCGTTTAATGAAGTGGGGGGGTGTGGCCCGTGTAAGTGTAGATACAGTGAAGTGCAGAGAGTGTGTTAAAAAAGGTTAGATATTCCAAATAATTTCTTTATTCTGGTCGGTTATCTACCTCATTAAAAATATGGAGAGTGGCAGCTCCTCTGACGTGAGGGTTCAGTTGAAGCTATGCTCATCTCTTCTGGGTCAACATGTTTCTTGCCTTGTGGTTGCTAAATACCGTGGTAATTCTTCAGGACCAAAAATGTGAAAATCTATCTACACTCAAATGGTGCAGCTAATTGCTAACTACCACTGGAAAGCACTACATCAAGTGTCTCCCGTAGTGCTGGTCGAAGACCTAGAGAAAATAATGTGAAAAAAAGTGTGTATAAGTTCTCCTGTACAACGATATAAACATCCCTGTAATGGACACTGGGTGTTCTCATCCAACCTCCTAGTATTATTCTTACATACATCAGAAGTCCAAGCACGGACTATATAACATGATTGTACACACCAAATTATAAGCGTGAATTAGGGGCATGATTTGCAATACCCAGAGCACATTAAAATTATACAGTTGGAAACTATCCACCATATAAAGATGAATACTGGTCTAAAAGTTAGGATCTATAAGTAGTGGTCATTAAAATCAGGCATAACAGTCAACAGGCTACACAAAACCCGCGGTGGGGCAGAGCTAGTTCTAGCAGCTTGGTTATGTACTTCAACAAATGAGGGCTTATTTCAAACAGCTCGGTCATGTACTTGTACAAAGGAGGGCAACTGTCGATTGTCACGCTGTAAACTCACCTACCTCTTGCGGGTATGTCTCCTCTGCCGGTAAGGCGAGTCACTCAGACAACTCAGAGGATGGTGTCCTGTGGGATCAAATGTAAAAGGTACATGCGATGCGGGTTAATTGGGCAAAAGGTGAACCCTGTGTGATCAAAACAGTCCGCTTCTCATTGCAGGCGGACAGTTGCCACAAGGAGGCACCGTCTCCCATGTATTATAACCTCCCTACACGCAAAGGTTAGGGCCCTGCACTGTGCGTGTATGTTGATGTTGCTGTTGGCATTCTCAAGTACTTTGGCTGGGTAGGGGAGCAGGGAGATCGGTCCGTAATTTCTGAGGTCGCTGGGGTTGGCAGAGGACTTCTTTAGGAGGGGTCTGATCACTGCATATTTCCGTAGGTCTGGAAAGGTTGCTGTGGAGCTGGAGGTGCTGAGGATGCTGGTGAGTCCGCACTGATGGGGTTGGCTCTGAGGTTAAAGATATGGTGGGGGCAGGGGTCATTGGGTGCCCTGGAGTGGATGGATGACATGACGGCTGTGGAGGTCTGTATGGTGAGCGGAGACCAGGTGGTTATCGTTAAGCTGGTGTTTGCTGGTTGGTTGAGGTTGTCAAGGCTGAGAGTGGGTTGGTTGGCTGTCGAAGTTGTTGTAGATAGTGGCAATCTTGCTATGGAAGTAATCTGAGAGAGTTGTAAAGTTGTTCTCTGTGTCTGTCGGGTTGGAGAATTCTTGGACGATTTTGAAGAGTTCCTTTGTGTGGGTGGCTGCAGGCGGGCGATGCAGGTGATGATGGCTGCTTTCTTGGCTTCCTTTATGAGCAGGTGACAGTTGCTGAGGGCGAGTGGCTCTGTCTGAGGGGTCCTTCGTGGTGCGCCAGCACTTCTCGAGTCGGTAGGAGTTGCGCTTGGTGGTTCTGAGCTCTGGGGTGTACCAGCAGGCTTGTTTTGAGGTTTTTTTGGTATTCGCTGGTTTAAGTGGGGCAACTCTGTTGGAGTATTTGTTGAATCAGGCGGAGAAGTTCTGGACGGCCCTGTCAAGGTCTGCTGAAGTTTCGGGTTGTGTGGTGCAGAGGGCTTGTGTCCATAGGGTCTCAGTTACTTTCCCCAGCTGCGGTGGGGGTGCTGTGGGGCTTGGTGTGGGTGCTGGGCATCAGAGATGGTAAAGTGAATGATGGCGTGGTCGGTCCAGGTGAGTTCTGTGATGTGGGTGAATTTGGTTTTCTCGCTGGAGGTAAAGATGGCGCTGAGTGTGTGCCCAGCTTAGTGCATGGGTTCGGTGACCAGTTGGGCAAGGCCGATGTTGTTGAGGTTGCCCCGGAGGGCAGTAGAGGTGGCATCTTTGGGGTGATTGAAATTGAAGTCACTGAGCAGGACATATTAGAGGGAATTGATGGCAAGCGGGCAATGAGGTTGGAGAAGGCATTGGAGAAGGGTGGTCGGGGTCCAGGTGGTCTGTAGGTGAGGGTGCCTCTTATTGTGGTCTTAGCGTCTGTTTGTAGTTGGAAGTTGAGGTGTTCCATAAGAGGCTTTGGGTCCTCATTGGTGATGGTGTATAAGATGGTTTCAGTCTCAGTGTATCATCTTGTAGTCGTCGAGAGTGTTGGTAGCTATGTCGGAGTTCAAGAAGGGGTTGAGTCACATTTTGGTGTTGAAGGCAATGTCCTGGGAGAGGGTGGGGATGGTGTCCTAGATTTCTGTGACATGTTTCCAGAGGAAGCAGGAGTTGATGAGGATGCATTGGAGCGATTCTGGGCTGTTTGTGGTCTTCTGAGTGGGAGTGGTTCAGGATTCATCGAGGCTGTGTTGCAGGAGAAGTGGCAGTGTGGGCAGCTGAAGGGCCCTTTGGTAAATCGTGGCGAGGAAGTGCAGCAGCTGGTGTTTCGGTGCCCAGGGTTCAGGTTCAGGAGCTCCTTGGCTGTGTATTGGTCGGTGGCAGGGGGCCATGGGTCCTGGCCATGGACACGGTCCAGGTGCAGATGGGTGCAGATGGGCTTGTCTTTGGTGCACCTTCAGCGCACTGGCAGCTGCCCCCAAAAGTAACCCTCGGAGGTGGGAGGGGCTGTCAGGGAGGCCGGAGGGCAAGGAGCAGGAACAGCTGAGAGAGCGGGAAAGAAACAGTGGGAACAGACAGCGGAACAGGCAAAGGTAACAAAATGAAACCTAGTAAAACAAGATTAGCCCAGTAAAACAAAATTAAACATGGTAAACTTAAACCCACTATGCAGGGATCTAAATACATAAATTAAATACCCACAGGTGAAAGAGTCTGAAGCCCAATAAGGTGGCCCTCCTGGCAGTAGGACCGAACTGGCAGTTGTGGGGACTCAAATGCAGTCCCAGTCAGCAAGGAGCTAGGAGGCAGTGGGGCAGGGGCCGTTGAGTGCCGGGGCAGAGGGAGAGCGGTGCACATGACCAAAAGCTCAGGGGCTACTCCCCAGGATCAATTAACGGTGCATGTTGATTTGGCTCCTTGTCATAAGGCACAGAACCTTACAATGTGTTGGAGATACATATATTACCTAAAAATCCAAAGGTTACAGGGACGTTATAGTTAGGTTCAGATTTTGCACACACAAACCCATGAAAAAAGTAGCAGTTATTGTTATAGATAGCTCAAGTAACTATCACTCATGACCTAAGGTAACTATTACTTGTGTCCCCCGCCGTTCACACTTTTCTCATCAATACTTTTGCTGCAAATGTTGCAGTGATATTATCAATGATGTCATAGATGATGCCATGAGTAATGTAATATATGGGGTAATTAGTAGTGCATGGTGAGGGCATGAGTTATAGTTTCCTTAGGGCATGAGTGGTGATGGCAAAACACTTTGGGTTGGATTTTTGGCATGGCTGCACGAATAAACTAAACATTTTCCTGTAAAGCAACTTTGGAGTTAATTTATGCACTAGAGTGAGTGTTTCCGAAAGTTGGCGGCGATCTGAAGAGGATTTCTATGTGAAATGGGTTCCTCACCCTAGCACACACACACACAGCCTCACCAGTCCTTGTAGCCGTGTATATGTATATATATATTCAGTGAAAAAACCATAGGTTTCACACACGTTATAGTTAGGAATTAGCATTTAAACAACCTTGCTAATTCACTTAAAAAAACATAGGTTTCACACATGTTATAGTTAGGTGGATATTTCACTCGTAAAAAACCAATGAAATTCCCCCGTTATAGTTAGTTCAGATAACTATAACTCGCGCGCCCGCAATCCTGCTCATGACGTCACATATTGCATCACTCATGACATGGTCAGTGGCATCACTCATGACATCACTGATGACATCATCCTTGTGATAGAGTGGCGGTCGTGCGAGTTATAGTTATCTAAACTAACTATAACGGGGGAAGTTCATGAGTGATGTAATATGTGACGTCATCAGCAGTGCATTGCGGGGGCGCAAGTTATAATTAGCTGAACTAACTATAACAGGGGAATTTCTAGGGTTTTGTACGAGGGAAATGTCCAGCTAACTATAACACCCCTGAAACCTATGTTTTTTTCAGTGAATTTCTAAAGTTTTTTAAATGCCAATTCCTAACTATAACGCCCCTGAAACCTTTGGTTTTTTCAGTGAATATATATATACATATATATATATATATGGTCGGTGCCTGATTCGTATGCAAGGAACCCGGTTTGGAGCTAATATATATATATATATATATACAAGTCCTGCCACAATCCATAAGCACTATGGGGCTGATTACGATGGCGGGCGGATCGCCACCGCCGGCCCGGCGGTGGCGATCCTCCCACCATCGTAACCTGATTCACCCACCGCCAGATTACAATGGCAGTGGTTAATGCGGCGGACGGAAAGTCCATCTGCCGCTTTTCCGCCGGTCGGCAACCGCAAACTAGGGCCACTAATATGGTGGCGGTGTCTAGCAGGCATCGCCAGCCATATTAGGATGCTGGGTTGTAAAGGGCCTTCCATGGCGGCATTGCCGCCATGGAATGGCTGGCGGGGATTTGCTTTAGGGGCCCGTTGCGGGCCCCCAGGAGGGGTACTTAGGGGTACCCATGGTACCCCCCTCCATTTCCATGCACAAGGTGGCAGGCACCACGCGGTGCCTGCCACGTTGTGTATGGAAATGCACAACATGGCAATTTGACATGCGGCGTGTGCTGCTGTAACCAGCACCCGCCGCAATGTTAAATTGTGGAATGTGACCGCCAGGGTGGCGGTAGCATCCTAATTTGCGGTGCTGGACTGCCGCATGTCTGGCGGCCGGTCCCAACACCGCGAGTATGGCGGGCGGAATCACCCCCAAAGTGTCAAGGATGAGTCACAGATGCTCTCACTCAAGAGTTCTGCTGTATGCCAAAAATGTATTCAAAGGCATTTCGGGTTCAGATCCACATTATAAAGTCTGAAATTCCCTCAAAAGTAGCAAGCCGGGAAGTATTGACAATGGCTTTATGTGCACAAGTGAGCAAGATGATGCACGTTGTTAATTTAATTGTATTAATGCATACAAACGAGTTCCCATCCAACCATGACCAGATGCCATTGACATTAGAATCCAGCTCGTTCTGTAACATGTGTAATTTCCTGGTGCTATCTTTTATGTGATCTGTTTGTACATGTATGCTGAGTGAGGTGTTGGGAATATGAGTGCAGCATTCAGAACCAACAATAGCATACTCACCTACTTTGGTGCTAATATGTAATCAATGCCATCCTATTCCAAACCACCATCTTGGCATGGACATCTAATGATCTACTACTAATCCTAAACTTAATGAGGTGGAGTTAGCACTCTGTTCCGTGATCTTGTCTCATCTAAATCAACTGTTATGCCATAGATTGGGATTAAAGCAGAAAAGAATCTAGAACAGTGCTTCCCAAACTGGATCATCAACCGTCTTTTTAAAATAATAACACATACACCTAGGGCCTGATTCCGATGTCGGTAGGAAGGGCTCCGAACATCGGTCGGAGCCCTCCTACTCACATTGGAACGTGCCATTCAGATTCCTTTCCGACGAGTCATTCTGATGGGCTCGGTCAGCAAGGAATCTGACTCGGTTTTTTTGGATGGCCTACGACGGGCTCGGAGAGCCCGTCCGCTATCTGGAAACCCTTCAGTACTCCCCCGGTCGCCTCTTTCTGGCTAAGGGAGTACGATGGCAGTTTCCCACTGCCTTTTTTTGCCGGTCTTTCCAGTATGAAAAGGCAGTGGGAAACCGTCTTCGGGGGCCCCCAGTAAGGTCCCCATGGGTGCGAGGCTGCCAATGGCGGCCTAGGGTGCACCTATGGTGCCCCCCTGTTGAACGGCACTTGGAGGTGACTGCCACAGGGTGCAGGGATGAACTGCACCTCTACAGTTAACAATGCATGCAGGCATTCCATTCGGCATGCATGCTCCCATTGTTAAGTATAGGATTGCATCCTACTTGCAGGTCTGTAACCGACGACAGGAGATCGGTCGGTTACAGTTTCTGACCAATGTTGAACGGACTCCGTCAGTCCGACATCGGAATCGGGCCCTTAATGTACATGAGGTGGGGAGACTTGTGAATGTAACCAAAGCATCAAGTGGCCATGCATTGTCATTTACAGACAGCACATTTCCAATTGAAATGGCCCCTAAATTTGCTTAGACATACAGTTTTACTGATAAAACAATATAGCACACAAGGTTCACTGACAAAATATCACCTATGAAAGTATCGCCATACCAAAATATCGCGAACAAAATATAATTGTCAAAAATATCGTCATCCTATAGTTATAATAGTAAGTACAAAAATATCGAAAAAATAATATTGTTGTATTAAATATAGTTTAAAATATATATATATACACATTTAAATATTTTAAAAACTAAATATTAATTTAATAAAATTAAAATAGATGTAATATGGAATTCAACAAATATAACAAATAAACGCATTTTAAAAAGTTAAACACACTTATATATTAACATATATATAGATATGTAAATATATCTAGTAAAAAACTTATTAATCAAATACTTATTAAATAATATTATTATATTATAATTTCAGAATTTTTAAAAAATGTAATAATATAACAAACATATATATATATATATATACATATATACACACACATATATATATACACACACATACATTTCTTACAATTTAATAAACACATTTCACACAATAAAACATAAATAATTATAAATATTATAATTTTAAATACGCAAAAAAATACTAATTTAAATTGTAACAATTTAAAAGAAATTATAGCATTTTGCATTTAATACAAATACTATTAACGCTGGTATTGGTCAATGGAGGAGGCCGTGGATGGTGAATTTAAACTTGCAGATGAATTATGGGGAAAGCTTCTACCAAATGTACAGTGTGAGCAATTGTGGCAGAACTCATTTAAGACTCTCTTTGGTATAGTAAAACCTGCCTGGTTGAAGAGAAACCACCTATTCACTGCACACAGGGCCTATCTTTCTCCACTGAGGCTGACAACATTTTCAAAGGGGACTCCAGTCAAGTGTGGGAAGTGCGGTCTGGCTGAAGCCTCAGATGTACATATGTTCAAAGACTGTCCAGACATTGCAATTTTTTGGGATGAAGTTGGGAAGTCTCTGACGGATATTTTGGGCTCCCCAATGCCCTGAGCCCCACACTGTTTAACATATACATGCACCCCCTCGCAGAAATAATTAGCCCTTTCGGCATCCAAGTCGTGTCCTACGCGGATGACACGCAACTGGTGGTTACCCTAAATCATCCTTCTTCATGTTCTAATGATCTCAGAGGCTGCATGGAAGCAGTAAGTACCTGGATGAGTCAGTCTTACCTGAAACTAAACGGCGACAAAACAGAGCTAATGGTACTGGGTAACTCCCCTCAAAAATCCATTGAGTCTCTGTGGCCACCAGATCTAGGCCCAGCACCCCCAGCCAGGAACACCATCAAGAACTTAGGAATTTGGTTTGACAGCACATTATCCTTCAGACACCAGGCAACCAAATTATCTGCCACCTGCATGGGCATTATAAGACTCATCTGGAAAATCCTACCGCTTCTCCCCTACAAGGCCAGACAGATCATGGTCCAGGGCCTAATCCTCTCCCGGCTGGATTTCGGAAACGCCCTTTATCTAGGCGCCCCTGAATCAACCTTGAAAAGACTCAAGGTGATTCAAAACTGCGCTGCCCGCACGCTTCTGCGCATTCCCCGCCGCCAATCAGTGAAATCTGAACTAAAAGCCCTCCACTGGCTGCCAGTAAAAGACAGGATCAATTTTAAAAGCATGTGCATTGCCCACCGTGCCTACTGGAGGAAAGGAGCAATCCTGAACCATACCCTGATTACCCCCTATCACCCCAACAGACAGCTTAGGTCGACTCATACCTTTCAAGTCATCAGACCCAGGTTCAAAAGAGAAAGGAGTGGAGGAAGAATGTTCTCAACAAACGCGGCAAGGCTCTGGAACTCCCTCCCAATCTCTATTCGTTCAGAACCCAACCTTCGGCACTTCCGGAAAAAACTAAAAACCTTTCTCTTCAGCAGATAAAATTGACCCGCCCACACATCTGTACTTGGCTAAGCGCTAGGATGCCTGCGGGTAGCTATCGCGCTCTACAAAAACCATATCCAATCCAATCCAATCCAATCTAAATAGACCTGGCCTTGATAATTTTTGGCTTTACCTATCAAGTTACCGGACCAGCTAGATCCCTCTTATTCTACGCCATTCTTGGATTTACAAATTGGAATCTTTGAAACCAAAGGGTCTCAATGACCGCTTGGAATTTGCTTGTTATCTTTGATTTATGATATCATCAAACAACACACAGTTGTCAAAAGTTTTCATCATCTACGTTTGATCACAACACAGTTTTTCTCGGTTTTCACCCATGTTTGCTTTCCTCTTTTTATTGGTTCTTATTAACCTGGGCACTCTTTACTCTTCCCTTTTCATACTTTTTCACTACTTGTAAGATGGCGCCCACTTTCAGCTATCACGACAATGCACACTCGCGGTTTAACATCCCTTTGTTTCACTTCCGGTCCTTGCGGATATCCTCTTTAAGAGCACGCCCCTTGGAGCACCAACAAACCCGATACAGGATTGTTTGACGCTGTTGTATACAACAGGTATGGAGCTCCGCTTCACCAGCAAGTTTTAAACAAACGTTTCTTTCACCCATGCGGTTCTTTTGAATCGGAGCACTTTTGTTTGTCTATTCATACCATGGTTTTTCAAACTCGCACCGACTCCCCGGGAATGATTGAGCACAGTCATGTTTTACACGTCACACGGGTGTTTTTCATAGTGTTTGGCACCGTAGGAACTTTTCCTTCTTCCTTCGTTCTTTTTCACCAAACTAGTCACGGAGCACGTTCAAGGGTGAACTTTGCTTTTCCGCTTCGTTCTTCTTAATGGACTGTTCAGCACTTTTTAACATTATTTTTTATTGTGTTTCATGCCGTCCAACACGATGAACTCATAACATTTACACACAAATTAGGTCTTGGTGATTATCTTTCCAAAGCACCGTCACACTGTGGTTTCTTTAGCGTAATCTCATGTTTCAGGCAGTGTCCTATTATCTTTTGTTAGATGGCAAACCCCTCATTGTATCATTTAGTTATATGTGCATATTTTTTTGTTACGTAGATTCCCCTGACGAAGGGCCAGAGGGGCCCGAAATGCATTGGGATCAAGTTTAACATTGGGGATGAGGCTCAACACAGCGATGTTATTTCATGGAATAGTCTCCAGTATATGACTACATGGAATCAACCTTTGAGTTTTGTGAATACATTTTGGAATCAAGCATCAACCTTAGTTTTGTTTTAACGTTTTATCACAAACGTTTCATTCGCTTTCAGCGAAGCTTCCACGGCGCGCCCAGAGGGACGTTGTCTGTTGTCAGCCAACGCATGGGACTTTTCAGATTATACACACTCCTTGGGTTATGAGAGTGATACCTCTGTGGCACCCGACAACATATTTAACTTTTTCAACCTGCGGTTTGTGCACGACCCAAAACTCGTTTTTGTACAATTTAATAAACACATTTCACACAATAAAACATAAATAATTATAAATATTATGATTTTAAATACGCAAAAAAATACTAATTTAAATTGTAACAATTTAAAAGAAATTATAGCATTTCGCATTTAATACAAATACTATTAACGCTGGTATTGGTCAATGGAGGAGGCCGTGGATGGTGAATTTAAACTTGCAGATGAATTATGGGGAAAGCTTCTACCAAATGTACAGTGTGAGCAATTGTGGCAGAACTCATTTAAGACTCTCTTTGGTATAGTAAAACCTGCCTGGTCTAAGAGAAACCACCTATTCACTGCACACAGGGCCTATCTTTCTCCACTGAGGCTGACAACATTTTCAAAGGGGACTCCAGTCAAGTGTGGGAAGTGCGGTCTGGCTGAAGCCTCAGATGTACATATGTTCAAAGACTGTCCAGCCATTGCAATTTTTTGGGATGAAGTTGGGAAGTCTCTGACGGATATTTTGGGCTCCCCAATCCAAATAGACCTGGCCTTGATAATTTTTGGCTTTACCTATCAAGTTACCGGACCAGCTAGATCCCTCTTATTCTACGCCATTCTGCTAGCCAGGAGACAAATATGCAAGCGTTGGATTGAATATAACCCTCACGCATTCTGACTGGTTGGCTTTGCTTTTTCAGACATCTAAGACGGACCTGTCCAGAGCTTGTAGCAGGAAAAAGATAGCATTCTGGGACCTGTTGCTAAAGTGGGTGAGGGTATGACTTATAGGGAGGTATATTCATGTTATTCTGACTCATCTATAAACAGTGTGTCCTTCGATTATGCCTCCTTGGTACTCTTCAGACCACGTTGGGCACCCTCACTTAATTCGATTGCCATCGACGATGTCCATCAGGCTCTTGCGGGCTTAATAGAAGAGCAACCTCTCCCCCTTCCCGGAGTTAGTAACATTCATGTCTGCCAAAGTACCTGTAGGCGGGTGTTACCATGAGATTCCAACTTAATGCCTACCCTCCTGAGACCACTGAGTATTGTTACGGACAGCCTGTTTGTTCAATGGGGTTTGAGGCGAATGAGGACCAAAAAAAAAAAAAATACTATTAACGCTACAATTTATACAAAAGTAGGCACAGTGTAGTACAAAGGATGTATAAAATTTACTACTCCCACTTCAGCCAACACAACAGTAAGAAAACAGTTGCATCACACAGGGGTAACATTTACTATTCCTACTCCAGTCAGTGCAACAGTAGGCAAAGTGTTGAATTGCAGAGAGGGAAAATTTACTATTCCCACTCCAGTCAGTGCAACAGTAGGGAAAGTGTTGGATTGCGGAGGGGTAAAATTCACTATTCCCACTCCAATGACTTCAATCCTGAGAAAAGTGTTGGAATGCGGAGGCGTAAAATTTACTATTCCCACTCCAGCCAGGGCAAAAATAGGGAGAGTGTTGGATTGTGGAGGGGTAAGATTTACTATTCCTACTCCAGTCTGAGCAACATTAGGGAAAGTGTCAAATTGCAGAGGGGTAAAATCTACTATTCCAACTCCAGTCAGTGCAACTGTAAGAAAAGTGTTGGATTGTGGAAGGGAAAAATGTATTTTAAAAAAATTTAACAAAAAATATTTATTAAATATTTTTATTTTAGTTAATTCCCACGCAATACCCCTATAAAACTCACAACTTGCACCTTAAACTTAACTTTAAAAAACTATTTGTTTACACTATTAACATAAATATTTGGCAATAAACGAATTATCATTAATTACAAATTAATTATTAATTAATTATAATAAATGTACTTTCCACACTATAACCCTACAAAAAAACAACAACCCTCACCTAAAATGTGAGTACATTCTGTTATAGCACAATTAACATAATTATCAACCAAATCATTATTAAGAATTAAAAACTAAGGGCCTAATTTAGATGTCGGTCGGAGGAAACTACCATGCGGTTTCGAGACCGACTGACTTCGAGCTGGCAGTCTGAAACTGCAATTACAATGAGAGCGCACATGGTGCGTTTGCAGACTTCAATTTCCTTATGGGAGCTTGTGAGGTGGTCGGTAACCGGACGCAGCACAAGGTCCCATAGAGAAATGGGAGGCACTGCAAATCCCTGCACCGTGCCTGCCACATTGTGCAGGGATTTACAGGGGGCACCAGAGGTGTCACCTCGGCCCCCAACCGGAAGCCACTGAAGAAGGGGGCCCGCAAGGGTCCCAGAAAGTCGCTATGCAACAGGTTTTCCATGTCGGAAAGCCCAACATGGAAAGCTTGTCGAAAACCAACATCATAATCCTGAGGGCGCAAACGACTGGACGATGGGCTCCTTGAGCCCATTGGCAGGCAGCCGTATTGACCGGCCGGTTTGAATTCCAACCGCCGTAATCGTAATATGGTGGTCGGAATACAAACCAAGGATGGTGCTTATTTACATCATACACATTTAAAATATATACTAAAATACATAACAATAATTAAAAAACAATATCATAAACCACTACATTTTTGTAAACAATATTATTGGCTGCGATATTTTAAAAATCAACATCACTTACTGAAAACTGACTAGACAACGATTTTCTTGCAGACGATATTTCCATATCACAATATTTTGGACACAATATTTTGGTAGGACGATATTTTAATTTTCGTATTTTGTCTGAATACCAGCACACAGATGATCATGTGTGGAAAATCAGGATCCTTCATTGATATAAGGCCGGCAAAATGGATTGAGTGAGGGCACAGTAACCCGGGCTTGGAAAGCTGCACAAATCTTACCAATTATTAAAAAACCCAATCTAGCGCCTTCTGAGCTATCCAACTATCGCCCTATCTCACTCCTTCCTCTTATGAGCAAACTTATGGAGGGCCATATCAATGTGTAGCTCATGGAATTCATGGAAGCTCAGTCATGCTTGGACCCCTTACAATTCGACTTTCGACCTAAACATTCGACCGAAACGACCCGCTTGGTGTCACAGACGCTATCAAGCTTGCCCTAGACAATGACAAAGCTATAGCGCTAGTGCTGTTGGACTTATCCGCAGCTTTGGACACTGTTGCACACCATAGACTGCTACAAAGAAGGAAATCGGTGTAGTGGGGTCTGCCTTGGTTTTCCAGTTTTCTGGAACAACGCACCCATACTGTGAACCTTGGGAATTTCCACTCCGGAGCTAAACCTCTGAACAAAGGGGTTCCACAGGGATCGTTCCTTAGTCCCACGTTATTTAATATATTCGTGGCTCCCCTGGCAAAGATCATCAGAGATCACAGCTTTGTCCCTTTCTCATATGCAGATGACATGCAGCTCCTGTTCTCATCAACAACTCGGATGCTAACAAACAGATGTTTGTAGAGGGCATGTGTGCAATCTCCAACTGGATGTCAAAGAACTTTCTCCAGTTGAATGCCAACAAAACTGAAGTCCTCCTCTTTGGCAAAGCTCAACTTCTCTGGTCCTCAGAGTGGTGGCCGGCAGAATTAGGCCCCGCTCCTGTGCCTACAAACAAGGCTAAAAACGTAGGAGTGTATTTGGACCTTTCTCTATCTATGAAGGAGCAGGTGGCAGCCGTCGCAGGTAGCTGTTTTGGTTTGCTAAAACTCCTACGCAGAGTCTTCGATCTTCTCCCCCTATCAGTATGCAAGAACCTGCTCCAAGCCCTGGTAGTTAGTCGATTGGACTATTGCAATGCACTTTTGGATGCAGTTAATGAGGGGACACTTAATAGGCTCCAGGTAGTACAGAACACGGCAGCTCAATTGGCTTTAAATCAACCACCCAGGAGTCCTTCCCAGCCATTACTAAAAAGCCTACACTGGCTTCCTATTCGGAATCAAATCAAGTTTAAAATTTGCTGTTTGATTCACAAAACTCTTAATGACAGTGTACCCAAGTATATGACCGATAGTCTTGTCCCCTATTATCCCAACAGATCGTTACGTTCTAGTGGAAAGGCTCTGCTTGTGGTATCCCGGGTCAACAAGCTCTGTGGGGGGAGGCAAATCTTTTGCCTATGTAGGCCCGTGCCTTTGGAACTCACACCCCATTGTGTTACGTGTGTGCTCTGACTTGCCTACATTCAGAAAACTACTGAAAACCGAACTCTATTAGTCTGGTTAGCTTTCCACCTCCTTGTTTCATGTCTCGCTGCTGGCTTGGAGATACCCCTGTAGGGGTGAGTCCTGCGCTTTACAAATCCCTCATTCATTCATTCATTCATTCATTCATTGGGTTTCTGTGAATATTTATCATTTGTGAATCATCAAGTATGTGTCTTCATCTGTTTTGATCCTATTAAAATCTCTGTCTCCAGTACAATTCAGAATTACAAAAAAACTGCTTCATTTTTGCTTTCATAACTGCTAGATGCATACAGTTTATTTACAGATACTAACATTTTTGTGTATTGCAAAAAAACAACATTGTCTCATAATTCACTTTAAAAACTCCTCTCACTTTGCTGATGGGGAAAGAAAAGTAAACACCAATCCCCATGTTGAAAGAATAAAGCAGCCTGTCATTTGACCTCTGTCTTTGAATCAAAGCAAATGTAACAAGTTCAGCAAAGAATTTAAAGGCATCTTTATTTGTTGCTCTGATTTTTGTGACCAATCAAAAATCTTAGACTTGAGACCCACCCACAGTTTGAGAAAAACTGATCTAGAAGCATAAGCAGCCTGCCCACAACCGCCCCCCCCCCCACAACCCCCCCGCAAATGGTGAGATCCAAAGTATGGCATAGCAGGAACAATATATCCTGGATAATAAGTTCCAGTCCAATCTGAGGGCTGCTGTGGATAGACTCGGGATCCACATATACATTGTGCATTGCCTCCCTGCTGGTGGTGCATGTGAAGTAAGTGTCCATGAGGAAAATGGAATTCATAAGGGGTCGTTCAAAAGAATGTTCTCTACAACAAGTTCACATTTACTGTTTCTAACAAAGACACTTGGGACGTTTACTTTATGGTGCTCAGAGATAAATCCTGGCTCTGTCAATGCAAGATGAGTTACATCTGGCATGTATGTTCCGGTTCAAAGGATTCTTAAACTTTTTAAGGCCCTGCTAAGAAGTGGGGGACAAGCTGACACACTCTGGCAGTTAGTTCCCATGGTAGAAGAGACCATCAAGGCAAGTGGCACTGTAACTGGTGAACACACTGAACAAAGGTATACTACCCCCCACATCTACTGGCAAGTTTGTGCAAATCTAGCAGGAAGATTACTCATTTGTCTGTGCTTTTCCAGCAGCAGCAGGTAAATGTTCCCGTAGGTGAAGTAGCAGCTCCGTGAAAGAACAGGCACAGTATAATTCGACCGTGAAATTATGTCCACACTCTGCAGCAAGGATGTACTCCATCACCACCCAGACAAAGCAGCCCAGACCCATAGAGGGATTTGGTATCAAAGAGAGGGCCACTTACCCCATACAGAGTTTGCCCCACTGACAGATGACAAGATGGAAGCAGCAACAGTACTGGCAGGGGTTCCAGATCTGGGACCAGGAACAGGTTCAGAAGCAGGAATACTGTTGCCTCGAGGAGGAGAGTCATTTACAGTCCACGTCGCCAGACCACAGCATTTGACAGTTGTGTTTGTGATCAGTAGGACATGATAGGGTCCTCACCAGTGAGGCTGCAAGGCGGTCTTTCTCTGGCGAAGATGTACCTACATCCCGCCACTGGGCTGGAGAAGGGTATGCTACGTTCAGACAGTCGGGTAAGGTTGTTGGAACTTGAGAAAGGAAACTATAGAGATATTGTACTTTATTTATGCAATACTGCAAACCTGCACCATCGTTCAACTGCAAATCCAACTTAGAAACTGAGACTGGGGGATTCACAGGCAGCATAATGTGTTGCCCATGACTATTTCACATGGGCTCTATTTGGCCTTCTGGGAGGGAATTTTCCTGAGGGAGAATACTGCTGGTGGCAGGGCATCAGGCCACTTTAGTAGAACCTAGCTCTCTTGTTCTTAAGAGTACCATTGCTCCCTTCCACCTTGCCTCCTGACTGATGATTGATGATACACAATGGAAATGATGATGTATTCCTAAGTCCTTGCAAACTGCCGGTACTACAACTGACACTAAGTGCATTTTGCATTCACTTGCGATCTGATATAGTTATCAGAACTATGGTATAAAATTTCTGAGTAACTACTTAGTTACTGTAACGGTATCTGCACGGGCACCGGGGTACGCTTCCACCCATCTTGAAAATATACACATGATGACCAAAGTATATAAGTAGTTAGCAAGCTTTGGTATCTGGATAAAGTCCATCTAAAGGTGCACAAAGGCGCCCCAAGTGGGCGGGTGAGAAGCGGTGGGGATTTTGGTACCCTTTCCAACATTGTGTGACAGTCAAATGGCACAAGACTGGCACTAATTTTGAGCAATAGAAAAAAAGAAGGCTGCCACTACCGACATGGCTGTTGCATGATACAATCTGGCAAGGTTGTGGATTAGAAATTTCTGTCCAACCACTCGCTCAGTTCTGTCTCTCCACACCCCATCAGGGTCACTTTTACATTGTTGCTTGATCTAGGACTGTTTTTCACTTTTGGAGGCTTGCTTCTGCATTTGAGAGAAATCCTTTAGCCTTAGTACAGAAAATAATTCAGTTCTCATAACATACAAAGCAACATCAATAATTGTCGATAAAAGCAGCATTTTAGCAGCTGAATCACCTATAGTGTTATCCCTTGAAACATCATCAGGGAGATGCTGGTGAGCAACACACTTACCACTGCCACCTTCTTAGGCAACTATAGGGCATTCAAAAGATTTTGACTACACTGTCCATTGTTAATAGTGGTTCCGGCCCATGTTAAGAAACCCCACTCCATTCATAAAAGCCCAAAGATGTGCATTACTCCAAAAGCAATATTTGAGTCCATGTACACAGTTACAGTATTTTCTTTTGCTAAAATGCAGGCACTGTTAAGAGCTATTAGCGCTGCAATCTAAGCAGACCTCAAATTTGGTAAGTGACAACTTTCCACAATCTGAAACATGGTGCATAAAGCATAAATAGAAACCAGGACACTATAATCGTTTCTGAGACATGACCCATCAACAAAATAAGTTAACTTATTTTCAAAAATAGGCACATCAGTTAATTGCAAATGGGGTTTGTTTATGGCTCAGTAATAATGATACAATCATGGGATTTCCCCATCTAACTGGTGGACATTAAAGAGGCAGGGATCAGGGCTGGACACCGAGTCAGGGTAATGTGAAAAGCGAACAACAATGCCACTTCATACCAGGACAATCGAGCTGCAGAGAAGTACTAGGTCATTGTATTGAGGGGGAGGGCGTCAAAACAATGAGGCACAGCAAACTTTAAAGGAGAACTCTGCACACTATTTTCAGATTCTTCAGTATGATTTGCAGCAGTCACTACTATGAGCCTCAAACATGGTGGGCTCCCAGCCATGACGGGATCCAGAATTGAAGAATGATATGCTACGGGCTTATTGTGTGGCCTGGCTCAGCTTATAGATCACCTCCGTGGGTGTGTGCAGCCCAGACTGGCTTTGTGTTTTACACAGACCGTCCGCTCTTCTGTGTAACACAGCCTTGTTTTTTTGTAGGTTTGTTTACTTTCCTTTACGGCGCAGCGGTATGTGCTATAATGTTTAAATTTTTGTTTTATTTGTTTACTTTTCTTCGGGCGAGTGGGTATTGCAAACTCTTTTCCACTCCCTCCTGTCTTCAACGCGGCACCCAATTTAGAAACGTTGTGCTAAAATTAGTTTAAAAAAAAATAGTTTACTTTCATTTAGGCGGTGCGGGTATTGCAAAGACTTTGCCGCTCCCTTCTGTCTTGTTTTTACAACTTTGCGCGACTCCCACTTTATGAGGGTCGCGCTATAACTTTTTCATATGCTCCGAGTTTGTTCCCCCTTCCCCTGTGCAGACGCTTCCTCTCCCATCCATTCCCTTCCTGTGGCTTTTTTTTCTCGACGAGGTTTCCACTTTGATGGATGTATGATGTTACAACGCATGCTTTTACAACGCATGCTGTTACAACAAATTTTTTACAACGCAAATGCTGTGACAACGCAAGTCTTTACAACGCAAGTCTTTACATCGACTTGCAGTAGATGGCGTGCTAACATTAAAAAAGGCTAATTTACTATTCTAACTCCAGTCCACGTTGCAGTAGGGAAGGTGTTTGGATAGTAAACTACACAATTTTTAATGTTAGCAGGCCATCTAGTGCAAGTCGATGTAAAGACTTGTGTTGTAAAGGCATGCGTTGTCACAGCATTTGCGTTGTAACAGTTTCGTTGTAATGGCAGTGCGTTGTAAAAGTTGCGTTGTAATGGTTGTTCACCCACTTTGTTTCTTGCAGAGCGGCAGGTACATTTCAATAAATACCATCTACACCCAGACCTGCCATTAGCAGCCAGGCAGAAACGTTTTTACGTGCCCTGATAAACCAGGGCTGCTTGTTTGTTTATTGTCTAAACACTGTAGCATGCCTTTTCTGTGTGCTGAGGGCAATTACAAGGAAACGCGATGTATTCTTTGGCTTCGTTATACAGCAGCTGGACGGATTTACATATTGTGCACTACGTTACAGGATTCACAGCCTCATGTGTGTTACATTAGACTTTGTGCCTAAAAGGAGGTGAGATGCTTTTTAAAGACCATTACAAGAGCACTATGCATCCAATGTCATCAGTGTTATAAGAAACATTTTAAGGCATAGGTTAAATGAGCAACTGCCCCTCTGCCCCCATCGAAGCACCCTCCCCCATCTCAAGCACTCTCCCTCCCTCTCTCTACCCACTTCTTCCCTTCACTGTTTTTAGGTCGAGCCTATATTGCAGCGCCTGTGCGGCTCGCTTTAGGACCCCTTTTACTCTGCTGTCATTGAAATCCATGCACCAGGCTCACACAGCCGTCATAGCACAAAGACGGTACTGCCCCGGTACATAACACCCGCCCTCCATGTATGTTGCCCTTTATGCCTAGTACTTCCAAAATAAACGCACTACATCTACCACACTTGTTCAACATCGCTACCCCCAAGGGCCGTCACTCCTCGATGTTTACTTCGACTATCTAGTAACCTCAGCACCTCTAACTCCCCCCACCACCCCATTCTGCCATCTCACCTGCAGTTTTTGTTGCAAGTGTTGTTGGGCATCACGGACAGAGTTTAGGTTGAATTGTACACTCCATCAGTCAGCTACCGGAGTATCATCAGTGGTCCGTGGTGGTGGTATCTCGTCAAAATAGGAAGAGTTAATCTCTGTGCACCACATTTGGAAATGTAGAAACCATCAGAATTTCCTACTTATAGCCATTAAAACAACCATTTGCAATACAATAGGTCTCGTATTTGTGAGAATTTGAGCTATTGGCAATATAAATGACAATACCTTTTTATTTATGTGTTTAAGTGCATGTTTACACACTGCTTGCAGGTTTTCAAAACACGAAAATAAAAGACATTGTCATTTACCATGCCAATAGCTCAAACTCTTGCAAATGCGAGACCTATTGCATTGCAATTGCTTGTTCTGAAGGTTGTCCTTCACTGTTTCCATTGGTGATATGAACCCCACAATTTTGGCTCCCGAGACTACAGTGCAGATGCTACCTGCAAAAGTAACTCAGTTCAATCAAGAGGCATGGCGGTTTCATTCATATTACTTAGACAATTTGGGCTCTCACAATTTTTTCTTGTTGACCGTGTATATTTAAGATGGGGTATATTTCTAAACCTACCTGTGTAACTTAGCTTGCAGAGAATGTTTCTGCCTAACACATTCGTTGGAGAAGTTGAACTAAGCAAAAAGGAATGTTTATCGCTAGTCTGTGCCAGGAAATGGGGAAATGGACACGTGGTCAGAAATATAGAGAGGATCTTGCTGACTAGAAATTCCATGTCAACTGCATCTATGGACATATCTGAGAGAGGTAAAGTGGGGAATTCAGAGGTTGTTAGAGGTGAGAAACTACCAAGTATAGTATGCTTGCCGTTAACGGTACAATCTAATTAGGGTCCTTTAGATCCATCGGGATTAAGGTATTCATGGCGCAGTTGGAACCTCTCAGGCTGTCTTAAAATTCAGGTCAAGAGTTTTGAGAAATCTGATAAAACCGAGACAGATCGAGAAGGTTGTGTGCCTTAGGCATAATGTTGGGACAGTTCTGTTTCCAATGCCCCAGCTGTCCGCAGGCAAAACATGACCTTCGAGCTCCCGGGGCCTCTCCCTGGACTGTCCATTGTCTTTCCCAGCTCTCCCTCATCCCTTTCCCATCCCCCTTTTTCCCTTCTGTTGTGGGGCTACCTGCCACACACCCTAAATGGTTCTCTGCATGTTCTTTTACTTCAATGCCATCAGTTTTGATTCTTCATTCTCTTTCTTTATCTCTTGCTACACTACACAATGGTTAGCGACTGTCACCAATTCGGTCATCTTCTTAGTCTGCCATCTGATGCATGTAGTCATCCACTGACTCCCAAAATTCAGCAACAAACTCTGCACAAAGGCAGCACTTACATTTTCAAGAGCCATCTCCATGGGATGGACTATACCCAAGCATGTCTCAAACACATCCATACATTTTCCTAAATAATCAGCCAGTGCTTCACCCTTATTTTTCTTACAATTTGAGATCTTAGTCCACTCAGTTTTCATCAGGCAAATATCTACCATTGCATTCAACAACGCATCCTTTGCTGCACTCAGCTTTCCTTCATCTGCAGGGGCAACCCTTGGCTGCCTGTCTATCTTTCACTTAATTTAGTACCACCATTCACAATAACTGACTCACGTCTGCCTTGTTAGACCTGTATACTTAAAACACATTTTCCAGTTACTCTATGAACTGAGAAGGGTTCCCTTGGATGTTGGGGAATGTTTCTAAGGCTCATTAAATCAAAGGGGCTAAAAAGATGTATATCATAACTCTTCCCTCGACAGCAGGGAAGTCTATCAGTGGAAAAAGGGTGGAAACAGAAATAAGGGTTGTTGAATGAGAAGGGAAATGCGCCTAGACAATCGTTCTACAGTCTTTCTCCAACTTTCAAGAGTAATAGCAGGGTCTTGATCTTTGTGGTCTCCACACCCCAGAACAGACCAGACCCTGCTCCTAGACTGATCCACGGTAGTACAGGCAGCCTTTTGTCTACTTGCTCACACCCCTCTACCAGGCACTTTATTGTCAATCGGTCGTTTTGCAGCACTTGCATGTGTGTTACCTCCTTGTATCCAGCCGCTGGCTGTTCTATGCCCGCTGCTCCTTTTCTGGATGCATTCGTGTCCGTGACCCCCAGCCCCTTTGGCCAGCATGAAGAACATACCCAGCAGATCCTCCTCGCTTGAGTACTCACTCTCTTTCCTGTTTCTTGTGGTGCATTCATCTGGGGGGACAGATATGGAGGAGGAGGCGGGGCAGTTGGAGCACAATCCCTAACTCTGTTCCTAAGTTGACTGATGTGGTACTCTAATTTCTTCTGAGTATTTCTCATCCCTCAGATTTGGGATTCATGTTTATGCTTGTGTGCCTTCTCATGCCATTGCAGGAAGAGAGGCCAGTGCTGAGCATCTATCATATTTTTACGATCCTTCAGTTCCTTCTGTACATTTGTTAAACTTTCTATATCAATGGTACCATGCTCAACAAAGGACTTCTTCCTGTTCTCTTTTGTGAGTCCCACACACCCTCTTCCACGTGCCTTTACTGTATTATTGGTACATAGTAAAGGCAGGAGTCCCTTTAGGTGAGGGCTCGCTACAGTTAGCGTTCTTGGCCCCCATCTCCTTATCGGTTACTCACACCTGGTTGACCTTGTGCCCACAGCTCATCCCTTGGAGATGTGATAGGAAAGGAGACGGAAATAACAGGATAGGGTTCCTTTAGTTATTGTTCGTCACACTGATCTTATGGAGGAGGGGAAGGGGAAGGTATTGAGCACTCACATCTAAAGATCACCTTGCATTCGTCGAACCTTCAGTCAAAACCTGGAAGGGCTTGTGAAGGGAACAGGCGGTTAGATCAGATACACAGCCATCTCACACACATTCAACCACAAAGAGTCTGTGCTTCAGGTCCAGGAGCTCCTGTCTATTTGCCTATTTTTTTGTTAACATGTCTTTTTATTGAAGAATTATGACAGCAGATACACCGGGCCCGATTCACAGAACTAACTTAAGACAAAATTCTAAACTTACTACCATTTTGGTATTCACAGAAGGCACTTACTCATTTTGGTATTCACAGAAGGCACTTACTCATTTCGGTATTCACAGAAGTTAGGAGTCCTAACTTTAGGACTCCCAAATGCCTTCTGTGAATACCGAAAGTCTTAAAATTAGGATTTTTCTCAGTTTAGTAGTAGTATAGTTAGGACTCCTAACTTTAGGGCTCCTAAATGCCTTCTGTGAATACCAAAAGTCTTAAAATTAGGATTTTTCTCAATTTAGTAGTCCTAAGTCTAAATTTAGGACTACTAAATTGATTAAAATCCTAATTTTAAGACTTTCGGTATTCACAGAAGGCATTTAGGAGTCCTAAAGTTAGGAGTCCTAACTATACTACTACTAAACTGAGAAAAATCCTAATTTTAAGGCTTTCGGTATTCACAGAAGGCATTTAGGAGTCCTAAAGTTAGGAGTCCTAAACTTAGGACTACTAAATTGAGAAAAATCCTAATTTTCAGACTTTCGGTATTCACAGAAGGCATTTAGGAGTCCTAAAGTTAGGAGTCCTAACTATACTACTACTAAACTGAGAAAAATCCTAATTTTAAGACTTTCGGTATTCACAGAAGGCATTTAGGAGTCCTAAAGTTAGGACTCCTAACTTCTGTGAATACCGAAATGAGTAAGTGCCTTCTGTGAATACCAAAATGAGTAAGTGTCTTCTGTGAATACCAAAATGGTAGTAAGTTTAGGATTTTGTCTTAAGTTAGTTCTGTGAATCGGGCCCAGCATATTTTCAGTAACATCAGGTGAATGCACATGTACAAGATGAATACAGTGTACAAATTTGGATTCCCATTAATATCCACCTGGGCCTGTCACAGACCAGCCTCTCCCATTCCTCCTTCGTCTATTCTCCCGCTCATGGAATGTGTCGTCTCCTCCGCGGATCAGTGCAGGGACCCCGTCTGTATTCATTCCACCTACCCCAAAACTTCCCTCAGTTTTGCGGGCATCCGCGGCCTTCAGAAATTACTTTTTCCGCCATCCTACACCAGTCCATATCTTGTTTCCAGACTTTAAGCTTTTGCAGTAACTCTGCACCCCACAGTCTCACAATATTCCACTGGGCCACCATAAGTCCCAATGTGACCCATATTTGTTCCATTCTACCCAGGTCGGAGGATTCCCACACATTCAGTAGACAGCTCATCTCTGTGACGGAAACATTCCCTCTCACTACATTATTTATACAAGACAAAATTGAGGTCCAATATTTGTTTATCACTGGGCAGCCTCAGAGTGTATGTTGAAGGGTTCCATTTCAACCACATTTCCGCAAGCAAGCAGAATAAATTCCCTTCCCAATCTTTACCAGTGTATTACCTGACATGCATGCCCTGTGTAAGATCTTAAGCTGCACTAGGCGAAATCGTGACCTTATTTCTACTTCTTTGGGTGAGGATCAAGCTTCATGCCAATCATCTTCATTTATTTCCCCTATAGCCTCCTCCCACCTCTGACGAAGCAGGAGCAATGTGTCTGGCGTATTGTTGATCAGTTTCTTATATGTCAGTGAGATAGCTTTGCACATCATATGATCGTCGAGTAACCTAGCTTCCAGCAGGGACGCCTCAGTGAGTACCGTGCCTCTGGGAATAGTTGCCATTATAGCATGTCGGACCTGAAGATATCGAAACATTTCTATTCTGGCTAGACCATATTTCCAGGAATGTTAGTACTCTTCCCCCCTTCCAGAGATCCCACACCCTGGAGATGCCAATCATGTCCCATTTATCGAATCCAGGTTTGAGTCTCAAAGTGCCCAGTTTATTGGATACCCACAACAGCGTGAATTGTGCCATTTTCCCGTCCCAGCCTAGTTCTTTGAGGGTTCTATGCCATACTTGGGCTGTTAGCAATGTGGGACCCGTGAAGGTTGTGCATTAGGTCGGGGTATATAGTGCCTGTTTGTAGCCATGTGGTTTTAGCAAGTGTCGATCCATGGCGTATCCTGGGTCTCCTGGGGGACAGTGCATCCACTGATTGATCGCGGCGAGCTGTGCTGCTTGACAGTATTTATGAATGTACGGCAGCGCTATGCCCTCATCATACCATCAGTTTTGTTAGTGCTATACGAGGAGCCTTCCCGTCCCACAGCAATGTCCTTAATTTAAAGTCAATTCTCCCAAAATATACACCGGGGAGAGGGAACAATGTATTTTGCAATACATATAAACATCTGGGCAGTGCCATCATTTTAAATAGTGCCGCTCCACCCAATAGGGATAGAGGTTGAGTTCTCCAATGGTAGACATCTTTCTTAAGGAGTATCAGGGGTCCCTGCAGATTATGATTGTGGAAGACCTCCAGATCAGTGGTGACATAGATACTCAAATATCGGAAGCCTTCCCTGGTCACCCATATCCTGAACATTTCCTAAATTAGGTGAATATGTCCCATATGAGCCGGGAGATGCCACATATAGCAGAATTTCATCCGCATACAGGATATTCTGTCTTCCAACTGCTCCGTCTATTTCTGGCTTCGCACCAAGGGGTCCGCATGGTCCTAAATCACCAGGGGTTCCAGGACTAGGGCTAACAGCAAAGGTGAGAGTAGGCAACCCTGACGAGTCCACCGTCTGAGCCGGAATTCTCTAGAGATTTTTACATTAACCACCACCCTGGCCAGCAGTTCAGTACACAATAGGTGTATCCAGGACAAGAACTTTGGGCTGAACCCCATACATTCCAATACTACAGAGAGATAGGGCCACTCCACCGTGTCACGTGACAGAATCGCGGCATCTTCCTGGATAGTTTGTCACTGACCCAGCACCCCCTGGAGCCGTCTCAGGTTCAGGGCTGTGCTCCTACCTGGCATGAAGCGGGATTGATCCAGATGGACATGTTTATTGATAATTTGATCCAATCGCAAGGCAAAGAGCTTTGCCAGTATCTTGACCTCAGTAATAAGGAGGGAAATTGACCCATATGAGGCACAGTTCTGGGGGGCGTGGCTAACCACCAAGCATGGCAGACGTCTTCTAGCTGAGCTCCGAGCCGGGCCCTGAATCCTGTAAATAACTGCGCCGTTGCTTTACCATCCAGTCTCCTACCCTGCCTGGCGTGCTTCCCGCACCCCCGGGGAACCCCATTAAAGCAAAAAGAACTTTGCTGCTGGGGTGGAAAATGGAGTTTGCCAGAAGTCAGCAATACTAGCGGCTGCAGCATTGGATGACCAGGACGTCATCTCGATAGCTGGCTCAATTGATTCCTCTGAAGACACTAATTTACACTCAGATTCAGAAAACAGTATGGCTCTCTTCACTTCTGTTAGCCCACAGACGCTGAATGACTATTTGTGATAATGCACTTGGGGGCTTATTTACAAGCCCCTTGCGCCACTTTTGCGTCATTTTTAAAATGTAAAAAGTGATGCAAAAGTGGCGCAAGGGGCTTGTAAATATGCCCCTTGGTTTGTAAACGCAGGGGCCTGGGAGGCCAGCTGAAGGTAGACATTATGATACATTTTGCGCACATTGTCCTAGCATTGCTTGTTCATGTAATGTGATAGAACCCAAGCTCGGTCAGCTGTGTTACTAGTTCGGGGTATTACACCCTTAGACTCGCAGCAGATTATGGTTTCCACTTCCCCATTGCAACTGCACAACCATATACGTTGACAGGGATTACATTTGTACTTGTTCTTATAGTTCGGTCTTCTGCAGTTTTGTGGGGGAACCTTATATTGGGAATTGTTAGAGAGTACGTTAAGGCAGACTCACTCACAGAAAATTCTCTCATTTGTCATCAAGGCATATGGTGATGAGTCTGACACTGCAACACTTACCACCACATGGCTACACCGGGGAAATACATGGTCACGACCTAGAATGTTAGAGGGATGAGGTCTGTGCATAAGAGGCATAGGATTTATACCCAACTAAACAGGAGAAAGGCCCACATTGTACTAATGCAGGAAACACATCTTACCCACTGAAGCCGCTAAGTTATGGAAAAATTAGAGAGGACAGCTGTTCTGTACATTCTACTTCGCATTTGCGAGGGGGGAAGACATATGGATTAGGAACGGCACCCCTTTTGTGGTCCTTGAACAGAGGATAGATACTAATGGCAGATACTTGCTGCTTCATGGCACGTTGGACGGGGAGCACCTAGTACTTGGTAGTATATACGCCCCATGACAGAACAGGATACA
Organism: Triturus cristatus; assembly: GCF_964204655.1. NCBI lineage: Eukaryota > Metazoa > Chordata > Amphibia > Caudata > Salamandridae > Triturus > Triturus cristatus. The sequence goes on along the minus strand of NC_140584.1, from coordinate 595,925,717 downwards.
TTTTTAGGGACACTCAACATGGTTATAGCTGATTGCGATGGATATCCCTGGATCTTGGGAGGGGATTTCAACGCAGTCCTGAACATAGACATAGTTCGCTCCCACTCACCACTACTAGGGGCAGCAGTAAAAAGCAAGTGGAGGCCTTACATGGTTGGGCAGATGGATGGGCTTTGTGCTATGCATGGCTTGTACGCAACCCGACAAGCCGGTAATACTCGTTTTATTTCCCACCACACATGTTACACATATGAATTGACAGGGTGTTGTGTACTTTACCTCTAATTGCAAACCTTACCCACACTACTTATCTTGGGAAAACACTGTCAGACCACAATCCACTGGAGGTAGCGCTCTTCTGGGGAAAATCCCCACACCTGTACCAACATGGAGATTGCAGCCCTTAACTCTAGAAGACCCTGTATTCCGTACCTCCCTCTCCACTGCCATATCTAACTATTTTACAGAACATACAGACACAGCAAGCTCACGGCAGATGGAGTGGGAGGCCTTCAAGGTGGTTATTCGGGGGGTGGCCATTAGACAAGAGTGGGCGCCTGTATCACACTAGATAGTGAACTGCGGGAGCTAGAAGATCGACTGGGTAGGCTTGAACAGGCAGCAGCCTTGGACGACGCAAACACGGCTGCATTGCGAGAAGCTCATATCAGGCATGCAGAACTTCTAGAACAGTTACGAACTATTGACTACCGGGCCTACACACAGAAACAACAGGCAGAGGCGGATAGGGTGGGTGCCCTTCTGGCGAGTATTATAAGGGATGCACCGGCCACTACCCCCATACACGAGATCCACACATTAGAGGGAACTACAGTTAATATGCAATTAGACATCAATATTGCATTTAGGAGATTAGATGAGGTTCTGTATGCACCACCGCAGAGCTCCAGGAGGAGGAGATTGTAAGTTTCCTCGATGGATTAGAGTTCCCCCAGCTCTGGAAGCACATAAAAAAGAGCTTGCAGCATCCATAACCAAAACTGAAATTAGATTGGCAATTAAAGATCTCCCACGAAACAAAACCCCGGGGCTGGATGGATTACCAGTAGAGTTTTATGAGACCTTTTTGACACTATTAGTTCCCCATCTAGAAAGATTAAACCTTGAAGAGCTAGAGACAGGCTCCCTTCCCCCCTCTACACGGCAGGCGTTGGTTGTATCCCTCCCGAAGCCCGCCCGAACCCCACAGACATGTCAGGATACCGTCCCCTTTCCTTATTGAGTATTGACTATAAAAATTTTAAGCAAAATCTTAGCTCATAGACTACTTCACTACTTACCGCAGTTGATACACATAGACCAATGTGGCTTTGTGCCCGGCCGGAGCACCTCCCTCAACACCAGACGTTTACACCAGGTACTAAACTCTGCTTCAGCAGACAGCGTTGGGGTGGGCTGTATTTCCCTACACCCGAGACAGGCGTTTGATACTCTGCATTGGAGCTACATGCTGCGAGTCCTTCCACAGTTTGGGATACCACATGAGTATGCGAACTGGGTTAGGTTGCTGTACACGGATCCCACAGCACGGGCCGGCACTGAGGCCCACATCTCATAGCCCTACCCTGTAGCTAGAGGCACGCGTCAGGGATGCCCACTATCGCCCCAGCTGTTTGTATTAGCGCTCAAACCCTTGGCCATTAAGATACGCGTGGTCGCTGCAGGCAGAGGTATTAACATAAGGACTATCACTCATATTCTCTCCGCTTATGCGGATGACATAATACTCTACCTTAACAATCTTCAGGGCGCCCAAGAACCATGCCCATGGTGTTTCAACAATTTCAAGTACTCTCAGACCTATCTTTCAATGAGACCAAATCGTATGCTTATTATTTGAATGACACGGCACGCCTAGACCCATCCACTTTGGCCACTGGCCTTTCCCTACTGCGCCGTCACATTAAAATACCTTGTGTTAGAAATGGGATTTCTGGTTGGCTAGGGCATGCGCCTAAGCCAGGCGGAAACCACCACTCTAGTCAGGGCACGGGACTAACACGCTGAGGATATCTCCTACTCACCCCCTTGGTAGCTTGGCACGAGCAGTCAGGCTTATCCCGGAGGCAATGAGTAAAGCGTTTGCGCAACACACTCACACAGCAGCGACACACTAGGCACACCAAAAAGGAAACTCCACACAAGGTAAACACATTAGAATTTTAATCACACATATACACTGTGGCAACTGGCACTAGTCAATATTCACAGGGAATTATATACACATGACAGGGCCAATCAGGCCACTGTCAGAACCATCACAAAGCACAAGTAGCAAATGTAAAACACAACCAGTAACTACTGGTACAATAACGACCTCAGCATTATTACATCAGTATTTGGGCATAATCATCAGCATAAACACATTATGCATGAACCTGATAAGCATAAACACATTATGCATAAATACCATAGGCAATCACAGCAGGCATAAACACATTATGCATAAACATCCCAACCATAACATTAGCATAAAACACAGTATGCAACAATCATATTAGGTATCACCTTCAAAAATGAACCCAGGCCAACTGGCCTTTCACTGGGGCTCAAATGCCCTTTTGTCGAGAATGTCAGGGCGTAAACTGTGGGCCTTTCAAGTAGCCCTGGGGCTGCAAAAGCAGCAAAAGTAAAGTACGCAATGCGCTGGGGCAGAGGAGTGTATCTCACTCCTTCATCATCAGAAAAGGGAAAAAAATGCCCCACGTTGCAGCTGCCACTAACTGGCGGTGCAGCTGAGGAGACATGACCACTGGCACCAACTGTGCCTGGCGAGCCCCACTCAGGGACTCTATCAACAACAAATAGCCCCCAACGTTGCAGCTGCCATCCCACAGGTGGGTCAGCTGGGCAAATGTAGCCTCGGCACCAACCGTGCCTGAGGCGCACCAACACTGCTCCACACTCGGCACCACCGTGCTGTGGAATTACTCAAGGCAGCTGCCCACTACCATCCGGGGCAGCTGCTACTGGGGGGAATGGAGCTGCACTATCCCCACCTCTCCCACGACCTCTCACCTGGGGTGGCAGCACTTTCTTCGTGGCCGGGGCACCGCCCACCTCTCAGTTCTCTGCTTCCTTCACCGCGGACCACATAGTCTCCTGGTGTGGGGCAACGGCCCGACATGCGGGAGTTGGGACTTCAAGAATGGCTCCTCGTACTGGCTAGAAAACACCTCACAGGGCACGGAGCGAAGTCTCCATCGGGCCCGCCCACTACAAAGCTTCCTGTTGCCTGTGGGCACGTCGGCTTCCCCGGCAACGGACCCCGCCCACAGCCAGGCTGCTCTGTCTGACTTCCGTGTCGCACTTGAGGTGCAGCGCGTCTTCTTCTCTGGGCAGATGCGGGATGGGCTCCGGCTCCTTGCAGCTGCAATTGCAGGGTGGGCTTCCGCTGTTAAAATAACCACAATTGTGGGGTGGGCTCCCGCTCTTCAATATCCTCCGGGAGACACCACAACACGGGGTAGACTCCCGCTATTAAAAGTACAAACGCGGGGTGGGCTCCTGCTAAAGGAGCACAAACGCAGGGTGGGCTCCCGCTAAAGGTATCCATGCGGGGTGGGCTCCCGCTTCTATTAGCAGTGGCAGTGCGGGGTGGGCTCCCGCTCTGCTGCAGAAGCACCCACAATGTGGGGGAATCCCCACGTCGCAGACCAGTGATGTAAATTAAAATAGAAGCGCTCCTCTCGTCCTTGACCAAAGTAACAAAGATGCAGCGCTCACAAGGTGCTGGGACCCCACAGGTCAAGGGGAAAAGGCTGGGCCCAGGCAGACCACATTTTCATGGGGTCACAGTCCCAATATTTATACACCATTTTCCTTTGTCTGTCCTTGGCACAGGGCTTGGGGGAACCAGCCTGAACTGGTTCTTGGTTTTTTTGGAGCACTCTGTTTACAGGGCTCCTCTTCCCTATTGTCAGGTGGGGGCTCGTCATCAGACACACCACAGGGGGGCGGAGTCAGCATTCACCCAGGCAGGCACAGACCTACTCAGGGTCAGAGGACTACTCCTCCCACTACTCCAATAGCAGATCCCCTATTCAGCCTAGCGCTGACTCACCCTGCCCTCCCTGGAGCCACACACACCTCACCAGCCCCTGTCACTCCAAAGCCAGACATGCAATCCACATCAGGCAGGCAGACACAGAGCACACAGAAATGCCAACTCCTAAAAGCTGCATTTCTAAAATTGGTATAATAAATCTGCGCACACAATTGTGCAGCATTTAATATTACTATTCCAACCATACCAAACTTGACCACGCTGCTCCTCTCATCTAAAGAATTACCACTGAAACACTTTTCAGGGAATCCCCAATGCATTCCTATGGGAGGGCAGCCTCACAGAAGTGAGAAACCAAAATGGCAGTTTGTCACTACCAGGACATCTCACACACTTAAGGTACATGTCCTACCTTTTACCTACAATGCATCCTGCCCACAGGGCTAGCGAGGGCCTACCTTAGGGGTGACGGACATGCAGTAAAAGGGGGGTCACTGACATGGCACACACTTTAGGTGCCACGCCACAGTGGAATTAACACGGCGTGCACAGGCCCTGCAATGGCAGAGGCCTGAGACAGGTTTGAAAGGCTACTTTGGCGGGTGGCGCAATCAGCGCAGCAAGCCCACCAGTAGCATTTAAATTACCAACCCTGGGTATATGAGATACCACTTTACAAGGGACTGACAGGTAAATTAAATAAGCCAAACAGATGTAGACCATCTTACCATATTTACCACAGAGAGCACATGCATGTTACACTGGACAGCAGTGCTAAAGTGCCCAGAGTCCAAGAACCACCAAGTCAGAAAAAAGACTAGGAGGAAAGCAAAAAGTTCAGGGATGACCCTGCAAAAAGGGCCAAGTCCAACACCTTGGCATACAAATATACCGGGAGGCACGAGATATGTTGGACGGCAATGTGGGCTGTGCCATTAAAGCCATTAAAAACCCAAATAGCATTCTGGACCTCCCTGCCGCTTTCTGTGCCGGGGCGAGTGGCTATTTCTAAAATGGTCATGCTCCCTAGACTGCTCTACTTTTTTACTAATTTACCAAAAATAATCCCGGCACACATCTTTAAAAAGTTAAACACGCTTTTATTGGCATTAATATGGGGTAAGGGTCGTAGGAGAATGGGACTCTCGACAATTCAGCCAGTCAAAGACCGGGGGGGCCTGGGTGTTCTGGATTTCAAGGCATATTGCTATGTGAACCAACTCTAGTGGCTCTCATACTGGATTGCAGGACATCATTTGCAGGAGATAGGGATGTCGCAAAGAACATGGGGAAGAGGTTCGCTCCACACCCTGCTGTTGCCGAGAGGGCGGCCACTATTGGCAGCACCTCAAATGTTAAAAGTGGCTCTCTCATACTGGAAGACAGCTATTCACTATACTAATGGTCTACTTTCCTTCGCTCCTAACATTCCAATGCTGGGTATCCCCACACTGTCCAGAATTGTCACTACCAGATGTTTTTCCAAATGGTCGTACGAGGGAGTGAATACAATTGGGATGCTGTTCGCTGATAACATACTAATGGACCACCATGACTTAATACACCTGATATGGGCATGTCCATGACTGGCCTCCTTCTGGGCAATTGCGCTTTAAATCTTACGTGAAGTGGCGCCTGGTGCGGGGGTGACACAATTGACTATTGCATTCTGGGGTTGTGTAAAAAGTGAAAGAAGCAGGGAGCACAATCTAGGTTTGCCAACCCGGCGTTAATCTTGGCGAAATGGTCAATCACGATGCGATGGAAAGCTGTGCTGCACCAGACAGCTCTAGCATGGCATAGTGAAGTTGTCTGATGGGGGAGAGCTGAAAGTATGGAAATTAGTAGAGAGGAAAATAGAGGATTGGGAAAGAATCCGATTTCGCTGGGGTGGGATGCGATATTAGAACAGTTTATTTCCACTGAGCAGTCGTTGCTCTGAGACACTGTTATACTCCTAGCCTACTTAGCAAACTTATGGGCGCAATCAAGTAACAGTCCCCACACAAACCTTATAGAGCAGTGATATGTAAACCTAAAGGCTTAGTACCTGGGCCCCATTGCCAGAAACTGACTTGTCGGCCGACCAATGGTCAATTTTAACAATGCAGTGAGCCTGGGGTAGGGAGGGGGGTGGGTTTTCTCCAGTTATTTGTACGGGGAGGAGGTAGGGTATTTCTTTGTTGGCTATAGACTATTTGATTGTATAGATTGCTGCTGCAACTGTAGAAGACCACACTGTTATCACTGCTACTGGCACAAATGTACCCGTTGTTGGGAATCTGCAAGCAGTAATAATAACCCTGTAACTATAATGTGCTGATCTCATACGATTCTGGTACTGTAACATTCATGTCATCTTGGTTTGTAATTCTTAAAAATCAATAAAACATGTTTAAAAAATAATGAGGCACAGTTCTCTGGCGGTCTGCACTCTTTGTGAATGGCCAGTGATGCCAGTCTTTGGTCTCTGGAAAGTATTCAGTGCCGTGGTAGACTTATATAATTCTATTGGGATTCCTGAAGGCCCTAGTGCATTACCCGATGCAGTACTCCGGATTGCCTGGGTAATTTTATCTTTGGTGAGGTCCACTTCCATAAGGTCCCTATCTTCCCTAGCCAGGGCGGGGAGTTGCAGATCTCTGAGAAGATCATGAGCGTCCTCCTCAGTTGCAGTCCCCATTGGGGCATACAATTGTTCATAATAGTCCGCAAAAGCGTTTGCTATTTCTTGGGGGTCTATATTTGGATTCTCTTCCTCCTTTGAGATATCGGTGACCCATCTGCTCGCCTTTTCTCTCTTGTCAAGCCATACCATCAATTTCCCTGCCTTATCTCCCGACTCATACACTAGGTTTTGGGCTGCCCTATGGCTAAGACGTGCCGCCTCTGTGGTCAGGTCTCTGTATGCCTGCTTTTTGAGGGCGAGTTTGTGCTGTACTGCGGGCATGGAGTTTGTATTTAGCTGGTTCTCTAATGTCAAAATATCTTGCTCAATTTGCTCAACTTCTAGCCTAGTTTGTTTTTTGTTTCCAACAGTCAATGATAATGCCTCACCCTTAATTACAGTCTTATAGGCTTCTCAAAGTATCCAAGCGGAGGCTACCGAGCACTCATTTTCTTGAAAGAAGTTGTCTGTGACTTTCGTCAGGCCTTCCCTAATGAGTGGAACCTTCAAGTACCATGGATTGAGTGTGATTCCTTTACTGGGACCCTGCTTTTCTGCACTGTCTATGGCCCATATGGGGGAATGATCACAAATCCCTCTCGCAAGATGTTGCACCTCCCTGAATCTTGAAGCTTTGAGCTGGTGGGTTTTTGGTGCCATATGTCAATTATTATCATTGCTGTGCAAAATTCTGTCAGATGAGTAGTGAAGTATGCGATATATTTTTGGGGTAAGCGATCCAGCGAATCACATATCGTCATGTTAAAATCTCCCCCCATCAAAAGCTCGCCAGAGGGAAGATCCAATAGGAGTTTACCTCAGTCTGGCAGTGTGACTTTATGCTGATACTATGTTGATCATTTCCCCCTCCCGCGTTCCTGAGAGCGCCACGTACCGGCCTAAGGGGTCAGCCCAGGAACGCGGTATCATCAATGGCAGTTGTCTCTTTAATAGAATACCCATCCCTCTGGAGCTGGTCGTGAATACCACGTGTGCCACCATTTTATACCCCCACCTGTCCAATGCCCTGCAAGCATTGCCCATTAAATGTGTTTCTTTGAGGAGTACCGCCCTTGTGAATATCGTTTAATAAATTGCAACACTATGCTGCGTTTTATTTTATCACTCAGCCCATTCACGTTCCAGGAGAGGAGGCAGATCTCTGAGTTTAACTGTTGTCCCTTTCCCATTCTATACAGAGGTCAATGTCAACCTGGCTTCCAGTCTGACCATTTCCACGCTGCCCTGTATACATTGTGCATCATGAATACTCACATTTCTCTGCCGTCATATAACACTGTGGGGGAGAAACTATGTGAAGAATTCAAGGGAGTATTTTCAGGCAAAATGGGATTGTTAAAAGGGTTTACACATAGGATTATATCGAAAGAAAGCACAGTTCCAGTGAATTTTAAAGTTAGAAATGTTCCTTTTGTGGTAAAAGGTGAAACGGAAAAGGAATTGATAAGGTTGAAGGAGGTGGGAGTGATAGAATAGATAAAGTCATCAGATTGGATGTCTCCAGTCGTGGTGGCCAGGAAGTCCAATGGGAAGATTAGACTTTGTGGGGTGTTAATCGGCAAATTCAGGTAGACAAATTTCCCTTGCTGAAAATTAGAGAGTTATTGGCAAAAACAAAGGGACTGAGTTGGTTTACAATGGTGGACTTATCATCAGCATATCACCAAGTTCAACTTCATGAGGAAAGCAGGAAGATTACAGCATTTGTTACACCGTTCAGATGTTTTCAGTATGTTAGGATGCCATTTGGACTGGCTTTGACAGCCTCAGTGTCCCAGAGACTGATGAGTGAAATCCTGAAGAATATCAAAGGAGTTGTGTATTTTCAGGATGATGTATTGATTATGGGAGAAAACAGGAAGGTGTATGATCAAATATTGAAGAAAGTCATGAAAGTTTTAGAAAAGAAGGGTTTAACAGCTGATTTTTGGAAGTGTCTGTTTGCACAAAACAAAGTGACTTATCTGGGTCATGTAATTGGAAAGGATGGTCTTTCATCAAAGAAAGAATTGCTAGAAGCATTAAGGGATGCTCTGGAACCTTGAAATAGGGATGAATTACACTCATTTCTGGGACTCATGGAGTTTTATTCAAATTGTGTAAGACATTTTGCTAAAAAAACATATGATTTGAGGCAAATTTTGAAAATGTGAATCAAACTTGCCTGGACTGAAAAGTGTATGGAAAGTTTTGGGATGATAAAAGAGGAAATTTGTAATGCAGCACCTATTCAAGGTTATGATCCAGATCTTCATAGAATACTTACAGTGGATGCAAGTGGGAACAGATTGGGTGCAGTGCTAACTCAAATTGAGAATGGTGGAAAAGAAGTTGTGATTGGGGTTGCATCTAGAAGTCTTACATCTGCTGAAGAACTTTACTCAGTAATTGAGAGAGAGACTCTTGTTTGTGTGTGGGCGATGGAGCATTTCAGAGCATTTGTGTGGAGTACAGAGTTTGAGGTCAGAAGTGATCACAAGCCTTTTAGGGAATTTACTTACTACTGAAGGGCTAGTGAAAGCATCAGTAAGAATTGCAAGGCTATCGATGAGATTGCATGATTATAACTATAGAATTAAGTATGTGCCAGGTGTACAGAACAAAGTGGCGGACTGTTTGAGTCGCATGCTATTACCCTTTAAGGAGGCACAGAATAGTGAGTGGGATGATTATCAAATTGCATTTACAGATGACGAGGGGTTGAATTCTATTGGGAGTGAGGAGTGGAAAGCTGAGTATGGAAAGGATGAATTGTTGGAAAAGGTGAAAGCTTGCATTTTGAAAGGTTGGGGTGTTAAGAAGCCTGACCAAAGTGAGATGAGAAGTTTTGGGGAAATACGTAGTGAGTTGGGATTGGAATCTGGTTTTGTGATGAGGGGAGGGAAAGTTGTACCTCCCAAAGGTCTGAGAGGAAGAGTGATGGATTTGTGTCACGAGGGACATTTTGGAATTGTGAGGACAAAGAGAAGAGTTAAATCTCTTTATCATCATCATCATAAAAACTTTATTTCGGCTCAAAATGGCCATAAAAGCACAGTTAAAACACAATAGTATAAAATAGGTAAAATCCAATTGCATGGTAAATATAAAGGGAGTCACATCCACACAGTGTAGCAGCATTTCCGGGCATCAACCAACTTTAAAAACAGGACATAAAGTGCTTATGGGAAGTGCAGTAGATGACTAAATCTCATGTGTGCATTTACTCTGCCAACATATTTATCTCCAATTATCAGGGTGATTACAATAAAATAGAGTAAGAGCCATTGACATTAAAGATTCAGTTCTATGTGCATTCTAGTTCAAGTAATAAAAAGCTTTAAAATCAACATTTTTATCACAAATTCATCGTTTCTTAAAAAAAAAGATAATCATGTACACTTATGTATCCTACTTACTGGTTCTTTAGAATGGCTCTGCGTGTATGCCACATGAAGAATAAATAACGTGAGATTGAAAAAACAATGGGGATCCGTGTATCAAGTTTTAAAATCCTATACATTTCACGACAGTGAATGGACCCCATGCTTCTACAAAGCTGGATTAGCCATCGTGATCTTGCCTTCTTATACCCCTGACAGAAAAATATCACATGGAGGCCGGTCTCTTCTATGTTGGGGAATACTGGGCAGTCTGCGTTTGTGTGTCCCTCCGACTTTTTTGTAAATGAGCCTAATGGTAGGACTCTATGTCTGAATTGCAGATAGAGCTTTTTTTTCCCGAAGCGGCTGTAGATCATCTAGCACTGGTTCTAAAACATATATAGTTTTTATGTCTAGAAACTCGCCCGTCAGTCTCCCTAGCGAGGGTTTCCTCTCCAGCTGGGAGAGTTTATGTTCTCAGAAACTCTCTGCCAGAACTTTTCAAGAGGTTATTTGGGAGGTTTCTTCCGCGTTATGCCAGAGGCTACCCCTGCCCAAATCCACACATGTTTTCGTAATGTACGATAACCGGGGCAACTTCCCTACACCTCGTAGCCCCATGACATCAGTCAGTTCTTCTCTATAGGAGACCAATTCAGGGGTAGACCACAAACGCCGCCAGTACAATATGGGCCTAAGTGCAGCTTCTTCCTCAATGAGTCTAATCCCTAGGTCCATATTTAAAGGTGTTAGAGGTGTGCTAGGTGGTAATCCCATGAGTTGCCTGGCAAATGAATTCTCGGTGCGGGCTATCTGGCCAGATGGACAGTGCCCCCAGAGTTCTGCTCCATAGAGTGCGCCCGTTCTGGCCTGGGCCTTGTAAATTTCCACAGCCGGACTCACCAGTTTATTATAGCAGGACCTATATAGTTTTAAGATGCCACCCGTAGTCTGAGATAATTTTAGACCTATTTTACTGATTTGCGCTCCCCAGTCCATTCTTTCTGTCAATGTTATTCCCAGATAGTCAAAAATGGGCACCCTCTCTAGAGGACTACCGTCCAGAAAGGGGTTTAGACGGGTGGAATTGACTACATTGAAAGCCATGTACTTGGTTTTTTGCGCATTGATTTCTAGTCCCCGATGTTTGCAGAAGGCGCTGAAGTTATTTAGTGTCCTCTGGATTCCCATAGGGAATTTGGCTAATAAAAGCGTGTCATCTAAAAACATGAGGGCAGGTATTAATCGTTTCGCTAACTTTGGGGCGTTAATGTTTGTCCTAGAGCTCAGTAATTCGATCAAGCCATTAATAAAGAGGCTGAAGAGAGTTGGGGCCAGGACACAGCCCTGCCGGACCCCTCTCTCGACAGGCAGGGGGGATGAAAGTTCACAATTTTGCCAAATCTGATTCGAGCAAAGTTGCCCTCGTGAAGACCTTTTATCTGATGACAAAGATAATCTGGGACTCCCATGTCTAATAGGGTTGCCCACAGTTTGTCCACTGGTACTAGGTCGAAGGCTGATTTAAGGTCTGCAAAGATGAGATAGAGGCTGCCACCCTCTATACTCACAGTTTTCCAATGAATCATCTGTAGCCTTAAAATCTGGTCGGTCTATTAAGCTAATCGGGCGATAGTTGGTAGGTAGAAGCGGGGAGCACTTTTTATATATTGGGATTATTTCGGCCCCGGCCCAAGTATTTGGAATTGTCATGCCCTGGAGGATTGCATTCAAAAGAGTTAATAAATAAGGGGCCCATACAGTCGGCTTGGAACGAAAAAGATCTCCAGGGATCTTTTCTAGCCCGGCAACTTTTGTTGGTTTAATCAAGCCCAAGGCATCGCGTACCTCTCTCAGTGTGATCGGTGGGCTTTCTATGGATGTCATGTAAGGGGATGATAGGGGTCTGTTGGCTAGCCCTTCCCCTGCTACAGCCCTTGAGTAAAGTGTTTCAAAGTAAGCCTTTAACAACTCTTCACTGATATTAGGTTCAATGGTTGATTTGCCCTCCTTGGACCCTGAGTTGATAATGTTCCAAAGGGACCTAAGATCGTGATTTAGTAGGGCACTTCTGAGCTCAGCCCATTGTTGCGATTCCCAGCTTTTTTTGGCCTTTATAATGTCATTCTTATATTTTACCCTTGCAGCTTTGATCACTGGCCTGTCTTTGTTTTTTATGGCAGTGGTTAAGGCCTGTTTAGCCATACGGCAATCAGGGTTAAACCACGGGTGTTTTTAGTCGCCCTAGGTTTTTTATTTTGGTAGAAGAAAACGGCCATAGAAGTAAACAGCTATTGATTGTTTTTTAAAATGATTGAATTGCAATTGGGTATGCCCTCTGTCTCTGTAGCTTCAAGTACAGCCTTGAGGTATGGAAGGATGTGTTGATATAGCTTAGCCAATTTTTCTACTGACTGGGAAAGTTCACCCCAGCGCACTCTTATCCCTCCGTTGTACTGGGTTAAACATGTGTCTGCAGGTGTCAAGTTGTCAATTGATTTTTTGGCCTGTGGTATTGATAGTGATAAAATGAGGGCGTTATGGTCGCTATCTAGACGGGGGCTGATTTTAAAATCTAGTACTCTATACCATGAGTTTGTGTCTACCATGATATAGTCAATGATAGAGGTATGCCCAAGTCTATTAAACGTGTGGTTCCCGGGGATGTCAGATGGAGTGCGGCCATTACAAGCTCTCAGTGAGATGTTTAGTGTGAGTGTGCTTAACTGTAATGCTAGTGGGGTCCATGCCCTTGTGTGGAGTATAGTGGGCTCTGGGATGGATCAGTAGTTATCCTCTTCACAGAGAGTGCCCGTGACCAGCCCTTTCCAAGGTTCAAATTGACAATTAAAATCCCCACCGATGACTACCCCAAAGTTTGCGGGTATGGTTGAGAAGCAAGTAGTTAGTTGTTCTAGTGTAGTGGACTCCCTTCCCTTGGGTACTGGACGAGAGTATACATTAATTAGTGCTATGTCAAGACCCTTATGGAAGGTAAGGAGTACACAGAGAATATCACGCGAGAAACTCTCCTGCTGTTTTGCCTCACAACCCAGGTGGAATGCGACCCAGGTACATAAACCTCCAGAGGGTCTGCCCTTTCCCCCATGAGTAGCTGAGATGTTAAACGATGCATAGCCCATTCTACATAGGTCATCTTTGGCCCAAGTTTCTTGTAACATGCATATTTCATGATTCTCCCATTGCGGACAGTCCAATTTGGAGGGTAGTCCAGCTACATTCCAAGAAAGAATTTGGAGGGTGGCAAGGCCTATTTTGTCAATTGAAGAGGGGAGAATTATGATTTCATTGTCTTGGCTGCCCAATGGGAGTTGGGGGTGCTCCTTTCGATATGCTGTTTCGGCACTATTGGTTAGATTGTGGACGCCTTCAGAGAGTGTGAGGTGGTAACTATATCCCTCTGGGGTGTGATCAAGGTCTGCTTTTCATGGTGGGGGGGTCAGGAGTTGGAGAGATTGTGATTGCTGTCATATATGTGGTCCCTGGTCGCTTTGATATGCTTGTCTCACTTCCCATTTCTGTCCCCAGGCTCTGTATTGAGGGTTTCCTCCTCTGTTCTCTTGTCTTTTGCTGTGTCCCCACCTTTCCTAGTTGATTATGGAACTCTTGTGGGGAAACCTCTCGAGAGAGTCAATCTACTGATTCTAGGGGGTTTTATCTATTTTGTACTGGGATATTAAAGAGTAGGGGAGAAGGTTGGCCCTTGAGTGAGGGATTGTGAGCAGTGTGTCAATTCTGACAAAAGTTTGCATACTTTGCGACCTTCATTGATACCTGTGGAATGTCCCAAGATGGTTTGGTATATGTTAGCAGTGGATTTTGTGGGTCCTATAAAGTCTGGGAAATGTAAATACATCATTGTGTTGGTGGATTATTTTAGTAAGAGGGTCAAGTTGGAGGTAGTGGAAAGAGCGGATGTGGACCCAGTTGTGAGATTTTTGGAGGAAGTATTTTTAAAGAAAGGGTTGCCTAAAAAACTGCTGAGTGACAATGGAGCGCATTTTACAGCATTGAAGGTGCAGGAATTTCTTTAAAGGAATGGTGTGCAGCATGTGAAGACATCGGTGTATCATCCAGCTGGAAATAGTGCAGTAGAATGATTTAATCATGTTTTTAAAGGTACAATTCAAACTGCATGTTTAAACAAAAAGAAATGGGAAGTAGAGTTGAAGAAAATGTTGTGGGGATACAGGATGACACTGAGTTTGACAGGCTTTAGCCCATTTGTATTGAGGCGTGGTAGAGAGATAAAGATAGCATTGGATGGATGAGTAGTTCACAACAAGTGGAGTGGTCCCCAGAAGAAGTAAAGAAGACTATCTTAAAAGCTCATTGTGTGTATAAAAAGAATTATGACTTGAGGAATTCGTCTAAGGAGGAAACGTTGCAAGTGGGAGAATGGGTGAAAGTGAAGAAGGTGGGCAGAGTATCAAAAGGCCATAGTGCATTTTCAGAGCCATTAAGGGTTGTGGAGTGTTTAAAAAATTCTGCGAGATTAAGTGATGATCGTGTACTGCACATGAGTCGAATTGCTAAGTGTAAAATATGTGAGAAAAAGGAAGGAGGAGATGGGAAAATGTCGGATTTGAATGATTGGTTGTGGGAGGATGAGATGGATGAGGAGCCCATGCAGATGCAATCCGATATGGGAATAGAAGATGGAGAAGTGGTGGAACAGGATTGTGAGGATGTGGCCTCGAGGAGGTTGGGGAGATTGGGAAGAGTCATCCACACCCTGAACAGACTGAAAGATTTTGTGTTAATTTAATTTTTTCGTTTGCAACCTTTGTTGTATCTTTTTGTATTTTTATCCTGAGAATTTGCATTGTATATTGTTTTAGGTTTTGTTATTCATATTTCTATGCTTCCGTTTTTTCTCATTGTAGGTGGGAGGGGGATGTGTGGTGTTGCTATTCTCTTTATTGGGACATGCAGGTACCGTTATGAGGTATGTAGAATGCTAAGGGCAGCATGGTTCTTGGGCAGGCAGTTGGGGTTTGAAGCCTGGATGCAAAGGGCTGTGCTTGCTTTCGTGCTTGAGCGGAGTTGAGAATAAAGAAATTTTGGGGCATATCTACAAGGCGGCGATAGAAAATTATCGCCGCTTTTGTGGCCGTTTTCGGCCGAAAAGCAGTGATAATTTTATCGCCTAATTAGCAAGGTCATGCTAACGCGTACAAAATCTTAACGCCCAGCTTTGCATCACTAATGAGATGCAAAGTGGGCATTCCTGAGCTAACATGACAGGAGAAATGTCGCTAAGCGACATTTCTCCTATCATCAAGCCCCACGCTATGAAGCATAGCGGCAAGAAAAGTAGCGATAACCCCTGTTATCGCTACTTTCCTTACGCCTGCTTCAGGACTGACTTAGCCATGATATCCTATGGAAGGTGGATATCATGGCTAAGTTTGTGAGGCTCTATCAACAAGCTAACGCCACATTTCGTGAGATTATCGCTGGGTGTCCAGCGATAATCTCACGTTAGGCAGTTAGCGCTAGGATTTTTATCGCTTTTGAGATAAGCGTTGCTAATAGCACGCTATCTCAGCGATAAAAATCCACGTTAGCCGGCGATAATTATCCTAGTGCTAAGGGCGCTTAGCGATAATTATCGCCGGTTGTTGCTGATATGCCCCTTCTTTATTTAATTGCTTGACGTGATCTTTCACTACAATCACTGACTGCAGAGGCAGGGCCAGCTCTGTAAAAACGTCTTGTACTTTCCATGTGGGGAGGGCCAGGGGAAAAAGGGTAGAAGGCAGAGGCAGCAAACGTCGCAGAAAATAGTGCATATGTAAGCGGATTGGGCCATTTATGAAATCTCTGGAGGATTAATGTACAGAAGGAGGGGGCTTTCCTCCCTGAGGATTAGTGACAAATGGTCAATTTGTATGGACGTTAGAGAGTAACACTGGAAAGAAGATGGAAAGTCTAATTTACAGGCAGGACAAAAAAATGTTTCCTGCTGCCGAGGCAACATGGTTCTCACAGCTGCGACCAGGCCCCAGGAAGAGGACTCCCGGAATGGGCTCAGGGAAGAGGCTGTGTTGGGAGAAAACATGAGCATGGAGACAGAGAGAGGGGGCTTTTGTGCGCGCGCGTGTATGTGTGAGAGTGATGGGGAAGGAGAAAGAGAGTGTATCGCAGATAACCCTTTTAAAGCACTTGCTCTGTTACCTAAATAAGCAGGGCAGGGTGGGGGTGGTCGTCTGGGACCCTGGTCGGCCTCTCCTTCTTTGTCTTCATTAGTTAAAGCTTCACGCGGCCCCATTCTCTGCAGCCAGGTGGACAAAACAAAAAGGGAAGAGTGAGGTCAGACCCGCTCCCTAAATCTCATTTACTGGCTGTCCCATTACTTTACAGAATGCTATTTGGGGAGTGATTGCTGCCTAATTACCTGCGAAATAAACAGATTTGTAAACAATTATCCAAGTACTTAACATTTTTGTGCGGGTGGAACATGTCCAAGTCTATGGGTGACACAGTCTGGCCAGCAGAGACCTTTACGTCCCTGTATATCGTTACTGTTGGGGGTGGGGAGGGGTGGACTTCACATCCCCCAACAATCATGCACGCGTATCTTGTGAAAATACATTATATGAGAAGCAGGGCGTGAATGGTGCTTCAGGGCAGTGCGTTAGGAGTACTCAAAACACAATGGGGCATATTCTCAAGGAGCTATCGCGAGTTATCGGCACTTTATCGCAGCCAAATTGGCGATAAAGTTATCGCCCCATTCACAAGCTGGTGCAAACAGCCGATATCACCAGTTTTCCAGCGATAACATCCTCAAAAAACATCGCCACAGATGACACCTGCAACTATCGCTAATGAGAAGCAGAGAAGGCATTCCCGAGGAAAACTCAGCGACAACACCACACCTCAACATTCTCAATGACCAGCCTGATCTGCAATAAGATCACAAAACAGGTGATAAGGCGCGGTAGCAGCAGGAAACTATCACCTCCTCTGACCTGGTGCAAAGTCGGACTACAACCGGCACCAGAAAAGGGAGCCCAGACCACAGCCACACCTGAAGAACAACCGATGCCATGGATCCACTGATCATGCAGCTCGAAGCCCCAACAGGGCCACAACACCATCTGCCACCACCCCCAGGATCCCCCCAGACACCCCGCCCCCCTCCCGGACCAACAATGAGGCAGCGCAGACAAAGACAGCGAACTCCTGAAAAGGCACCAACCTCACAGACCCAACACCAGGGAATGTCATTGCCCACCAGAGGCTCAAAAGGACATTCATCCTACGCATTCTGACCACCATTGCCCACAGGCTGACAGTACCAACACAGCGGACAACCAACATCCCTACGGAGACAAAGCTGCTGGCTGTGCTGCACCTGTTGGCCTCTGGGACCTTCCAACCAACAACTGCCAGAGTCGGATGAGTCTCACATCCAGCACAATCCAAGTCCATGACAACTGTCTTGGATGCCATCATCAGCTTGGTAACCCAGTACCCATACTCTCCCAACACTGCGCATGCACAGCTGGAGACCAAGCAAGGCATCTACGCCATAGCTGCCTTCCCGCACGTGTCAGGGAGCAATTGACTGCACACATGTCCTACTTGTGCCCCCTGGTGACACTGCACACAATAACCTCAACAGAAAGCACACGCATTCCATCAATGTGCAAGCAACAGTGGACCACCTGGGAATCGCCACCAACATCGTCGCCAACTACCCAGGCAGTGTGCATGATTCCTACCCCTACCCACAGTCCATCATCAACCAGCGCTAACAGGATGGCACCCATGGAAATGCACTGCTCATTGACAAGTACCAAATAAACACACCACACCCCCCAACTCCACAATCACGCAAATCACAACTCTGAGAATGCACACTTCACAGACTCACATCCAACATGCCAAACAACATGCCCACCCACCAGACACGACAGCACAACTTACTGTGGCAACCTGGGCTAGCCATGTACATGAGCCATCGACTGCATGGCACCTCAGCCACACAATAGCGGAATGTGGGGAGAGGTGGGAACCAGGCATGTGTGATGGAGGCAAGTGATCCATGAATGAGTAGGTACACAATGCCAAGTGCCGCGGAAATGTGCTGGACAGACTTCAGTATGCAGACCACAGACATATCCATGTCTACATGCACTGCTGGTGTATGGAGTGTAGTGGACAGTGGATGCAACCATTTCACGCCAGTCAGTGGGGAAGATCACGGAAATGTAGCTTGTGGCGTCCCCCCTGTAGGCGTGTGCGGAGTGGGCTGGCCCGGCGTGTGAATAAAAAGCACGTAGCTGTGGGCGTGGTTCTCTTCCGGAATGCCCAACATCTCTGCCAGGGAGGTGCCTCCCAGCCCGCCATGTGGCTGACGCCGTCACCGTGAGTGGTGTTGCCTGCGATCCTGTGCGCCTGCTGCACCCCAGCCCGCTTGTCCCCGACCCGCCATGGCCACCTCTGCGCAGCCTGGCCTCACTGCACACCTGCGTACACTGGCGTGTGGTAAGGAGTGCCCACCACATGCCGGCGCAAGCCCCAAGGCCGAGGCCCGCGAGCTCAGCAGCCTCCTCAGATCATTATGGCCTCCGTTACACAGGCCCGCTGTACTCCTTTCTCACTTACATACTCCACCGGCCTACACAGCTGCCAGGTCGGTCACACATTTGGAACTGAGTCTTGATTACGCAATGGCAGAGGACACACTTTATGGCTGCATTTATGTCACTATACTCCTTCGATGTGGTGCCACCAACTCTGTGCATAGCATCCTGCACAACACCTGTCTGTGGTCCCTTTCTGACTACTGCCTTCGGCCTACACTGCGGTCGAGTAGGTCACACAGTTGGAACTGAGTCTTGATTTGTGAATGGCAGGGTTCATATCACTGAACGCATGGAGAGGAGTAAGAGGAAGACGTGGTGCAGTCCGGAGGAGAAAAGGATCCTCGATACGGAGGTGATCGAACACTGACAACCACTGCTCTGGTATCACTAACTCTGTACATCGCGAGCCAACGACACATGGCTGTGGGTCCCTGCTGAGCACTGCCTCGGGCCTACACTGCAGTCGAGTAGGACACACATTGGGAACTCAGTCTTGATTTATTTACGGCAACTTTTATATCATTGTACTGGCCTCATCGCACACTGCACACCCCCTACAGCTCCGATGCCACTAAGTCTGTTCCCCGACAGCCATGGACACTTACTGGTTGAACTTTGTTGGTAACTGGGGTCTATGGACTGGGGGTTGTCTTCATAATCATGTCGGTGATACTGATTTTTTGGCGAAAACGAGGCAGTAGCATTCCACTCCTCAATTTGCCACTTCCGGATGGTATCATGCCCTGGAGGACACCTTCCACTGTCCTCCGCAAGCCTCCGCTACATTCACCTCGGACATCGATGAGGACCCGCTCATCTCGCGTGGCCCATCTCACTGCACCACAACTCACCGTCCCGTGGCGGTGTGCCTGTGCCGGCCGCAGTGCATCTGGGGCCACTAACTCTGTGCGGCTCAAGTCAGGGACCCTGTCTGGTGAGATATTGGATGGACTCTGAGATGATGGCCTTGGGGTCCTCAACGCCATGTGTCTGTGGCCCTGTGCTGTCCGATGCCTCCGGACTCAAATGCGGTCCACCAGGACTCACACATCAACACGAGTTCTGACCGGCCCGGACGTCGCATCACCGCAGGAGGCACATGCCACCACCGCAAGGACCACCTCCAAACGTCAAATGCCAGAGTCAAAACAGCCGTACTGGCAGACTAACGGAGTTGCTCACATCTGTTGTGGATGCCATCATCTGCCTGATACCCTGCTCAGAACTCCAGGTGCCACTGACTCAGTGCCCCACGACTCATGGAGCATTTCTGAATAAGTTGTGTGCTGTGGTGAGCTCATGCAGCAATGTTACCTCAGGCAGTGTGGGAGACCTTGGACGATGATGAGGAAAATTATGCATGTGTAACACACACTACAGCAGGTGCATCAGGAATAACCCGAAGGGACACAATCCTCGACATTTTTTTCACATGGGCACGCTCATCTCTATTACCCCAACCTCAGTGCACTGCAACTCACGGACACTTCTGTTGGCACGTTGGGTGACCTCTGTACTTGCTCCAGCTACCACCATGATGCTCCGCAGTTGTCTCTGCAATGCTGGTGTTTTCTGTTTCCATTTAAATAGTGTTCACTGTTCAAGTTGTTGCCAGCACCAAGCACTCCGTGTGGGCTGGCCTACATTCACCCCACACCCATCCAGCACAGGCGTCACTGTACATGTGACCCTGCCAATAAAGGGGCCGGGCGCATGTGCCCATAGCCAGTTTCACAAACTGTCTGCATGTGTCCGTGTGGTCATGATGTATGCATGAGGGCCCCGGGGCCTCCAACATCACGTTGTGCGGTGTACAGCGGACGCAACCATGACCCTGCTGGCAGCGGGTGAGACCTTGGACATGTAGCTTTGTGGTTAGCCACTCAATGCGTAAGGGGAGTGGCGTGGGCTGTCGTACGGAGGTTTGGCGTGGGGGTGTGGATGATGATTCCGTGGCTCTGGGCGTGGTTCATTGCAGGTAATGTGCACATGCATGTGTATCTGTCGTGGTGTGGGTCTCGTTTGTGGGGTGTAGGTGGTCCCTGATGGGACTTGAACACCCACTTATGTGATCTAGTTCGGCTTCCATGAGCTCTGACCCCACCCGTGCCTGTTCAGCCACCTCCTTTTGGGACACCTGGTTTTGGGATGCAATGTGTGCCTAGGTGACGTGTTGGGAACCAGCTGTGGTGGCGGGTGCTTTCTGCTGTGTGGTCTGTACAGGGGCTGGGGTCTCCTCTGTGTGGCTTGGCTGCCCTGCTCATGGGGGTGGGTTGCCTAAGATGTCCAGGGGCTGTTGTAGGGAGTCGGGGTCACTGATGAGTGGTCTGGTCGGCTCTGCAGAAGGTGCTGTTTGTCCATCTGCAATGTGAAGGGGAGATGCATGTTGACATTGTGTTGAACTGTATGTTGGCACATTGTTCTAGTTTACATGCAGACTGCATGACTGTGTACATCGTGACTGTTTTGGAGGGGCTGGATATTTGATGCAGGACAGTGGACATTCGGACTACATGACGGATGTGTGGTTGTACACGTGCATTTCCGTCTCACAATTTCCTGTAATGTTAGATGTGATTGGCCTGTTTCTGCGCATGAACGGACCCAGTTGTGTCTGTTCTGCAGTGTCAGTGTTGCACTTTGTGCCACATTGTCGTTGGATGTGCTGTTATTGCTATGTGTGTGTGCTGCAGTGTGCCACCGGTTTCAGGGACATGAGCCAGGGTCGTTGTGGGTGTGCAGTTTATTGCACATCGTTGTGCATGTGTACCATTGTGCCCATCTCCCCCGTCCCCCCAGTCCCTGGTCATTACTCACCCTGTTGATGTTGTGTCAGGTCCTCTCGAGCTGTGTTCTGACTCCCACCTCCTTGCAGCGTCTCCACACTGATGACTGTGGCCCTCGTTTCCACCTGCTCCTCCTGTGGCGCAGGTCTCCCACTTCCTGTCGCCATTGCTGCCTTCTTGTTGTCAGCGGGTTTGTGCGTGGTTTGGCTTTTCACATCATACCAGCGCCTCGTGGCCTCCTCCATTGCTCTCCTCGACACTCCGACTGCATTCATGTTGGTCTAATTGTGTGTCAGTTGATGGTAGTGTTCTGTCACCTCGTTGACGCTGATCTGCTTTTCCTGCGGACTGCACCCCATCTTCCTCTCACTCTTCTCCTTGGCCTCCTCGACCCCATTGTTCCTTGCTGGTGGTCTGTGGGGCTTGTGGGGTTCCCCGTTGGCCTCTGCACTCGGTCCGGGTGCATCTATGGTGCTACGCAGTTTCTTTTTTTCTCCCTTTTTTTCCGTTTCTTTTATAGTGCATTTTCCCGCATGACGCATAGGATTTGCAGGCCTGTGGCTGATTTTCGCTGGTTCTTGTATCGCGATTAGCCTCATTGCAACTTTTTTGCGTTCGTGTTTCGCATTTTTGCGGCATCACGTTGACATTATCGCGGACATTTGACACGTTATCGTGGGCCTATCGCATGGTACCGCCAGCTTGGGAATACCAAATTACCACGGTGTTATTTTTCCGCGATAGACTGCGATGTGAAGAGTTGCGTTAAGCTACTTTTGAGGTAGTTATCACACGTTCTTGAGAATATCCCCCAATATTTTTCAAACTAACCATCAATTTCTTAAGACCTTCAAAAAAGAGACGCGAGAGAGAGAGGGAGAAAGAGAGGAAGATGGAGAGTGTGTGTGTGTATGTATGTGTGTGTGTGTGTGTTTTTGTCTGCACATATGTAAAAATCCCAGGTGAAATCCGCCAGACACCTCACAATACCCGACTGAAACCACTTGTACCTAACTATTTACAACTGAATACATTTTCAGGGGAGTGTAACACCCCTAATACCCTCCCTGAAGCTAAGCTCCTGACAACAGCGGACATTGCATCCTGTTTAATATCAAAGGGTCTGCACCTTAGTGATACAGTAAGCCCTGACCTGTGAGATAATTACAGCCCGTCCATTTTTTTGGTTTGACAGGTAAAAGCCCTTGTGCAATTCATGGTAAACATATTGCATTTTATTAATAGTCTAAGAGCCTTTGGGACAACCTCTTTCAAGCATTGACTTTTTTGGCTCAGGAACACTCAACCATTGCCATGAGACATTGTCAATCACATCTTGGAGCAACCAGCAGAAGGGCTTTAGTGCCACCTTCTTCCTATTGGCTGTTTGGGTGTATCCTCCCCCTCCATACGAATGCATGAGTGACTGTTTCACATTTGAAAAGCCCACTCTGTCATCATACGTTATTCTTTATCTCACACATGCAATATGTACACATTGCTATTCTTTTTTTAAATAGTGTTACCCTGCACCAGGAAAATGATTTTTTTTTGTCAGCGCTCAAGTGCTAGCATCAAACGTAGTTGCTTTGCCAATTTACGTTGATTTTTCCCTTTTTGATCTACATGTCTTTTGACTTGTTATGTCACTCTCGTCCCCAGTGAAATAACCTAATGATGGTTTGGGGTTTGTGGGTTTCATGGATGATTTTCTGGGGCGAGACCCCTGCAACAAGCTGGCTTTGTGGCAGCTAACTGGTTACTGACAGAATTATTTTTTAGGGTACTACATTTTGGCTAATGCAGCCTGGGACAATGCCCATTGGCTGCTCCACTGAGATCGAAGAGAAGATCTTGCCGAGCCTTGTCTCTCCATAACTAATGAATGGAGAATTGAATTTGTGAAAGTGTCTTACTGGACTGTAAGATCTTTTTCAGAGGGTTGTTTTTAAACTGTGTGTTAAACCTGGCTGTTTAACCCAAAAATATTAAAAGTATTGCTACATTGGCTTTCTTATGAAGTGAGTGGATTACCATGTGCTGAGTCAGATCCCGCTGAATACTGCTTCAGACTCTGTGTGAAGGACCTGAGATTGGTGTTCGGCAAGAACACCCCAGACTGAGTGATCCTTTAGATCTGCGCCTTACCTTTCATGCTATTTTGTTTCAAAGAGAGTATATTCCAAACCTTCGGCCATCTCTATAGCCTGAGCTTAGAATTCAGTAGGGATTCAACTGCACAGGGCACCCGGAGGCAGGAAATCCCCAGGTAACCAAGACAACTTACCCAGAATAAAACTGTCATTCAGTGGCTGGTGACAGAAAGATAAAGCATAGCACCCAATACATAATGGATGCCCAAACTGTGTGCATCTGACCATTTTATGCGGGCGACCTTGCTCTAACCCCATTGGCCCACTGAGATGGGTCGCTGCCCCAGCCCTGTTGAATCATTCAGGAACCTGGCAGCTAAACTGGATGTAATTTCAGCATGACTGCATGGATTTCTGCAGACATCTCCACCTGCACGTTCCACTTGCTACGGCTGCACAAAGCCATGCCTTATCGGAGTCCGTTGTGTAATTGCCCTGCTATCTCAATTCGGTTGGGTCCTGTTTGGGTTATGGCAATGTGTAGGGCTCCCAAAGTTGCCCCCTCTAGGTCATGCAAAAGAACAGCCATGCCCAACTTGTGGTGTGCTGTGATTATCTCATGCTAAACCTCTGCTTGGACAAGTACATTTGCTCTCCATCTAAAAGGAGTGGACCTTAAGACTGTGAGACTCATCTACAAATGCCTCTGTAGCTCAGCCTCTCTGTTTCTGACACAGTGGCAACTAATAAGATCACTGACAAAAATTTGAGGACAAAAATATTGTGTAGATAGACTTTTGGGTCAAAAATATCGAGAATCAAAATAAAGAGACTGTGAGTGTAAATAGATAGGTATGGATTTACTACTTTAAACTCCACATCTATGTGCTTTGAAGATATACATAGGAGGAGTGAGCGCATGATGTAGAGGACAGTCGCGGCCGTTATGACTGGCGGGTGGAGATGCGGGGGGATGCACGAGGAGGGGGTCGCGAGAGGGGAGCTTAATTTTAAAAAAAAGTACGTTTACCTTTGCGTTTTCCAAGCGTCCCGCGTCGTCCGTCTGAACAGGAAGCAGCCACAGGCAGCCTCCCTCCCCTCCCCTAAGCCAATCACAATGCTGCAATGGCAGCGTTGTGATTGGCTGGGATGCCGACCCCACAAGCGTCTAAGGGGGGGACATTTTCTCATAGAGAAAATACAGAGTGTGTATGACTGGTTTGTTCATCCCTGGGGCCGACCAAACAGTCAGCACATGACGAGTGGGCAAGCCACTCCCCCCCCTGGACTCCAGCAGACTCGAGCACCCGCCTGCCCCCACCCAGGTATTTAAAATACCATTTTATATTTCTGCTTCTCACACTGCAAGAAAGCAGTAGGACGACGCTCCTCTGTCCACATTGAGGATCAGCCCCTGCTCGATGACCATCATCCATGGTCTGGTATTGCATTGCAGGAGGCGTATGAGCATCTACATATATGTTTTCATTAGTTACACAACCTCTGAAGAGTTCTGCAGTAAAAGCGATCTGC
The DNA here is from genome assembly GCF_964204655.1 of Triturus cristatus. Lineage (NCBI taxonomy): Eukaryota > Metazoa > Chordata > Amphibia > Caudata > Salamandridae > Triturus > Triturus cristatus. The sequence goes on along the minus strand of NC_140584.1, from coordinate 595,900,606 downwards.
GGGGCTTACAGTCTTTTTACCCTAACTACCACTCAGATACACCTGCTGGCAGAGGAAGAACCAAGCAAGCCAAAGGCCCAAGCCCCACTGCGCAATTCTTTACCACTGCACTTCTAGACCCCTTCTTCCTACCACCTTTATACCTCCTTACAAACATCTAGACCACTTAGCACTCCTTTTAGGACTCTACACACACCCAAACCTCTACAGTATATTGCACTCCTGTTTAATTAGACCTGCCTAGCTGTTGGTGTGGTTCACTGAGTTGGCACACCTATAATTGTCCAATGGCTGGATCGGCTGAGGGTATTTTAGCTAACATATGATTTCCAAGCTGAAAAGCAAACTGGAAGATGTCTTAAAACTTGGCAAACCCTTGTGCATGGGGCATTACTCAGACAGGCTCGGTGGCTGTTTGGTGGCTTGATCCGAGACCTGGGAGACTGAGCCTCACGGGTAAAATACATGGCTTCTCCTGTCTCATACTGGGGATTACTGGAGCTCCAGACTCCTCCCCACTCTAATGCCACCCTGCTTTAGGCAGGTTAGGTAGCTCTGCCCAGTAATTAGATCCCCTACCTGGGGGGACCCGGCCTTGCAGACAAAAGCCAACGTTTCGCATGCCTTTCATTGGGGGTGCCTGGAACTGTTCAGCCTGGAGGAGCCCCAGACTCCTAGCCAGTTCAACTCCACCCTGCCTCAGGCAGGCTAAGTGGCTCAGCCCAGTGTGCTGGAGTCTGACCTGAGGGTCTTGGCTTCGTAGGCAAAAGCCATGGTTTCATCCACCTCTGACTGGAGCTTACAGGGACTGTTCTGCCTGGAGGAGCCCCACACTCCTCCTTGGTCCAACAACACCCTGCCAGGGTTATATTAAGTGGCTATGATGGTGGGTGCAGGCTAAGCGTGGTGTAGCCGGGACTCGCAAGGGCAAGCCAAGGCTTGGGCTCCTCTTACATGATGATTATTGGACCTGTTCAGCCCAGAGGAGCCACAGACTCCTCCCTATTCAGACTACACCCTGCCCTGGTGGCTGGAGCCTCAGCCTATAGGGACCGGGCCTGCCAGGTAAAAGCCATAGCGTCTCCCGCATCTCACTGTTTGATTCTTTTAGCTGGTTGGCCCCCAAGGAACCCAGATGCCTCACCATTCTGACCCCACCCTGCCTTGAGTAGAGATGATTGCCCAGTCTCCGTGGGTGGCTTCTTCCAACACAGCCGTTTGTCCCTGGATGCCTAAAAGAAATATCTATCTTCCTTTAACTCAGCCCTGGCTACCCGATGTGGTTTAAACCCTCTGCTTACACCCTCTTGAGCATTGCTAAGAAACCATTTTCATTGACTACTAAGCCCCCACAAAGTGAGGGCTTATAGAACCCAGGGGAAGGAAGAAGCTGCAAGAAGAGGTCTTGAGAACCTTAGCAATGTCTATCTCCTCGGGGTCATTGGTGGACCTAGTGCCCCAAAAGTCTGGAAGAACTGGGCAGACAAACTGCACCCAGGTCTGCAAAAGAATTGCAATCAGTCCCTAACCACAGGTAGAATTCCACAAAGAAAGTGCTAATAACCCCACTACTGAAAAAAGGGACAGCAGATCCATCAGTGTTTAGCAATTTTCGTCCTATATCACAACGCCCCCATCTGGTGAAAATAGTGAAAGAAATGTGTTAGCAGAGAGCTTTCAAATGATCTGGAAGATAGTAAGCTCCTAGAAACAAAGCAAACAGGTTTTACACCTGCTGGAGGCAGAGAGACAGATTTGAACCTGGCCATGGATGAGCGTCCGATGATGGTTGACAAGAGTCAGACATCAGTTTTGATATTGTTTGATTTATCGGCCTCGTTTGACACTGTCAACCATCAAATACTCCTATCCAAGATAGACGGTATAGGAGTAGGTAGGACTTTATTACAATGGATAGAATACTTTCTTTCAGACAGAATTAAGGCAAATTCACTTCTCCTGTTCCTATCAGAATTTTTAAAAGTAGACCATGGGGTGCCTCAGGGATCTGCCCTGAGACCTGTACTTTTTAATCTTTATCTAGGTTAGGTACACTGTTTAAAATCTTTACATCGCACAGCGGGGCATATTATCAAGCAGCAGAGATAATTATCGCTGGCCGCTCTTAACGAGAACATATTTATCGCCGGCTATCGCTGGCAATTATCGCCATGCTATCGCTGTATCAACAACGCATAGCGATAATTTACCAGCGACAGCGGTGTTTTACATGGAACATCGCTGGTTTTCCAGCGATGTTCCATGGAAAACGGCGATAACCTTGCTGATACGACCCTGTAGTCGTATCAGCATAATCCACACCGCGGTTTTCGCCAAAAACTAACGTCTGCTAAAATGCGCGGGCCTCCTTGTAAATATCGCGATGTACATCTAGCGATATTTTACAAGGTAGTCCGTCAGGGGTACGCCCAGTGACGCCCACTATGCATCTCATTAGAGATGCAAAGCGAGGTATCTGGAAAACGGGTCCTAACATGCGCTAATGCATGTTAGCGCCATCTTGTAAATAGGGCGGTTAAAATATCGCCGCTTTAGCGGCAAAAAGTGCTTCTAAAGCGGCAATACTGCTCTTGGTTTTTTTTTTTTTTTTTTTTTTTTTTTTTAAAAACCTTTATTCGTGCATCTTAAAAGAACAAATACGGGCCTACAACCGTCAGGCCGGCCACGATACAGTAAAGCACTGATACCCACATTACAGCCCCCGTGCATCAACGGTCAGGATTAACAACAGGTTATGAGTCACATACTGGAGATATCTTTGAAACCCGGGGAAGGAGAGGTGAAGGTTAATTTTCAGTTTTTTGATAATTTTATCAGAGAAAAAAGTCAATGAAGGATAAGAGCAAAGTAGATTCGAGTCCGCAAGATAGCTTCACCACACGGGCGAGCAGCAACATCAGTAAGAACAACAATGGGAGTAAAATCTCAATCAGTGAGGCGGTGCAGAGATATATCAGGATAGTCACATGAGCAAGTACGCGCCCCTCCAGAGCCGCCCCCACTCGATCCACCCCACACCCGGACCCCGAATCGAAGAAAGTAGAGCACAGAGACATAAAAGAAGAAAGGCCCATAGAACTAATTGAGAACAGAGTATTACCCCCCCACCCTACACCAATGCGGAGGCTACGGCCTACCCCCCCCCCCAGCATAGTGCCTGTCGCCCAATGAACCGGAAATATAGAGAAGAGAGAAAGTAGGAACAGAGTACAGAAGGGAAGAAAACAGAAAAGAAGGTGGGGAGGAGCCCACTGGACACCAGAGCGCCCCGAACCATCAGCCAGTTATGGCCCCCACACACTGAGAGCCCTCTACGCCAAAAAACGGCATGCAAAGATACCATGGCACCACAGTTTAAGCAAGGGATACAAGTCGCGACGAGTGCGCGCAAAACATACATACAGTCCCAGTCCCAGGCCAGCCCGTCCATAAACCATAGCGATAGAAGTCAGTCTAGCCCTGGCCCGATCGCGGGCTTGGGATTAAACCAGCTCCTGCGTGAAGGCCCCGTGTCCCGAGCAGACAAAGACAAGATGGCCGCTTGTGAGAGGATGGTGAAGTAGGATCACGAAATGGCCGCCGACCACCGATTGAGGTCCCTCGTTGCACCACATAAAATCCAAACCTGGCAAGTAAGGTACAGGAGTTCCACAAAAAGGCAGCAGTGGGCCACCGCGGACGGTCCCTCGAAGCCGTTAGGTATCGCTCAGCAGGATAGCCTCGCGGACGCGGTGAGGCAGGGAACAATGAAGCAGGCAGCCATGACCAGGGGGACAAAGTATCCGCAGTTGAGGTGGAGAGCGGTGGACCCTGGGCGCCGGGAGCGCTAGATGAAGGCACCAGTGTAGCACAATCATACACCGCCGCTGCGTCCCCGCAAGAGGACAAGAGCACCGGGAGACCCACGCCCTGTGGATGACAAACAGTGCGCTCATGGCCCGCAGCCGACAGTATGGGGTCAAACCCCTCACTCAGCGCCTGCAGGCCAGCGCACATCTGTAGTTGAAAGTCCCGCAGGACAGCCAGAACGGAGCCGCATGTCAGCGGAAGCTGGGCCCCAACATCGGCAGCAATCCGGGACGGCACTGTGGAGCTGGTGTCCGGAAGAGGGAGGGCGAAGTGGGCAGCGGGCGAGACCGGAGTATCACCCCCCAGCCGCGAGCAGGCACTCAACGCCATGTTTTGCCGCTATACGGTGCAATGGCCAGGGGGGGGGGTCGTGGCAAGGGGTCAATTCCCCTCAGGTCTACGCCGCAACAGGAAAGGCCGACAGTCGCTTATCTTCTCGCCGGTCCCCCTCGCCGCTGGCTAGGCAATAGGCAAAGGGGGCAGCAGCCCCCCGCAGCTCGGTCCTCAGAGCGGGGCAGGAGACTCACCGCACCGGGGCCCACCCCACAGCTCCAGCCCGTCAGGCACAGGGTGCAGAAGGTGTCCGGCCGTCTCTCCCCGGGCTCATCCGGCAACGATCCATGGTGCGAGGCGAGATCGGGACCGCGGGGCTCAGGTTAGCGCTAGCTGGTCCGGTAACTGCGGAGCTTCCAGGAGGCCGGCAAAGGCCGTAAGGGCGCAGGGTTTCAGTGCCGAGGACAAAAGCACCCAGAACTCGGGCATCCGGGCGGGTTGAGACTCCGGGAAAGCAGCAGCGCGGTCAGCGCGTCTTCGCACACGGTGCACCTCGAGAATCGGCGAGGATGGGCATCAGGATAGTAGTCCGAGGCCACGGACCGACGGAGCCGGGCGCTCAAGCGTCTGCTCCGGTCGCCATCTTGGCCCCTCCCCCCAATACTGCTCTTGTTAATATGCCCTAGCATTAGTTTTGTGAACTATGCTGACAATACACAGCTGAGTCTTTCGCTAGAGAGCGATAGACGTAAGTCACTTCATAATTGCCTACGAGAGGTAGGAGATAGGTTGAACAGTAACTTACTCAAATTCAATAGTGAGAAAGAATTTGTATGCTGTTCACTGTCAAAAAATCCTCCTACACTCCCAAGAATTTTCTGGCCATGGACATCCACGGGGAGTTTAGAGCCCCAAGGTCAGTTCACAACTTAGAAGTACTTTTTGATGGTAAACTTTCAATGGAGACACATGTTAATAAGATAGAGGCTACCTGGTTTGGATTGCTCTGGAATCTACGGAAAATGGTACCACTACTGCCGCAACCAGCAAGAAAGTTAGTGCTCCAGAGTACAGTTTAAAGTAGAATAGACTACTGTAACACACTGCTTCTTGGAGCCACAGATTACCTAATAAAAAAGCTTTATAGAGTGCAGGCAGCAGCGGCAAAACTTGCACTAGACTCACGTAGGCATGCCTCCTCCTCTGGTATCCTTAAGGAACTGCACTGGCTCCCAGTGGAAGAGAGGGTCGGTTTAAAGTTAATGTGTATTGTGTATACAGAAAACAGGACCTAGAGTGCCACAAAGAAAATTCCAACATTACATCCCAGAAAAGAATTCACGTTCCTCCTCAGCCAAACTTCTATGCATTCAGAAATTTTGGAAAGTGAAGCAAGGAGGTCGGGCATTCTTAGTGAGGTCAGTTCCGTTAGGGAGTAAGTAACCTGCCTGCCCAATTGAGAGCCAGTAAAAGCCTCCTGAAATTTAGGAAGGTCTTGAAATGATGGCTTTTTCCAAAATAATTAGCTAAGATTCAGGAAAATAGGAATAAGGGATTTATTTAAAGATGTCTTTTCTAGCATCTGTTATTAGTCTTCTGAAAGGGTTTTTGTGGTCAGCACCAGGACACCTTTTAAGTGAAAGTTGTACTTTATAAATGTAATTATTAATAATATTAATAATAACAGTTGTGACAGCCAGCCCTCTGGTCATCTGGTCCACTAGCCCCCAGCGTCCAGGAGACCCAGGGCGACATGGCGACCAGATGTCCCAGGGTGAGCAGAGAATGAGTACCCAGGCCTACGGCAGCCAATTACTTTTCTAGATCCACACACCGGCTTGCCATCAATTAGCAATTGATCAGACTAAGGTGCTGGATAGACCATCCCCAAAAAGGCTTCTCTGCAACGGGATGTCAGCTTATGCCTCTGTCTGCACTCTGGAATGGCAGGCTAGGAGGAAAAACACATTGGACAGGTCTAAAGGCAGCCTCAGACCTGGATTCCTAGGGCCCATGGCAGGCCAGCTCCGGATCTGTACACCAGCGCAGGCCAGCCTAAGCCCTTGAGGAACCGGACGGCAAACAGGTCCTAGGACATTGTCCATTCCTTTCCTGACAACAACTACATGCCTTGCTCATAATCCATGCACATCAAGTGACTGAGGGCATCTGAGCAAATGTATCCGACCTCCTGGAGCCCTGGCTTTGCTCGAACAGTCAAATGAGCCCTCATCAGGTTCTGCAGGATAGCCCAGCCAACTGGGCGCTATGCATTCCTATGCCAGGCATGACCAGATGTCGAGGCTCTGAGTTGTAGTGTAGTTCCTATATCTCTGATAGGCTCTGCGCATTGGAATAATATACACTATAGATTTGACATAGGACTGAGGTCAGTATTTCTCTATCAAGTACACTAAACTTAATTACTTGTGTGTGCCAGCTAACTCAGAGGTCACTAGAAACTTCTTGAATATACAAGAAGGAATTTGTTTCTGACAACCGCATAAACACGACAACTTTGTTTCCCTTAGAGTCGGAACAATCTCAGAACTGTGGAAACAATAGATAACAGTTTCACTCAGTCAATCGTGTATGCTTCGTTTCTACAGAGTTGCACAGAAATAGAGAGACGGGCGTTTTAATAAAAAGGGTTTATTGAACAGTCTTATTTCTCATGCAAGAGATATGAACTGCTACAATCGTAAGACAGGCTGCGAAGTACAATATGTACAGAGTTAGCAGTAAGATAAAATAATACTGCAATAGCATGGTTTGTAGCTATGATATATATTCATAAAAAAAGATACATAAATAACACAGGCTAAAATGTGAATACTCATCTGATGCTTCTAAATAGTTCTACCCCAGTGTACCTAACCTAAGTGTAGTACGAGGTAAGAAGTAGGTGCTGTTTTCTAAAGTATAGCTAGCTATAGCTATAGTTTTAGATTTGCCAAGAGTTGCCAAAATTTTCTCTAAGTTCTAGTCTACTCCATACCTTAGAATGTGCGAGGTTGGAATCTCTTTCCCGGACTCGATATCTAACACCCCGCAAGAGGAGTCAGAAACACTGGAGCTGGATTCTCTGCGAGGAGGATGACAGCGTCTGGTCAGTGCATCAGGCTGGGACTTGATCTCCTTCCGAACTTGCCGTGGCAAACCGCAAGTAGGCAGTCGAGCTGGACCGTACCGGAACCGTGGTTTGCCAGGGCAAGTGCAGGTATATTTATACCTTGAAGGTGTTTAGGAATGCCTGTACTGACGTAAAAGTCGGGCATTGGAACGTCATGAATGAACCCCTAAGGAATAGATGTTCATGCATACTAAATGCGTTCTTGGAGAAATCAATATCCAAGCAAGGGGAATTCCTAAAGGCTTAAGAGTCTGTTTTTCCAAGAACTCGTTGTGACGTGGATGGACGGATGTAGGAGACCATGCCTGTATTTGGTTAGCATGGACAATGCCTAAATAAGGGCTGGGTTTTCTATGCCTAAATAAGGGCAATATGAATTGTACCTATATAAGGACATAAATCGGGAAGCCTATATACGGAATATAAATTTACACACAACAGAGCGACCAGATGACCAGGCTTGAAAGATGGCCATCTGGTCGCACCATATCCTATAAAACACATTATGTGTGACCTTGGAAGAGCCAGCCTGGTACGAATAAGACAGAATTCTTGGAGCCCAAGCTTGGTCTCAGACACAGGACTTTGAGGGGGCTCATGGAGCTATGACCCAGAGACTGGATGCACTTTTTCATCATGGCAAAGCAGGGAACAGCTTACGGTGCTTGTAGGACACTGTCCCAGGCACTTTGAAACACAGCAGGACAGAGAGTGGAGTTCAGGGCCAGGGGCTTCCACCCCCAGGCCAACTGGAGCACTGACCCAGGCACAGTCTGAGCTTCCTCACGCAACCAAGCAGGTGAGACCTCCATGAGCCTGTGAAACCCCATCCTGGGCTGTAAGTGACGCGGTGGGTCAGAGAATGAAGTCCAGGGTCGGGGATTCCACCTCCCAGCCAGCTGGAGCTCTGACCCAGAGCCAGTCTGGGGAGCCCTCCCTGGGCCTATGGAGCCTTATTCTGGGCTGAAAGTGCCAGAGCAGGCTCAAGAAAGGAGCGAAGGCCTGGGGGCATCCACCTCAGGGCAAGCTGGAGCTCTGACCTGGGCCTGGTTAAACCATCTTAACTCTGCCAAGCAGGGGAGCTCGTCCTGGGCCTGCGGGACCCCGTCTCAGGCACTTTGAGACACTGCCGGCTAAAGAATGGAGCCGCGAGCTTCCACTACTAGGCCAATCAGAGCTCTTTTATGAGGACTGGTCAGAGTTTCCTTGCACAGCCAAGTAAGGGAGACCTCCTTCGGCTGGCAGGATCTCGTCCTGGGCTCTAAGTAACTTGGTCCGCCAAAGAATGGAGCAAAGGGCCAGGGGCTTCTACCCCAAGGGCAACCGGAGCTCTGACTCACACCCCAATCAGAGCCTCCTAATCCGGGCCAAGCAAGGGAGGCCTGTGGGAACCCATCCATGGCACTTTATGACACAGTGGGTTGGGGAATGAAACTCAGGGATGGGAGCTTTCACCCCTGGAACAGACAGAGCTCCTACTCGGTGGCCAGTCACAGCTTATTAAGCTGGCCAAGCAGGGAAGACCTTTGCAGGCCTATGGGACCCCGTACCAGGCACTTTGAGACATGGTGGGCTAGAGAATTGAGCCTGGGGCTTCCAACCTTAAGGCCAGGCTGAGCTCTGACACAGAGTCTGGTCAGAGCTTCTTTAACCGACCAAGTAGGGGAGACCTCCCTGGGCCTGTGGGACTCTATCCTGGACTTTAAGTCATGCATCAGGCCTGAAAATGGAGCACAGGACTGAAAACTTCCACCCCCAGGTCAGCTGGAGCTCTGACCCATGGCACAGTCAGAGCTTCTAAACCCAGTCAAGCAGGGGAGTCCTCTATGGCCTGTGGAACCCTATCCTGGGCACTCTCCAACACAGAAGGCCGGAGAATGGAGCCCAGAGGTGGAGGCTTCCAACCCTAGGCCAGCTGGAGCTCTAACTTTGGGCCCAGTCAGAGCTTCTTAACTCAGCCAAGCAGGGTAGCCCTCTGGGTGACTGTAGGACCCCGGACCAGGCACTTTACAGCTAGATGGGCTTTGAAGGGAACCCATGGCCAGGTCTTCTACCCCTAGGCCTGCTGGAGCTCTGAACCATGAGCTGGTCTGAGCTTCTTAACCTGGTCATGCAGAAGAGACTTTCCTAGACATGAATCAATTAAGGAAGGCAGGAGAATGGAGCCCAGGGCGGGGCCCTCCGTCCATAGGCCACTTGTAGCTCTGAATCGAGGCACTCACAGAGCTTCTTAACCTGGCCCCACACATGAAACCTTCCCAGGCCTGTGGTAACACCAATCCTGGGCACTTGGCAACACAAGTCAAGTCAAAACCACTTTATTCGATTAATTAAAATCATAAAAGTATACTACACGATTAAATACATAAAATCTTGCGATTCACAAATCTACAATTAAAAACAATTCCTAATGAGATTTCATAATAGACCATAATCAACGTAAAATCTTAATACAGGATCAAGTTCCATATATCAAATAGGCTCCACATCCTGTATAGGTTTTAGTCTGACCCTCCTTTCTCTAACAGCTGCCACCAAGAAGCTAGCAACACAGAACATAATTAGTGGACATTCAAGCATGCTTAGGAACAATAAAGCTGGCTTATACTGTGTAAAGTTCCTACTCTTTAACAAAGGAATAATAAACCTCTTCCTGGCATGTTTAAAAAAGGAGCAAAATAGCATAAAGTGCGTAGTGTCTTGTGGGGAAATATCATCGCACTTGCAAGGGGCGACATCTTCAGGCCTATTCCAACCAGCCACATCCCAAAGAACTATGTGTATTTGGTTGAACCGGAATTTAGTCAACAGCCATTTGTGAAAAGGGTGGGTTACCACTGTAAGATATAAAGACAACCCTGAGAGCTGGGATACCAGGACGTGGCCCCTGACAGAGGGTTTACGAAGTTCGTCTTCTTCCCGCGCGGCCTCCCTTAGCTTCGTAAAATTGGATTTTACCCACTCAAGATCTGCCTTACAGAGAATTTCAGGGTTAAAAAAGATTTCTGGTCTCCCAATGTAGGCAGATAACCTCTCGATATTTGACAACCATTGAATTTTATTCATGTTGTCAAGTCGAGTACAGTCCTTTAGTATTTTATGGTTTAAAGTAAGTTTCGGGTTTAGCCAAATTTTGATCCATAGCAGTAGTGGGGCTAATTTAATCATGTCTGCTATGTAACCTAACCCGAGTTCCAAATGGACTGAATAAGAAGCGGTTGATTGTGGGAGGCCAAGGAGGGTACGAAGAAATTTGTTTTCCTCCGTTTGGATCGCGTCGTGTTTAATGTAACCCCAGATTGGCGCCCCATACCTTACAATGGAAACTGTTTTGGCTTTGTAGATTGTTAGTATTGCCTCTGTCGGTTTACCTCCCAACCTTTTTGCAAAGCCAAGTACAGCCGCAGATGAGCTTCTTATGGAGTTTACCTTTATAGAAAGCTGAGGGGACCATGAGCCCTTGTCATCAAAGACTACTCCCAAGTAAGTGAAAGTCTTCACTCTTGAGATTTCGGCTCCCCTGCAGAAAAAAGGCTTTACCTTATTTTTCGCATGACCTAACGACATAGCGTGAGATTTGGCGTTATTAACCACCAGATCCAGGCTATGCATGAAGTCCCCGAACGAGTCCAGCAATCTTTGCAGCGCCAGGGGAGTCCTGGCCAGCAGGACAGCGTCGTCCGCGTATAGGAGGACCGGGATCGGGGTACCTCCCATACGCGGGAAGTCCTGCGTTGCAGCCAGCAGATTTTGTTCCAGGGAATTATGGCAACACATCTGGATGGGAAATGGAGGCCAGAACTTGAGGGTCCGCCCCTGGGCCAGCAGAACTTCTGATGCGGGGCTCAATCAGAGCTTCTTCACACGGCCAAGCAGGGGTGCCCTACCCAGACCTAGGGGACCCCATCCTGGGCACTTTACACACATCTTCCACCCCAGAGTCAGCCCTGAGCTCTGACATGGGGCACGCACAATCAGAACTTCAACATCTGGCCAAGCAGAAGAGAACTCTGCAGGCCTGTCGGGCCCCATCCTGAGCTCTAAAGAACCCATCAGGCCAGAGAATGGAGTCCAAAATGTGGGGTTTCACCCACAGGCCAATCACAGCTCTGATTCTGGGCATGGTCAAAGCTTCTTCACCCAGCTAAGCATGGGAGCCCATCCCAGGCCTGCGGGACTATGTCATGGTAGCTTTGCCAAATGGTGGGCTGAAGAATGGAGCTCAAGTCTGAGGGCTTCCACCCAGGGAGCCCTGATGCGATGTGTAGTGTGTCCAGACAGAGCTTCTTCTCCTGGCAAAGCATGGGAGACCGCTCCAGGCTTGCAGGACCCTGTCCCAGGCTCTAAGTGACAGGGCAGCTGGAGAATGGAGCCCAGAGCTGGAGGCTTCCACTCCCTGAGCCAGTTACAACTCTGACCTGGAACTCTGTCAGAGCTTCTCATCCTGGTGAAGCAGGGGAACCCTCTGCAGGCCTACATAAGCACATCCTGGTCACTTTGAAACACTGCACAGACCTCTGGTCCCTGGGGTACTCGCCCAGTGGCTGCCAGTGCTCTGACTAGGGGCCTGGTCAGGTCTTTTCATCCCGGTAAAGAAGGTGAGACCTCCCTGGGCACTCTGCGACAGGGCATTTCAGCACATGAGTCCCAGGTGGGGCCTAGCAGAGCAGTGTCATGGGGCCCTGGCAGAGTGTGTCACCCCACTGAGAGCAGAGACTGGCTATCTGGGCTCTTGTATCGAGCTTACAGGACCCTTACACCATCTGAGGATAGCAACCAGATGGATGGCACGTCACCCACAACCTGGCCCTACTAATATGAAGGAAGTCCACTAGCCATTTTTGTAATTCGCACACACCGAGTGACACAAGGGGACATTTGAGCGAATTTATGCAACCTCCTGGAGTCTTGGCTGGGCTTAGAACTTCAAATTAGCCTTCATTGGGACTTCCAGGGCAGCTCAGAATTCAGAAAACTGAGTCACATTCAGAAGTGATGTGTTAATTTATTTCAAGTACAAAACATCAGCAGTCATATTGGCATGACACATTTTGCACCACCCACGTGAGTGAGCTACATATCTCACAGGCATAATTGTGCGCACCCCTAGTTATCACTTTGCACACCTCTACTATGTTCCCCCTGTAAAGCCTTTAACACTAGTTGTCCCCGTTGTGACACAGTAAGTCTAGAAATATGTTCAGACTAGCGGAGTTTAGCTTAGGATTGCAAAAAGCAAAATGGAAACTAGCTCTGCATGCAGTGGAGTTGTGGTCTGAGATCACCACCGGCTCCTTACAGGCAGAGCCTGCACTGCACCCTTTTCCGTCAGATAGAATGCCAAAGCTACTATTGACAACAAGCTGTATACGCTGCTAGCTGCCAAAGTGTGAGCAGACAGCGCCACCTAGTGTGCATCCATTCAACGGTATGACATCACCATTGCTAGGTTATTAGCAGATTTGCATTCTATGTACATCAATTACTCGGAGGGACGGGCGCTTATTGCAGATGCGACAACTGGTTACACCAAATACTGCACACATTGAGAAAAAATGACACCGTTGTGAATGCAGCGAGGTACTGAGCGATTCTATCCAAATTGCCACATCCGACTGCTGATCCCCAGGAGACCCTATTAAATTAACAGTGGCATCTTGTACTGGGAAGACAGCCTGTCTCGCCGCTCGTATTTTCGGCAGACCTGTGAACCGAGGCACGGCGAGATACGTAATTTGCTCAAGATCACACGCTTTATCAATTGCGGTATGGTATTTCTGGATTAACACACACGTCTCTTCATTTACTAGTTTAAACATAATTTTATTGGGGTTGTGTACATTTGACGATAGGCGGAAAATCAGTGCAGTAAATAATGACTTTCCCCTATTAATGGAGTTACTATTTTTCACATTGCAGGCTCCGCTGGCAGGCGATCGTCGTCTACACACGCAGCAAGGCAGGCAAGGCAGAGAGGGTCACTCCATAACCTCTACCACCCGCTCCTCTAGCCAGAACTGAGGCAGTCGCCGAGATACTCTCTATCAGAGGCGCAACTAGAGCCAAATTTCGGGGGGGGGGGCTAAGAAAAAATTTCGTGGGGGTGCTGAATCTTTAAGCAAGAGTGGGGCTGCAGGGGCTCTTAGAAGGGGTGAAACAACAGCGAGGCATCATTAACATGCAAATGGTCTTTTAAAGACCTGTGAAGTGCTCGGGTGCGGCTGTGTGTGTGCCCGGGAAGCTGTCTCATCCCGCGCTGCCACACACGACGTGGGGGGTGGGGCTGAAGCCCTTTGCGTCCAATGGGTGTTGCGCGCCTGCTCTCTATGCAAACGTATCGTTCTTGGGGGCATATTATCAAGACAGGCGACAAAATTATCGCCGCTTTAGCGGCAGGAAACTGCCGCTAAAACGGCGATAATGGGCTTGAGAATATGCTCTATGGAATTCCAATTGAAGCCCATGTTAGATGTGAAGGGCATCTAACATGGGCTTCAATTGGAATTCCATAGAGCATATTATCAAGCCCATTATCGCCATTTTAGCGGCTGTTTTCTGCCGCTAAAGCGGCGATAATTTTAGCGCCTGTCTTGATAATATGCCCCTTAGTTCCAGTGCAGTGACGTAACAAACCCCCCGCAGCCCCCGCGATGCGGGGTGGGGGGGCGAACTCTGGGGGCCCCCTCCGGCACCGGCAGGTCCCTGGCCTGAGAGCTCAAGACTGGGTCCGGAGCGTGGGGGATCCCCCTTGCATGTACATTGCATGGGCCCTTCAAGTTTTGTTGCGCAGCTGTTCCAGTGCCTTTTTTTATTTATTTTATTTAATGCGATTTTATACAGCGCGAACATTACCCAAAGGTGTCAGAGCGCTTCACAAGAGAACCAGTTGCGTTACATAAGGACTTTGGATTATATGAGTTACATAAGAGATATAAAACAAGAAAAAAATTGCAAATGTACAAGTGGAGCGAAAGGAGGGAAAAATTGCAAATGTACAAGTTGAAAAGTCACTCAAGGAAGCGATACAAACAGATAAACTCTAAATTCACATAGGAATGGTAGTACGTTCAAAGGTCTACTACATATACAAGTGGTTAGAGCGAATTACAAAAGGACCAGTTACATTTCATAAGGACTTCGGAGTACATGAGTTACATAAAAGATACAGACAGGACAACTATAAAATCGCAAAAGAACAGTAGGGGCATATTAACAACGGCCAGCGATAATTATCGCTGGCCATGCTTTGCGATAAATATATTATCGCAGGCTAGCTCTGGAATTTATCGCCCTGGTAGCGCGTTATTAACAACGCGTTACTCCAGGCGATAAAAATTCCAGAGATTGCGAAGTTAGCGCCCTTTTGCAGGGAACATCGCTGGTTTTCCAGCGATGTTCCCTGCAAAACGGCGATAACCTTGGTGATACGATCCACAGGGTCGTATCAGCATAATCCACCCCAATATTGGGGATAGGTAAGTCTGCATTTTAGCAGACGTTAGTTTTTGGAGAAAACAGCTGTTTTCTCCAAAAACTAACATGTGCTAAAATGCTGGGGCAGCCTTGTAAATATCGCGATGGGAACATCAGCGATATTTACAAGGTTGTACATGTGGGGTACACCCAGTGACGCCCACTTGGCATCTCATTAGAGATGCAAAGGGAGGCGTTGGGTAAAAGGGTGCTAACATGCGATTATGGGGCATATTATCAAGACAGGCGATAACATTATCGCCATTTTAGCGTCAGAAAACTGCCGCTAAAACGGCGATAATGGGCTTGATAATATGCTCCATGGAATTCCAATTGAAGCTCAGATTAAACATCCTTCACATCTAACATGGGCTTCAATTGAAATTCCATAGAGCATATTATTAAGCTCATTATCGCTGTTTTAGCGGCAGGTTTCTGCCGCTAAAACGGCGATAATATTATCGCCTGTCTTGATAATATGCCCCTTTGCATGTTAGCACCCTCTTGTATATAGGGTGATAGTTTTATCTCCGCTTTCTTGGCTTTTTGAGCCCTTGTAAATATGCCCCTTCAGTCAGTACATACGCGTACTATAGATACTAGAGGTTAGAGTTGCATATATACAAGTTGAAGATTCACTCAAGCAGAAGAAGCAAACAGAAGCATCTCTAAAATTACATAAGAACAGTAATAAGTAAATACGTCTACTGCACATTCTAGTGGTTAGAATTACATATATACAAGTTGCAAAACACTCAAGATTACATTTAAAAAGTGATTAGGGTTGGACAATTATATATTACAAATTTACAGTGCATGCCATTTACAAGAGTATCAGCGAGAAACAAGTAAGAAAAGCAGATAGGGACAGGAAAGAGAGAGAGAGAGAGAAAACGGAGATGGGACCAGAAGAATAAAAAAACAGGGAGCAGATCCCTGGAGAAGGAGGACGATCGATAGGTCGCCCAGCGGGGACGGAGGAACAGACCAGTTCTCAAAATGGCGGACCATAGACAAGAGCGACAACAGGAGACAGTCCCAAAATGGCGGTCACTTGAGGGAAGTTCATTAGGGAGACTGGTGTGGTAGGGTCATTGGGGACGCAAGTTATTTCCAATACAACTCAAGATTAGCATCCTGCCGAAAGCATGGGAAAACCCAGACAAGAGCTTCAATTAGACGTCGGGACTTCTCCAGCTCATCATGCAGCTCGACCAAACTGGGACGCAGCAGCTTCTCGCCCAGGTCGGTGGCAGTGTGCCGGTAGTGGTTGATGCGGGGCACGGCATCGATGGTGTTGTGTCCGAAGGTACACATATAGTAGGTGTTTGTGTGCATGTCATAGTAGTAGTGAAGCTGGCCGCCCATGTGCTGGCTGCTGGCTGCCGGCCTCGCTCAGCGCCGAGTCCCCATTCTGAATGCTCACCCCGCCATGCGCCAGGGGCTCCGGAGAGTCGCCGCTGCCGCCGTCCCAGTCCTCGGGTCCACAAAGTTGACATGAAACCGGCCCTTAGCCTCGTCGTCTCGGGCCTGGGGTCTCTTTTATGTTATTGCGTGGGCCGGTCTTCTGTTCCAATTCGACCCTGCTTTCTAGCGCTTGGAAGCAGAGAGCTGCGCTCAGCCACCTATACACAGTGGTCTAGGGGTGGCTGGGTGGTTCTTTCACCTTCCGTTGATCCCCCCGTTCTAGATGCACCCAGCAGCTGCTGAGTGCCGCCGGTTGCCATACTTCCAAGCAGCCCACCCTTTGTGGCAAGAGAATTCTCAAGGGCTAAGTGCTTTGCTACAGTTGCACTTTTTGTCAAGCAGGGGAGCAAAGATTAGTGTGTGGGTTCCGCAGGTTTGAGATTTTAGTCACCCTGACCCCGCTCCCTGCCAGCGCCTCCAGCTGGACCAAATTTGAAACCCCTTAAAGGTAGATGCCTGCCTCTTTCCACTGCCTCTAGCATAATTGAAACCATCAGGGCTTTAAGTGGGATGAAAAAATTGGGAGGTCTCGCAAATGGGCGTGGCCAGTGTAATTAAGGGCATGGCTTAAAAACACGTAAACTAAAAATCTGTGCTTAGCATAGCGTGCCGCCCGACTTGTAGTTTGCTGTTTCTGTCATTGCATCCAGATATGTGATACAACAAGTAACATCATACCTACAAGTCAGGACTATTGGTTTTGTCAATGGTTGTTAGTTGCTTAAGATAAATAAGCAGTAACTATGGTGTGTGTATAATATTGAAAAACCTTCCACTTAAAGCCCTGGTGAAACCACGACAATGTTGCTGCTCCTGAGTTTCAAAAAGAGAAGGGAAATCCAGAGAGAAAATGACTCTCTTTCAAGGATTTCCCTTCCACTACAATGATCACCTGGCATGACGTCATGCTGTAACTTCTCCAATAGTGAGAAGTGAGCAGTGTGAGCAGCGCACATCGATGTGCCGGTTGTCACTGCAGTCCGGAAAAAAATGGACCGCCTGTGCCAGGGCAAAAAAAAGAGCCCGATAGAGACCCGTTTCGAGGCCCCCTTCAAAAAACTGCCAGTGCTCAGCATCAGTGAGACCCGGCCCACTTAAAGCCCTACAAACCATGAAACATAACACAGGACCTGCAGAGTAAATTATAGCCTCCAACTACTTACATTTATATTTTGCGCACCAATCTCTCACAGCTCCTCTGTGAGTCTGCTAGGTGCTGCACCACAAAACAACGTAAGAGCACCTGTCTGCCGACTCACCTATTACACTAAAACGATGCCCCCATTGGACCACAATGATTACAGTCACGTATCCCTGCCCCTCCATTGTACAGCGTGATGCCAATCTGAAAAAATGCACTTTGACACCCCTCCACAGGGTATGAAGAGCTATATAAATGCTAAAATACAAAGGGGAATATTCTCAAGAACGTGTGATAACTACCGCAAAATCAGCTTAATGCAACTCTTCACATCGCAGTCTATCGCGGGAAAACAACTCCGTATTAACGTGGTATTCTCAACATGGTGGTCCCATGCGATAGACCCACGATAAAGCGTCAAATGAACATGCTAAAATCAATACGGTGCCACAAAAACGAACGTGAAAATAGTAGCGATGACGCCAATCGCGATACAAAAACCAGCGAAACCCAGCCACAGGTCTGCAATTCCCATGCGTCATGCGGGAAAATGCACTATAAAAGCTGAACAAGAAAAACACACCAAAAGCAAGATAAACTGCTTAGCAACATGGATACACCCGGACTGAGTGCCCAGGTCAACGCGAACCTCACAAGCCCCTCAGACCACCAGCAAGGAACCTCATGCTCGGGGAAGGTCAAGGAGAAGAGGAAGAGGAAGACGAGGTACAGTCCGCATGTCAACCGGATCATCGTCATTGGAGGTGACAGAACAGTGATGCTCAAGAGGACCTCCACACTTCCGACACCGACGCCCTACAACAGTACATGGTCATCTTAGGCAATCGACCTCCAGGAGCAGAGCCGCCCAGCTGCCTCAAGGATACCCCAGCCCCTGCACAGACCACACAGCTGTACGCACCCACCACCACGGCTGGCTCCCAGCAGCCCACCGAAGCACACATCGCATTCCATGGCCAGGTGTCAGACTGCCAGAAGGGGGTGGCCAAACAGGTGCGGGTGGGGTTCTACCTCATGAAAGCCGAACAAGATCACATACGTGGGGACCCCCTACACTCCCCAACGGAGACACACACTGCAACAGAGACACATGCCTTTGCACATTTCCAGCACTGAACCACACCCAGAGCCACGGGATAATTATCCACACCCCCACGCTGGACTGGCGTACTCCGGCCCAGGTCACTCCTCTCACGTATTGAGTGGGGGACGACAAAGCTACATGTGCAAGGTCTCACCCGGTGCCTGCGGTGACATGGCTGCGTCCGCTGTACATGGCACAATGTTATGTTATAGGGCTGAGGGCCCTAATGCATACATCATGAGCACACGGACACACTCAGATAGTTGAACTGGCTACGGGCACGTGCGCCCGACACCTTTTATTGCCAGGGTCACATGTACAGTGATGCCTGTGCTGGATGTGTGTGGGTTGAGTGTAAGCCAGCCCTCATGGAGTCGTTGGTGCTGGCAACAACTTGAACAGTGATCACAATTAAAGCGTAAACATAAAACACCTGCATAACATAAACAACTGTGAAGCATCATGGTGGTAGCCGGAGAAAGTACAGTGTTCACCCAATCTGCAACCACAATGGTCCATGAGGTGTGGTGCACTGAGTCAGTGGCACCTGAAGAGCTGAGCAGGGTATCAAGCTGATGATGGCACCCATGACAGGTGTGAGCAACTCTGGCAGTAAGACACCTCCGACTCTGGCACCTGTTGTTTGGAGTTGGTCCTGGCGGTGGAGGTGTGTGCATCCTGCAGTGATGCGACGTCCGGGCAGGTCAGGACTCGATTTAATGTGTGAGCCCAGGTGCACCGCAGTTGAGGTCAGAGGCAGCGGACAGCGCAGGGCCACAGACACATGGCCTTGATATGCCCAAGGCCATCGACACAGAGGCCATCCAATATTCATTTAGAAAGTGTCCATGACTTGAGCTGCACAGAGTTAGTGGCCCCGGATGCACTGCGGCCGGCACAGGTACACCGTCACG
Organism: Triturus cristatus; assembly: GCF_964204655.1. Taxonomy (NCBI): domain Eukaryota; kingdom Metazoa; phylum Chordata; class Amphibia; order Caudata; family Salamandridae; genus Triturus; species Triturus cristatus. The sequence continues at coordinate 595,881,230 of NC_140584.1, read as the reverse complement.
GGACGATCACTTGCTATGCTGTGAAATAGGGCCATGCGAGCTGGGCAGGTCCTCGTCGATGTCCAAGGTGAATGTAGCGGAGGTTTGCAGAGGACAGTGGAAGGTGTCCTCCAGGGCATGATGTAGAGGGCAGAAGCCGGCCGGAAGCGGCAAATGGAGGAGTGGAATGCTACAGCCTCATTTTTGCCACAAAGTCAGTATCACCAACATGATGATGAAGACAACACCCACTGCATAGACTCAGTTGTCACCAAAGTTCAACCAGAAAGTGTCCATGGATATCGGGGACCAGACTTAGTCGCACCGGAGCTGAAAGGGGATGCGGTCTGCGATGAGGCCAGTACAATGAGCTCAGATCCAAATGTTTGACCTACTGGACCGCAGTGTAGGCCGGAGGCAGCGGTCAACATGGGCCCACAGCCACGTGTCGTTGGCTTGCGATGCACAGAGTTAGTGGCACCAGAGCAGGTGTTGGTAGTGTTCAATCACCTCCGTAACGAGGATCCTTTTTTCCTCCGCACTGCAAAACGTCTTCCTCTTACTCCTCTCCTTGCGTACAATGATATGAGCTCTGCCATACACAGATCAAGACTCAGTTCCAACTGTGTGACCTACTTGACCGCTGTGTAGGCCGGAGGCAGCGGTCAGCACGGGCCAACCGCTGTTCGGCAAGCTCCTCCTGGAACTCTGACACACGACGTTGAAATGGCATGTGGGGCTGACTTGGGGTTGACGGAAGTAGAAGCAACAGAGCTGAGCCGGTGTTTAGCCAGCGACGATGCCGTGTCTTGCCTGGTACGGACTGGATTGGATTGGTGTGAGGCCTGCTGGACCACAGTGTAGGCTGAAGGCGTGGTCATCAAGGGCCCACAGACTAGGGGTGGGCGGAATTTGCGAAATTCACTTTCGCAAATTATCGCGAAAGTGTTAAAAATCTCCGCAAACACGCGGAAATATCGCAAAGATGCGAAAGTTTTTTCCCGCCCGTTCGCGGTATTTTCTGCGTGGTTGCGGCTCGCCAACTTACCCATGCGGTTGCTCGTGGGTGCGGCCATCTTGTTTTCACTTGTCTCACGGTGCATGATCGCGAGAAGAAAGACGTGATCGTGTGACGCATGATGTTACTGCGGGCGCAAACTGTAGCGAGACAGCGCAAATGGCTACCAACAATCCAACATCTCGTGGAGAACGCGACCGGATCGGGAAAACTTGTCGGCGAACGCGGGGATTCAGGTAAGGCGATCGCGCGCACGCGAGAATGTATTATTTTACAGCGCGAGCAAGAAACAAATTATCGCTAAGCTGCGGAATGCGGAAATATTGACATTTTCGCATTTCCGCGGAACGCGAAAATGCCAAATTATCGCAATTTCCGCAAACGGAACGGAATTTTGGCCCAGGCCTACCACAGACACGTGGGGTTGGGATGCCATGCACAGACTTGGTGTCACCACATCGAAGGGAGTATAGTGACATAAAATCAGACATGAATTGTGTACTCTGCCATTGCATAATCAAGACTCAGTTCCAAATGTGTGACCTACTTGACCGTACTGTAGGCCGGAGGCAGCGGTAGAGTATGACAACGAGAAAGGAGTAAAGCGCGCCTGTGTCGCAGAGGCCGTGATGGTCTGAGCAGGCTGCCAAGGTCACGGCCCTCGGCCTTGGAACTTGCGCCGGCATGTGGTGAGCCCTCTTTGACACACGCTGGTGTCGGCAAGTGAGCAGTGAGGCCTGGCTGCGCAGGGGCGGGCATCACGGGTTTGGGGACCAGCAGCCCAGGGTGCAGCAGGCGCACAGGATCGCAGGCCACACCGCTCGCGGCGATGGCGTCGGCCTCATGGCGGGGTGGGAGGCGCTGCCCCGGCAGACACATTGGGTATTTCGGAAGAGAACCACGACTCGAGCTATGTGCTTTTTATTCACACCCCTACGCTGGCCTGGCTTACGCCGGGCCAGCCCACTCTGCACACGCTTACAGGGGTGACGTCATAAGCTACATTTCCGCGATCTTCCCCACTGGCTGAGGTGACATGGTTGCATCCACTGTCCACTACACCCCAAACACCAGCAGTGCATGTAGACATGGATATGTCTGAGGTCTGCATACTGCAGTCTGTCCAGCACTTCTCCGCCACACTTGGCATTGTGTACATTCTCATTCATATGTCACTTGTCTCCTTCGCACATGCCTGGTTCCCACCTCTTCCCCCATTCCGCTATTGTGGCTCTGAGGTGCCATGCCGTTGATGTCTCATGTACATGGCTAACCAAGGTTAACACAGTAAGTTGTGCTGTTGTGTCTGGTGGGTGGGCATGTTGTTTGGCATGTTGTATGTGAATTTGAGACGTGTGTATTGCCAGAGTTGTGAGTTGCTTGATTGTGTAGTTGAAGTGTGTGGTGTGTTCATTTGGTACTTGCCAATGAGCAGTGCATTCCCATAGATGCCATCCTGGAAGCGCTGGGTGATGTTGGACTGTCAGAAGATGAGGGAATCATGTATACTGCCTGAGTAGTTGGATATGACATTGGTGAAGGATCACCGATGGTCCACTATTGCCTGCACCTTGATGGTATGCGTGTGCTTTCTGTTGCGGTAATTGTGTGCAGTGTTGGCAGGGGGCTCAAGTAGGACATGTGTGCAGTCGACTGCCCACAACATGTGCGGGAATCCAGCTATGGTGTATAGTCCATGCTTGGTCTATAGCTGTTCCTGCGCATTGTGGGGGACGTATAGGTACTGGGTTACCAAGCTGATGATGGCATCCAGGGAAGGTGTGAGGAATTTGGATGGGGCTGGCTGTGAGACTCCTCCGACTCTGGTGGATGTTGGTTGGGAGGTACCAGAGGCCAACAGTTGCAGCACAGCCAGCAGTTTTGTCTGAGGTGGGATGTAGGTTGTCCGCTGTGTTGATACCGTCAGCCTGTGGGCAATGATGGTCCGGATGTGGAGAATGGTTGTCCTTTTGAGCCTGTAGTGGGCATTTACATTGTCTGGTGTTGGGTCTGTGATGCTGGGGCATTTCCAGAAGGTCTGCTGTCTTTGTCTGCGCTGCCTCTGTGGTGGTCCGGGGGGGGGGGGGGGGGGGGGGGTCTGGGGAAGGTGGCGGACCTGGGGGTGGTGGGTGTTGTTGCCCTATTGGGGCTTCGGGATGCATGATCAGTGGCGCCATGGCATCTGTTGTTCTTCATTTGTGGCTCTGGGCTGGGCTCCCTTTGATGGTGCAGGTTGTTGTCCGACTTTACACCAGGTCAGAGTAGGTGTTAATTTCCTGCTGCTAACGTGCCTTATCGCCTGTTTTGTGGTCTTATTGCCGATGTGGATGGTCGTTGAGAATGTTGAGGTGTGGTGTCGCGGATTTTTGCTCGGGAACACCTACTCTGCATCTCATTAGCGATAGTTGCCGGGGTCGTCTGTGGTGATGTTTTTTGCGGATGCTATCGCAGGTAAACTGGTGGTATGGGCTGTTAACACCAGTTTGTGAATGGGGCGACACATTTATCCTGACTTTGGCTGCGATAAAGTGCCGTTAACTTGGCGAAAGATCCTTGAGAATATGCCCCAAAGTCATTAGTTGGAAGCAAGATCATGTCACACTCGTAGCTAAAAAGACGTGGCGTGCCCACTTTGAGCTGAACGAAGACCTCCAAATTCATGTCACATACAACTCACGTTGCCAGCAAAGGTTGGGGTCCAGATCTTTGACTAAAGAATATATTAATGGGCTCATGTTTTCTTTTGAGTAATTTTTTGGTTGAATATTAAAAATTAGATTTTTTGTACTGATTTAAAAATAATAAAAATACAATTAATAAAAAAGTGAATATTTGTAATCATTTTAGTTAGGGTTAAATCATTTGTGAGCTTGGAAGAGATGAGGTCATGACATATAGGCTTCGTGGGTACTCTTAGGCCCTATAAATGCCCATTGCTTTGTGTTTAGTGCCACAAACCACCTCTGCTCCTCTTAATTCTATCCACCTTCTCGTATTCTTCTGAAAACAGTGCGGAGTAATTCTTCTCAAGGCTGGTCATTGCCACAGGACGTCTCTGTACACTAATCCTAACGTGCTGTTCTATATAGAAATGCAGTCCCTGCAGGGCACAACTTGCAACTGAAAGAAAATGCTGCACGAAGTAATACTTTAAAGGGAATTTTAGTACCCATCTAACCATGAATATTGTTCCAATTTGAATATCTATTAGGCCGTTCGCCCAGCACGTCAGCATACGTCATCAGGAGCACCCTGGTCCCATCCATCATGTAGGGGTGTTTTGTTGCCGTCGCGCCTGGGAGAGGTCAGCCTTTTCGTCAGCCCTTGCTGTCTGTAGGGAGTCCCTAGCATCCTGAAAGGTGACACTGCATGTTCTCTCTCCTGGCCCTGGAGGGCTGCCCTGGTCAGACCACCCTCGGGTGCTTCATTGACAGTGCTCTGGTAACCGAGGTGAAGCAGTAAAGGCCTTCCTCGGGAATGCACAGTTTAGTACCAGTCAGTCACAGTGTATCGCAGGTGTTCTCCTGGACACCTTTGCCCAGTTAGAGATACTGTTTTAAAATGAATACATCTTTATTAAGCTATTTGATTAAAAGCGCACCTAAAGTGATAACATCTAGTTTACAGGCTATGAGTAAATATAGAGTTGTACATGGGTAACAGTGAATAACGAGCGTGTTGTCATCATAGAGTTCTGAGTGACATCAGATATTCTTGTTATTCCTCTCAAATGATACAATTAAAGTCTTCAAAGCGGAGGCTTTAGTTCCAATGTATTTTAGAACTGGATGACCCCTAACCAGGGACACTGCGCCACGTGGCATTTATTTTAGCAGTCCAGGGATGGAGACACCTCTCTTTGCCATTTCACTTCTTTATAAGATTGACCATTAACCCCCTTCCCCCGCCCTCCCCGCCCTCCCTCCACCCTCACTTGTAGCAGCCTGCTCACGTTCTCCCTTCGCAGACTTACCCGTGTCGTGTAAAGCTAACTCACCCGCCACGAATCCTTGTAATCTATATTGTTCAGGTGCCCTTTGAGGCTGGGCCGAGGCTCTATAAACGCCCCAAATAAAATTAGATACATTTTCCAGTGGCTGCTTTGAGCCTCATAAAACCTGCCAGAGAGAAGTCCTTCCTTTTCAGCGCGAGGCCGGAAGCCTCGCATTAATGTGGTTTCCTTGTAAAGAGACAAGGCCTGGTCACCAGGGCCTGGCTAATCTACTTTTTTATGTTCCAAACACAATCATTCACTTTTCTGCCCACATTTCTGAATTTCTAAGATTGTGTTCAACTGGCTGAGTCTGAAGGCGTGATTTTTAAGTGGGCACACAAGGGGCCACAGATAAAACTGGTGTGTGGCCACCTACACTGGGGATCATGAAGACTGTATTGTACTACGCGTGTGTGTGGGTGTGTGTGGGTGTGTGTACAAGTGTGTGTGTGTATAAGTGTGTGTGTGTGTGTGTGTGTGTGTACACACAAAGTAATAAAGCAAACTTTAATTTAAACATTACTGTGATCTGTGGAGGAGCACATTACTGTGGTCTGGGGAAGGAGTAAGGTTTTCAGAGCGTCACTCTCAGCCACTCTCTTCTGCAGTCTCTGTTTGACATTTAAGCTCTTTTTCTTCTAATATCTTTCTGGAACTCTCTGCATAGGTCTCTTCTTATCTTTTTCCTCTTCAGCACCCTCTTTTCATTCTTCCCAACGACTTCCTTGAATCTCCTTCACTTCATCAATCCCCCCACACACAATGCACCCACTCACCTGCATGCACTGCCAGCATTTTGACAGCTGTGTACCTCCTTGGCACACTTTCACATATAATTACAGCTGCAATTGGCAAACCGGCCCAATGCTTTGTGTGTTCTGCAGAGATTGGATGAGCACTTATGCAGAACCTCTCGGCAACACACTGACAGGGACTGTGAGGAATTTGCCTCATGTTTGGCCTGAACTTCACAGCTCTCGGTCGTGGCCCACACACAACCTGAGGTCCAACAGCTATATAGGAACGACTCTTTTCAAAGTATGCACGGAAGATTCTTAATATGTTCCAAGAGAAAATACAGGAACTCACCATCCTGGAGAAAAAGATACTCTTAGGGAATGAAACAGTAAGCTAAACGTGACTTGTAAACAGGAACATTACTGTTTCTATGTTGAGAGGGCAAAGTCTGTTTTTGCTGGCTGCGGCAGTGGTCGGTGGTGGGCCACAAGGGGACGGGAAGCAGGACATTTACAGATGAAGCACGGGCTTCACGGTACTCCTCTCCTTCCACCCTCTCCCCAGCAATGACACTTGCCACAACAGGGGTGGTGGAGTCTGACACTTGGCATAGAAGCAATGCGTTCCTTAACCTTTTGGATGCGGCATAGTTAAAATTCACAAAACCCTGCAATCCTGTTCAGCATAGACAAGGTATCATGCTGCACAGAGTTGTTTGCTGCACTGCTTCCCTGTGTCTGGTGACTTCCAAGGTCCTATTTTAACTTTCATAGAAACCTTGGCCCTTCTCTTCATAAGAAAGAGCTGAACAGAATTACACCAAACTTGGCATGAAAGTAGAATATTATCAGGGTCGGACTGGCCTACAGGGCACTCAGGCAGTGCCCGATGGGCTGGTCTGACAGATCAGTGTGTTGCCGTTTTAGGACAATTTATGGCCAGGTGGGATGGTTTTTACTTTTAAGTTCCCTTATATTACCACTTTTTTGGGCCACTTTTACTTTGGTGCCCGGGACAAATTTTTGTGCCCCAGTCCAACCCTGGTTTACTCAAGCAGTGCCTTTGCTTGGTTTGATGTATGTCAATTTAGTGGGGGGGGGGTTTTGGTTGAGAAATCAGCATTATAAAAATGTGACGGGGATTGTCAGGGTTAAAAAGTAAGAGATACCTGGATATTATGGATTTAATAAAATAAAGAATTCCGTTGGACCAGGAACCTTTTTCTCCTAATGTCCATTGCAGAATTCACGAATTGGGCTAAGGATCTGTGAATCTTCAGTGTACTGATTGGCTCTCCATCACAGAAAAATTTCTGTTGTGGTTGCTATTATCCAAAGCAATTATCCATCAAGCGCCACTTTGGGGAAAAAAAACTGTCCATAAGAGGGCAGAGTGTGCATACCCTAAGCATAACCTAGCCCCCAGACCCAGAAAGGGCAACTGGGAAAAAAAAAAAGTGCATTTATGTACATATATTACCCCCAAAAACTAAAGTTAAACTGGAGTTAGGTTTGATTAATATGTTAGTAGTGACTTTACCATAAACTAGTCATGAAATTTAACATGTAAGGTGGGCCTCAATTATGTCTACTAAGTCTGCCTTACTAACTCAATCTTAACAACCACCCCTGTTGTGACCTGAAAAACTTTGAAAAGAGATGTGTTTTGCACACCTACTGGTGGTTTTGTGAGTGAGTAAAAAGGTTGTATGAAGCTATAACTAAATTTGGTGACACTGCATAGCCTTTGGAAATGGTGGGTGTACAATGGTGAGTGTGTTCCTGCAAGATGTTGGGTGTGATGGCATATGACAGTGTCTGGTTTTGAGATACTGGCTGTGTGGGTGCATGATGGTGGCTGTGTGGGCATCTGTAGGTGGGTGTAGAGATGTGAGTTAGTGTACGTGGGCAGAAATTGCAGGTGCCTGGTTATATGATGCTTGGTGTGTGTGGGTATTCTTCTGTTAAATGATATATGATGTGCGTATTTGGCCACCTTTTCAGGGTCACGCCCAAATATTTTGCCTTCACACCTCTTGCTTTCTGAACCCATATTTGTTTGCTTTTAGGACTCTATGCACTATACCACTGCTAACCAGTGCTCAAGTGCTGATGCTCACTCCTTAAAACATGGTAACATTGGCTATCGTCTAATTGGCACAATTAATTTACGTATAAGTCCCTTGTACAGTGGTACTACATGTACCCAGGGCCTGTAAATTGAATGCTGTTAGTGAGCATGCTGTGCAACTGGTTTGGTTAAACAACAAAATACCTAGACTGGTGAATCAGTCAATGAAGGCTATATCCATAAATGATCAAACACATACAGAAAATAGTATTAACTTCGAATGTTGAAAATTATACCGTGAAGTAAATACACAGTTTACAATATTACGCCCGTTAAAGCACAGCTGTCTAATTAAATAACACGTAAGTTAACTGTGAAAGACACATACATTAAACAAAATCAAAACAAAAACAAACACGTTTTTAGATGTGGTCCGAGTGGTTGCAGAGCACATTTTGCACGTTTTGTCGATGTTTCGACCCATTAAGAAGTGTCTCATCAAGGAGGGTCTTCCTCAGGACATAAAACTCTAGTGCAGCCTAAATGACAATATATATATATATATATATATATATATATATATATATATATATATATATATATATATATATATATATATATTTGAAATAAAGACCAGTGTGTTTATATGCAAATTAAATAAATCAAGGAAAGGCAAAAGAATTACGGCTCACCTGATGTGGAACTGAAAGGGATGAAGGCCAAATGGTCTGCACAAGCAATATGCTGAAATAAGCAAAAATATGGCCCAAAAAAATTAACACATACAAGGGTAAAAACTCCTGGAGAAAACTGCATGCAGGAAGTCTCTATTGAAAACATATCAAGGACCTTCTCTCACCTCACAAAATGGGCAAAATGAATTCGATGTGTGTGGGTATGTCTGTGTGTAGATCCTACTGGAATCCTACAATAAGGATACATGCAATTCAAATTAATTGACCAGTGGAATAACAAGGGTATCCTCGATTAAGGGTGCTAGTAACATAAGACGCTTACCTTAAAGTTAGCAAAAGAAGGGACGTGTCTTTAAGAAGAATCACATTCAGTGCGACGTCTCCGGTAGATCCAGGAGGCATTCTATTCATGTGTCTAAAAAACCATAGTGAAAAGTCATTAGGACCCAGGTGGGTTCAAAGCCTTCTGGGTAAAACCTCAAAAAAACATTAAAAAGGAGGTGTGGAGTCTGCTTACTGAAAGGAGGGGGTTAGGGGTACTGAAATTATCTGTACACGTGAAGAACAACATAGAAGTGAACCAGTAGCCCAGTATCCAATAGGGGCAGACCTGTGCAGGGCGGACTGGAATCCTACATCAACTCGCACCATTTGGAGCCAAGACTAAGGTCTGTATGTATGTATTCTTCATTCAGAAGTGAACCAAAGTTAAGTGTCACAACTCCGGTACTTAATATCAGTTTCTGCCTCTGAAATAGGCAACATTCAAAGTAAAATCTTTCTAGTGCACAAGACCCTGCTTTTCCCTAACCTGACTCCAGACACACTACAGGGGGGTGTCAGACTATGCAGATGTCATTGACAACTCCTCCCACCACTCTTGCTCAGGAAGACCCATCAGTGTGGTGATGAGTCATCAGGATATACAGGGCACACCTCAGCTCTCTTTGTGTGACTGTCTAGAGTGAATGCAAAAGCAGCCCAACTGTCACCCTCCCTCAGACTTGGATTCCACTGGCAGGCAGAGGCACAGAATGGCAAAGCAAGACAAATACCACTTTCTAAAAGTGGCAGTTTCAAACATGAAATTTAAAAACCAATTTCGCTAAAAGATGTATTTTTAAATTGTGATTTAAGGGACCTCAAATTCTAACTCTCTATCTCTTCCCGATTGGAAGTTACACTCATAAGAGTTTACAAGGCAGCTCCAATGACAACCTATAGGATAGTCCTTGCAATAAAAACAAAATTACCAGCATTTCACTATTAAGAGATGTAAAACCCACCAGAACATGTCCTACCTTTTAAATACACTGCACCCTGCCAATGGGACTACCTAAGGACTACCGTATAGGTGCCCTCCATGTAGTAAATTAGAAGGTTTGGGCCTGGCAAGTGGGTGAATGTTAGAAACTGGGGTCTCTAGCTGGCTGAGGTATACACCCTGTCCAAGTAGGGATACTTCATTCTAGTCAGGATAAGGGGATTACACACCCAAGATAACCGCTGTTCACCTCCATAGTAGCTTGGCACGAGCAGTCAGGCCTATCTCAGAGGCAATATGTAAAGCATTTGTACAAAACACATACAATAACACAGTGAAAACCCTACACATGGACACCACACCAGTTTAGAATAATAACGTATCTTTAACTAAACCGAACAAGACCAAAACAACAAAAATCCAACATACACAACTCAAAATATGATTTTTAAAAGGTTTCAAGCAATTCTGTCCATAGGAACCTATGGATGCATGATTTTTACACAAAGTTCCTCAAATGCTTTAAACTCCACAAAGCAAAACAGACACAGAGAAACAAAGCATCTGAAAACACAGCGATGCATCAGTTCCTGAGTCCTTGTGGAGGCAATGCGAGAGTTCTGCTGCACGCAGGAGAAGTGATGTATTGAATCCGGACTGTAAGGGGAAGTGATGCGTCGATTCCAAGAGAGTTCTGGTCTGTGGGTGCTGCGTCGGTAATGCATGGCACACAGGCATGATGCGTGGGAATCCAGGAACCGGTGGAGGTCGATGCGGCGGTGGCAAACAGGCGCTGCATGGATTTCGTCAGCTACGGTCCCACGATGTCTTGTTTCTTGTAGCTGTACAGCAGAGCCTGAGTCTGAGCCGGTGCGGGGGTCTTGTACTTCGGAGATCGATGCGTTGGACTCAATGTGCAGTGTGTCTTCAGACTGCTGACAGGTGCTGCATTGGTTTCTTTGGCCGCACTGGACTGTGCTTCGGGATTTTCTCCCACACAGCAGTCAGAAAATACGGCTGCAAGAAAGGCAAAGTGTTGATTTAGCAGGTTTCTTCAGTTCTTTGGAGCAGGAACAACTTCAGAGGTCCCAGAACTGGATTTGTCACCACAATACAGGTCAGAATTCCCAGCATTTGAGTCCAAGGAAGACTCAGTTGAAGTTTTTGTGTTTCTGAGATGTCTTAACAGGAGGCAAGCTCTACATCAAGCCCTTGGAGAATCTTCTGGAGCAGGATACTACAGCAAAGCAAAAGTACAGTCCTTTCCACTGCCCACAGACAGAAGCAGCAACTGCAGGCCAACCCAACAAAGCAACACACATCAAAGGGGTAGTACTCCTCATTGCAGCTCACAAGCTCATCTTCTTGGCAGTTTCCTCTTAGTCCAGATGTAATCTAAAGTTTTGAGGTTTCGGGACTCATACTTATACCCCCTTTTCCCCTTGAAGTCTTTGTTTAGAAAGTCTCTCTTGCTCAGTAAAACCAGTTCTGTCCTCCCTGGTGCAGCCTCATTACAGGGGTTGAAGACAGGCAGTGTGCAGCCTATTCAGATGCTAGTGGCTACTCATCCCACCACTCTAGCCCAAAATGGCTCATAAGCATATGTAAATGTAAATGTAAATGTAAATGTTGTAGACTTGTAAAGCGCACAGCTGCCCCAGCAACGGGGCGTCCTGGCGCTGTAGACCGCTGGGGAACCCGTCCTGGCTATCCCTGTGAGATGGTCCCTTTCTGGGTATCTCCAAGGTGAAACAAGGCATCCCCGCGTCTGTGGGGGGCCGTTGTAGAGATGAGGCAAGATTAATGCCCAGAGTTGCCGAGTGTGTTCCTGGTTAGAGTAGGTACCGAGGCGAGAATTATCAAGTCTGTTTTGACCCTGGTCCACGACCCTGCCGCGTCGGGAATTGAACCCTGGTCCCTGGCCGAGTCTCTGCTTACGGGTCTGCCGCCTCTAACCAGTGAGCCACACCTCTCCTGCAGGGCACACCTCAGCTCCCTGTGTGTGAGTGTATGGCGTGAATGCACAACCAAGCCCCTGTCAATCTAAAACCAGACGTTGATTCTACAGGCAACCAGAGGTACAGAGTGGATAAACAAGAAAATGCCCACCTTCTAAAAGTGTAACTTTCAAACACACAATTTAAAATCCACCTTTACTAAAATATGTGTTATTAGATTCTGAGGCCAGGGAGCCCAAACTCCAAATCTCTAGCTGTTCCCAATTGAAAGTTGCACTTGTTAAATGTTACAAGGCAGCTCCAATAATAGCCAATGGGAGAGCTAGTCCTTGCAATAGTGAAAAACGTAATACATCGTATTTTACTATCAGGACATGTAAAACACACCAGTACATGTCCTACCTTTTACATACACTGCAACCTGCCCATGGGAGTACCTTGAGCCTACCTTAGGGGTGACTTATGTGTTAGGAAAGGGAAGGTTAGGGCCTGTCGACATGGCAGTTAAAAACTATGTGTACAGACACTGCAGTGACAGGTCTGAGACACATTTGAAAGGCTACTTGTGTGTGTGGCACAATCAGTACTGCAGTAGCTTTTGATTTACAGACCATGGGCACACACAGAGCACTTTACTAAGGTCTTACCAGTAAATCAAATATGTCAATCATGTAGAACCATTCAGAATGTCAATTGACACAGGGAGCACTTGCACTTTGGCACTGATCAGCAGTGGCAAATTGCCCAGAGTACCTTAACCAGCAAAAATGAAGTCAAGCACACAGTCAAAAATACAGGAGATAGAGGTAAAAAGACAGGGTAAATCAAGCCAAGAATGCCAGGTCTAACACAGGTGCCCTTGCCAGATCGACATGGCAGTTTCAAACTGCCCATACAGACACTGCCATGGCAGGTCCGAGACATAGTTGCAAGGCTACTCATGTGGGTGGCACAACAAGTGCTGCAAGCCCACTAGTAGCATTTGATGTACAGGCCCTGGGCACACACAGTGCCCCTTACTAGGGACTTACCAGTAAATTATATATGCCAATCATGGATATCCAAGCACAAATACATTTTACACTGGTCAGCAGTGGTAAAGTGCCCAGAGTCCTAAAACCAGCTAAAATGAAATGCAGCACACATTCAAAAACAGGAGATCAGAAGCAAAAAAGACAGGGTAAAAACACAACAAACATGCCAGGTCTAACAGTTAGCAAGGGCAAAGAAACCATCAAACTCTGCTGCTTGCATTTACATTGCTACAGGGGACGCATAGTCTTTAAACTCAGATCTTATGTAAGGATTAGCACTTCCCAGGTGTGACCGTGTCAGATTGTGAATGGTAGCTGTAAAATTAGTAGCCATAAATTTCTTCTACACAAGAATCAATATATTTAAACAATGCAAGACAATGGACCAGATATTTTTCACAATGCACACTGGCATACATGAGAAAGGCAGCCATCCAATTCTCGATAGTCACAGTCACTTTCTGCTAGTTAGCTCAAATTAATCTTCCTTCGATCCTGCTTTAGCTTTCATCTGCCTATACAATAATTTAAACACCTCAAGATATTCACCTTTCCAAATACTTTAGAAGTACTCTGTCTCCTGGCCAGCCGGCTAGGGTCTGGAAGCCACATGAGAATCTCCCAACTGCTGGCTTCTGCTTCTCTCCTCCCTTCTCCCTTCCAGATAAAGCGCAGCAATACTCATCTTGCTCCCTGCCCCTAGCCTTACCTTCTCCCCTTCACTCCCAATCTTACTTTCAACCAGACACATCTGGCACTGGCACCTTTCCCTCTTTGTCCCCCATCCTTCTTTAGTCCCACCTCCCTGGGCTTACCTGCCACTTCACCCAATAAAATCCAATACAACTTTTCCTGCATCACCTTTTGGGTCTCTCCCTAATGCTTATCTTCACTTCATGTTCTCCCTGTCCTCTTCTTCCCCACTTCTATGCAACGCACTCTGCCTGATCCCCACTGCACATGGCCTTTGTGCATGCCCCTGCCGCCCAACCTCACAATCACCATTTCCCACTACCTGGAGGTGCATCTTGTCCCCCCACCCTTTCCAACCTCATTGTTTGCCCCATTACTGTCTTGTTGTTGGCACTCTCGACACAACTCACTAGCAACCGGTAGTCTTTTTTCTTTGTCAGTGGCGAGCTAACGCCCGTACACTGTCCTTATTGCTTCCTCTGATGTATTGTGCACGGGGATGCCTTGTGTTGCCCTGCAACATCATCTGCCTACCTCCCAGTAAACAGCCTTCTCTCACCTGACATGGTGCAGCATCACCCAGTGCAGGATGCAGTTCTGTTTCCCATTTTTAGGTCTTGACTAGGCAGCGCATGTTGTGCTGTATAGACTCTGTGGGCTTCAAGTACGCCTATCGTTTTTCAAATCTTGGTTTTCTGTGGTGCATTGGTTTTATTTGTCCCTCCTTTTGGTGTTTTGTTCTCTCCCATGGAGACTGGCCCTATTACATGTTGTAAATCACTTCTGTCTATTTCTTTTACCTTCATTGCGCACTATGTGTTTGTTGGGTCACAGCTCATCTTCTCTGAATGTTGTGCTTTTGGGCGTTTCGATCTAAATATGGCCAGCTGATGGCATTTTCATTTTCCAATCGCATCCCAACGCGTTCACACAACAGGAGCTAATGCGCCCCCTCATTCCCCTAGCAAGGCTTTCCGTGTTCACATATTTATAATTTAAGTGTTTTTTTAAATATATATTTATATATAATAATTTACTTAGCGTGAACTTCACCCCAATGGTATCGGAGTGCTTTACATGAGCAACAGTTGCATCACACACATACATTTACTCAGAAACAAAAAATGTAGAGCCGCCTGCCGATACTAGAACTGTTGTACCCCTAGTTGCAAGGTCAGCCACTCTAGTCCTTATGCCACATCCTCTCCCCTCGAGATCAGCATTTAAGATGGCTGGCACTCCTTTGGAAGCACAATAAAATATGCGTTCCAAAGCAGCGCCGGCCATCTTGTTTTCTGCAGATGAGAATTCATCACCCATTTGCACTTGGAACTACCTAGTGGAAAAATTAATCAAGATTTTTACCTACTCGTGATACACATTTATTTATTAGAAACCAGCCTGTGCAGAGGAAGCTGTCTGATATTTGCTGTTAACATATATTGACACCTTCATGCTTGGATGCAGTTTATTTTTATTTTTTTTGTAAACAGTTGTTCATAGTGATGAAATTAGTGGATTATCATTCCCATCACGTAGACTGCACTGCATTTTATATCAGAGCAAAGGGTGATGTCTTTAACATTCAGCAATGTTTGCTACAAAGGTATGCACTGCTAGAGGTAACATTTATTCCTAAACAAACGTTTGGCTGGTGGTGTTTCTATAGTTGGGTCGCGGATAAATCCTTCTAGGCTCAGTGTGCAGGTCACCTTCTTCCTCAGAACTATGTATCCGCACTGCAGATGGAACTGATGTCAAATCATTTTCTATTGACTGTTTACTGAAGTGCAGTTGGAAAATTGTACCAGTTAATCCCAGGTTATATTTTTGTCTTCAAAAGGTTTCAGGAACATCAGGGCATCTTGTCATGATCACTCAGACTTTGCATACCTTCAAATACATCGGTTTGTTATTCTTCCTTGCATTGATTTTTGAGACTTGTTGATACGCTTGGAACACATGGATGAGTTGGGTAGGTCACTGAGGACACTGTTGACAGGGTTAACTCACTGGAACAGTGTGTTTGAAAACCTCCTGGTGTTATACAGCGATATGTTTACCTCTCTGTCATTGTAGGCGCTCAGAAGTTATTTGCATGAAACCGGTATGTTACTGGTATTTGTTGCTGTAATAACCTGCACCGTATTTTTCACATGCTGGCCACTGGTGCTGTATTTCAACATTTAGGGGCATATCATCAAGGCCAGTTGATAATTATTGCTCAGGGCTCTTAGCGCGAGGATAATTATTGCCGGCCAACGCTGAATTTTATCGCGGAGATTGCGTGCTATCAGCAACGCTTATCTCCAAAGAGATAAAACTCAACGCGCAAGCTGCCAACTGTGCGATTATCGCTGGAAATCCAGCGATAGTCGCACAACGTTTGGCAAAAGCTTGCTGATAGGGCAAGGTAGACTTAGCCATGATATCCACCTTCCATAGGATATCATGGCTAAGTCAGTTGAAAAGCAGGCGTGAGGAAAGTAGCGATAACCGAGGTTATCGCTACTTTTCTTGTCGCTCTGCAGGTTAGCGTGTGGCTAGATAATAGGAGAAATGTCGCTTAGCGACATTTCTCCCGTTATCTTGGGGTGGAACGCCCACTTTGCATCTCATTAGAGATGCGAAGATGGGCGTTGGGGGAAAGGGCGATAATGCAAGGATTCACGCGATAGCGTGACCTTGCCGAGAAGGCGATAAAATTATCGCCGCTTTCCGTCCAAAAACGGACACTAAAGCTGCGATAATGTTATCGCCTGGCCTTGATGATATGCCCCTTAATCCCTTCGGTTTCTGAATTTAATTGCTACGCTGATGTTACATGGGCCAGAGGGTCAGGCCTAGGGAAGGAGGCACAGAAGGCCCCCTAACAGCCTTTAAATTGCATCCATGATGATAGTTTTCCACGGCATGTGTAACTCAGTGGCCAGCATTGCTATTGTCTTTGCAATTTCTGAACCAGTTATTGCTGTAAGTTTGCATAGCGTATGAAGGCACTTCCAGATATGTGAGTTCATACTACCAGTTGTACAAAAATAACACTTTAAATAAGTGCTTCTCAATGCAGTTCTACAATATGCCTACTAGAGTCAAAGCTTCCATGTTAAAGAACAGCAGATGTTGTAGCACCAAGGATAATGTGCTGCATGGCTAAATACTTTTAAGGTCCCAAAGGCGAGACCTATTGGCTATGCCAATGCTTGTTTCTCTTTCGCTTCCTACTGCAGCCAGCAATGCCGCCCTGTGAGTGCTGCTCTGCCTGCAAGGGGCACTTCCATTGTGCCTTGCCACCTAAATCATAATCCGCTGCTTTTTTGATCTTCATCGGTTGGGGGCGGGGGGTTAGCATTTTTATACTACGGTTGCCACTCCCTCGACAAACGTCTGCTCGTCCGTGCCCACTTTTGCATCCAAGCCTAGTCGAGTACTTTAGGAACTAACAGGTCCTCCATGCCAGTGTCCCTAAGTGCCAACAAAGCCACTACCATCTTCTTTTTTTTGTTGCAATTTGATATAGCAGGAACTTGGACGAAGGCCATTAACTTGCTTTTCGTGAGCACCAGATTACAATATACAAGGTAAGTTTTTTTGTTTTTAGGCAGAATACGGGATATTCCTATAATAATAGGATGTTGAGCCAATGATGGGATTCGATGTAGAGCCTGCTTCCCCAGTTCCAAATTTGGAAGCTCTGGCTGTTAGGCCACCTCTCCCTTTTTAAACCAACCATTCCCACATGCTAACCCCTACTAGGTCCAACCAATAGAATCAGACAAACTGACCTAGTTCCTTCTAGGAAGCCTATAAACATAGGGATCCACCCTCCGGTATGTATGTACGTCAAATCCTCCCAGATTAAGTATGTATCCCTACAGTGGTGGGAAGTACACACAAGTTGTTTAAATACCCCTCACACACCAAAAGGGCCCTTGGTGTCATGCTTCATCATAGGAGTCTTCCCGCCCCTCTACAGGATGGGGCGTGCTGCAACCTACGTTTACGTAGGAGCACTGTTGTTGTGAAACAACTATGTGTCGTGTAGGGGTGTGAGAGGAAGGGTCAGGAGTGGATAGGAAAGTGAATTAAAAAATACCTGGCTCGTTGGTCAAAAAAACTCTAATATACCTTAGAGCTGGTATTATTAAAATGTGGGGAAGGAGGTGTATATGCCTCAATGAACTATGCCTCCTATATCTGCGGACATGTTTCGAAGCCCCCCAAGCTTCTTCTTCAGGACCATAAGGATCCCTTCCTATACTCACAATATATAATTGTAGGGATTATGCACCATGAGCCTTGAACGGGTGGAAGGAGTCCCTGATAGGCTCCAGCGGAGCCATCGGGGAGGTCGCACAAGGCAGGGCAGTGTCCCAGGAGTAATAGCCTATCAGGCACTCCTTCCACCCGTCCAAGGCTCATGGTGCATAATCCCTACAATTCTCAAGTTAACGACTACTATGACCTATTAAGGCTTCATGACTGCATGCAGGGATTTCTCCTGCAGCATTTTCTTTACATCTTACATATATCACCATTAGGATTAATAGATCACACACCACTATTATATATTGTGAGTATAGGAAGGGATCCTTATGGTCCTGAAGAAGAAGCTTGGGGGGCTTCGAAACATGTCGGCAGAGATAGGAGGCATAGTTCATTGAGGCATATACACCTCCTTCCCCACATTTTAATAATACCAGCTCTAAGGTATATTAAAGTTTTTTTGACCAACAAGCCAGATATTTTTTAATTCACTTTCCTATCCACTCCTGACCCTTCCTCTCACACCCCTACACGACACACAGTTGTCTCACAACAACAGTGCTCCCACGTAAACGTAGGTTGCAGCACGCCCCATCCTGTAGGGCGGAAAGACCCCTATGATGAAGCATGACACCAAGGGCCCTTTTTGTGTGTGAGGGGTTTTTAAACAGCTTGTGCGTACTTCCCACCACTGTATGGAAACATACTTAATCTGGGAGGATTTGACGTACATACCTACCGGAGGGTGGATCCCTATGTTTATAAACTTAAGTTCAGGTGGGTGTATCCACCTCCACTACTCATGCTGAGTGGTACCTTTCTACTCCCCAATTTGTTTCTTTTGCCTTCTAGGAAGCCAACATGCCAGCAAGTTACCTAAAAGAGGATCCCCCCTTGGGCTCTCCATCTTTTAACCCCTCCAAACGTGCTTAATCAGCCCTTTTCATAACTCCTAGATCTCATGGCCAAAAACCTTTTTACGGTCTTGTTTTCCTAGTTCTATTGTGAGAAATAAATATTCTGCTAATTTATTGCTGTGGTCTCAGGCAGTATAATTGATCTGGTCCTCGGCGCGTTAATTACAACATACCTGTTTCACTGCCTTTGAGCTGGGCATACCAATTGCCCCACTATTGTCAAAGTGCAGTTGTTTAAGACAGCGCCCATATTTGGTCATTGTGCGCACTACTTGGTGCCTGGTTTGAGCGATTTGCACGGATAGGCTATCCTGAACCTGCCGCTTCCCCATCACGTCCAACAACGAACTTTGTGTAATTTGGGACACACCTCTTGCTGTTTCTGCTCACAAATTTCCTTTCAGCGATGCCGTCTGAAACGTGGATGTGGATTGGTCGATCGGCTATTTTCACTCTTGAAGAGTAAACTTATGTACGTGATCTAGGAAATCTACTGTGCTCTTTGAGTGGAAAGGAACAACTCACCATCACATTCTCTATCCTTCATTGCTTCTCGCTTGTACTTTCAGTGCCAACATATTCTGTAGTAGTAGACCCTTTTTACATCTGGGTAGCCACATGATGTATCTCCCTTCATTCGGCTAGGTATATCTGTGAGAACTTTGGACATTTATTGGTGAATATTCACCAGCACAATATCATTTAGCACCAATGGGAAACCTCACTTTCTCTTGTTGCATGTAGAATTCTAGCCTAAGCTTTCATTTACCCTGATGAGACCCATTGGTTGTGGTTTTAAAGGGTGGAAACAACATCAACAGTCATGGTGTTCTAAAACAAACTCCAGGTGCAAGTGATTGTCTGGTCATTAATAACAATGATGTGCAGTTCAGATGATCAGTTCTATACTTTGTGTGGTTTCTATATTCTTTCACAACTTCACAGAGCATCTCACTTTTCAAAAGTTGCATGTATATTAATCAAGATAATATTTAAATACACGAGTGGATGATTTATAGAAGTGAGTGGATTCCTTTCTTCTCACCACATACAATAACGTGTTTGCTTCAATTAAACTGTTATTAGTAATTGTACTAATTGAAGCTTTGTACACTGTGCAAAAGTAGGGCATCTTGTTACCAGTGAATAGTGTCTACATTTATTGCTGTGTGCTGTGAAGTGTGAGGCCTAGGAGAATTAGGCCTGCTTGCTGAAGGGTCCGTCTCTGTCTACTTTCAATTCTCCCTTCCATCATTCCGTCCTCTCAGGCTTTAGCTCTCTTCAAGGCCAGACTGGAAACCAAAATGAGACCTGGCAAAAAAGTTAAACACAGCCCCACACTACAGTAAGCCTTGGATAAAATGGGGTCGGAGGGCATGGGTAGGTCACATCAGCCCATCCAGGCCTGAAAGCAGACCCTGGACCACAGCCTACCGGGGAAAGGCCTATGTGGCAAAATGGATCGTCCTGCCATGGTCCACTTTCTTCATCTCCAGTCCTCTCCTCAGTCCTCTTTTTGTACTAAACAAAACGTACTGCAGCCACTTTGCCCATTTTCTTCCAGTCCCCTCTCAAGGTCTTCCTCTCCCTCTCTTTCTCTCTCTCTCTCTCTTTCTCTCTCCCCTTACTCTATCTGCCCGTTTTGCTCATTGAACTTACTGTTGCTCTTATCTTTCTCCAAACCTCTGTCATAACTCGTATAGTCTTAGTGGGGATATGAGAACATAGGGTGGGAATGGTACTCGGTCGCGCCCCACAAAGTACGCCATGGCAGATTATATAACCTGCCACGACTGATGGCTGTGTCATTGCCACCAATGCTAGAGACATGTGCACCAGCTCCCGCATGGAGATTCAAAGCTTAGAGAAAAACGTAAAAGTTCCTCAAACACAGGAAAAGACATAGCCGGGAAACTGAGATATGCCAATCCAAACGCCACGGCAAAGTTAAACTAAAGGCACCCAGGTCTGTGGGGCAAAGTTGAATTTTAAAGGAGCCAGTGGACTTTTCTACCTCAAGACGATTACCAATAGGCAGCCCAGCTGCGTGGTTAGGGGAGGAGTTAGGAAGGTGTGCACCAATCGCAGCATCTGAAACTTGAAGTCTGGAGCCAACCATGGACTCTCCCTACATAAAGCAAGATATTGAGACCAGGTTAGCAGCGCCCACAGGGCTAAAAGGGCTTTGTTTTTAAATCACACTGCACTCACACTGTTATCCTGCACTCACATCATTCATCCTCCTCTTACCCTGCGCTCACATGATCACACCACTCACCCTGCGCTCACAGCTACCACGCTGCACTCATGCGTCTCACCATGAACTGACAACGTTCTCCCTCCCCTTACCCTGCAGTCACATGAGCACACCACTCACCCTGCACTCACAGTGATCACACTGCGCTCACACCACTCATCGTGCACTCACGGTTTTTACCCTGCACTTACACAAGCACACTACTCACCCTACACTCATGTGACACTTCAGTCACCTGTCACTCTCACTGCGGGACTGGAAGGTTTTTTTTACATTGCAAGTTGGGTCTCAAAAACCCCAAAATGCAAAAGTATTACTGGATAAAATCTGTGGTTGCCCAATAAGTCAAGCATTTCATAGGATCAGTTGGATGCTGTGATAGTACATGTTAGAACGTGGATTAGTTCACTTCCAATACTGTTACTGCTTGATCCACACATGAAACCAAAAATAAGCCCCGTGCAGCTATTTTAAGGAAGTGTACTTTTCATTCATATCATACTTCTAACAAACATTGACAAGGCAATATATTATTATTTTTTAATAGTGTATATAGAATGTGTTTTTATTAAGCTTCCCTAAAAGCCAAGGCAGGTATAGCAGAAGCAGCAAGGCACGTTTTTTTCGAACACACAAGCAGATTGACTAACGGAAGTGGGAGAAGCAGTGTGTCTGTGTGTGAGTGTGATAGAGTACAAATGTAAGAAAGAGTGCAAGAGATGTAGTGAGAATGTGTGTGTGAGAGAATGTGTGTGTGTCACTGTATGTGTTTTATACGTGCAAGTGTGCTGCTGGTCTGGCATACTGGAGGTTATTCTTGCCTTATGGACAAGGGCACTAATAGTATATGGATAGGCGGTGTTACCTATGACAAACTGCAGGCCCTGACATGCGTCTATTAAGACTCCAGACTGGGATCGCAAACCAGCACTGGCAATTTCATCGGACCGGCCCCTGGAGGGAGAGGGGCGGGGGCTGGTGGGAACACTGCTGCTGCGATGTTACAAGGAGCTGATTTTGCAGCATTGCTGAAAAACCGGCCCCCAGTAACAAAAATGGCCCCCACCGGTCTAAAACCAGCCCCCACCCTTCCGACTCACCAGGTGTTGGAGCCGGCCTCGTGGCATGGTCCTGTTCCCCCTCGCTAAGCCGCACGAGGTCCCATGCACCTCGGGGCTCCTCCATTTTGGATTATACGTCACTCCACGTGACCACCGGCGTGATCCCGCTCCACCCGGCCTCGGTCCCAGCGGGGTCCGACATCGAGGCGCCAACCCCTGGCCCGGGGGATACCACGTGAACCCTTCCCACTCCCGGCGGAGGGCAGTATCGATGGGACCCCCAACCGTCCTTCCACACCTAGGTGCGATCGCCCCACAGCTCTCTGGGGCCTGGCGCCTCTCCTGCTGGGCGTCTGGCCGCTCCCGACCCGGCCTCTCCGCCCCCCCCGGGCGCAAGGGTCCGGACATCAAAGGGCTCCAGTCCTATATCTGGGGCGACCCGGCAACAAGACAACAGTTGTATCCCGGAGTCAAGAGCCCTGCTGATCGGATCGCGGCTGACCCTACGGAGAAAGACTCACCCTGAAACTACACCCTGAGCCCTGCTGACGACGTCGCGGCTCCACCGTGCTTAAAGACCTTCACGAACCTTTGGGGCCCTGCTGACGCTGTTGCGGCCCGACCTTGTTGAACTTACCATCAGAGCCCAGCTGACCTCATCGCGGCTCGACCCCCGCGGAACTACCACCCGAGCCCTGAGACGCCGTCGCGGCTCTCCCCGTCCGAGCTACTTCAAGACCAGCACGCAAGGTCTGGCGCAGAGCCTCCCCGTACCTGGCTGGTACTGAGACTGACCCGCTACCCTATCCCCCTGAAGACATTGAGACTCTTTTTGGATCACTCGATCCCACTGTAAATATTGAATGTGCTACCTTTGATAAAGAACCAAGATAAGCAACTGATACAGAGTCCTGTGTGGTGGTGTTACTGGGCTTAGTACGATCTCAGGAGAAGGACCTCTCCTAGTAGGCTTCTCAGCGGCGCTCGGCTATAACTTTGCGGAAGGGAGGGTGCTGGAGCAGTCCCCCCGACTCCCCGGTGGTCCTCCCTCCAACATTTGGTGGCCAGCGACGGGATCCGAGCCAGACGCAATCGTACAAGCAAAGTAACGCAACCACTACCTAACCAAACGGAAAGAAGGGAACCATGAACGACCAAGAAGCAACCATCGCCGCAACCTTCCAACTGGAAAAGCTGGAAGAATACGCCCACAAAGAACTGAAACAATTCTGCAAGGACAAAGGGATCCCAACCACAGGATTGGGCACCAAGGAAGAAATGCAGAAAGCCCTGAAAACCTGGGCAGAATCCGAGACCACTCCCCCCCGAGCCGAAGGAACCGTGGCCCGGGGCGGAAACCGGCCACCGACCATAACCCCGACAGATGGGGACGAAGCATCCTGGAAGCCGGCCTGTCCCACGAGGAGATGCAAGAACGGGAGAGGGCCCGGACACACGAAATGGACCTCGCCCGACTCCGGCTGGACGGCGAACTCCTGCTGGCAGAGAAAAAACTAGCCTTGGAGCAACTCCGGCTGCAGGAGGAAATCGAAGAAAAGAAACGGCAGCGAGAACTAGAAGAGAAACGGCTAACCCTCGAGCACGAGAGGGGCCTCAAGGCACTCGAACTGAAATCCAAAACGGGGGAGACCGGCACCCCCGGGGCCCGGGATGCTCTGCCACTAACCGAGCCGAAGGTTCATATCCCCAAGGATGTCGTCAAGGAATACTACAAAAACGACGACATCCAGCAGTGGTTCTGAGCCTACGAGGTAGCCATGACCTCCCATCGGGTACCCCGGAAGGATTGGGGTGCCGGCCTATGGGGGAGGTTCCTCAGCGAGGGCCGGGATACCCTGCTGCAACTCCCCGACGCGGTGATGACCTCATACGACCACATGAAAGAAGCCCTACTCACACGCTACGGACTATCAGCCGAGATGTACCGGCAGCGCTTCCGGGACTGTAAGAAGCTCCCCGGCACCACATGGGTCGAATACGTGGACTTCTTCAGCCGGGCCTTTGAAGGATGGATAAAAGGGAGCAAGGTCACCTCGTACAACGAACTGTTCGACCTCATTGTCTGGGAGCACCTCGCCAACAACTGCTTTGTGGAACTAAGGCAACACCTCCTGGACAGTAAGCTGACCGAGCCCCGGAAGCTTGCCGCCGAAGCCGACCGCTGGGTCAACACCCGGGTCCCCCGGAACCCCGTGGGGGACTACCAACGGAGTACCACGGGACCTCCTCGCCAGCGGGGCGGAGGAGGGGGGTCCCACCGCAGTCGAGACTTCCCGACCGGACCGCCCAGGAGCCCGCCACGAGGCCAAGCCGCCAACCACCCGTCCCCGACCCTGGTCCGAAGGGGGACCCCCATCGCCAGGCCTGGACCCCGACCAACAGTGACCTGCTTCGGCTGCCAACAGACCGGCCACTATGCGAGCGACCCGGCCTGCCCTGTGAACCGGCAGAGCGGGACCGCTGGGCCCCCTCCCCGCCAAATAGCCGCCGCCGCCCTGGGGGAGGGAGAGGAAGAGGAGGAAAACCCCGAGTGGGAACCAGCTGCCATGTCACTCGTATGCCTGGGCCCCCGAGAAATGGTGCCCCGGGCTGCCCTCCCAAGCAACACCCAGAAGTACCAGCAGTGGGTCACCATCAATGGACAACGGGCCGAAGCTCTCCGGGACACCGGGGCCAGCGTGACCGCTGTCCGCTGCCACCTGGTGACCCCCGAACAAATCCTGCCGCATGTCCTATGCCCTGTCCGGACAGCGGACAACACCGAAAGCATGTGCCGGATGGCCAGGATCCCCTTCGAGTGGGGAGGAGTGTCAGGCACCCTCAAAGTAACTGTCCGCGACGACGCCCCGGTGGACTGCCTCCTGGGGAATGACCTAGAGAGCTCCCCCTGGGCCCAGGTGGAGCGCCGAGAGCATCTGGGGATGCTAGGGCTGGCCGAGTGGGCCTGCGCCACCACCCGGTCCATGACCGCCCAACCTGCCGCTGCCGCGGCCCCCGACGAGCCTACGGGCCCAGAACTACCACCCTCCTCCGGCACGGAGGAACCTGACGATGAGGCCGGGCCATCCGAACTTCCTCCCGACGAGGCCGCCTCCCTCAGCGAGATCCCCGAGCTGGCCCAGTGGCGCCACGACGGGGGCCCCACCCGCGAACAATTCCAGCAAGAGCAAAAGGCCTGCCCGTCCCTCGAGGGGGCCCGACAGCAAGCGGCTGCCCAGACTTCGGGGGACACCACAGGAACCCACTGGATCTATTGGGACAATGACTTATTGTATAGCGAGCAGAAAGTCGCCGAACTGGGAGCCGGCCAGGTGTTGGTGGTTCCCCTCCGATTCCGAGAGTTCCTCCTGAACTTGGCGCATGACGTGCCCCTCGCCGGACACCTCGGGCGAGACAAGACTTACAGCCGCCTAGTGACCCATTTCTATTGGCCCCGAATGCGGAGAGACGTGGACCATCACTGCCGGTCCTGCCAGATCTGCCAGGCTAGCGGAAAGACTGGGGGTCGAGGTAAGGCCCCCCTCCAACCATTTCCAGCCGTCCACACCCCGTTCGAAAGAGTAGGGATCGACATCGTGGGGCCCCTCGACCCCCGGACCGCCCTGGGACACCGCTTCATCCTGGTACTGGTCGACCACGCCACCCGGTACCCCGAGGCCATCCCACTCCGCACCGTGACAGCTCCAGTGGTGGGCCGGGCCCTGATGGGCAGCTTCTCCAGAGTGGGGTTCCCCCGAGAAGTGGTGAGCGACAGGGGTACGAACTTTATTTCAAAATACATGAAATCCCTCTGGCAACAATGTGGGGTCACCTACAAATTCACCACCCCTTACCACCCCCAGGGGAACGGACTGGTCGAGCGGTTCAACAGAACCCTGAAGGGAATGATCAAGGGTCTGGAAGAGCCCCTGAGGAGGAGATGGGACGTCCTGCTGCCCTGCCTCCTGTTCGCCTATCGAGAGGTACCACAGAAATCCCTGGGCTTCAGCCCCTTCGAACTATGGTATGGGCACCCCGTCCGAGGGCCCCTCAGCCTGGTCAAGGAGGGCTGGGAGGCGAACGTCCAAGATGCCCCCCCCGACGTCTACCGGTACCTCCTGACCCTGCGAAACCAGACTCGGAAGTTCCGGGCCCTGGCAGAAGCCAACCTCGAAGCCAGCCAAAAAGACATGAAACGCTGGTATGACGAAAATGCCTCGACCATCGAGTTCGAGCCGGGCCAGCAAGTCTGGGTCATGTCGCCCGTGGACCCCGGCGCCCTGCAGGACAAGTGGACCGGGCCCTTCAAGGTGGTTGAGAGGAGAAGCCCCGTCACCTACCTGGTCGACATGGAGTCCCCGCGGAACCCCCTCCGGGTCCTACACGCCAACCGGCTCAAGCCCCACTTTGCCCGAACTGAACTAAGCTTGCTGCTGGCTACCGACGACGGGGGCGAAAGCGACTCCGAGCCCCTGCCAGACCTCCTGGGGTCCTCGGGCCAAGACGGCTCCTTGGAAGGCGTCCACCTCTCCGCCACCCTGACCCCCGAACAGCGCCATGACTGCCGGAAGCTGCTGCAACCCTTCGCGGCCCTCTTCTCTCTCACGCCCGGGGTGACCCCCTGGTGCGTCCACGACGTGGACACCGGGGACAGTCCCCCGGTGCGGCACCGCGCCTACAGAGTACCCGACCGAGTCCGAGCCTGCATACAGACCGAGGTCTCCAAGATGCTCGCCCTCGGAGTCATCGAGCCATCAGACAGCCCGTGGGCCAGCCCAGTGGTCCTGGTGCCGAAGGCCGCTGCCCCCGGCACCTCCCCGGAACTCAGATTTTGTGTAGACTACCGGGGCCTGAACGCAGTCACCAAGACCGATGCCCACCCCCTGCCACGGGCAGACGAGCTGATCGATCGCTTAGAGGCCGCTCGCTACCTCAGCACCTTTGATCTCACCGCTGGGTACTGGCAGATCAAGCTCACTCCCGGCGCCCAGGAACGATCCGCCTTTTCCACCCCCGATGGGCACTATCACTTTCGGGTGATGCCCTTCGGTATGAAGAACGCCCGAGCGACCTTCCAGAGGCTGGTGAACAAGGTCCTGGCCGGGCTAGAAGCTTTCAGCGCGGCCTACCTCGACGACATTGCCGTTTTCAGCAACCACTGGGCCGCGCACCTAGGACACCTCAGAGAAGTCCTGGCCGCTCTCCAAAGGGCCGGGCTCACAATTAAGGCCAGCAAATGCCAGATCGGTCAAGGATCTATGACCTATCTGGGCCACCAGGTGGGGAGTGGCCAGGTGGCGCCCCTCCAGTTAAAGGTCGATGCCATCCAGGCGTGGGAGCCCCCCGCAACGCAAACCGCTGTCCGGGCCTTCTTAGGCCTCACAGGCTACTACCGGCGATTTATTAAAGATTATGGCAGCATTGTGGGGCCCCTTACGGAGCTCACTTCCAAGAAACAGCCCAAGGCGGTGCACTGGACGCCCCGCTGTCAGACCGCTTTTGAAGCCCTCAAAGCGGCCATGTGTGCTGCCCCTGTGCTACAGGCCCCTGACTACAGCAAGGAATTTGTGGTTCAGACCGATGCATCAGAGTACGGGGTCGGGACGGTCCTCTCCCAGATGGACGCCGAGGGCCTCGACCGACCTGTGGCCTTTATCAGCCGCCGACTGCTGCCACGAGAACAGAGGTGGAGCACCATCGAGCGGGAAGCCTTCGCTGTGCTATGGGCTCTCAAGAAGCTCCGGCCCTACATTTTCGGCACCCACTTCAGAGTCCAAACTGACCACCGGCCCTTGCGGTGGCTAATGCAAATGCGGGGCGAGAACCCCAAGCTGTTGCGATGGTCCATCTCGCTGCAAGGGATGGACTTCACCGTGGAGCACCGGCCCGGCAACGACCACGCCAATGCTGACGGCCTGTCCAGATGCTTCCGCCTCGGCGAGGAGAACCCCCAAGGAGATGGGTGACTCTCCCTGCCTTCAGCTGGGGGGGACGCATGTTGGAGCCGGCCTCGTGGCGTGGTCCTGTTCCCCCTCGCTAAGCCGCACGAGGTCCTATGCACCTCGGGGCTCCTCCATTTTGGATTATACGTCACTCCACGTGACCACCGGCGTGACCCCGCTCCACCCGGCCTCGGTCCCAGCGGGGTCCGACATCGAGGCGCCAACCCCTGGCCCGGGGGATACCACGTGAACCCTTCCCACTCCCGGCGGAGGGCAGTATCGATGGGACCCCCAACCGTCCTTCCACACCTAGGTGCGATCGCCCCACAGCTCTCTGGGGCCTGGCGCCTCTCCTGCTGGGCGTCTGGCCGCTCCCGACCCGGCCTCTCCGCCCCCCCCGGGCGCAAGGGTCCGGACATCAAAGGGCTCCAGTCCTATATCTGGGGCGACTCGGCAACAAGACAACAGTTGTATCCCGGAGTCAAGAGCCCTGCTGATCGGATCGCGGCTGACCCTACGGAGAAAGACTCACCCTGAAACTACACCCTGAGCCCTGCTGACGACGTCGCGGCTCCACCGTGCTTAAAGACCTTCACGAACCTTTGGGGCCCTGCTGACGCTGTCGCGGCCCGACCTTGTTGAACTTACCATCAGAGCCCAGCTGACCTCGTCGCGGCTCGACCCCCGCGGAACTACCACCCGAGCCCTGCAGACGCCGTCGCGGCTCTCCCCGTCCGAGCTACTTCGAGACCAGCACGCAAGGTCTGGCGCAGAGCCTTCCCGTACCTGGCTGGTACTGAGACTGACCTGCTACCCTATCCCCCTGAAGACATTGAGACTCTTTTTGGATCACTCGATCCCACTGTAAATATTGAATGTGCTACTTTTGATAAAGAACCAAGATAAGCAACTGATATAGAGTCCTGTGTGGTGGTGTTACTGGGCTTAGTACGATCTCAGGAGAAGGACCTCTCCTAGGAGGCTTCTCAGCGGCGCTCGGCTATAACTTTGCGGAAGGGAGGGTGCTGGAGCAGTCCCCCCGACTCCCCGGTGGTCCTCCCTCCAACACCAGGCAAATGCACAGTGCCCGCTCCGGCCAGTCTTGCCCTGATCATTGGCTGTGGGGACTTGAACTGTCTAACTGAGAAAGCCTCTAGCCCAGTCATACCCAGAGGCAGGGTCACAGAACACAGCCACCACACCTGGCCGAAGGCCCTTACATGATGCATGTAATTTGGTGTGAATCCACAGCACAATGTTAGAACAGATATTTGAGGTAATTCTGGTCATAAGATTTCCTGTTCTCATTTTATAGGGGGTGTCAATGGTAAAATGCTGATCCTTTTATAATGGAGGGAATTTTTAGAGGTACTGAAGTATCCATGGTAAATTTCTGGCACTGTTATATTGAGTGTACTCCTTGGCATAAAGGCATCACCCATGAAAAAATGATGACCTTGGTATAGTGGAAGTCATTTCTGACTTAAGATATTTAAAAATCGAGATCTACTCTTCGGAAAGGCCAGCCTTCCCTGGTGCACCATAAAAGTACTGGAATAGTTCATGAATGCCCATAAGGGTCTGTGGTGTTTTAGAACATCTGATCCCAAATGTTTCAGAAAATTCTCAGGGGAGAAGTCTACTCTCCCTTAAATCATCTACAAGAAACGTTTTTCATGCTGGAATTTGGTGGGCAGTATCACACCGGACCACTTACATAGCTCTTTTTCCTCATATAATGGGTATGAGGTTAGCTCTCACCCCATTTCTGGAAATGCTCGTCATGCTCCATTGCTGGGAGCAGGACTGGCTTTAGGGCAGTGCGTCTGGCGCAGCAGCAGCTGGCGTTGACTTTGGTGGGAGGCACTATGTTAATAAATACGTTTTGGTTTAAAAGCAAATGAACTTCCTTGTGCATTCGGTATTTTTCAGGCAACAATAAAAAGATCAAGATAACTCTGGTGATTAATGTTCCTACTAGTGCAAGCTCAGAATTTTGTCTGGTTGCAGTTTTGGCTTATCGTCGTAAAGTAGCACGGAGGGTTAATGTGCCTGCTGCAAAGAAGGTGTACCATGCAGATCACAGAACTGAGTGTGAGTGAACTATAAGTAGCGCTAAAAAAATGGAAATGTACGTCAGAGAGAGGCAATGGAGAGATGAGGTGCACTGTTGGAGAGTGGTAATGAGGGACTTCATGAAGAAGGAGGATATGGGATGGGAGAGTGCTAAAAAGGACTGCCGTAACGGACGCCACCAGAGCTCGAGCCAGCACTGGCTGGGAGTCTTAGCCCCCGACTCCCCAGAAGTTTGGGTCCAGTTGCACCCCTGATTGAGACAGTACTCATGGAGGGTCTAACAATATGGTGCCGATCACGATCCGGCAAAAAAATTCCCCGTACGACTCGTATCCGGTCTTTTTACCGTACGAATCGTACAAGTGCCGTACAAACTGCCAATTACGATTTGCATGGGAAAAAGTCCATACGAATCGCATTGGGAAATATTCCCCACACGTCCTCGGGTCGGAAAATGTGTCCGACGCGTCCACGGACGATTTACCGTCCAAATGTGAAAAGTGAAGTCCGACCGCGGAATTACGATCCATCCCGTGCGTCCGATGTTACAACCGTATGGAAAAAACACCGTCCGCACCGAACTCCCATAACAACCATGGAGACATGTGCCCGCATACGCACCGAACA
Source organism: Triturus cristatus (assembly GCF_964204655.1). Classification (NCBI taxonomy): domain Eukaryota; kingdom Metazoa; phylum Chordata; class Amphibia; order Caudata; family Salamandridae; genus Triturus; species Triturus cristatus. The sequence goes on along the minus strand of NC_140584.1, from coordinate 595,850,641 downwards.
GCCCCCCAGCCCCCGTATGTACGCGCCGACCCCCCCCAGCCCCCGTACGTTCGAGTCGAACCCCCCACCCAGCCCCCGTACGTTCGAGTCGAACCCCCCACCCAGCCCCCGTACGTACGTGTCGAACCCCCCGTGTATGTACACCCGTGTATGTGTCGAACCCCCCCGTGTATGTACACCTGTGTACGTGTCGAACCCCCCCGTGTATGTACACCTGTGTACGTGTCGAACCCCCCGTGTATGTACACCCGTGTACGTGTCGAACCCCCCGTGTATGTACACCCGTGTACGTGTCGAACCCCCCGTGTATGTACACCCGTGTACATGTCGAACCCCCCGTGTATGTACACCTGTGTACATGTCGAACCCACCGTGTATGTACACCTGTGTACGTGTCGAACCCCCCCCGTGTATGTACACCCGTGTACGTGTCGAACCCCCCGTGTATGTACACCCGTGTACGTGTCAAACTCCCCGTGTACGTGTCGAACCCCCGTGTATGTACACCCGTGTACGTGTCAAACCCCCCGTGTATGTACACCTGTGTACGTGTCGAACCCCCCCGTGTATGTACACCTGTGTACGTGTCGAACCCCCCCGTGTATGTACACCCGTGTACGTGTCGAACCCCCTGTGTATGTACACCCGTGTACGTGTCGAACCCCCGTGTATGTACACCCGTGTACGTGTCGAACCTCCCCGTGTATGTACACCCGTGTACGTGTCGAACCCCCCGTGTATGTACACCTGTGTACGTTCGAGTCGTACCCCCACCCGTGTATGTACGGGTGGGGGGTACGCACCGTACATACACGGGTGGGGGTACGACTCGAACGTACACAGGTGTACATACACGGGGGGTTCGACACGTACACGGGTGTACATACACGGGTGGGGGTACGACTCGAACGTACACAGGTGTACATACATGGGGGGTTCGACACGTACACGGGTGTACATACACTGGGGGTTCGACACGTACACAGGTGTACATACACAGGGGGTTCGACACGTATGTACAGGGGCTGGGTGGGGGGTTTGACTCGAACATACGGGGGCTGGGTGGGGGGTTCGACTCGAACATACGGGGGCTGGGTGGGGGGTTCGACTCGAACGTACGGGGGCTGGGTGGGGGGTTCGACTCGAACGTACAGGGGCTGGGGGGGGTCGGCGCGTACAGGGCCACCTACTCTGGTCGTTTCGCGCCGTACTTCGCTTTTCCGGGACTTTTTGGGTGCCGTGAAAATATTGCCGTCCGGACTGCTGTCGGTTCGAATCGTACTTCCTGGGTCGTGAAACGCTGCCTGACAGCGTCCCGACGTCACGTCGCAGCATTCCCGGATCACATTCGTACGTATATTTTCGTCGGTTGGTGTTTTTTACGATTCGTACGGAAATGGTGTTTCCGTGCGAATCGTAATTCCATGTTTGTAAAGTTTTACAACCGGGTACGAGTCGGACGGAGAAAACGCTCCGACCGACGGTTCGTACCCGGTTTTTACCGGATCGTAATCGGCACCAATGTATCCTGACTAGCCCTTCCATGTTGGCAGGCAAGTGGGGACACAGGATTACGGGAGGAGTCAGGAAAGGAGAAGTGAGTGGAGCAGAGGACCTGACAAGATGTATCCTGACTAGCCTTCTTGCCCTTCTAAAGTGTAGAAAGAGATAGGCTTCAGCTATGAATTTACTGTGCTGACTACTGTAGAATAATGAGAGAAGTATTATATCAGAGAGATATGATGTGTAATGACCAATGCCTCTTTAAGAGTATATCAAGAGACTTGAATCCTAAAGACTAAAAGACTGAAAAAGTATGAAGAAACATAACTGCATATAGAAATTTCTCACAATTTAAATAAGAAAGAATTAGACACCATAACATCTCGAGAAAATGTATTTTATTGTCTAAGTATGACAACCTCCCTTTTTCCTCCCTTCCTTCTTCCTCTCTGCTCTTTTTTCAATTACTTTTTCTGTGCCTCTTTATTACCCTCTCCCTAACTTCCTTGCATCCTCTCCCTCAACAAATATTCTAATTCTTTTTACTGCCACTGCTTTTCTTCCTACTCCTATTTCTCTCACTCGCCTTCTTTTTATATTCATCTTCCCCATTTATCTCTTCTCCTCCTATCATTCTGTCTCCCATGCCTCTCACATATCTTTGCTCATCCTTTCTCTCTTTTTTCCATCTCTTTCCATTGTTGTATTCACCGCAAGCTACATAAGCTAATGCTACTTTTTCCTCCTTCCTTCTAAGGCAGATCTCTACTAGGTCATCTTTCCTTCCAGCCACAATTACAACATATGTACTAAAGAATTGGAAAGTTTTTCTTCTCTTTCTTGTCAGTTTAAATGGTGTTAGAAAAACATGCAGGGCCTCATTTATGAGGTTTTGATGTAGGGCACACCGCAAGGAATCTTGCTGCGCTGCCCAACATCAAAAGAAAAGTGCAGGAATGCACCGTATCGATAAGATACAGTGCATTCCTGTCCTTTTCCCCTGCGCTGGTGCACAATGTGCTGCTGAGCGCCAACGCAGGCATCCTTGCACCATGGTGCAAGGGTGCCTGCGTTCCGAGGCTGATTGATTTTGTGCAGGAAGGGAGCACATTACTGCAGAAAATCAATCAATTCAGATGCAGAATGCAGCACACACAGAAAAAGGAAAAAACAAAGAGAAATGAAAACGCTTCTCCTCGTTGCGCCTCTCTAACGCCACCCCTGGGATGGGGTTGGATTCTGACGCATTCCCAGGTTTAAGATTTCTCATGTCGTGAATGAGGCCCCCAGTTTCTAAACTCAAAACACGATGATTGAGGACACATTTGTAAGCACTACATTTCAATTAGTTACTCTGCTTTCCTAGGCCCTATGCCTATACACAAGGTCTTGCTTGCATGTAATATGCATTATTATTAAACGAAAGCCCTGTCACCCACAACACCATTGCTCTGAGCCTCTATCTCTTTTCCCCTGCTTATCCACCTACAGTCTCTTACCTTCCCTCATTCTCGCTCTATCCTTTCTTTTCCCACAAATTCTCTTTATTTTGCCCTCTCTATGTGCAGATCTATCTCCCCTCCATCTTTCCACTTTATCTTCCCTCTCTGGTCCCCTCTGCTCCCACTGCCTCTGATACTGTCCCATTTTATCCTCTCCTCCTTTCCCTCTTTTTTCCACTCAAACTGACTGTGTGGCCTTTTCCCTAGGAAGCGATGACCGGGCTCTATCGGGTGTAGATACTATCCTTCATGAATGGTGTCCCAGGGCCTCCGGTTAATATTGTATCCCAACTGGACAAACAAGTTACTCTGCTCTCCAAGAGGTCAAGGTTTACTCCAAATCATTGCTAAGATTTATTTTAAGTGCAGTAGAAGGTTTGGAACTCAGTTACTGTGTGGCACAAGTAACTACACTGAAGGATATTTGGGGCAGCTAAATTAAGAGCAATGCACACCTACAGAAGGCACTAGCTCCTTTTGGGACCAATATACAACAAGAGGACAATGGTATTACAGTGTCACATCCACAGGGGAAGGATGATAACAAAATGAAGAGGAACTACCACATCATACAGACACACACCAAATTATGATGGAACAACATTCACTCTGCACATCATCTCTTTACAATGTACACCAAAGAAGCATGCCACACACACGACACAGACTACAAACAAATCAAGGGCATGGAAGGAAGAACTGCAGTTATAGGGAGCTGCACAGATTTTACAGCTGTAAGGTCACAGTTCCCTCCTCTCCAGTGGTGCAGGTAAAAGGCCTGTGTCCTGGCATTAGAACCTGCTTCCTCCTACAATCACAAGAAAGGCTGGCATGATGCGAACAAGTATGATGTAGTAAGGAAACAGCATTATTGTTCAAGCATCTGGAAGATGTAGGCCAGAGAGTGTTTGAGCATCTTCCAGACGTGTAACCTCTTTAAAATCAATTTGGTATTTGGGACAAATGTGAAGCTGTTGCACACATGGAGAAACAATACTCTGATGAGCCTTGGTTAATTATTTAGTGACAAAGCTTTTTTAAAAGGAAAGAAAGTAGTCACAAATCCATAGAGAGATACATTGCGTTCCTGCACATTTTAGCAACCACTTTTGAATTTGAGAGCAGTGTGGATATAATTGCTTTTCCAAGAAAATTCAGGAAAGGCCGCTTAGTAGCAGAAATCCAACTTTAATAGAGAAAGTAATAGAACGACAGGGCCATCTAAGAGTTTTTTGGGCACTGGGCCAGACAGACTGTGGACAATCTCGTTCCGATAGAGAGTGGGAGTGCAGGTAAATAGAGATTTAGAGATTAGTACAATAAAAAAGAGATGGGAGCAAAAAATAGGGTGAAGTATGAAGAAAGATGTGAGATGGAAATATAGGCAGGCACAGAAAGAGAGGTGAGGTGGGAGATGTGACAGAGAGGTACTAAAAGAGAGAGGTTGATAGAAAAATTAGTTCGAGAGAAGGGAGAGGATTTAGTTATTGTTGTGGTATAAAAAGATGAGGCACCACAAGAAAGAGAGAGGGAGAGAGAGAGAGAGAGAGAGAGAGAGAGAGAGATGGAAGTGAAGTAGAGAACATGAGGTAGAAAGAAAGGGTAGAGGTGGAGGTAGAGGTAGCGAGAGATAAAGGCAAGGTAGATAGGGAGGTGAGCTGAAGAATACTTTAGAGGGAGGAGGAAAGAGAAGTCGCGAGAGAGAGAGAGAGCGAGAGTACAGAGGGATGAGATCAGATTGTCCTAAGAATAGGTGGAGAGAGACAGTCCGAAAGAGAAAAAGAAAGAGCGAGGAATGGATGACGAGGTAAAGAAACTGACAGAGGTGAAATGGAGAATAAGAGATAACTTTACCAGGGCCCCCCATGGAAGGAGGGGGCCCTGCCCATTTTACCCATGTTTTAAAGTGTCTCCATAGAATGGTTCATGTTATTTTCAAGAGTACTAGTGGCAGAAGAAGATAAAGGCACTCACCGATGAGCAGTCTTCAAGAAACGGTGCCAGTGTGTTGCTTACCACATTCTAGACACAAATCAACTAGGTACAATGTTAAGAAAAGTAATGAATGCTGGTGGATATATAGGTATAAATCACATATGGGTAGCAGTATTAGTTGACCAGCCCCTGGCAAACATAGCAATTACTGTGAAACAAGAGGGCATTCCCAGATTGTATTTGGCAGCACTGTCAGAGTTAAGTAGGTAAGACACTGAGGAACCAGCGCTGCCTGAAAAAGGGAATACGTTGGTACTTACTAAGGAAGTAGATGTAGATGCAACAGTGAATTAGCCTGCAAAAGGACCTTTATGGTGGGTAGCTATTAGGAATGTTTTTTCCAATGTAATCGCAGATTCAAGGTTGCTCATCACGATCTTGTCTGTCACTTTCATTGATACATTGTGTGATGTATAATGAAGTATCTCCGATGCAATCCCAAAGCTTTCGGGAACTATGGTAATGAGATGATGGATTATTTTGTGGGAGCATTAGAATTCACGAGCAGGAGGGTTACTACAAAAATATGTGCTGCTGTCAATGGAAGATAGAAATGGTTGCCAAGAAAAGGCTATCCTGGGCATTACACTGAAACCAAGCACTGATAATCCTGCTGTTTTGGGGGATATGGAAGTATCAAATGCAGATGGTGTGGAATTAGAAACTACAGTGAACGTTATTCTGAAGTGGTCATGAACGTATTGGAGACGGTTAAAGTCTTTGAGCACTATATATGAAGCTTAAAAAATAAGCTAAGCCAGTTATTCACATTTAGAGTGTGCGAGGAATTCAAAGAACTGCTCAACAAATTATGCACTGAAGATATTACCCAACCTCAGGACTCTTCACAATGTGTGTCCCCTGTGGTGGTAGCTCATAAAAGGTCAGGAGATACATATGTGTGTGCATATACCCTTACACTTAACAAGATCCTGAGAAACTGCCATCCATTGGCAAAGATTCATGATCTGTTAGCTCATCCTTGTATGTGCATAAATATTCATGCTTACTATTCAGTCTTGCATCTTCTGCTAGTGTTGTTTCAGAAAAAAAACCTATTAACTTTGCAAAGGCGCTCAGGAAGTGTTCTCCTGCAGGACCAGTGGTGGCTGGTGAGATTTTAAAGTGGTGGGGCTGAAAATTTTTGGTGTCGAATGGCGCGCGAGCGAGCGCAGCGAGCGAGCCCGAACCACCTACGGAGGGTTCGGGGGGATTCCCCCCCCGAGAAAATTTTGAAAAATTAGCAGCCAAATGGTGGATTTTCAAGACTTTCGGAAGCCATTGTGCTTAACAGAAACAGGCCACTGCCTCCCCTAAAACTATCATCAGTTCCAAGGCCTCATGAATAAACCATTCTAAATTGCAATAAACCACAATTAATTTTAACAATGTTGCATAAATAGGTTGGATCTGTCTACTGACCAAGTGGCTACTTGAGATAAAATTGCATTCAAGGTAGCCCATCAGAGTGAAATGCCTTCTTTTTCCAAATAGAATTGAATCTCATATTGGTTAGTGTTCATTTTTTGGAACTCAATAGCATGCATAAAGGCACCATGTATAAACAAAAAACACATAAGCATACAGAGATAAAATATATACATGCATGCAACACATAAAATGTTTCCCCTACCTGTGCTTGTCTGTTTCCTTTATGAATCATTTGTTCAAAGCCAAGTACACAGGAGGTGAATGAAATCTTCATATGATATAATTGGCTACAGATAGAAATATTCATTTGAAGAAAAAAATAATCCAATCTTATAGACTGTCAACCAAACTTTGAGCCGGCTAGCTTTACAGTTGAAAGACGAAACGTAAATATCCCTCACCCCAAAGCCAATTGTTCAAACAGTAATTTAGAATGCTTTATATAGATTTACATTTAAACAATCAAGCATGGTAAAATCCTTTCAAAAAAATTTATAAGGAGCAGGAAGATGACCAAAACCTTTGCCAGCTCACAGATTCCATAGCCACACGCAAGTTGGTTCTTGCCAGGAAGTTCATACACCCTTGGGAAGAGCTGTGCCTCAGGCTTACCGACCGACCCAGGCAGGGGGTTCTGGTAACATTAACAAAGTCAATTCATAGCACGACGCATACCATACGGATATGTTCTGGGGAAATAACGTCATCACTGAATGGCTGCATGTTTAATTTTATGAGAAGGAGTGCGGTTGTAGCGCGGCCGCCTGCCTTGTTTTCATACATAAATAATAACTTCCATTAACAAAGTCATTCAATTCATCATAGCACCACACCACATCACTGTTGTGGCGAAGCCAAATAGAATAAGGTTTCTTCATTAAAACGACGCAGTTCTGCGCACGTTTTCCCAGCTAATGCGATGGTCTCGACTCTCGATGCAGGTAACACTAGAAACTTCCTAGTGTTCATTTTCAAGTCAAGTAGTAGCCTGGGAGATCAATGGGTACTCAGCCCAACTCCAACAGCGGCAGCCATGTTACAACTTAGAGTCAGAGAATAAAAATCCATTCACACCACAGAGAACGGTCCGGTAGGCCCTACCTGCCCGAGTTCACACACGTCTCACTCTCGGTCCTCCTGACAGCAACCTCCTGCAACCAAATGGATGGATGGTGGACTAGGCTGGCTGCTGCTACAGAGCACGACCGGTCCGCTTTCTTTTTTCAAAGGCCCCGACCTTGACTCACTAGTCTCCACCGCTCCTGACACGACACAGTCCGTCCCGAAAATGGCGGCTGCTGCTACATGCGCGGGAAGAACTACTCCGAGTCTGCGCAGAGGGTCCTATCCACTCGTCACAGGGTGGTTCTCACCACGCCCTGTGACGAGTTGGGAGGGGGTGGGGGTGAATCTCACACTCTCCTGTCTCCTCCACTCTCTGATTGACGTGGAGATGTTAGCAATCCCGGGCTTGTGTAAAAAACGCCCGGGGCTAACTTAATCTCCACGCCATCAGGGGGTGGAGACTGGGCCTCCAGGCTATGTCTTTGCCTGCTGATGGCGTCACAGCCTTCAGGGCTGTGAGGTTCTCAGCCGGCAAAGACATAGCAGGTGGTGCAGCGTGGGGGTATTGACAGTGGGAGGCAGCAGACTGACGACAGTGCCCCATGTTAAAGTTTGCGGCGATGTGTTCTTCTTCTTTGCGTTTTTTTATTTTCTTAATAAAAAAGAAACGTACTGGTATTTATTTTTTTTTTAAATCAAAGGAAACTTGTTAAATTAATTAACTGGGAAATTACCTGGGGCGGAGCCCCGACGCCCACACAGAGAAACCGCCACTGTGCAGGACCACCTAGAAGAAGAGACCACAGCTGTGCAGAAAAGGACAACATATTTAATCAATACTCCAGGCCCAGTAGGAGAATAAGCTCTTCAGGATCCCTTTTTGGTGAGCCTCGTCTGACCTGATTTACTCAGTGTGCTCCTCGTTGTCCTCAATAGGACTTTGTGGGCCACTATCCTGGCCTGGAGATGGATGGTCGGGTTGGCCAGATATCTGAGTGTAAAGCGCTGTATCATAGCAGCATTCGTATACCTGATGTCTCCCTCCAACTTTGTCGGTAGGCCAAATGCAGGAGAAGTTGACCGCATTCTGTAGGTTGCAAGATAAGGGACCCAAACGTGAGCGGTGTCACTTGCTGGTGTCTGCGCAGTTCAGGGATTCAGGTGTTTAGTATTGTGACTTTAAGAGATCCGTACTGCTCTGAGCAGTTTCAGAAATATCACTGGTTGAAGATAATAGACCTTTCAATCCTTGTGGCCTCTAAAATCCCTATCAGCATGAATCCCTTTCTACAATACTGTGTCATACCGTCATTGCGTGGCCTAGGGATTACAGTGCGCTGACACTAAACACACCTTTAGCCACCCACTGTCCGGTTCCTGGTAAGCAGATACGCTGAAAGCCCCTTAACACATATGCAGGTGAGCAAGCTGAACAACACACCTGCTATAGGTATCTGGGAACAGGGAAAAGAGAAAGAGAGAAACACTGGACTGGATCTCACTCAGGATGGATTTATCAGAGGGTGAGGGCGGCACTGGGTCAGTGTTATACCTGCTGCTCAGCCAATGTGAGTGTGGTATGAAATGTTGGTGCATGGTCATGCATGGAATGTTGGACGTCTGAGAGAGAGTCAGTTGGAGTATGGGCTGAGCAGCTGGAAGGCTGCTCCTGGTGGGGTTCTTGACCCAAGCTACTTAATAAACCATCTTACTCAATCTACACCTGGCCTACTGGACTTTCTTTCCATTACAACAGCAACCTTGGCGTTGGAGTGATGGATCGTCACTGAACCTGCTGTAACGTAAATAGAAGGCTACAGATAAATGCATGGCTACAACCTGGGATTCATTCTGAAGCATATAAGCAGGTTCAGGTTGAGGTTTACCGCTTCCCATAGTGGATGTTCCTGTGACGAGGTCCCAGCAGACCAGCAGACCAGTAGACCAGCAGACCAGCAAACCAGCAGACCAGCATACCAGACGGGAACTCCAGTACGCCACCACAAGCCAGACTCAACAGGAGCAGAGGAACTAACAGGCAGGATACCCAAAGTATCGAGCACAGCAGCAAAGACAATAGCAGAGGGAACGTGGAGGCACTCCTGATGCAAAGGAACAGAGAAGCAAGAAAACAATCAAACTGAGAGACAAGTGAACAGGGGTGAACGGAGGTGGAAGGTATTAATTTCCACTTGGGGGTTGAGCAGTGCGGGCCAGGCAGTAGAAAGGATGCCTGGTTCATGTTCTTAATGTGACATTTTATTTTGTTGATCTCTTCTATTGTATTCTCAGCTAATGGTAGGATTGGAGGATCTGGGAGGAGATGTGCAGTGTTTGACATCTTTAACGAGTCCTTTTTTCTTGTTGCTTTGTTGATGGTTGTCTGGTAGAAGGCGGCTTTTTAATGTTAATGAGGGATCTGTGTGCAGAGTGGAGAGAAGATCCTTCAGTTTACAATTTAATGTACGATAATTAAGGCTCCCATTTTTTCCAGATAGGCGCAGACAGAAAGCATTTGTTTTTTTTCTATTGCTATTTGTTTTCAAATAGAGCTAAAAATGGAAATTAGGTTGTTTTTGATTGATTTGAAATTCTATCAGCTAGGTGTGGGAATTAAAAAGAGCCTACGTTCCTAATGAGGCCTAAACAGCTTTAAATGTGCGCACGGATGAACTAAAATGTGCATGTTTTCATATGAGTATATTGATTTATTCATGTTAGGCATTCATTTTATGGAAACCATCAGCAAGTAAAAAAAAAAGCGGAATTAAACTAGTTTTATCTTAATTGTTTTAAAGACCCCAAAATAAATATGGATAAACATCGATATACGCAGAAAAAAACAAATAATTATACAAATAGAAGGAAATATAAAAAAAAAAAATACCATAAAACCAGCTGTCTTATAAATCAATTAAACAAGAGACTTCAAAATTGTAATCATCTAGTTGCTCAGAATATTAAATACAGAAAAGAAATACTATCCTTTTTATCACTCTGTCTTAAACATAGTGCGTTTAAATATAATTTGAAAAACAGTAACTGAACCTTCTTTGATTGATGGCTAAAACCTGATTAAAATTGGTTGCACAGGCTTCTTAAAATATTCACCGACAGTGCAAAAAGAATTTATGATGGAAAACACACACTGAACTGTCAAATAACTGAGCAAAACGCATGCCACTTTAAGTTTATCAAAACTGTGTGACTGTGGAGGTGTCATTAAATTAAAACTGGAGGACAGTAACATCTTGGACGACAGGCAATGCGGTTTGCGCATTAGGAGGGGCATGGAACCTGTTATTCAATGGCAAGAGAAGACCTCAGGGGTATCTATACTTCAGCGATAGTGATCCACCCTAACCTCTGCGGCCTTCCACAGAGACAGCAGAAGATCCTTATAATTTGGTTTACATCCTTTCTGGAGGATAGAACTGAAGCTGTGAAGCCTGAGAACGTGTATTCGAACAATACTACCCTGTCGGGTTAACCCATCATTTTCGTGTATATGTCCAACTGCTGGTAATGCGTATTCTGTCCTTTGGCGGGGTACCGTTTTCTTATGCTGATGAACCTCTGACACTCAATTCATTATCCGGCCTGAGGACTGTTTTTTTTTATCTGAATGCAAATAAAATAGAATGCAGTGGTGTAAAGCAGTCATAAGGAGTGCTGGAATGGTGCCAATCAGCATGGGATCACCACTTTTACCAGTCACTGGGTGTCTTTCTGGAAAAAAACTAGGCCTGGGCGGTAAATTTCGATATTTTGACATTTTCGCGTTCCGCAGAGAGCACGAAAATGTCAAAACGTTCGCAACCTGCCGCGAAACGGAAGTATTTTTCTTGTTCGCGTTTTAAAAATGCATTCTCACGCGCGCGGTAGTGGCTTTCCGGGTCCCTGCGTTCGCCGGTGAGTTTTCCTATCCGTTCGCGCGCACCACAAGATGTTGGATTGTTGGGAGCCGGTCGCGCTATCCCGTGAGAGATTGCGATCGCGAACACGTCATTGCGAGCGCAAACAGGAAATAAGCATCGCGAGCAAGTCGATGGCCGCGCCCATTAGCAACCGCATGGGCAAGTTGGAGATATATTTCCCCACGAGCACGCAAAAACACATCACAAACGGGCAGGAAAAGCAATCTCCGCATCTTCGCGAAAGTTTTGCATGCTCGCGGAGATTTTGCGCAATTTCGCGATAATTTGCGAAAGTCAATTTTGCAAATTCCGCCCACCCTTAAAAAAAACTCTGTGTCAATGTAACATGTAGCACCAGCTATAATACTTTGCATCTCTTAAGAGAGGCTCAGCATCTTCTACCCCATACCACAGAATCGACTAAACCTGATTATTGCAATTCCTTGTTACTAAGGGTGGGTGGAATTTGCTAAACTGACTTTCGCAAATTATCGCGAAATTGCGCAAAATCTCCGTGAGCATGCGAAACTTTTGCGAAGATGCGGAGATTGCTTTTCCCGCCCGTTCGCGATGTGTTTTTGCGTGCTCGCGGGGAAATATATCTCCAACTTGCCCATGTGGTTGCTAATGGGCGTGGCCATCTTGCTCGCGATGCTTATTTCCTGTTCGCGATCACAATGACGTGTTCGCGATCGCAAACTCTCGCGGGATAGCGCGACCGGCTACCAACAATCCAACATCTTGTGGCACGCGCGAACGGATAGGAAAACTCGTCGGCGAACGCAGGGACCCGGTAAGTCGCCACCGTGAGCGCGAGAATGCATTTTTAAAGCAAAGAAAAATACTTCCGTTTCGCAGCAGGTTGCGAAAGTGTTGACATTTTCGCGCTCTCCGCGGAACGCGAAAATGTCAAAATATCGCAAATTCCGCGAGCGGAACAAAATTTACCGCCCAGGCCTACTTGTTACCAGGTCACCAAGGAGGATTAAAGCTGACGCTTCCGTGGGCTCAGAATGCCCACTCCTGATTAGTTTGCAGCATTAGAAAGTCTGAGCATGTTTCTGGTTCCCTTAAGGGACGCCATTCGTCAACCATAGCATTGGGGACATAGTATCAATGCTTATTCTTTGCACCTAAGGTCTTCGATCTGAAAGGCCGGTTAGGAAAGTCATACTTATGGATGTATTATATACCAGTGTGCGCGTTGCACTCGGCAGACCTTGCTGCAAATCCCTGCTATAAACAAGGCCAGGCAGCCGAGTCAGCTGCTATCAAATTTTAGAATCAACTTCCCTAAAGTTCAAGAATGTATCAAACCTCCTTCTTCTGAAGAAAGAGCTCAGAACACATCTAGTTTGCTAGTTTGTGATTTTTGTTGTTGTAAACATATGTTATTGTATTTTCACAGGAAGGTTACATCAGTAGACGGGGCAAGGTGCTGTGCCAACCTGCATAGTGAATGTACAATGTCTCAGTACTCATGCATTGGTAATGAAAGCATCTAAATACATTCAGATATGCCACTGAGAACCACTGAGAGGTTGAGTTACTATAATCCGTCTCCTCACAAACAATGCCGCTCCCCATCACCTCCCTCTTTTTCTCTCTCTCTCTTTCTCTCTCTATCAGCGTTCCATTCCAACACAGTAACATGCTCCCACCCCCAACTTCCAGCCTCCTCGGGTCATGCCTTGGTCTACTCCAATTTCCGTGCGTTGTGTAGGTGCCAGCATCTGAGTAGGAGTGGTCCCATGCAATCCAGTGTGGCATCCCATGCTCCTGTGGAGTCTCGTCTCTCGATGCCTCCAGTATTCGATCCCCATGAGGAAATCCAGCCCGTAATGTAGTTGCTATTGCTTGGCGGACTTTGCATCTCCGTAGGTGAAGAGGGGTCAGGGTTCTGTAACGCATTTACTAATGTCTCCCAAGCCCTGGCTACTAATGTCTCCCAAGTCCTGGCTACATTGAGCAAGCCATGGCCTCGCTTGGCCTCACGGAGCCTCACTACACGCTCCAAACTGTCTCGCTAGTTCTCGCCAATCCCCTCCATGTGGGAGCTCTGTCAGGAAACCCATCGGAATTTCTGGGGAATACTTCAGTCTTGCCCGCGTCTTTTGCAGACTTCTGGTCCAGCATCGATGTAGCACTTGAAATTCCATAGTGTCACCTCTGCTGGGACTGTGAAGTATAAGAAGCACCTTAGACAGTCTGTGGAGGGCAGGGACAAAGGGGCCTAAGTCCTTCCCGCTATCCACTGCGTTAGCCATTGAACCTGTGCAACCAGATAATAGGTCTCAAAGTAGCCAACCCACCCTCTGCCGCTGGTCTCCGGAGTGTGGTCAGAGCTACTTTCCTGTGGCCGGAGCTCCACAAGAAGCCTGTAATGAGTGTGTCTAAATCTCAGAAAAATGTCAGAGGGATCCAAACCTGCAACACAACAAACAAATACAGCAGGCGGAGAGGTGCAATCATTTTCAGTAATACCCCTCAACCCTCTACCTACAGGGGATGCATTTTCCAAAACTCAATGCAGGATCAGAGCGCTCGGATAGCCTTCCCCACATTCCCCTTAAATAGATCTGCAGGATCGTGATAGACCTGCACTCCAGGGTAGGGCAGAAATCTGAGTTCCCACTTATGCCCTCAAACCATCTGGCGGGGCTCTGGATGCCCTTGTAGGGAATAAGCAAGATTTCTGGCAGTTGATTCGGAGGCCTGATAAGGAGCCAAAGCACTCCAGGGGAGCCCGAGCTCCTGCCAAGGGCCTCTCTGCGCCATGCAAGAATAGATCATCCACGTATAATGCGATTTGGTGGGTCTGGACTTCCACTGTTATGCCACAATAGGCATTGCCTGCCCTGCCATAACACGCCAATGGCTCCATCGCCAGGGCAAATACTAGGGGCAACAAAGGGTAGACCTGCCTTGTACCTAGGTCCACCCCATCTCATTCCGAGATGATTCATCCTGTCCAAACTCTGACCAAGGGGTCCACGTATATAACCTGGTCCAGGTCACAAACCTCTGTCTGAGGCCAAAATGTGTAATTACACTATAGAGGAAAGCCCATTCTAGGCTATCAAAAAATTTCTCGATCTCCACTGCGAAGAACACTGCCTTCGTTCTATCATATGCGCCCGCCTCTAACAGTGTGAGGAGTGTGCAAATGTTTAGTGCTGTATTGTGGCCCGGGATTAAGTCTGTCTGGTCTTGGTGTATAAGGGTAGGCATGTGGTGGAAGAGTCTGGTGGCTAAGATTCTGCTGAGAATCTTGTAATCGATATTCAGCATTGATAATGGTAAGTAGGCCTTTGTGTCATGGGCTGGCTTTCCCGGTTTCAGTGGGTGCACGATCAGGGCCTCATCAGGGCCTCCTGTGAGGAGGGGGGTAGCGATCCTGCATCTCTGGATGCCTCATAGAGGTCCACTAATTTGGGAGCCAGGCTTCTACATTGGTAGAGTAGAACTCAACCGGTAGCCTGTCTGTGCCAGGTGTCTTGTTCCGGGCTATAGATTTTGTGGCTGCTCGGATCTCTGGGAGTGTAATATCCCCCCAATCCCTCAGCCTTCTCTGGAGTAATGGTAGGAAAAGGTGCGGGTGCTAGAAAGGCCTCAATGTCATAATTTATTAATTTGAACCATCAGTAGCACTGCAATACAGGGTAGAATAATATTCATAAAATTAATGATTGATGTCTTCTTGTCTGTAGAGTTTGGAGCCCTGGTCCATCTCTAACTTCACAATAACCGAGCCTCTTTTAGCTGGGTTTGCAAGCCACACTAGTATGGAGCCAGTGTGGTCTCTGTCCACATGCACCTGGACCATGTAGTTCTTATAATCAAAACATCTCAATCACTCTACATGCTCAGAGACCGTCTCTTTGGCCTTCAAGAGCATGGTCTGTTTTTCTGGGTGCCCCAGTCATTGCTGTTCTAGAGTCCATAGAGCTGCCTCAGAGGACAAGAATTCCATCAGCAAAGTCCTTCTGACGCTACCAACTCCGAAAAATGTCTACCCCTGATCACAGCTTGAAATGCATCCCACTCTACGTGGGGAGTCAACTCGGAATCAATATTGTCATCAAAATAATGTTTTATGGCAGTTTCAAACATGTCCCGGAAGACCGGGTCCGCTAGTGCCTCTGGTCTTAACCTTCACAATTAGATGCAGGGCCAGAGTGTCTCCCAACGCAGCCCAAGCAACAAGGATTATGATCATGGATGGTTCTCGAAAAGTATTCTGTAGTTTGAACTAACCCATGTACATCAGGCATACACAAGAGGACATCAAGTTGCGCATGAAGGTCATGTAAATTGGAAAAGAAAGAGTAGTTCTGTTCTCCCAGGTGATGGGAGTGCCAGGAACTAATTGGGCCCCGTTCCATTTGCCAGGCAGTGAACGCGCTGGCTACTCAGAGTGTTTCAGAATTTCTCAGTGGGGGGTGAGAATGATCTAGTATGGGGTCCGCTACAGAGTTGTAATCTTCCCCAGGATAAGTGAGCCCACTAGGTGGGTGCGGGGTGCTAACACCATGGAAAGCTCAGCAACATTTTTTGCCTGGTCCACAGTAGCAGTAAGGTGTGTTTCCTGGAGTAGCACTACCTGAACCCCCTCATCCATTAGGATATAAGAAAACTTTGTGCCTCATGGCCATTATGTGCCTCCCCCTAATATTCCAGGACAGGGTTTTGTACATCATGGTGATTCGCCATTTTGTAGTAAAGACCAATCAGTTGGCACCACCAGACTCCGCTATCCCAAGCATAGGATACCACTCCACCCCAGCATATTAAGGAGCACCTCCACAGGGCATGCAACCAACATTTCCCCTCAATTAGCAAACAACAAACTCCCGCACCCAGGACAGGCAGGACAACACCCCCATCCAAATAGTCAACCAATTCAAATGCATTAATGGGTGCAACCACAGTAAACTCGAATGGACAGAGTTAGTGGCCCTCTAAGAGCCCCACATCCAGCCCCCCCTACCCAAGTAGATAGACTAAAGAAAGGCAGGTCTGCTGCGGCAACAGCATCACAACGGCACAGTAGCACATAATCGACTGAGGGCTCCCCGCTGAGAACCAACAAAGACCTTACAGTTTGCCATCTCCATCAAAAATGTTCATTGGCTGTGCCAGGCATGCCTTTAGGGAGATCACTATCTGAATCCTCAGTAGTACTGCCCTCATGAGTGAGGTCTGTGTCCCGCACATCTCCCTCACCCAGTTATGAGACTGGACTCGTTCCTCCTCTGATCATTGCTGCCACCACCTCCACTGCTCTCTTTTGTTCCTTCTGGGCATCCTGTCCTGATGGGGACCCCGTGAACAGCTTTGCCTCATTGGCTCTGCTTTTTCCCTTTGAGGTGGTGTCCTGGGACCCCCCCCCCCGAACAAGGCCAGCATGTGGGTGCATCTTGATCCGGTCCACACCTCCTGCAGAGTCCAGAAGAACTGCACCCTCTCCTGGGTCACCACCTGCAGCGAGGCTGGGAATAACATGGCATAGTGCAGGCCCATTTAGCAAAGCTGTCACTTCACATCCAGAAATG
Source organism: Triturus cristatus (assembly GCF_964204655.1). Taxonomy (NCBI): domain Eukaryota; kingdom Metazoa; phylum Chordata; class Amphibia; order Caudata; family Salamandridae; genus Triturus; species Triturus cristatus. The sequence goes on along the minus strand of NC_140584.1, from coordinate 595,833,673 downwards.
TAGACCGCTGCTTCTTGACTTCTTTTGTAAAGTCTAAAAAAATCATCGCCTTATTGTTGTCAACTTTGATGTCTCCTTTGTCCTGAGCTTGGGCAATTATTCGATCTCTATCCCTGTAATATAAGAGTCGGGCAATCAATGGTCGCGGTGGCTCTCCCGGCAGGGACAGTTGAGACAGAAACCTGTGAGCCCTCTCCAGGGCGTATAATGAGGAGAGGTACTCTGCTCCACCACCTCTCGCAGCCACCGCTCAAGGATGGCCAGCATGTTTCCCCCTCGATGAGTTCTGGAAGGCCTATGACGCAAATGTTATTCCTTCGAGATCTATTTTCGCTATCTTCTGCTCTGACATCCAGAATCCGGACTTTGTTCTACATAAAATGAGCCGTTTCCTCATAGCAGCGATCTCAGTGGGGATATCCGTTAGGAGTCTCTCTGCTGTTGGCACTCTTTCTGCGAAGCACCGATGTTCTTCTTACAGAATACTCAGGTCCGTCCCTAGAGCATCAATCTTTGTCTCCATCGCTTCCTGGGAAGCAGTAATTGCCTGTAGAACGTCTTGGAGAGTGGGCCCCTCCTGGGGTCCCCTTTGTGACACTGGATTTACAGCCTTCGGCCACTGCGCCCAGAGCTTGTCCTCCCGAGTCCAGATCCCTTTTCCTTACCAATTTGCCCATGACTACAAAGGAGTGGTAGGTGGCGCAAGGCTCCTGAAAGACATCCTTGTTACTTCACCACAGGCTCAGCAGTGCCTCTGCTCGATTAGGCTTCTGTGTTCAACTGCCAGGCTGCGGGGGCTGGAAAGTCTGTTTGGTGCTTGAAGCACACTTCTTACCAATTGCAGCTATGTAGAAGAGTGCATCCCCTATGTTGCTCAGGGCGACCAGTATTGCCTGTCCCTGGGACGACGATTGCAGGTCTCATTCCTCATGTCCTACTAGGAAACCAGTGATGCAGTCACTTTGGGGCACGTGGTCACGTCGCCCAGTTGGCCTCACCCAATGCCATGTTCCCACAGGCAGCACCACAGGGTCTCATCAGTGCAGCTCATCCATCCTGGCTCATACCTACCCCAGTGGTGCAAGGCAATTGCAGTCTATGATCTGTGCAGCACACAGGGCATGGGTGCAAAGTGGCTCACTTTCAGAGGAGCATGCACAGGACACCAGGCCCAGCGGACGTTCAGCACTCTTCTGAGGACCAACAGAGGTCCTCCCTGTTGCAAAGAGTACTCTCTATGACTGCCTGGATATAGAGGCCGTTCTATGACTTATGTCCTGAGTCAGATTCAGGGGGTAGGACACCCCTCCCTGCAAGATTCATCCTTGCTGCTGTACACCCCAGTGCACGAGGGGGCCACCAACTGTCCGCCGTCTGTCACACCCTGCAAGATGTCAAGGGCCCCCAACCATGTACGTCTGCAGGCCTGCCATGGCGTGTAGTAGGCCGCATCACCCGCCCACCTACAGTGCAGTTCTCAGCGGGCGAGGAGGCTGAAGCGCAAGCTCCCAGTCAAGTTTCCTGTATGGCTGGTCCAATAGACAGCGGAGTCCACTGTCCCTAATGTCCCCTCTGCTGCCCTGGCCCAATCTCCTTCGCCGCGGCCTCGCCTCTGCAGTCACTCAAACAGAGTCTTTCCACACTGCTGGCACCCTGAGTACACCGAGGGTTACCGCAACCCCCGGTAGGCCATCACTGGTCCCGGCAAGCAGAGCAGCAGAGTCCCCTGCAACCTGGGGACACCCCCGACATACTCGCCGCGTCGCCCCGCTAAGAACCTTCAAACATTCCGGAGCTTAACGTAGCATCCAGGCATTCATGTCTGCCATTTTGTCAGCGCCATCTCACTGGATCCGCGACAGGTCAGGTAATTTATCTCCCCATTGTCGTATTCTGCCACAAACCGGTCATGGTGGGCAGCAGAGTCAGTGGGGCTCTCTAGTAAGTTTGGGGGCCCTCTTGTTTTAGGATGGTGGCAGGTTGTTGTCAAAAGGGCGCGCATTGGGCAAGAGGTTTGGAATCTACGACTCACAGCATTGGTGTTTGGCCACTCCTCCCTAGATTGTGATGGTCATGCCTATTGATGGTTGTCAGCGCTATGAAACATTGAGCTAAATGAGAATTAGTTCAAATATGCTGCATATAGCACTGACCACATGGCACCGAAAAGAAAGTGAAGTGACTCTTTTGGAAACGGAAATGGAACTTATGCCTGTTCAATAGGGCTTTAATTTATAGTGCCTACTAACCTAGAAGGTAGTGTCATTGGAACATTTACAGTGCCCAGCCAAATCTGCTATTCCTGTTCTATTTATAGATTAATGTTAATCTGTACCTATCTCTAACCTTGATAAAAGTATAGCACCTACATACTATACAAACGTGAAAAAGTGGAAATCACTGATCTAAATTTAGTGCTTAGGCGACTCTCCATGCACATGTCCAAAAGGAAGGGCCCGATTCACAGAACTAACTTAAGACAAAATCCTAAACTTATTACCATTTTGGTATTCACAGAAGGCACTTACTCATTTTGGTATTCACAGAAGGCACTTACTCATTTCGGTATTCACAGAAGTTAGGAGTCCTAACTTTAGGACTCATAAATGCCTTCTGTGAATACCGAAAGTCTTAAAATTAGGGTTTTTCTCAGTTTAGGAGTAGTAAAGTTAGGACTCCTAACTTTAGGACTCCTAAATGCCTTCTGTGAATACCGAAAGTCTTAAAATTAGGATTTTTCTCAGTTTATCAGTAGTAAAGTTAGGACTCCTAACTTTAGGACTCCTAAACTGTGAAAAATCCTAATTTTAAGACTTTCGGTATTCACAGAAGGCATTTGGGAGTCCTAACTTTAGGACTCCTAACTTCTGTGAATACCGAAATGAGTAAGTGCCTTCTGTGAATACCTAAATGAGTAAGTGCCTTCTGTGAATATCAAAATGGTAGTAAGTTTAGGATTTTGTCTTAAGTTAGTTCTGTGAATCGGGCCCGAAGTGTTTTGAGCCCTGCACATGGAAGAACCGTATTTTGAGAGATTTATTTGAATCTCTGACTTTGGTTTGTGGAGCTTATTTGTTAATTATACAATGGAATAACCTGCTATTTCCCTGGAAGTCAGGACAAGGTAAACATGCGGGGCCCGATTCACAGAACTAACTTAAGACAAAATCCTAAACTTACTACCATTTTCGTATTCACAGAAGGTACTTACTCATTTTGGTATTCACAGAAGACACTTACTCATTTCGGTATTCACAGAAGTTAGGAGTCCTAAGTTTAGGACTCCTGAATGCCTTCTGTGAATACCGAAAGCCTTAAAATTAGGATTTTTCTCAGTTTAGGAGTCCTAAAGTTAGGACTCCTAACTTTACTACTACTAAACTGAGAAAAATCCTAATTTTAAGGCTTTCGGTATACACAGAAGGCATTTAGGAGTCCTAAAGTTAGGAGTCCTAACTTTACAACTACTAAATTGAGAGAAATCCTAATTTTAAGACTTTTGGTATTCACAGAAGGCATTTAGGAGTCCTAAACTTAGGAGTCCTAACTATGCTGCTACTAAACTGAGAAAAATCCTAATTTTAAGGCTTTCGGTATTCACAGAAGGCATTTAGGAGTCCTAAAGTTAGGACTCCTAACTTCTGTGAATACCAAAATGAGTAAGTGCCTTCTGTGAATACCGAAATGAGTAAGTGCCTTCTGTGAATACCAAAATGGTAGTAAGTTTAGGATTTTGTCTTAAGTTAGTTCTGTGAATCGGGCCCAAGGTATCTTAATTTATATTGTATTTCTTCAATAGCTCCAATTTAAAGTAAACTAAAAACAGTTAATTTTAAAAGAAAATAAATTGAATATTTCTGACTTAAAGCAGAATGGCTAACTCTTTCCTTTGTGTTTTTAAAGTGCAAAATGTATACCAAATTATTAACAGATCCTGTTATAGGAATAAAAAATATAAGGAAGAGATCACCAGTATTGAAGCCGGGTTGAAGGACGCAGAGGTGGATCTCTCAGTTGCTGCACCCCCTGACATCCTGCAGGAAAAGCGAAATAAGGTCAGCAGTTTGAAGGCCCAGCTTGAGAGTATTCTGAACACTAGACTTATTCGAAGGTGGGAAGCTAGCTATTTAGATATCTTTACAGCTAGAAGATATAGAGGTAAGATTGGCTTGCTGGTGAAAGATTACATGCCTAAAACCCAGACAAACTCTGGGCACTCTTAGAGTGCACAGGTCAAGGGTGTTCACCGTAGGCTGATGCCATGACTGGTGGAGTATGTGTGCCCGGGGATGTTTAAACTAGGGCTGTGCGAATTTATAATTATGAATAGTTTACCACACCTACAAGGAGGTACAAAATGTACCATGCCAATATCACTGGTGACTTCTTGGACTTAAAATAAAAAATTAAAAACATGTAATTTCCTTCATGTGAGTTAGTATTCAACATTCTGAGCTACCTGGGAAGTCCCAATGGGGGCTCATTTGAAGCTTCAAGCCCAGTCAGGGCTCCAGGAACCTGGACACATTCTCTCTCAAATGTCCCCCTCTGCCTCTCGTTGTGCACAGATTACAAGAATAGGCAGTGCTGTGATGGGCCAAGTGTGAGGACCCTGAAACCTGGGGTCTATGAACCAGCCAGCTGTCTCAGAAAAAGCCCAGGACAGGGTCACACAGGGTGGTATGGCAGAATCTCATAGATGAAGAGTATAGCCGTTCGTTTTGGATACAATTGCAAGTCTTGGTTGTGAATGTAATCGATGCCCACCAATAATTGGGAGCATTAGAATAAGCAAAAGACTTGTGATGCAACATAAGTGAATTTGGTATTAGGAGAGTGCATATCCATTTAGATTAGTTTAAGGTTTGCTGGTAGGGAGCACCGTTGGTGGTTAGTCTTCCAGGAGTTAGGCACCAACTTTACAATTTGGACAAAGAAGCTTGTGCAACACCTCATAGCCTTAACCACTATTTTTGTCCTAAAGGTCTCCCCTTCTTGCTCAGATTAATAAGCACGGGCCTAGGCCCAGGTCAGAACTCTGGCTGGCCCAGGAGAAGAATCATCTTCTGTCCCTGGCCTCTGTTCACCAGCCCACCGTGTCTCAAAGTGTATTGGACATGGTGTTGCATGCCCAGGAAGGACTCCCCTTTCTTCCTGGGTTAAGACGCTTTGACTGGTTCAGAGCTCCAGCAGGCACTGGAGTGGAAGTCCCCAGCCAAAGCCTCCATTCTCCTGCCTGTCATGTTGCAAAGTGCCCTGGAAAAAGACCTGCATGCCTGGGAGATTCTCCTCTACTTGTGCAGTTTAAGAGCCCTGACTGGGCCCTGCGTCAGAGCTCCAGCTGGTCCGGGGGTGGAAGCCCCAAGCCTTTGGCTCCATTCTCTGGCCCATCATGTCACTTGGGGCCCGGGACAGGGTCCCGCAGGCACAGGAAGGGCTCCCCTACTTGGCCAGGTGAAAGAGCTCTGACCGGGCCCTGAGTCAGATGTCTGGCAGGCCAAGGGGTGGAAGACCCCTGCCCTGAGTCCATTTCCTCAGCCCCTGTTTCTCTTAGAGCCTTCAGTTGCTGCACCCCCTGAAATCCTGCAGGAAAAGCGAAATAAGGTTAGCAGTTTGGAGGCCCAGCTTGAGAGCATTCTGAACACTAGACTTATTCGAAGGTGGGAAGCTAGCAAGATCTCCCATTTCGAATATGGTGAAGGAGCAGGTAAACTCCTTGCTTGGAAGAGTAAATCAGACCGATCAAGGAGTTATATCAAGGAGATTAGAAATGAGAGGGGCATCTTAGCAACTGATGATGAAATCAGGGATGCCTTTCAGGCCTTTTTCCAATCCATCTATCAGGAAGATGGCAATGTAGATGGTCGGAGTGCTGGGAATTGGCTCAAAGATATTTCGCTTCCATCCCTTAGCTCAGAGCAACAATCATTCATGGAAAGGGATTTTTCCTGTGAGGAAGTAAGGGAGGCTATCTTTAATAGTAAGAACAGTAAGGCCGCAGGGCCAGACGGTTTGCCTTCTGAGATCTGTAAGGCAATAGGGGATCAGGTTGTTCCTATTATGACCAAACTCTTCAATCAGATCTTGCAAGAAGGCCTGATCCCCCCAGATTCATGGAATGAGGCCACTATAGTTCTGATTTTGAAACCAGGGAAATCGGCATTCAATTGTGGGTCCTATAGACCCATATCTTTATTGAATGCTGATTATAAAATCTTTACTTCTATAATGGCTGCACGTTTGGGTACGGTGATGGGGGACATCCTGCATCCAGACCAGAAGGGCTTTGTGAAAGGACGCCAGATAACGCACCTAACTTACGATCTAATTGGCGCAATAGATCTGGCGTCCGCATATTCCATCCCCTTAGCAGCTATGACTCTGGACGCCACCAAGGCCTTCGACAGGGTAAATTGGTTATACCTGTCGGAGGTCTTGGAAAAATGTAATCTCGGCGAGAAGTTCTGTCATACAATACAATCTATATATAGGAGCCCCACAGCTAGACTTCTGGTAAACGGCATTGTAACAGCACCCTTTAATATATCTAGGCACACTAGACAGGGCTGCCCACTCTCCCCTCTCCTTTTTGACCTATATATTGAGCTGTTTGCTCAATGGCTTAGAGAGGACGTTAACATCCAGCCCTTTAGGTATGGAGAGTGGGAGAGGAAGGTAGCCCTGTATGCAGATGACATTTTGATTTTTACTGCCGACTTGGATAAGGCATTTCCAGCAGTCATCAGTCAAGCTCAGGAGTTTGGAGTAGTGTCAGGTTATAAAATCAATGCTGCTAAAACAGAGGTGATGGTCTGGAATCAAGTGGTTAATCAATGTCAGCACTTGTTAAGCCCTAAAATGAGATATCTGGGAGTCAATATAGTGCAAGATATAACAAAGATTGCTGAGTTAAATTTGACTGTAGGAGCAAGAGAATGTGTGAAGCTTTTGAAGATTTGGGCTTCGCTCCCCCTCTCTATTATTGGTAGGGTTAATTTGGCTAAAATGTCGATACTCCCAAAAATTACTTTTCTTTTTAACTGTATCCCACTTTATTTTGAAAAATTACAAAGTGATAAAATCCAGAGGGATATTAACTCTTTTGTTTGGGGGTATACATTTTCGTGATTGGCCTGGAAAAAGCTGAGACGCCGAAGGGAGAAGGGGGGCCTTGCCCTGCCTGATGTTCAGAATATGCATGGGCTTTTCAACTCTCCCACGCTTGCATGCTATTAAAAATGCTGGTTAAGGCTGGTGTGGGAGGGATGTTTTTAGCAACGCTACAGGGTGCACATTTACTGGTGGAGGGTTTTTTGTTTAAATTCGGAGATGTTAAGTTCTTCAAAAAAGTTAGGCATAAGGTTTTGCAGGGTCTGGGTAAAACTCCTGGTGGTCCAGAGTGTCTGAGAGACAGTTTAGCGACCCCGTTAAGGGAATCTGGCTTGGCGGTGTGGGGGGATCTGATCTCAGATGGCACTTTGGTAACATGGGAACAACTCAGTGAGAGGGTAGGACCAGGCCTTTCTAGATTTAAATATTTGCAGGTGGCGAGTTGGGTTCAGGCTCAGTTACAGACTACCAAGGGGGGCTTATTAGGGAAAGGTAACGACTTACAGTACAATCTTGTGACCAGACCCTGTGGGAAGAAACAAGTGTCCTATTGGTATCAGGCAATTCTGGAGGCAGTGGACGGAGAATTTATCCTTGCTGAGGAATTATGGGGTAGTGTCTTACCAGGTCAAGAATGCGATTCTTTATGGCAATCTTCATGTAAACTCATGTATGATATAGTAAAACCGGCGTGGTTGAAAAGGAACCACCTGTTCACCATTCACAGGGTTTACTTCACTCCGTTGAAGCTCTCTAAAATTAATAAAGAGCAGCCTGTATGCTGTAAAAAATGCGGTTTGGCCATGGCTTCCGACATTCACATGTTTAAAGAGTGCCCAGCCCTGTTTACATTTTGGGACAGTGTAGGCAAATTTTTGTCGGACATAATAGGGATTTTGGTTATTATTGATCTACCCCTGACTTTCTTCGGACTTCAAGACAATGTTAGAGGCCCTGCAAGATCGCTACTTTTTTATGCTGTGCTCCTGGCTAGGAGACAATTTTTTGACTGGCAATCTTCTGTTTTGGCGACTTCTAAGCTGGACTTAATGAGAACAGGCAGAAAAAAGAAGAGAACATTCTGGAATATACTAGAAGGAAATGGGACCCGTAGCTGAGGGTTTTTTCCCCTTCCCGGTTCCTATGATTAATGCTGCCTGAATACTCTAAGGGTCAGGTCCGGAACCCTCCTCCCCTGTATGAGGTTGAGGTCCTAAGACAAGGCCTCCGAGTTCCAGAAGCTCGTAATACAGAGTTAACTCAGTGGGTGCTTTGATGTGCATCTCAGCAAGTCTTAGTGCCGGTAGGCGGGCAATTTTAAGTGCTAGCTGCCTACGCCTCTCAGCTTGCTGAGTGTGGGCACGGACTGCTTGAATGTGCATTTAAAGGGAGATTGGCGGTAAACGAGGACAATAAAAAAATTTAAAAAAGAAAAGCAGGTAGCCTTCCTCTGGATGAGTAGGGACAAAGGTAGTGGGTACCCACTTCTCCTGGCATTCTCCCCAGGTGTTGCAAGGGCCTGGCTGGGCTGTCCCAGTACCCCACAGGGGTCTATCTCTGCCTTCCAGACCTGTTTGATGGATCTTTCCTTTGAGCCTACCTTCCGAGACAACAGGCAGGAATGCCAAGCTGATATCCACATGCAGGGCAGCCTTCTCGGAGATGGTTCTGCCAGCACCATACTTGATCAGTCATGCTTGGTCAATTTAGGGATGGACTGCTTGGCCAGCCCTGGCTGTTGTTTTTAACAAAGAGTCTTCCACCTTGCCTGCAACCATCCAACTTGAAGGTCTCCCTTTCATAGAGGCTCTCTCCACTCTCACCCATTCAACAAGCTCCGCTTTCCATTTCCTGGTGCACAGTTAGATTTCCACATCATCGCCATTTGGCTTTTGCCCACAATGAAGCCTAAGCCAATAAATCAGCAAGCAATCCTATTCTTTCTCTATATCTTTGTTAGTCCGAGAATGAAGGTCTTGGAAATTAGTTTGATTCTCCCACCTAGGGTGACCACCGGACAGGACAAAAACGCAGGACAAAAGGTCAGTTTTGCAAACACATCCATGGAGAGGCCATATCCCCCTTCTTTACCAGTGCATTTATTTACTATTTTCTGCATAGCATTATTTATTAACTGTGGTCTTTATGTAATTATCTCTAGGTATGGTACATTCAGGTGGCACATTATGTCCTTGTTCAATCTTAAATGAATGCCCTTGAGCATGGTATCAAGGGCATCGCTCCTATTCAGATTTCACCAAACGTTCTTGGAGAGAAAGCAACAGCTAATTTTTCATTATTTTTCGAAACATTTAAAAACCTATGGCAAACAGTTTGGTAAACATTAAGGTAATTGACCATCTCCTAGCTTAGGCAAGTTGAATAAAAGCATCTTGCGCACCTCAGCCTTCAGTCGATGTTAAACCTAAAAATAATTAATGAGGCTGAACAGATGGTGTGGACAAAAGTTTATCAAAAAAGAAGGGGGAAAGAGAGGTTTTTTAACGGTTAGGTTCACCCTCCCATTGTATATATAATTAAATAAATAATCTGAGTCGTCAGATTATGAGAACCTAACCAAAGGGTGTGTGGAAAGCACTTGTTTCCCGAAAGAACACCCAAGCAAAAGAAAGAAAGGGCAATTCCTTTCTTTAGTCCCCTCACTCACCAGGGTTTCCCCACGGTGACATGCTTCATCATTGGGGTCCTCTCAGTCCTCTACGGGCTGAGGCGTGCTGCGACTTGCGGATTTACGTAGGAGCACTAAACAAGACTATGTGTTGTGCAAGTGTTGTGGTGTGGAGTGGTTTAAAGTGAGTTAAAATAATCAACTAGTGGGCCAATCTAAATTTTAATGTTGCTCCTAGCTAATTAATTAAAAAAGTGGGTGATATGCTAGAGATAACTACTGTAATGGGTAAGTGTACCTAGCATACGGTCGACTAGTTTCAAGCTTCCCAAGCTCTTCATCAGGACTACACTGGGACCAGCCCAGTGTAAATACCACTCCTAGAAGACCTAATTAGGTGCATGAATAAGTGAAAAAAACAAAAAACGCTGTGCAAATTTAGCATGCGTTAATCAAAATACATACGTAATGTACGTCTCATGGAATTCTGTAGGATGGAAAACAGACATTAAGGGAGAAAAGGCATATTATGCATTATAGTCATAGGATAAAAAAGTGATTACACTATGCACCAGTGTCGCAATGCTCATTATTCGCATATTCTTATTGTGCCACTGTATAGTTCTCCAGACAGTACATCTTTCATGCTGGCGTCTAGCTATAATGTGAATAGAAAGTGATCGTGAATGCACGAAGTGCACATTTAATAACACACACAAAGTCAAAAAACATGCGTCTGACAACATAAATTACACACAAGACAGACAAAAGTACGAAAATACATACATTTTAAAAGGCAAAACTGTGCCTCATGGTCGACTGAGGGGGGGTTGGACACTCGTACACCTAGGATAAAGGTACAAGCGATAAAGCAAAAAGTACTTGGAGCGCTGTTCTGTTAGGAGATCCAGCGCAAAATGGAGAGAGTAGGAATGAAGACCCATTTAAATTACGAAGGGGCAAAGGCATCCCCCTGCTGCGTGGTTACTCACTTGTACTCGTCAGGCCACCCGCCGGAAACACCTACTAGTGAACTGCCTCGCCGACCGCATACTGACTGGATGCGAGCCGGGTGCCTAGATATCTACCTGGTGGGGGGTGTGAAGAGGAAGAAGGGACTCGTCGGTTGCGGTCGTGTTCAGTGGCCGCCATCTTGGAACTGGCAAAATATCGTTAATATATAGATTAAGAGTAATTCCAAAAAGGAAGTTAATTGTTAACAGTAAATCAAGGGATTAGCCATCCGCTGTGAGTTTCTAAGAAAATGGATAAGGAAAGGCTCGCTGGTTATGGTTCTCCTCGATCGCCGCCATCTTAGAGCAGGCACCAGTCGTGAAAATTACTAAAAAGTAAAAATCAAGAGAAAATAATTTTAGGCAATGACGTAAGGGTTAAGTTCATCTGCTCCGTTCAGCGCATTAAAAACGGAGAAGGCTGAAGAGCCTTGGGGTGTCATATCTCGTAATGTGAATTGGTTCGGCCATCTTAGGTAGGGAAGAGCATGTAATTTTTTAAAAAAAGTTACCAAGCAGTGCCAAACTGATTTTACTTGGAAATCAATAAGTTCCTAGCCCATAGATTGGGAAAATAGTTGTCCCATTAGTACCTCCATGCTTAGGTTTTGAACAAGCCTCCATGCTAGGTTCTAAACAAACCTCATGGGTGAAATGGAAAGACAGTTACCTCAGTTGTAATCGTGATTGTAAGACCCACTTGTGAGGTACCCCAAATTCTGGAGAATAGTTATATATCTCATGTTATAAGAAACAATGAAACGCAATGGCGTGCTTGAATTGCACCACATAATTTTTTAGGCTCATATATTAGGGTATATTACGAGAGGGTAACTGTTCCTGAGGAATTATGGTTGTGTTTGTTCTCTCAAAGTGGTGTGGGGAATTTCTCCTTTTGTATATAGTGCCCTCACACACCCTTTCGGGTGTCTTGCTTCATCATAGGGCGTTGCTCCTCGTGGGGGTGGCGCTGCAGTCCCCCACGGGCCCCGCAAGAGGGCTCTTTGGCGGAGATCTTTTGATTGGAGACGCCGCAGTTGTGCATGGGTGTGTGTGGGCCTAATGGAAAACAAGTGGGTGGTGCGGTTTAAAAATTGCTGGGTAGAGTTTCAGACCTTTATTCACTGCCCTACCTGGCAAATGATTAAAAATGGTTATCCTGGAGCTACTCTTAATGAAAAAAATATTAAAAGAGGGCAGATCCTGGAAAGTAACTGCTGCTCTCAGGAATGTGAGTGGGGAGCCTACTGGTGAATGGTCAACATGTTTCGCGCTTACGAATGGGTCCTTAAGGGATCCCAGATGCGCTTCGTCAGGACCTATAAAAAATAATTGAATAGTGAGTGAAAGTGTTTGTGAGTGAAATAGAATGACAGGTTTCAGTGAGGTGTGATACTGTAGACCTGTTGAACCTCAATAGTAAGGTTAGTCCAGCGTCTTTGCGCTGAGAGGTTTACCTGTCTTTTCTGGAAACCTCAACCCAACCTGGATTGGTAGGGAAAAAAGGGGGGGGGAGAGACAAACACAGGGACAGGGAAGAAAAATATGCAGAGACAAATAACAACAAGGTGAATACTGGTACATTTATCTCACAAATGTCAAACAAGCGACATAAGATAATAACACTGCACGCCATGCTTCTAAAGTAAACATAACATGCGTATCAGACGGTCGTGATGACTATGATCCCAAAATATCTTGAATCCGTTTCTGTGCAGTGAGAATATCATTGCATCCGTGTGTATTCACTTGGCCAGCTATTCGTGTGAGGCAGTGAAACTTGCCCCGTGAGAACTGTAGCTAGCTATATCGTGGCTGTTTAACGATAACGAGCAATATCTGTACCGTGGTGTGTTCGTGTGTATCAATAACACAACTAACGTTATCCGTGAAACTAAGGTGAGGATCAAGGATCGGCGACTAGATTAGTCATTAAGGCCTACCCTAAAGTTGTAGGGATAAGGGCCCCATCAGCGTAGTGGAGTTGGCACTAAGGAGAAACTGAAGGACGGGGAGACAGAGAGAGGTTTTTTGAGAATCTGGAAATAAATCAGACTCTAAAGTTGTGCGGCTCGGCTCACCTCTTTCGTAGGGAAATACTCACTCGTGCTCCTTCGTCCGGGACGTGGTAACCTACCCCCTCTCCATCTATCGCTGGAACGGATAGTCAAGGAGCGAACAATTACCGCTTATATCCGATCTTTCCGCTGCACTATTCTGATTGGGGACGTGTCGGTGGGCGCAGACAGATGACGTCACTGCGTTGCGTGAATTGGTTACTACGGTAACAAGTAGGACGTTGTTACAGACGCGGTAGCGTCTTTCCGCTGCACTACTCTGATTGGGGACGTGTTGGTGGGCGCAGACCGAAGACGTCACTACATTGCATGACTTGGTTACTACGGTAACAAGTAGGACGTTGTTACAGACGCGGTAGCGTCTGGAAAAAGATCGCCAGTCTAGTTGTTTCATGAATAATTGTCATGATAATTCTGGCAATAGATAAAAGTATGTATGATGTAATAAAAGGGATCGTTGTACAGAATGCAGTTTATGTTTGTTAAGGTGTGCCCTGCATGAAGGAGGCGTAGCTTCATTTATCGGGGATCTGTTGCCAATATATCATGTTTAGGTCACCCCCCGCATTGATGAGGAAGTTGTTCGTATGTATAATGTTGTGTCAATAAAGTTACTTGAATGTAAAAACCATTGATCGTAACTAATGGGGATGTGGCGGTTTTTTTATTATGGGAAAACTCGTGACAGTAGCATCCCCTGAGTAGATTGAAGTTCTTAAAACCGATCTGGTTTTCCATTCACTAAAGATTGGTGCAAATATACCACACGTAATGTTGGATGAATGGGGGGTCTGTTTCTATGCCTGTAATCAGACTGGTACAGAGTGGCTACTGTTTTCGCTGATAAACATATCGAAGCTATTCTGATAGTATTGTTGAGGCAGAGCAAAATAACAATAGTCTGATCACGTAGTAAGGGTGGATATGTGGTTCTTATGTCAGCTCCACCCATGGAATTTCGTCGTTCAGACCTATTGTATCGCTCTTCAGTCTATGGACCCATCTTTGTTCTTGTCTGAACAGGGACTGTTTAGTCCAATGTGGATTGGAATCGATGACGGTCCATCTCAAACTGTTAGCGGCGTGCCCTTCCTCTGAAAAGTGTGTCAAAAGTTTAGTATTGGTTTTACCTCGTCTGATGGTGCTCTTATGTTCCCCTATGCGGACCTTAACTGCTCTGGTAGTCATTCCTACATATCTCTTGTTGCATGGGCATATAATGGTATAGACACAATTGGTAGTGTTGCAGTTGGTGTGTCTTAATTGGCGCCACGGTGTGTTGAGGCCCAGGTCGATTTCTTTGGAAACCGTGGTCTCTGCACAGCTCGAGCAGGAGCCGCAAGGGTAGTGGCCTACTACAGGTGGTAGAGACCAAAGTGTCGTTTGTTGTGTGGTTGGGGGTTTGGGCCTGGTGTGTACTAGGTGGTCTTTCAGATTCATTGTGCGTTTAAAAGCGAACAGGGGTGGTGGTCCTGGTTCAAATGAACCGGAATTTAGTATGGACCAATGTTTTCTGATTGCTCTTTGCACATTATTCGAGTTCGGGGTGAATGTAGTGACACAGGTCATTGTGTCTAGTACTGGTTTGTCTTTAGTTTCGAGCAGTGCAGCCCTAGTGCTGTTCTTTGCCCTCTTGTGTGCCTGACGAATGATGCCCTTCGGATAGTGCCGTTTCTCCAGATTGTCTCTGAGGAGATCTGACTGTATTTCAAATTCTTTTATGGTGTCACAGTTTCTTCGGAGGCGTAAAAATTGGCCAACCGGTAGGTTGTTTCTAAGTGCTCTGGGGTGGTGACTATCATAGATAAGGAGATTATTCCTATCCGTGGGTTTTTTATAATTGGTGGTATGTAGACACCCATTGTCCAAGGAAATGAGAAGGTCCAGAAATGGAATGGATTGACGTGACCTGGTGCTGGTAAATTTCAAGTACGGATTCAGGGTGTTAACCCAGTTGCAGAATTCCGTACATTGGTCTTCGGTACCTTGCCAGAATACGATTACATCGTCTATATAACGACGCCATAGCAGAATGTGCTCTTTATATGGGTTGTTGTCTCCCAAAATGTGTCCCTCTTCAAAATGAGCCATGTAAAGGCAGGCCAGACTCGGCGCGAATGTGCTTCCCATGCTCGTGCCTTGTATCTGATGGTAGAGGTGGTTTTTAAAGGCAAAGAAGTTTTCTTTGAGAGCCAGGGAAGCACAGTCGCAAATGAAGGAGATCGGTGTCATGTAGGGCCATGGTGTGATTTTCCGGAGAGTGTCTTCTAGGACTTCCAATGTGGCATCCTGCGGGATATTCGTATACAGGGCTTCAACGTCCATGGTCACCAAAAAGTCTATACGGTTGGCGTCGGGGAATTGATCAATGAGATTTAGGACTTCTGTGGTGTCTCTCAGGTAAGTGGGCGTCTGACTCACCAAAGGGCGTAGGTAAAAATCACAAAATTTGCTCAGTGGCTCCAACACAGAGTTAATGCCAGAGACAATCGGTCTGCCGGGAGGGGGGGTGACCCCTTTGTGGATCTTGGGGAGAGTGTAAAAGTATGGGGTCCGTGGTTCATCTGTCGTTAGGAAGTTGGCTTCTTGTTGTGAAATCCAGCCTTCAATGGACGCCTCGTTGACCATACTCTTAATCCTCGTGGACAGACGTTGGGTGGGGTCTTCTGTAATCACTTCATAGTAGGTAGTGTTGTTCAGTTGTCGAGTGCATTCTCTGTCATAGGAATCTTGATCCTGGATGACGATGGCACCTCCCTTGTCTGCTGGTTTCAGTATTATCTCCCGATCATCTGTAATGGTACGTAGGATGTGTCTCTCCTCCTTTGACAAATTGTCGTATGGTTGCCTCCTGTCAAGAGTCCCTATGTCTTTCAAGACCGCTTGTTCGTAAGTAAGGACCTCGTGGGGTGTCATAGCCACGGTCGGAGTGAATTTTGACGGTTTTTTCAGACCCGTCTCCGTAGGAGGATTATCAGGTTTCCCTTGGAAGAAAGCCTTAAGTCTAACTTTGCGGAAGAACTGGTGAAGTTCTTGATGTAACTTGAAAGAGTCCTCTTTCGGTGTGGGAACAAATCCTAAACCCTTTTCAAGTAGCATGGTCTCTTCTTCTGTAAGTGGTCTGGAGGACAGGTTCACCACTAGGGTCTCTGGCCTCTCGCTTGGCTCCGTAGTGTCATCGGTTCCTGATCTTGCCACTGTACCTTCTTGTAGTTTCCTCTTCTTCTGCCTCTTCCTTTGCCCCTCCCTCTGTTGTGAAAAGGTGGGTTCTGGAATTGCTGGAATTGTGTAGGCAGAAGATGATGAGTTGGAGGTACGTGCCACATGGGTGGAGGGCCCATCCATTGTCCCGGATAGTTCGGTTGTTGGAACGATGGGTGTGTGAAATGAGGTGGTGGTGGAGGGTTCTGAAATAAGGGGGGGCGTCCTTGTTGATGAGCCCCTCTGGTGTACTGTGTGTACCGCTGTCCCTCATAACTAGAATCACTGCCAAATGACCCTGTCCTACTAGACCGGGTGCTGCTTCCTTCATCCGAGGACGTGTCATGATTCTGAAAAACATAATCTTCCTTTGTGTAAGGGTATACCTTTTCTTTATTGAACCGTTTTAGATCTTTTTGAAGTTTTGTGATTTTTTGTTGAGTCAGGAAGTCTTTATGTTCGTTCATTTCCTCGTTGATTTCCGCTAGTCTTGACTTGTACGAAGAAATAGAGATGCCTGTTTTTAAACCATTTTCTGCTATAGTGATCTGGATGAGGAGCTCATCTGAGAGACGTTTAGCCGTGTTGATAATTAGCACGAGCCAATCTCGTGTACATTTCCATGCTATTTGTGACCATTCCGTCCGGAATGTCAGGTCTTCTAAAAAAATTCTAGGGGGTAAGGTGACTAAGAGGCCGTTAGGTGCAACGTTTGCTCTCAGATATTCCGTCATCATTAATCCGTGTAGGGCTGTCTTGATCTGTAGTTTCCTAAGTGCCTGTAGAGATTTCCAGTCGTCTGCTTTGCTGCCTGTAGCAGCGCTGCCATCCTCTCCTAGTAGTGAGGGTGCCCGAAGTATCTCAGCTATTGTGTCATCATCAAAGCTGAGGCCAACGGTGTCCATAGTGAGTGTAAGTGCTCGGGACAGAACAATGGGCTGTCTAGAGTTTAGGAAAAGAGGAAATGAAGATAGATAGGTCCCGCGGCTGGCTGCCGTACGTTAATTATATCACAAAAGAGGGGGGGACCGGGAGCGTAGTTAGAAAATAGGTCCAGTACCCGTGCTCCCTCAGAATAACTAGTATATTACGAGAGGGTAACTGTTCCTGAGGAATTATGGTTGTGTTTGTTCTCTCAAAGTGGTGTGGGGAATTTCTCCTTTTGTATATAGTGCCCTCACACACCCTTTCGGGTGTCTTGCTTCATCATAGGGCGTTGCTCCTCGTGGGGGTGGCGCTGCAGTCCCCCACGGGCCCCGCAAGAGGGCTCTTTGGCGGAGATCTTTTGATTGGAGACGCCGCAGTTGTGCATGGGTGTGTGTGGGCCTAATGGAAAACAAGTGGGTGGTGCGGTTTAAAAATTGCTGGGTAGAGTTTCAGACCTTTATTCACTGCCCTACCTGGCAAATGATTAAAAATGGTTATCCTGGAGCTACTCTTAATGAAAAAAATATTAAAAGAGGGCAGATCCTGGAAAGTAACTGCTGCTCTCAGGAATGTGAGTGGGGAGCCTACTGGTGAATGGTCAACATGTTTCGCGCTTACGAATGGGTCCTTAAGGGATCCCAGATGCGCTTCGTCAGGACCTATAAAAAATAATTGAATAGTGAGTGAAAGTGTTTGTGAGTGAAATAGAATGACAGGTTTCAGTGAGGTGTGATACTGTAGACCTGTTGAACCTCAATAGTAAGGTTAGTCCAGCGTCTTTGCGCTGAGAGGTTTACCTGTCTTTTCTGGAAACCTCAACCCAACCTGGATTGGTAGGGAAAAAAGGGGGGGGGAGAGACAAACACAGGGACAGGGAAGAAAAATATGCAGAGACAAATAACAACAAGGTGAATACTGGTACATTTATCTCACAAATGTCAAACAAGCGACATAAGATAATAACACTGCACGCCATGCTTCTAAAGTAAACATAACATGCGTATCAGACGGTCGTGATGACTATGATCCCAAAATATCTTGAATCCGTTTCTGTGCAGTGAGAATATCATTGCATCCGTGTGTATTCACTTGGCCAGCTATTCGTGTGAGGCAGTGAAACTTGCCCCGTGAGAACTGTAGCTAGCTATATCGTGGCTGTTTAACGATAACGAGCAATATCTGTACCGTGGTGTGTTCGTGTGTATCAATAACACAACTAACGTTATCCGTGAAACTAAGGTGAGGATCAAGGATCGGCGACTAGATTAGTCATTAAGGCCTACCCTAAAGTTGTAGGGATAAGGGCCCCATCAGCGTAGTGGAGTTGGCACTAAGGAGAAACTGAAGGACGGGGAGACAGAGAGAGGTTTTTTGAGAATCTGGAAATAAATCAGACTCTAAAGTTGTGCGGCTCGGCTCACCTCTTTCGTAGGGAAATACTCACTCGTGCTCCTTCGTCCGGGACGTGGTAACCTACCCCCTCTCCATCTATCGCTGGAACGGATAGTCAAGGAGCGAACAATTACCGCTTATATCCGATCTTTCCGCTGCACTATTCTGATTGGGGACGTGTCGGTGGGCGCAGACAGATGACGTCACTGCGTTGCGTGAATTGGTTACTACGGTAACAAGTAGGACGTTGTTACAGACGCGGTAGCGTCTTTCCGCTGCACTACTCTGATTGGGGACGTGTTGGTGGGCGCAGACCGAAGACGTCACTACATTGCATGACTTGGTTACTACGGTAACAAGTAGGACGTTGTTACAGACGCGGTAGCGTCTGGAAAAAGATCGCCAGTCTAGTTGTTTCATGAATAATTGTCATGATAATTCTGGCAATAGATAAAAGTATGTATGATGTAATAAAAGGGATCGTTGTACAGAATGCAGTTTATGTTTGTTAAGGTGTGCCCTGCATGAAGGAGGCGTAGCTTCATTTATCGGGGATCTGTTGCCAATATATCATGTTTAGGTCACCCCCCGCATTGATGAGGAAGTTGTTCGTATGTATAATGTTGTGTCAATAAAGTTACTTGAATGTAAAAACCATTGATCGTAACTAATGGGGATGTGGCGGTTTTTTTATTATGGGAAAACTCGTGACAGTAGCATCCCCTGAGTAGATTGAAGTTCTTAAAACCGATCTGGTTTTCCATTCACTAAAGATTGGTGCAAATATACCACACGTAATGTTGGATGAATGGGGGGTCTGTTTCTATGCCTGTAATCAGACTGGTACAGAGTGGCTACTGTTTTCGCTGATAAACATATCGAAGCTATTCTGATAGTATTGTTGAGGCAGAGCAAAATAACAATAGTCTGATCACGTAGTAAGGGTGGATATGTGGTTCTTATGTCAGCTCCACCCATGGAATTTCGTCGTTCAGACCTATTGTATCGCTCTTCAGTCTATGGACCCATCTTTGTTCTTGTCTGAACAGGGACTGTTTAGTCCAATGTGGATTGGAATCGATGACGGTCCATCTCAAACTGTTAGCGGCGTGCCCTTCCTCTGAAAAGTGTGTCAAAAGTTTAGTATTGGTTTTACCTCGTCTGATGGTGCTCTTATGTTCCCCTATGCGGACCTTAACTGCTCTGGTAGTCATTCCTACATATCTCTTGTTGCATGGGCATATAATGGTATAGACACAATTGGTAGTGTTGCAGTTGGTGTGTCTTAATTGGCGCCACGGTGTGTTGAGGCCCAGGTCGATTTCTTTGGAAACCGTGGTCTCTGCACAGCTCGAGCAGGAGCCGCAAGGGTAGTGGCCTACTACAGGTGGTAGAGACCAAAGTGTCGTTTGTTGTGTGGTTGGGGGTATATATTAGGGTGCCAAAATCAGAGTAGTTAAATAACAAAAGGTTGCTGACAAATAACTCAGTTTGTAGTGAAATGGCCCCATGGTATATCATCATTAAGGCCGAGGTCGTCTGAACGCAGTTTAAACACCCAACGTTGTTCTTTTTCGTGTAGATTCTTCTCACTATTAGGATAGTTGCTGACATGTTCAAGAATGACCCAGCTGAAGTCATTTGGTGTATGTTGTTTTTCCAAGAAATGCGTCGTCATTTTGGTGTTATTATGTTTGCATCTGAAGTTGCTGCGGTGTTCGACCATTCTCGTGCTCACTTTTCTTGTGGTCATTCCCACGTAGTGAAGATTACATACGCATGTAATGAGGTATACTACCCCAGTGGTGTTGCAATTCGTAAAAGATCGCAGATTCCACGTCATGCCATTATTGCAGGTAACAATCTTAGTTGCTGTGGTTAGGTGACATACACTGCAATTGGCACAGGGGTAATGTCCCTCTGGGAGTGGGTGTAGTAGGCGTACTGGACCAACCGTCCTTGTCGAATTAGGTCTGGTATGTACCAAGTAGTTCTTGATGTTTTTTGCTTTTTTATGGCTAAACATTGGTAGTTGCAGATTAAGACCTCCACTATTGAGGATTCGCCAATGTTTTTTAATGATCTTGGTCACCTGATCTGATGCGGTGTTGAAAGTTGTAATGCAGATTTGTCGTTTCACATTCTTATCCGATGTTCTTTCAGGTTTAGGTTCCAGAAGCGCATCCCGGTTGTTGTTGGATGCTCGTTTTTGTGCTTTGGACACAAGATGTGGTGGGTAATGTCGTTGCATCAATTTTTTGGATAGATCTTGAGATTGCCTTTTGTAATCCTCTCTCGTGGTGCAGTTGCGTCTTAGACGTAAGAATTGCCCGAAGGGTAAATTATCTTTGAGACTTCTCGGGTGGAAACTTTCATATACCAAAAGGCAGTTTCTTGCCGTGGGTTTAAAGTGTGTGGTCGTGATCAGGCGGCCGTCGCGCGCCGATATGTTCAGGTCAAGAAAGACCAACTCTGATCTGCTCATGGTGAAGGTGAACTTTAGAAATGGATCTTGTTGGTTTAGCCAGAGAAAAAAGCATTCAAAATCCGTCTCGTTTCCCTCCCAGATGAGGAACACATCGTCGATGTATCTCTTCCATAACTGGATATTGTTGATGTGTGGGTTGTTGTTATGGAGGATCTTGTGTCATTCCAAATGGTGTACGTAGAGCCCTGCCAGGCTCGGCGCAAAGGTGCTTCCCATGCTCGTACCGTGGGTCTGTTTGAACAAAGAATCATTAAATTGAAAGAAATTTTCTGTTAGAGCTAGTCGACAGCATTCCAACACCACATGTCTGGGTGTGTGGTAAGCCCAATCATTTTCGAAGAGTACTTCCTCAAGGATGTCCAGTGTATCCTTGTGTGGTAAACTGGTGTACAAGCTTTCCACATCAAGGCTGATTAAGATGCTGGTTGTAGGATTGAAATCTAGATTTTGAATTAGACACAGAACAGCTTTAGTGTCTTGTAGATACGTGTTGGTCGCTTGGACTAGTGGTCTCAGAAAGGCGTCGGCGAATTTTGACAGGGGTTCCAAAATAGAACCAATTCCTGAAACTATGGGCCTGCCAGGTGGTTTAACCATAGACTTGTGTATCTTAGGGATAGTGTAAAAGTAGGGGATGACTGGTTGCTTGTTTTCAAGAAATTCCGCCTCTTTTCTACTAATCCAGTCATTGATAAGGGATTCTTCAACCAAGCTCGCAATCTCAATTCTCAGCCGTTCAGTTGGGTTGGTTGGTATGGCTAGGTAGTTTCTTCTGTCGTCCAGCAATCTGAGACATTCGGTTTGGTAATCCGATGTCTCTTGGAGGACTATGGCTCCTCCCTTGTCGGCTGGTTTAATTGTGACAGTTTTGTCTTTGGAGAGTTGGTGAATCGCCTCTTGTTCAATTCTACTCGTATTATGGAAGACTCTTATGGATTTAGGGTCCAATTCCCTAATCTCCTTAATTACTGCTTTTTCGAATGCTAGTAATTCAATAGGAAGGGTATTGGGAGGAGGTGTGAAATTTGATTTTTTGTGCAGTCCTGTGTCCGTCTTAGATGTAAGGTCTGGTTCTTTGTCTTTGAAAAATACTTCCAACTTGATTCTGCGTATAAATTCTTTCAATTCGCAGATTAGTTTAAATTTATCCAAGGTTGCTGTGGGTACAAACCCTAAACCCTTCTCCAACACATTTTTTTGAATTGGTGTTAAAGAATGGTTAGATAGGTTGACTATCAGGCTGGGTTGTTGCTCGTAGAGGGCAGATTCGGTGGGCCCATGCTCCGTGTGTGACTCCTCACTGATTCCAGTGGCTGTGCCCATTGCACTTGCTGGCCGCGCCTGTTTCTTCCTCTTGGGGGATTTTTGCCTCTCCCTAAAAAAGACTGATTGGATTCTTGATTCTGGGGTTCCCAATACGGGTAAGGTTGTGGAGGATATGGTTGTTGAAAAGGTGGCGGCCCATAGAAGAATTGTGGGGGTGGAGGCCCATAGTGTGGGGCATTCTGGAACGGGGACCAGCCAAACTTTGCTCCGCCTCTATTCCTAGGGCGTCCTCCCCTTGGTCGTCTGTTTCGGTTCGTGGGGATGTAATTACCACCAGGGTCTGAAAAATCAGAGCCAGTATCCGAGCCATCGCTGTCCGTGTTGTAACCGGGGTTGCGATTGGATGGAGTATAGTCGTCCCTGGTATAGGGGTACATTTTCTCTTGGGAGAAATTCTTTTGGTCTTTTTTTAGTTTAATGTACTTGGCGTCTTTCAAACCAATTTCAAATTCGGCCATGCTTTTGTTAAGTTCTTCCAATCGTTTTTTTAACTCCGCTGTAGTTTGATAGGTCTTCAGACGAATCTCAAGGTCATGGATTCCTATTTTCATTTCCTCAGATAAACGAGTAGCTGTTTTTATAATTAGCACTAACCAATCCCTGGTGCAGTGCCATGATATTAGAGACCAGTCTTTCTTGAATAGTTTATCATTTTGAAAAATGAAGGGTTCATTTCTGACAATTAATCCACGTGGCGCGATATTGGCTCTCACGTACTCTGTCATCATAATACCATGTATTAGTGTTTTTATTTGTTCCCGCTTCAATTCGGTCAATTCATCCCAGCATTGGCTTGCTTCGGATGTATCTCTGGTGTTAGTTCCTGCTAGAGGTAGCATAGACGCTATGATTCTGTCTACCTCTTCTTGTGAGTAAGTAAGGCCCGTCACTTCAGCCATGGTTGGAAAAAATGTGAGTATGGTGTGTAATGTTGGATGTCAGACTAAGATTCTGTGATCAAGGTACAAATTCCCTCAGCTGTATGCTGTAATCAAGTATATCAAAAAAGAAGGGGGAAAGAGAGGTTTTTTAACGGTTAGGTTCACCCTCCCATTGTATATATAATTAAATAAATAATCTGAGTCGTCAGATTATGAGAACCTAACCAAAGGGTGTGTGGAAAGCACTTGTTTCCCGAAAGAACACCCAAGCAAAAGAAAGAAAGGGCAATTCCTTTCTTTAGTCCCCTCACTCACCAGGGTTTCCCCACGGTGACATGCTTCATCATTGGGGTCCTCTCAGTCCTCTACGGGCTGAGGCGTGCTGCGACTTGCGGATTTACGTAGGAGCACTAAACAAGACTATGTGTTGTGCAAGTGTTGTGGTGTGGAGTGGTTTAAAGTGAGTTAAAATAATCAACTAGTGGGCCAATCTAAATTTTAATGTTGCTCCTAGCTAATTAATTAAAAAAGTGGGTGATATGCTAGAGATAACTACTGTAATGGGTAAGTGTACCTAGCATACGGTCGACTAGTTTCAAGCTTCCCAAGCTCTTCATCAGGACTACACTGGGACCAGCCCAGTGTAAATACCACTCCTAGAAGACCTAATTAGGTGCATGAATAAGTGAAAAAAACAAAAAACGCTGTGCAAATTTAGCATGCGTTAATCAAAATACATACGTAATGTACGTCTCATGGAATTCTGTAGGATGGAAAACAGACATTAAGAGAGAAAAGGCATATTATGCATTATAGTCATAGGATAAAAAAGTGATTACACTATGCACCAGTGTCGCAATGCTCATTATTCACATATTCTTATTGTGCCACTGTATAGTTCTCCAGACAGTACATCTTTCATGCTGGCGTCTAGCTATAATGTGAATAGAAAGTGATCGTGAATGCACGAAGTGCACATTTAA
This sequence comes from Triturus cristatus, assembly GCF_964204655.1. NCBI lineage: Eukaryota > Metazoa > Chordata > Amphibia > Caudata > Salamandridae > Triturus > Triturus cristatus. The sequence continues at coordinate 595,809,645 of NC_140584.1, read as the reverse complement.
TAACACACACAAAGTCAAAAAACATGCGTCTGACAACATAAATTACACACAAGACAGACAAAAGTACGAAAATACATACATTTTAAAAGGCAAAACTGTGCCTCATGGTCGACTGAGGGGGGGTTGGACACTCGTACACCTAGGATAAAGGTACAAGCGATAAAGCAAAAAGTACTTGGAGCGCTGTTCTGTTAGGAGATCCAGCGCAAAATGGAAAGAGTAGGAATGAAGACCCATTTAAATGATGAAGCATGTCACCGTGGGGAAACCCTGGTGAGTGAGGGGACTAAAGAAAGGAATTGCCCTTTCTTTCTTTTGCTTGGGTGTTCTTTCGGGAAACAAGTGCTTTCCACACACCCTTTGGTTAGGTTCTCATAATCTGACGACTCAGATTATTTATTTAATTATATATACAATGGGAGGGTGAACCTAACCGTTAAAAAACCTCTCTTTCCCCCTTCTTTTTTGATATACTTGATTACAGCATACAGCTGAGGGAATATGTACCTTGATCACAGAATCTTAGTCTGACATCCAACATTACACACCATACTCACATTTTTTCCAACCATGGCTGAAGTGACGGGCCTTACTTACTCACAAGAAGAGGTAGACAGAATCATAGCGTCTATGCTACCTCTAGCAGGAACTAACACCAGAGATACATCCGAAGCAAGCCAATGCTGGGATGAATTGACAGAATTGAAGCGGGAACAAATAAAAACACTAATACATGGTATTATGATGACAGAGTACGTGAGAGCCAACATCGCGCCACGTGGATTAATTGTCAGAAATGAACCCTTCATTTTTCAAAATGATAAACTATTCAAGAAAGACTGGTCTCTAATATCATGGCACTGCACCAGGGATTGGTTAGTGCTAATTATAAAAACAGCTACTCGTTTATCTGAGGAAATGAAAATAGGAATCCATGACCTTGAGATTCGTCTGAAGACCTATCAAACTACAGCGGAGTTAAAAAAACGATTGGAAGAACTTAACAAAAGCATGGCCGAATTTGAAATTGGTTTGAAAGACGCCAAGTACATTAAACTAAAAAAAGACCAAAAGAATTTCTCCCAAGAGAAAATGTACCCCTATACCAGGGACGACTATACTCCATCCAATCGCAACCCCGGTTACAACACGGACAGCGATGGCTCGGATACTGGCTCTGATTTTTCAGACCCTGGTGGTAATTACATCCCCACGAACCGAAACAGACGACCAAGGGGAGGACGCCCTAGGAATAGAGGCGGAGCAAAGTTTGGCTGGTCCCCGTTCCAGAATGCCCCACACTATGGGCCTCCACCCCCACAATTCTTCTATGGGCCGCCACCTTTTCAACAACCATATCCTCCACAACCTTACCCGTATTGGGAACCCCAGAATCAAGAATCCAATCAGTCTTTTTTAGGGAGAGGCAAAAATCCCCCAAGAGGAAGAAACAGGCGCGGCCAGCAAGTGCAATGGGCACAGCCACTGGAATCAGTGAGGAGTCACACACGGAGCATGGGCCCACCGAATCTGCCCTCTACGAGCAACAACCCAGCCTGATAGTCAACCTATCTAACCATTCTTTAACACCAATTCAAAAAAATGTGTTGGAGAAGGGTTTAGGGTTTGTACCCACAGCAACCTTGGATAAATTTAAACTAATCTGCGAATTGAAAGAATTTATACGCAGAATCAAGTTGGAAGTATTTTTCAAAGACAAAGAACCAGACCTTACATCTAAGACGGACACAGGACTGCACAAAAAATCAAATTTCACACCTCCTCCCAATACCCTTCCTATTGAATTACTAGCATTCGAAAAAGCAGTAATTAAGGAGATTAGGGAATTGGACCCTAAATCCATAAGAGTCTTCCATAATACGAGTAGAATTGAACAAGAGGCGATTCACCAACTCTCCAAAGACAAAACTGTCACAATTAAACCAGCCGACAAGGGAGGAGCCATAGTCCTCCAAGAGACATCGGATTACCAAACCGAATGTCTCAGATTGCTGGACGACAGAAGAAACTACCTAGCCATACCAACCAACCCAACTGAACGGCTGAGAATTGAGATTGCGAGCTTGGTTGAAGAATCCCTTATCAATGACTGGATTAGTAGAAAAGAGGCGGAATTTCTTGAAAACAAGCAACCAGTCATCCCCTACTTTTACACTATCCCTAAGATACACAAGTCTATGGTTAAACCACCTGGCAGGCCCATAGTTTCAGGAATTGGTTCTATTTTGGAACCCCTGTCAAAATTCGCCGACGCCTTTCTGAGACCACTAGTCCAAGCGACCAACACGTATCTACAAGACACTAAAGCTGTTCTGTGTCTAATTCAAAATCTAGATTTCAATCCTACAACCAGCATCTTAATCAGCCTTGATGTGGAAAGCTTGTACACCAGTTTACCACACAAGGATACACTGGACATCCTTGAGGAAGTACTCTTCGAAAATGATTGGGCTTACCACACACCCAGACATGTGGTGTTGGAATGCTGTCGACTAGCTCTAACAGAAAATTTCTTTCAATTTAATGATTCTTTGTTCAAACAGACCCACGGTACGAGCATGGGAAGCACCTTTGCGCCGAGCCTGGCAGGGCTCTACGTACACCATTTGGAACGACACAAGATCCTCCATAACAACAACCCACACATCAACAATATCCAGTTATGGAAGAGATACATCGACGATGTGTTCCTCATCTGGGAGGGAAACGAGACGGATTTTGAATGCTTTTTTCTCTGGCTAAACCAACAAGATCCATTTCTAAAGTTCACCTTCACCATGAGCAGATCAGAGTTGGTCTTTCTTGACCTGAACATATCGGCGCGCGACGGCCGCCTGATCACGACCACACACTTTAAACCCACGGCAAGAAACTGCCTTTTGGTATATGAAAGTTTCCACCCGAGAAGTCTCAAAGATAATTTACCCTTCGGGCAATTCTTACGTCTAAGACGCAACTGCACCACGAGAGAGGATTACAAAAGGCAAGCTCAAGATCTATCCAAAAAATTGATGCAACGACATTACCCACCACATCTTGTGTCCAAAGCACAAAAACGAGCATCCAACAACAACCGGGATGCGCTTCTGGAACCTAAACCTGAAAGAACATCGGATAAGAATGTGAAACGACAAATCTGCATTACAACTTTCAACACCGCATCAGATCAGGTGACCAAGATCATTAAAAAACATTGGCGAATCCTCAATAGTGGAGGTCTTAATCTGCAACTACCAATGTTTAGCCATAAAAAAGCAAAAAACATCAAGAACTACTTGGTACATACCAGACCTAATTCGACAAGGACGGTTGGTCCAGTACGCCTACTACACCCACTCCCAGAGGGACATTACCCCTGTGCCAATTGCAGTGTATGTCACCTAACCACAGCAACTAAGATTGTTACCTGCAATAATGGCATGACGTGGAATCTGCGATCTTTTACGAATTGCAACACCACTGGGGTAGTATACCTCATTACATGCGTATGTAATCTTCACTACGTGGGAATGACCACAAGAAAAGTGAGCACAAGAATGGTCGAACACCGCAGCAACTTCAGATGCAAACATAATAACACCAAAATGACGACGCATTTCTTGGAAAAACAACATACACCAAATGACTTCAGCTGGGTCATTCTTGAACATGTCAGCAACTATCCTAATAGTGAGAAGAATCTACACGAAAAAGAACAACGTTGGGTGTTTAAACTGCGTTCAGACGACCTCGGCCTTAATGATGATATACCATGGGGCCATTTCACTACAAACTGAGTTATTTGTCAGCAACCTTTTGTTATTTAACTACTCTGATTTTGGCACCCTAATATATGAGCCTAAAAAATTATGTGGTGCAATTCAAGCACGCCATTGCGTTTCATTGTTTCTTATAACATGAGATATATAACTATTCTCCAGAATTTGGGGTACCTCACAAGTGGGTCTTACAATCACGATTACAACTGAGGTAACTGTCTTTCCATTTCACCCATGAGGTTTGTTTAGAACCTAGCATGGAGGCTTGTTCAAAACCTAAGCATGGAGGTACTAATGGGACAACTATTTTCCCAATCTATGGGCTAGGAACTTATTGATTTCCAAGTAAAATCAGTTTGGCACTGCTTGGTAACTTTTTTTTAAAAATTACATGCTCTTCCCTACCTAAGATGGCCGAACCAATTCACATTACGAGATATGACACCCCAAGGCTCTTCAGCCTTCTCCGTTTTTAATGCGCTGAACGGAGCAGATGAACTTAACCCTTACGTCATTGCCTAAAATTATTTTCTCTTGATTTTTACTTTTTAGTAATTTTCACGACTGGTGCCTGCTCTAAGATGGCGGCGATCGAGGAGAACCATAACCAGCGAGCCTTTCCTTATCCGTTTTCTTAGAAACTCACAGCGGATGGCTAATCCCTTGATTTACTGTTAACAATTAACTTCCTTTTTGGAATTACTCTTAATCTATATATTAACGATATTTTGCCAGTTCCAAGATGGCGGCCACTGAACACGACCGCAACCGACGAGTCCCTTCTTCCTCTTCACACCCCCCACCAGGTAGATATCTAGGCACCCGGCTCGCATCCAGTCAGTATGCGGTCGGCGAGGCAGTTCACTAGTAGGTGTTTCCGGCGGGTGGCCTGACGAGTACAAGTGAGTAACCACGCAGCAGGGGGATGCCTTTGCCCCTTCGTAATTTAAATGGGTCTTCATTCCTACTCTCTCCATTTTGCGCTGGATCTCCTAACAGAACAGCGCTCCAAGTACTTTTTGCTTTATCGCTTGTACCTTTATCCTAGGTGTACGAGTGTCCAACCCCCCCTCAGTCGACCATGAGGCACAGTTTTGCCTTTTAAAATGTATGTATTTTCGTACTTTTGTCTGTCTTGTGTGTAATTTATGTTGTCAGACGCATGTTTTTTGACTTTGTGTGTGTTATTAAATGTGCACTTCGTGCATTCACGATCACTTTCTATTCACATTATAGCTAGACGCCAGCATGAAAGATGTACTGTCTGGAGAACTATACAGTGGCACAATAAGAATATGTGAATAATGAGCATTGCGACACTGGTGCATAGTGTAATCACTTTTTTATCCTATGACTATAATGCATAATATGCCTTTTCTCCCTTAATGTCTGTTTTCCATCCTACAGAATTCCATGAGACGTACATTACGTATGTATTTTGATTAACGCATGCTAAATTTGCACAGCGTTTTTTGTTTTTTTCACTTATTCATGCACCTAATTAGGTCTTCTAGGAGTGGTATTTACACTGGGCTGGTCCCAGTGTAGTCCTGATGAAGAGCTTGGGAAGCTTGAAACTAGTCGACCGTATGCTAGGTACACTTACCCATTACAGTAGTTATCTCTAGCATATCACCCACTTTTTTAATTAATTAGCTAGGAGCAACATTAAAATTTAGATTGGCCCACTAGTTGATTATTTTAACTCACTTTAAACCACTCCACACCACAACACTTGCACAACACATAGTCTTGTTTAGTGCTCCTACGTAAATCCGCAAGTCGCAGCACGCCTCAGCCCGTAGAGGACTGAGAGGACCCCAATGATGAAGCATGTCACCGTGGGGAAACCCTGGTGAGTGAGGGGACTAAAGAAAGGAATTGCCCTTTCTTTCTTTTGCTTGGGTGTTCTTTCGGGAAACAAGTGCTTTCCACACACCCTTTGGTTAGGTTCTCATAATCTGACGACTCAGATTATTTATTTAATTATGTGGACAAAAGTTTCACATCTAATGTCAGGATGTGAGGTACCCATAACTTGTCTGTGGGTGGCTAAGGGCTATATACCCCGGGCAGGAAGAATATAGAAGGTACAGAGGGCGATTCAAAAGACCGGGGTCAAAAATAAAATCGTGAGGAAAGAACTGCTCTATGCCCCTAAATCAGAGCCCTGACAGAAGAGCGAAATGGGGGAAAGAAAGAGAATACGTGGGATCTTGAGGGGAACGAAAGAATTGAGGAGGAGGGGCACTTTGATACAGTTCAAAATGATACAACACTGAAGACCCACAAAAGATAGAGTCAGGGATCTTTCTGTCACTGAAAGAGAGAAATGCAGATTAAAGAGTGCAGCACCCGGTGTAAGCTACTGGGGGAGGCCAATCAAAAACAACCTGGGAAGAGTGGAAGAGTGGGTCCTCACTATTGGCCAAGGAAGTTGGAAGTGAGGGGAGGGCAAAGGAAGGGAGACTAGAACATGAAGGGAGCAATGAAGGGATACCTAGAACCCCAGGAAAGAGGGGCAGGTAGGAATTAACAGAGGAAACTCAAGCCCTTGAACCGCTCACATCTATTGCAAGCACTGGCCAAATGTCCCAGCTTACAAAAAATCGCAACTGGGGCTATATGGCAAATAGGGTTCACAACAAACCAAGAGGGTAAAGCGGTTACAAAGGTCCTTTTCTATTCTGAATGTGTAAAACAGATTGTGGTGAGTGCGGAGGAAGAGTTATGGAAGGAGGGTATAAGACTGGTACATGCGGGTGAGTTAGGGATGGAATTGCCATGCAGGTTTAAGCACAGCTCAAATGATGTGTTCACAAGGGGTCCAACATAGTAGAACATTTACTTATTTAAGAGAAGGTGGACTAGAGTGACCATAGCAAGTGGAGACAAAGGACCAAAGCAAAAAAAATTGATTTGAGTGCCTATCATACTCAGTATTAAATTGAGAAAATAGTAGAAGGTGGAGATGAGCAATCTGGATTAGGGATTGGAGACTTTGCACAGCCTAGCAGCCTTTTCTTTGAACAAGAGGGTTTATAGAAAATAACTCACCCAAAACAGATTCAAAGAAATGCTGGGAAGGTATGAGATTATGTGTCAACAGGAGACTTGGATGTGCAAAGCACCCGAACCATTAGACTAATTGTTAATGCTTTTTAAAGATACTAGGCGATTGGGCCCCGGTCGACCTTTGGGCGGATTATTTACTTTAGCTTCAACAAAAATAGCCAATAAAGTAACCATGATGAAGGTTAAAAGTCGCTGGTTATTGGATGGCCAGACAGAGATCTAAAGTGGCCCTCAGACGAAAAGATATATAATTGTAATTAATATATATCCAACCATGAAATCCAGCAGATTATGTGGCAAAGCTGCGATTGTTAGAAGAAGACTTGGAGGCAATCTGCAAGAAAAGTCAACTCAGTTGATAATTAATTTAGGGGATTTTAATCATAAGCTAGACCCATCCTCCATTAAAGATAATGGGGTAACCCAGTAACCCTCAGAACCTGGGTAAATACGTAAAACTAAAACAGTGGTTCTGTTGGGAATACACTTAGTTTAAACTACACTAAATGCATATGAGCAATGTTACAATATTCATTAGATGCAGTTATATAAACACACACATATGCAACAATTTGAGAGACACAAAACGATTTTCTTTTTGCTATATTTGAATCCAAACAGATATACCTCATAAAATTATTACATACAGGACTAACCAACAGTAATTCAAATCAACGAAAAACAATTAGTGACTGATCGTGCTTGGTGACATAATGTTTGAACACAGATTAACATTAAAAACATACATTTACAATGACATAAACCCTATTAGACAAAAATAGTCCAAAATCAAAAGCAGATTACACCACAGCATATATCATTCAGTATTCTAATGGTGGAATTGCATGGACCAATTAAACAGGTAACGTCGACGTTTCGACCCTATGAAGGAGTGCAGCTTTGTACGCATCTAAAGCGGGTCTTCTTCAGGACAAGGAAAAAAGTATGGCAGCCTGTAAGTACAAAAATAAGATCAGAACTGTGTGTGTGTAATATACTTTAAAAGAGACTAAAAAGTATTATCCGTGGCATAATGCTCACCTGGGAACTAGGAAATGTACAAATTATCCTAGGGTCACATTTACGGGGATTTCAGCCGACACCTCACTCAATCAGATGAATCTGTTCCGAAACAAATAAGGGAGATTTATAATGATATTCAATCTTCCCAAAATCGCTACCCAGAGTGTTAAAAGGCAAAGGAAACACATACCTTGAAATGTATTTATTCCCGGCAGATAAGGTGGTGCCGTCGTAACGATCACCCCAATCTGTGAACAGAAAAGCAAATTGATCCTATTAAATAATTGAATACGCTCGGTCAAAATACTATGTATAGTTAACTCATTAAATGCACCCTAAGCGGTATGCACGGGTAACCGGGACCTGTAGAAACCTCCTTAGTCCCATGCGGTAAAACACCCTTAAAAAAGGTGGAAGGGGTATTTTTTCATATGTATGTGCTCCCACCCGCAACTCAATCAAACTTTCGTGAGAGAAGCGATTATTTATATATGCCACACAAAACAGGTCTATATCCTGCAAAAGCTGTAGCGAACATTAAAATTATCTAGTAATGCGATATAGCTCTCGCATCAATTGCTACATGGCACGGCAAGGACGCTTTAGGTCCAAACAAAGTGACCAATCTTAACAGTTCCCAAATCAAGTTAAAAGAATCATATAGCAAACCCTACGAAATAGGTATTACGATACATGGAACATTTCATAAATCATCTACTTGAACAAATCATCGATATAAGTGTACCGTTCACGTTTTATCGAGTAGGTGCACTATCAAATAGGACTGGGATTGGTAAAGCGACTTACTTAGTGCACAATCAATGGACGTCCGATATCTTCAAGCACTGGGCAAACAATGGCAACGCGTGGGTTGTACGACCCGCTATTTCAAGTAATCACGCGAGGCCTGTGAGTGCATTAGCGAGTAACTTGGTGAAAGACCTGGTATGGATTCTCAAATCCACATTCTCCATAACCAAGGAAACCAAACAGGAAGGTCTCTCGGAAAGAAATCATTATTAACGCAGTGTATGGCAGAGAAGTATCTAAACATTACTTACTCATGGCAAACCGCGGTGTGGATTCTCAGATCTACGTTCTTCATAACGTGGGAAAACCAATACAGCGGTCTCACGAAGTAAAATCATTATTGACATATTGTATGGCAAGGACGTATCTAGACGTTACTGGCCCACGGCAAAACGCGGTATGGATTTTCAGATCCACGTAATCCGCAAACATGGAAACCTAACAGGAAGGTTTCACGGAGAGAAATAATTATTAATACTGTATACGGCAACGATGATTCTCAACGTTGCTTGTTCACATCCGAACACGGTATGGATTCTCAGATCCCCATTATCCATGACAAAGGAAACCTGACAAGAAGGTCTCACGGATAGAAATTTGAATACAATATATGGAGATGGTGTCCATCCATGTTACTTGTTCAGGTCCGTCAAGAACTCAAATTGTACATAAACAGTGTACGATTGATGTACTGTAGTAGTGTAACCTACTCACATATTGTGATGGCATGTCTTATAGCCATAATTTTTCATGTGAAAATATAATGGAACCATCCAAGAATAACACAAACTGATCCCAATACATCACTTATGAACAACATTTGATTCAACCTTAGCATTGGTGTGGGACAATGTAATCGTATGCCCAACCATAGCAATATAAGCGGGCACATTGGCATATTTGTATCACGTAAGTACATCATTTGACAAGGTACTAATAAAAAACATTCAGGATGGAAAATTTACATATTGAAAGCACATAATGTTAATCAATACGACACCAACATGTAGATCTCATAAAAGTACCATCATGGTTGGAAATTTCCATAAATTACAACATTCTTGCAATTTTCACTGATCAAAGAACATAGACTTGACAGTTATATAATTACAGTTTGCTCATTTGAATGTAAGTCTCTTCATGTTCATTGAGGCCATGGCTCACCGCCTCAAGAGTATGAATCCAACGACATTCCTTGTAGTTGAGAGAGGTAGCAAGGTTCCCACCCCTCCGATGGAATGTAATTTTTTCTACAACCCACCATTCAAGATGTTCATGGGTGTGGCCTGCCCTTCTGTAGTGTTCTACTAGGGGTGCTCCCTGCGTCTTACATTTTAATCTACTTTGATGCTGTAGGATCCTGTTCTTGACTTTCTGGGTAGTTTGGCCTACATAAATCAGTTGACATGGACATCTAATAGCATAAATGACATTCTGGCTATTACACTTAGTAAACTGGTTGAGGCCATATCTTTTTCCCCGGTGTATAAAAATACTTCCAGATATGGTATACTGATATGCTTTACAGTGACTACACCTATGATGACCAGTTATAGGTGGCACACTGAGTTGTGATCTAATATCAGACTGGGGAGATGGTTCTAGATACGAAGACACTACATAGTCTTTGATATTTTTAGCACGTCTAAATGAAAACATAGGTGGCTCGATCATGCAAATTTCAGGACCAACCAAATTCCAATATTTTTTAATAACCTTTTTGATCTCATTACTTCGAGTATTGAAAGTTGTTACACATACCAATTTTACCATTTCATGGTTTCTCGGTTGTATTTCAAGTAGGGTTTCACGTGGTCTATACCAGGCTCTTTTTCGGGCTCTGTTAAGGAGTCCCTTAGGGTATCCCCTATCCCTTAGTTTAGTGATGAGAATATCAGTTTCCTTGAACTAATCCTTTCTCCTAGTACAATTGCGCCGCAATCGCAAAATTTGCCCATACGGTAAATTATCCCTAAGGTTCCTAGGGTGATGGGAATTGTATTGTAACAGGGTATTTCTGTCTGTGGGTTTTTTATATAGATTCATCACTATTCTGCCATCTTCTTCTTCCAGTGTCAAATCCAAGAATGGAATTGAATCATTGCTATGAGTTATGGTGAATTGAATATCAACACTGCAAGATTTCAGCCAGGTTACAAATGACAACAATTGATCAACAGTGCCTGACCACACCATAAGAATATCATCAATATATCGCTTCCAAGCAGATATATTATTGATATAAGGATTTTGGTCTGAATAGATGTTCTTATCCTCAAAGTGATCCATGAACAGATTCGCTAGGCTCGGCGCGAACCCAGCACCCATGGCTACTCTTCTACAGTGGTAGTAAAAAAAATTTGAAAAATGAAGTAGTTTTTTGTCATTGCAATCTGTAACAATTGTACAAGGAATTCAGTAGGTTTCGTATGAGACCCACCATTCAATCGATTTCTCTTACATTACTGCATTTACATTTGTTTAATACGTGTCTTTTAATCCTTTTTTGGTCTCGACCTTGCTATCGCGTAAGCGATCGCAAAGCGAGACTATAGAAAGCGGGTTTGAAAAGTGCTCCCAATAAGCGGATTGCATGGCTAGCACACGCACAATCACGCGCATCGTGCCGCCATGCAATTCGCCTTTTGGGAGCACTTCAAAGGGTCCGCTCCCCCGCCTGGAATGCGCTCCCCCGCCCCCAAGCGCGCGCGCGCCGTCTTGTTTACCATCTGGTTGTTGTCGACACAGTGAGCTTCATCTTTTAACATGGCGGGCGCCAATTCTTTTTAATTCACCCCCTCACTTAGCGCTCCGGGACCAAGGACCAGAGAAAGTTCTGTGTGTTACTGCAATCAGACACACGCCCACAAAAAGGTATTACAGCTAGCACGTGGACTGTTTTAACTTACAGATGTTAGTTTGTTGTGTTTGGCAGTCCGTGGGTTGCACTGGACTGACAAGTGGAGTCGGCGTCCAACCCTCATAATGCGTGCGAGCCACCCTAGATGTACGAGGTGTTTGCGACGATCGAGACTGTGCAGAGAAGTATGCCCCTTCTTTACTCCAGTCTTTTAAATGTGTGTGATACTGTTAGGCGCATGCACGCATTTGTGCTCTTTGCTTTAAATCCTGTAACCACAAAACAACGCATTGCAAATGCTTGTTATTTAAAAGCATATGCGCACTTGGGGTGAAATCACTTTGCACATTGTGTGTGTCTGCATGCACAGATTTCCTGTATAGGCTGGTTCCGGTTTGGTGAGTGCATATGTGGTTACGCTCGCTACAATTAATGTTGCAATGCCTTTCACTTATGTGTTTTGTGTAGCTTCTTATTTTGTTTTGAGACTGTGCATCCTGAGGCACAAATGAATGCTAGAGCCACGTATAATTCTATTTGAACACTTAAACACTCACCAAAAGTTAGATGGACTATGGAATGGGATTTACCACACGTGGAAAATACCATTATCACATATCTCTTAATTCCAATCCCTTTTTTTGCCCAGGGACAGGAATTTAACTTTACACTTTAAAGGCGGGCGTAAGTGTAAGACTTGATAGCAATCAACTGTATTGGGCGTCTGGAAATGTATCTCTGTTGAGCTTGGCATGGGATGTTATATCACAGTTACCTTAACCGCCATACTGTGTCTTCCATGATTATGAGTATATATCACCGAGCAATATAAATAACGCCCTTGCTGCAAAATAATTTGCTCCGATAAAATTAAGTTAAAAAAGCTCTCCATTCTGCCCCTAATATTGGTCTAAATCTTGAGAAAACTGTTTATTTTTGCTGTGTATTGTACACCAGGAGATAACGTTTGAATTGATTTTAAATCCAGTCTATGTTAATGTCTATTTGTCTGGTTTTACCGACCACATCAGAGTTTGTATCTACACTTCCGTTGCTCTGTCACAGCTTGGCTGGTATCAGATGGCAGAGAACTGTATTGTTTTTAATTGTTTTCTTTTAGGCCTCTCTCAACCACAACTTTATTGTCTTGCAAGCCTCATGTAATATATGTATTAAAAAATACATACTGCTCCTCCATTGCTTCCTTTAGGCTGTTCTCTGGTCTGCAGGATCAGTCCCCAACATCAAGATGTTACTGTGGTTGCTCCCAAGGACCTGAGCGGATGTGGTCATAACTCCCTTGTTGTTTCCATCTAACCTTTTGTAGACTCAGGTTATCAGGAGTAAGTCCTGGATATAATGCATGCTTCATCAGCAGATAGATGTAACAGGGCTTGCTCCTAAGGACCTGTGCGAATGTGGTTGTAACTCCTTTGTTGTTTCCAGTTATCCTTTTGTAGACCGAGGTTAGCAGGAGTAAGTAATGGGTATAATGAATGCATCACCAACAGCAAGATGTGATAGTGCTTGCTTCCAAGGACCTGGGCGGATGTGGTCATAACTCTAGTGCGGTTTTCGTTTACCCTTTTCCTTCCAAGAGCTGGAAATATTGACTCACAAGTAGATGGGGGCCTGAGCCGTTCTGCTCTAATCTTTTCCTCACAAACTCACAACCGCCCCCTGATTCCCTTTCCGTCTCATATTCCTTCTCCCCTGCCCCATTCTTCTCTAGCCATTCCTTTCTCCCTGTCACTCATGCACACTTGCTCTAAACCCTCTTTCACTCTCTCTGTCTCTCACACACATATCCTGCTCCAATATCACGCTTTCTCCTGTCATTTGTGTTATTTTCCAGCTCCTCTCCCTCGTAACCTATCGCTATTGTCCTGTTTCTACAGCCCCACAAGAGTATACGAATGGCAACAGTGCTATGAAAATGTGATCACTCCACTGCAAACAGAAAAACAAAAGTAAACAAGCATTTGCAATGCAATAGGTCTCGCATTTACGCGAGTTTAAGCTATTGGCATTGTAAATGACGATGCCTTTTATTTATGTTTGAAAAACGAAAACGCAAATAAAAGCCATTGTTATTTGCAATGTGAATAGCTCAAACTCGCGTAAATGCGAGACCTATTGTATTGTAAATGCTTGTTATCATAGGTATTATGTTAGGATGTATTTATAGTAATGTTTATAGCTCATGGTCTAAATAAACAAATGTTTCGATTGATTGATTGGCTGCTATCATGCTCTGCATCCTATCTAGGTATGCAACAATAAAATCTTTAAAAAAAAATATGGTAGTGTTTCAGTTTTGTGCACTAGCTCATAACATTGCATTGACATTTATTTGAAGTGAAAGCTTCTGAACGTGAACTTTAAAAAATGTATTAACCCTGCTCTTAACAACACCAGGAGTGAACAATGTGAACCAATTGTCTGTTGTCCCTTAAATCATGTCCAATATTATTGTTATGGATGGTGGAACATTCCAGGCTACAAAAACATATAAGTGAGTTTTTTGTACACAGTCCATTTTAACCTGAATTACTTGAAAGTGCTCTCAAATGTTACTATCAAATAAATTCGACACATGAAGTAAATTGATTTGACTAAGATCATACACGACCAGACAAGATTTGAACTCAAGGTTCCCAGTCACACATAGTGCACTTAAACCACTGATTAGATCAATTAATTTTTCTCATTCCCCTTTAGAACCAGAAGATAGTGTTTTTGTATAACTCTGTAAGATGAATAGTATACAGTAATGGGGCGTGGCCTGAAGCCGATATGAAAGGACACGGGCTGCGAAGCTCCGTCTGCCGCTTTTCCCCGTAATCAGTTATCCTGAGCCCTGGTTGCAGACATGAACACAGATCTGCGAACCAGAGTGTCCCGAGAGCTTGGGGCAACAGGAGGTGTGACTCATTGAGCCCCCAAGGGGAGACCGGGCCAGCGGAATCCGGAGTGGCCTGGCGAGGCTACTATGACGCCAAGATGGCGCCCATAGTTCACTGAACCCGCCGAGAGGGCTCCGGCGCGGGCGAGCTCTTCACCCTCTGGTGAACGTGGAACTATAATTGAGGATCGGAAGGCACCTGTAGAACACAGGGGAAAATTAGGTGAACCTGGGCCCTTCAGAAAGCAGCCCCTGAGCCCCGGTTTGGATTCATGCTGGCGCTTGGATGCTGGCAGTAAGTGGTGGCCACTCTGCAGACCACCCAGCAAGTACAGAGCGGGCCGGCAGGACAGTGACTGTCTCCTGACAGGGCTATTTGCCTGCAGCAAGGCCCCACCGGGGGGAAGTTAGAGGCCACAACACAGTCCTGAACCCAGCACTGTAAAGCCGGGATGGAGAAGTACGGAGGGGGATGAGGAAAGATGGCGCCCCCGTCATAATGAACCGCGCTGAGTGGAACGGGACACAGCAACTGTGTCAGTAGTGGAGAGCAGGTGAGCCCGGTGACTGCCCAGCATGGGGAGACTTACCACCCGCAGCCCATAGAAGGGGCTAGGGATAGTGCTGCTCCTCGTGAGGGAGTGAGGAACCCCCGCTGCCGGTGCGGGTACATACAAGAGTTGGACTTTCCAGTAGATACCCCTGGATGGCAGCAAAAAACGAGGGCAACCCCCAGCATTTTTTACTGATGCCTCCAGCAGAGAGCGGGCTTGAAGCAGCCGGGACAGACGCTCCGGGTTAATGCAAAGGAGCTGCATGCTTCGAGTCAAGAAATACAGGACTGGCGAGCTGTGCATAGAGAACTCAACTGGCTGCAGGGAACCGGCCGCACCACGAAGGAGGCTATGCGTACCTAGAAGGCAGTGAAGACATTGAGATAGGGGCACAGACAAAGCAGGGAGGCTTGCGAGATAGAGTGCCCTACTGACAGCCAGACAACCCATTGCTCAACGGCAGGAGAGCCAGAGCCACGGGCTGTGGGACTACATTGGACCCCTCTGCGGTTGAAGCTGCCTAACCATTGACCAGCTTATGTGCGCACAAAGGGGAGTCTAAGCGCATCCAGGGACATTCGCAATCGGTAACAAAAAGGGGGGTAGTCCTCCGTAGGGACCATTGCGGCATCAGTGAAAAGAGCAGCTACAAGGCCGCTGGAAAGCGCGATAAAGACAAGCACCCACTACATTATCACGTGATCGTCCACTGATGTGCAAAGAGTGTCCAAAAT
Organism: Triturus cristatus; assembly: GCF_964204655.1. Classification (NCBI taxonomy): domain Eukaryota; kingdom Metazoa; phylum Chordata; class Amphibia; order Caudata; family Salamandridae; genus Triturus; species Triturus cristatus. The sequence continues at coordinate 595,793,905 of NC_140584.1, read as the reverse complement.
AGAGAGGAGACGCCAGAACCTACCCAAGGCAATGGGGAGAACCCAAAAGAAGAGAGGATACACAGTCCTCAATGTGGAAGCCCCTGGTGCCCAGATGGACTAAGACGAAGAGGTTCTGGAAACGGGAACTGGCGCAACTCCCAGGAAACCAACACTGACAGATATCATGCAGGCGATCACAGCCTCCAGAGAGGCCCTGGAGGAGCAAATAGGAGCTACAGGAACGGACTTAAGCCTGTTAAAAGATGACCACCGGAAGCTCAAGGACCGTGTACTCACTACGAAGAAGGAACTAGGCGGCCTCCCAGAGAAGATGACGGCAATGCAGAAGACGCTAACGGACCTGGAAACTAAAGTTAAACTGCTGGAAGTGTGGGCCGAAGATAGTGAAGGGCGATCCCGCAGGAATAATATCCGTGTCATCGGTGTGTCGGAAAAAGCGGGGGGTACGAACATGGTGAGTTTCCTGGAAGAGTGGCTCAGAACAGAAATAACCTCAGAGGGACTGTCATCCTTCTACGATCCAGAAAGAGCCCATAGAGTGCCAGCAAGGCCTCCTAAACCCAGTGCTCCTCCTCGCCCGATAGTAGCACGGCTACTGCATTTTAGAGACAGGGACCACATACCACGGCAAGCACGCCAAAAACAGGGATTGCAAATCGACAACAACGCAGTAATGATTTTTCCAGACTTCACAAGGGAGGTTCAGCGAAACAGAGCATCCTTTTCAGCTGTTAAGAAGAAGCTTCGCCAGCTACAGTTGCCATATGCAATGCTGTTTCCTGCCAGGCTTCGAGTGGTGGATACTGCGGGCCCCCGATTTTTCACCACTCCTCAAGAGGCCTGGGAGTGGCTGGACACCCGTAGATCATCAGTACGTCACAGCTCCCCATCGAACTCCTTGCAACAGAACCCTTGCAGTAGCAAAACAGGATCCAGAGCGCCATCTCCTAGGGACCTCAGCTTGGAGCGTCGCTCAGTGCTGCAGGAAGTAGCTAAGCACAGCCAACAGGGCTCCAGTCCCACTTCAAGTAAAAATGGCATGGGAGCAGAAAGATCAGTGGGATCACCAGCTCCCAGTAAAAATGGTTCCTCAGAGACAGAGCTGCCACAGGTCACACCCCAGATGGCGGACATCATTGTCTGATGGAGAGGAACGGGTCCCCTACACTGTCGACGTCGGAGGAATGCTCCGGACTTGACCTGAGAGAGCGAATGAGGGACCCTGCTGCTGATATCGAACTGGCGAGGGACCTCAGATGTCTGTCTCGGGGCGATGTAACTGATGCAGGTACTGGGGGGAGCGGCGGGCAGAGATCTGGACACAGAACTGTCGGCTGATCACTCCCGCAACCACTAGCGGACTTTGTCAGTTTACATAAAGTTTGGATGGGAACTAGTTCACCAGTGACTGTCCTGGGGAGGGGGAGTTGTGGGTTTTATTTGGTTACTGGGATGTTAGTTGGGGACAGGTGTGTCACAATGATAGAATATAGTGGAGGAAAGGTGTACCACATGCAATGTATTGTATTGTATTGTATTGTAGACTTATATAGCGCTCTGTCACCCTACGGGTATCCTGGCGCTGAGATTATCCCACAGGAGATGTAAACCTGTGGGTATGCAGGCGAAGATAAAAGTGCAATAACTAGACTAACTAGTCCCTATGAGACGTCACTAGATCTAAATTGTATTGCACGGAATGTACGGGTGATGCACTCGATGGTACGGCATCATAAAATTCATGCTTACTTAATCCGTAGGGGGGTCCAGATAGCGCTGCTCCAGGAGACCCACATTATGGCAGCTGAAGGGGCAGCACTGCAGCCTAGATGGAGGGGCCAATCATTCTATACCAATTACTCAGCATGGGTACTGGTTTGGGTGAGGGGGTGGGTGCCCTTTCAATGCAACAAACAATTTAAAGATCCAGAGGGCAGATATGCGGTGGTTTCCAGGAAAATGGATGGCAGGGACATAAGTCTGGGGAGTATTTATGCTCCCAACTCAGATCAACCAACGTTCTTTTCACATCTCTCTGGGAAATAGGCCTCTATTCTATTACAGGTTCTGTTCTGTAATTCCATTACTGATGTTGCACTAGATCGCTTTCATCTGCAACTCCCTGATGCCCCCACGTATAAAATAGCAGAGACAATGCGCAACTGGCAACAGAGGTGGGGATTGGTGGACTCATGGGGAGTCCAGCACCCGGATATCCGGGATTACTCCTTCTTTTCCTTCTTTTCAGCGTTACACAAACTCCATGTGCTTCTAGATGCCATTTTGTGCTCGTCTGACGTACACGAAAGGGTGCGCAGTAACGAATACCTCACCATGACGATCTCTGACCACAACCCAGAGTTGTTAAGCTTGCAGTGGTCTCGGCCGAGGCCCAAAATACCCACATGGCGTTTGAGACCCAAGGCCCTAGAGGACCAGGTATTTCATGCCAAAACATTACTTCCAAAACAATGCAAATACAGTATCGAGTTCCCTGGTGAAGTGGGAGGGGTTTAAGTCGGTCATTAGAGGGCGGTGTTTATCGGGGATGGTGGGGACGCGGAAGACTCTACTGCAAGACATACAGAGGGCGGACCAGTGCCTAAGAGAGATAGAGCAGGAAAGACCAGAGAATTCTGATAAGCAGGGGTAACTCTTGGAAGCTAGAGAAGCTGTAGTGGTGGAAGTGGAGCGCCTCCGTTGCTTTGATTATAAAAAATATATCACCCGAGCCCACATGGAGAGGGATAAGTCGGGAGCTATATTGGCTTGGCTGGCCAATCCTGCCAGGACGGGTTCGGTCATATTGGAGATCAGAGAACAGAATGGGGTAGGGAGGTATGGCCAGCAGGGTATCAACGACCTGTTCCTAGATTACTACACCGACTTATACAAAAGTAGACTGGCACCAACAGCAGAGGACAGACGCGTTCATAGGGGACGTGGAAATACCCGTCTTAGACGAAGATCTAGTGACTATTCTGGGTCGGGACTCGGGATGTGGAAATGGGAGAAGTAAGGGGAGCTATTAAGCATATGGCATGCAACAAAACACCGGGAACAGATGGCTAAAACCATTGAATTCTATCTAGCAGACATTGACTTGCTAGCCCCTAGGCTGGTGCAGCTGTCAAATGACTCGAGGCAAGAGGAACACCTACCTGCCTCGACCAGGGAGGCGATTATTATACCCCTGCTTAAACTAGGGAAACCATCTTGGGATAGAGCGGCATACCACACGCTCTCCATGCTCAACGTAGACTACAAAATCCTGACTCGTATACTGGCCACTCGTCTGCTTCCACACATGACAGCCCTTATACACAGGTATCAATACGGGTTTATACTCGCCAGAAACACAGCCCTTAATGTCCAATGCCTCATTCAAATACTACAAGCAGATACTTATAGGAAAGAGGAGGCGGCGGTCTTCTCAGTGGACATAGAGAAGGTATTTGATAGCCTGGAATGGCCGTATTTATTTCATGTAATGCGGAAGGTTGGGCTGAGTGAGAGGTTTGTGGGTTGGATGGTATGTTTACTCTACTGCCAGGGTTAGGACGGGGGAGGCTAATATGAGACACCTGTAATGTGAGACAGGGAACACGACAGGGGTGCCCGCTCTCCCCCTTACTATTTGCCCTGGCAATGGAACCGGGCTAGAACCGGACAACACTATCATGGCCTAAATGTTCTTGGCCAGACCCACCACATTGCGCTCTACGCAGATGATCTGCTGCTTTTCCTGGCAGACTCGAGGGAGGTGCTCTGGGTTGCAAAAGACTTGCTACAGGCCCTAGGTGATGTAGCGGAGCTGAAGGTGAACTGGGCAAAGTCCTGTTTGTTCCCAGCGACGGGGGGGGGGGGGTAGAATAGGCCCACAAGAAACTGAGGGAGTGAGATGGGAGAATAGAAGCCTGACATACCTAGATACTCAAATATACCATACTCAGGAGGACATCTTGGAGGGTAACGTAGGGAGAGCTATCAGGGGTATAAAAAGTAATTTTGAGTTCTGGGGTTCTCTGCCATTGTCGGTGGCTGGCGGGTGGCTCTACTTAAGATGGTAACTTTGCAGAGATTACTATATTGCTTTGGAACCCTGCAGGTCTGGATACCAACAAAGTATTTCACCTAACTCAAGTCGATGGTTTTGGGGTTTCTGTGGGGGAATGGTAGGTGAAGAGTGGCACTTAGCGTCCTCATGCGACCGAGAGCAAAGGGAGGGCTGGCGGTGCCCGAGTTTGAGGCCTATTACCTCTCAGCACAACTTCAATGGCTCACGAAATGGGCGGCAAGCCACATTCAAGGGCTGGAGGAACCGAGAGAGGACTCCGTGACCCTGAGAGTGATAGCCCAAATCGCACTGAGGTACCTGTTCGACCTTCATCCCTCCCTCTGGAGCTGCGCACAGGTATAGGTGCCTGAGACGTGTCAAAATAAGATGCCCTTATGCTCCGGAAATTCTGCTACTTATGTGGGAGGACTTGCCACATGGAGGTAGTTGGCAGAGACTGGTGGCTTGGTCGGAACAGGGACTGGATACACTAGGTGACTTGTATGAGGAGGGCATCATGATCCCATTCAACGATCTGCAAGATCGGTATGACTTACCCAGGGGAGACTTCCTATTGCACTCTGCCCTCAATGCGGCAGTTCGAAGGCATGGGGGAAGGACTCTCGGAACCACCAACATCATTAGGGTGTCAGTATCTAGTAATGGCGGCAGGGACAATAAAGGCGGTGGCATGCATCTATGGACGAATAAAGCGGGAAAAATTGCTGCCCTTAACGGAGCTGCGATTAAAATGGGAAGCGGACATCGGTGAGGTTAATCCAGGAAAGTCATGGGAGGAGATAGTAGAGAGGGCTTGGAAGAGCACCAGAAATGCCAGATTCCAATTGATGCCTTTTTATATCCTACATATACCTTACCCCGGAAAAGATTAATCGGTATTTTAATTCTCAAGAGGGGGCTTGTCCGCAATGTAATAGGGAGGGAGCTGGATTTAGACATATGCTCTGGGATTGCCCGCAGCTGGGTAGCTTCTGGGAAGAGGTAACTATGCTGCTGGCAGATATCACCAACAGGGAAGTCGAGGCATCACAGGTATATTGCCTGTTACACTGGTTCCCACACACAACGAAAAACAAAATTACGAGCAAATCCATAGATATGGGCTTAGTACTAGCCAAAAGGGATATAACCATGCACTGGAGAGCAAAACAAGGTCCAAATATAACCAGATGGAAGAAAGAACGTATTAAGTGGGCAGAGTGTGAAGGGATAATTAGGATGCAAATAGCACAACAAACAAAAAGCGAGAAGGCACTGGAAGCAGCTAGAGCATGGGAATCCTTAGTAGTCCTACTCCGAGTCCCAGATGATGCTGAAGACCAATAATCAATTGAAGAGCCTCCAGTAGGGATAAATTAGGCTACCTACACTCAAGCCCACCAAATAGCCCTGGAGCGTTGATTGGCAACCGCAGTGCACCGCCGTCCCTATAGGTCAAGGGTCCCTAAAGTGGTACCACTGACAATCGCAAAGCACAGCCTGTATCAGAAGTTTATCGCAAAAGAGCAATATGTATATAAGTGACACGCCTGTGGGGAGGGAAAGGAGTGGGGTAGTTGACGGAGGGAGTTTGAAGTTGGGTATGTCAATTCTTAGAATGATCCAAGGACGGTCCACAAATGAGCCCTACCCATTGTATAGCTGCGGGAGGAGGGAGGTGTTGTGAGTACAGTTGCTGCACTGTGGAGCTGTACATATCAGAGTCCAGTAACTTCATATCCGAATACATGATAAATGTGATGCCTTGATGGTTTCTGGAAAAGTCTGTAAACCCCCCAAAAAAGTTTGTTTACAACAAAAAAATTAATAGTATACAGTAATAAATAAATACAGATAATAGGCTAATCTGACACAATAGCTTTAAAAAGGTCCCTAATGAAGGTAGGTGAACACAAGACACCATATGCTAATATTATTGGCCTGTTAGACATTATATAGCTATTCTAGAGGTGAGCGAGTCACTGAAAACTTGAGACAGGCTTGAACCTGAAGCTTGGCTCTGGCTCAGCTCGAGGTCCTGTTAATCCCATACCGAGACAAGCTTTCATGTGGCCTCTGCCTTCCTCTTTACCTCTACACAGGATGTAGCATTAGGGACAGGGCTGCTGACTTTGGATCTATGGAACCAGGTTTGACTCAATGGCTCAACATCCTGCGATTCTGGGTAAGCCACTTAATCTTTCCATGCCTATAAACAATGAATGTGACCTTGGACAATGTAAGAGGTGCTCATCTAAAGTGCTCCAATACCTTTGGGTGGAGTTTACGCTATGTAAAAACTTCACAAAAAATTGCACAAAGAAGTAAAAACAAAGCCCTTAACATTAGGAAAGACAAATACTCATTTATTGGCTGATTTGTACAAAGTTAAACTAGAAGACTGGGTTAAATTGTGGCTTTACTGCTTAAATTGTGGGATCTTAGGCAAAATCTTTGCTTCACCAAAACTCTTTTTTCTTCATTAATCCATTTGAAAGCACTTTCAAATATGTGAATTCTAAATACCAGTTGTATAAAAACCTATTGTATTTGATTTAAGACTTTAATGTGATGCATTAACATCAATGCTTCACATGTTAAAGAAATACACTTCTCTTGAATTATATAACATTTTAGATGATGTTTGTTATCTGATTTACACAGCCAACATATCATGAATTGGCTCATGCACAGGCTCTTAGATCCGAGGCAGACCCTTGGCTCTACACTCCGTGTTAATTTGTTGGCCCCCTCACCTCTCAAGGTATTCAATGCAGTAGCTGAAGTGCACAAAAAAGTATGGATACTGCCACGGGAACAGAGTCAGTAAGCACAGAGGCATAATCAAAGGCTTGGCTAAAAAGAGCAAAATATTCTCTTTGACTATTTTGTAGATCTCTGACCGTCATGTGACTGCATACAAAATAACGCACTGAAAAATGAATAAACGTTAAACCAATCAGTGGATAATGCATTATTTTCTGTTATGAAACCTCTATTGGTTAATGCGATCAGATGTAAATGTGTGGAACCGGAGGCCGACAGAATTGAATCCTGTTTGGTGCAGCAGGGAAAAGCGACTTGTGTATTTTTAGTGCTAGGAGGTCCCTAAAAGCACTATGAATGTTTAAGTCATTATTTTAAACGTGCATTATATACAGTATAATATAGGCTGTCACTAAATGCACATATACATTTATGCTACATCTAAAACATGCTTCTAAAGCATAGATTATAGTAATATGCAGTCTATACCTAGTGCAAAAAAAATTATAATTGTCTATTAAAAGCATGCACTCCATAGCTCAGCTTGGAACACCCTTGAAGTACCTCGCAAAAACAAAATAGCTTCTCATCAGGCAGCTTCAAGTGATTCCATCAATTAACACCCCCAAAGCAGCCTTTACATTTGCCAATTAACCAATTGCACACATTTGCATTACTTTAGGGAAGCAGACACTCTGACAAGAAGATTTATTTACAGCCATCTGCCCCTCCCTCCAGAAGGCAGCACAGGAGATTCCTTCCCTTGCAATTCCACTGGGGAATTTCAATTGTGGAAATGAATGTTTGTACTTTAGCTGAGAGGATCAAATTAAGGACAAATGCAGTCCCTTAAGACATCAGTCACTGACAACTGAGTTTAGGGCAAATTTACAGACGTCCGTGAAAATTACAGATGGTTGGTCACCCTACTCCCACTACTCGGTTTCTCTCTAAAGTGAAGGTCCATCTTCCAGGAAGACATTACAAAAGGGCAGGATCGAAACACACACCAGGTCAGCATCCTCCATGTCATATCTATGACATGCATCAGCCACCAATGGGAACATTTTATGTAAGCAACTGAGTGCAAGAAAAGTATTAAGTACTGTTAGACCTGATACTCTTCAGGTAGTGTTTCTCTAAACTTTTTTCTTTTTCCTCCCAGGTGTGCTGATTCTCTTGTCCTGGCCTTAGGGCTTTTGGCACTTTCCCACTGTAAATGCAGCATGAAAGTGCATGCATCCTTCCTACACATGTTTTGAAGTGATGCTTACCTGATGTTTTTAAACATGTGTGCATTCTGCCATTGCATACCGATCTGCACACTTGCACCCATGATGTGCTTAAACATGTGTCGAGCCTGCCATTGCAGGCCAATGTGCGCACTTGCACCTATGGTGTTTCTAAACCTGTCTCCTGCCTGTCATTGCAGGTCAATGTGTGTGCAATTACGCTTCTGCTCAGGCTGTCCTTTCTAAATCATTAGCCATCCAGAGTGGACCTTTCAGTACCACTAGAGCACCCCGAGGGTAAGTCTTAAGGGGTGCATTGAGTGGTGGGTGAAAGGCCAGGCAGGTACACCTGTGTGTTCCCTGCCCAGGTAGTGAAGAATGCCCATGTGTCTTTTCACTACCTATGAGGTTTGCTCTTTCTATAGGCTAACATGGGGAGATGGTTGAAAATACTTAAATTGTGGATTGCAGTGGAGCTGCATCATCATGTTTCCTATCATTGGATTCGCAATGCAACCCATTTTCTGTGCTAAAGGTGGTTTTCTCATTACCAGCTCAGAAAAGCCTCTCCTAGAGAAGTGGGCATTCCTCTGCTCTAAAACTCTTTGTGTGCCTTTTAGCTTGACTCCAGTCCACACTGCAGAGTGGGGAGCACATTTGGGTGTTTCCCATCAACAGCTATAAAACATTGGGCATGCAACTTTGAGGGCCTGGCTGGATAGATTGGAGGAAGAGGTTTTGACAAGTGGCCTCTGGGAGCCAGATCATGGACCCACTAAAGATTTAGATCTGCATTCCACAGCCCCATGGCAGACAGGACAGACATTTAGGGGAGACATATGTGGTTCAAAGGGAAACCCTCTTAACCACTCTCCACTTCAAAGGCACACTACAGTATAACTACTGGTGCCATATGTCAGCAGTGGTGGGATACACTTGTGGGGGCATGGGACCGGAGAATCTAGGATTACATGGTGCACAGTGCCAGAGGAATCTGCTGTGCATAAGGAGGATTACTGCCATTGAAAGGGACTGTGCGCCTTTCCTGACAAAAGGCTGTCCTGGGCTGACTACCTGCTGCTGTGTGGCACACTGAAGTGTGCTCTCCAGCGGCTGGTTGCCTTGCCCCCTGTTCTAGTAGAGGTCTCAGGGACATCAAAGTTCTCATACGAGGGACCCAGTCCACTTGTGACATCTGGAGAGTGGTGCCCTTTTAAGTCCTCACATTGTCTGCTAGATCACAACTGGTAGCACAGCGTGAGTGTGGAACTAAGAATTGTGCCTGGAGAACAGATTGCCTTCTGCGGAGCCCAGAAATCTTGCCTGCATCTAAGGCATGTGACCCCTGCATCGTTGGGACCTTGACATGCATTTGTGTCTTGTTGGTGGGGAGGGGACTCACTGATTGCGGTATCCAGCGTGGCCTGCTTCGTCAATCATGTCGCATCTCTCTCGTGCAACACACCGACTGCATGCTCTTTTTATGTGGTGTCTGATTCACAGGTTGCAACTCTCGGAGGTGACGGCATAACCATAGTAGTTCTTTATTCTACCTCGTGAGTCATTGCTGCACTTGCGCCTGTGTGTGTAACCGGAATCGTCTGGTGCGACCCATATCAATGCGCTTCAGACGTTGTGCCTCATTTACAGGGAGGTTCAGAATTTGCAACTCTTTAATGTGTGTGACCAGAATTGTCTGGGGCGACCCATATCAACGTGCACTGGACATTGTGCTTCATTTCCAGGGAGGTATGGAAATTGCAATTCTTTGTTGTGTGTGACTTGGACGGTCTGGTACGACCACCAAACATTGTGCCCAGATGGCCTGGGTGCGACTCTGATCGACGTGTACCTGGCGGGGGGCCTTCTTACGAGAGGCTTCCTTGCTTCATTCCCCATTCATCGATTGTTACCGTTTTGTCTCTCAGTGCGGCTGACCAGCTGCCCTATCTTCACTCGTCCCCCGATGACATTGTGTTGTCAGGTAGTATTGCCCGGCTCGGGTTTGGGTAGTGAAAGTGACTAACTGGGTTGAAGGAACGAGAGTGATCGGGAGCAGGTCAAGAGACTGCAAGACCCCCTTGTGCTTCGCAGAACTGGGCTGGTGTCGGAAGTCCCTTGTGGAACTCTTTTGAGTGACTGATTATTGCCCTCCGCATCCAGTGGGTGAACTTCCCAAGTGGCTGCCAAGCCCCCATTTGATGAATGTATCCTAATTTGTCCTGCTACCTGCACCCTCCTGCTTCCCTGAGACCCTGAATAAGTGTGACTACAGCCCTAGGTGGCCTGGTATCCAGGGGGCGTAGAGGGAGCTGGTTATCTTCCATCTGTGGGTGTAGGACAGTTGGGGTGAACTGAAGGGTGGAGGGAGGCTTTGGCCACGGTGTCTGCAGTGTGCTATCAATTGACCTGCTGGGTATCAGTTGCACCGTAATCCAGTGCTGAGTGCGTATGTGTGCAAGCGCGTTCCTTACGGACCTGCCTGGTATGCGTTGCACCGCATATCGGTGCAGAATTAGTATGTGTGTGGGAGTCACAGTCTGTTGCCCGTCTGTGATTCACAACACTGGCCAGTGGTGTTGCCAGAAGAACACTACGGTTGACATTGGTTTTACCCACGCAGCCTCGGCCCGCAATGCTGCTAAAAGTGCTATAATTCTTTGTATGTACATATTTCTGATATCTTTCTGACCTGAGGTACACCCTATAACTGTGTCGTATTGAATTATAAGATTTGCTATGGGGGGACCTGGTGTTGGCAACATGTTGCACTACATAAGGGTGCTGGGCAGCGGTGGTTTTCTGTAATGGGCGGGCGGGCGGCGCCCTCCCTTTCGTGATCGCCGCCCGCCCGTCGCCTCGCTCGGCAGCCGCGCACCATTTAGATTTAAAATGATAAGTAACAGCAATGTTACTTATCATTTTAAATCGAAAGCGGAACTGTGCGCGCGCGCGGGAGTACACTGCCCAGCCTACCTGCAGAGTTCTTCAGCCGTGAGGCTGAGCCAGAGTTGAAGTCCTGCTGCTGCTGCCTGCCTGCGACGCTCGGAGTCAGACTCCAGCGTCATTGCATCACGCAGGCCAGGCAGCAGGGCAGGCACTGAATTAATGCAGGTGTGTGGGGCAACTTTGTGAAACATGCACTCTGCGCATGTGTCACAAAAGGAAACTTTAGATCTATCGGGCGGACATTGTGTCAGCCCGGTAGTTATGTTGACCGCCCAATTAGGACCCGCGGCCCCGCCCACTGATGACGCCAGTAAGGTGACAATTCCAGAGCAGCCTCGGGCGGGTACTGTATAAGCCCGAGGCTGAATTACTCGAACACACTGCCCTGCCTCACCCCTCCCTTTCACCAGTCGTCATTGGATGGGGTGGGGTCAAGCATAACTGACCCCACCCATCTCTATGATGAGTTGGGAAAGGTAGGGTTTTTTTATTTTTCGTTATTACAATAATGATTTCCAGCATTATTGTAATAACTTTACATACACTGATTAAAAAAATAATAAACACACACACATTTCCTTGTGTCACAGAGTCATGAGACTTAACTCATGACCCTGTGAGGTGGAGTCACATGATACATGCTGCACAGAGTCGAGCTTTCACTTTCAGCTACTCTGAACCAGCAGCAGCTCTGAATTGAAGGTGGCAGAAGCAGGTCCAGAGAAGCACAAAGCACACAGCAACCAGCATCGAGGCCATCAACTAGCTGACTAAGACAGAAGCAGCTGCCTGATAAGGTAAGTGTGAAATAATAATTTGTACTTTTAATTTTTTGTGCAATGTTTGCATTGTTTAAATATGCTGCTTTATATAATTAGTTTAGCATATTGCCCAGTTGGTTGACCAGGTCTAGTATAATGCCTCATGAGTGCATTAAAAAAAATAGCAAGGGTTAATATGGTATTAACCCTTGCAAGTTTTTTAAATGCACTCTATGTCTGATGCAAAGCAGATCATGTAATATGCAGATGACAATATTTTTACTTTATGTTGCCAGTTGTTATCGACAGTTCATAAATTGTAATCCTTCTAATGTAGCACAATGAGCTATAAACAACATGCAACTCTTACACCTTGTGTCCCTCACTCACTTATGTAACACAACCTGTACATTCATTTACACACTCTTTTCATAAAGCGCAACTCCTTACCCATAAAGGTTTCAAACAGTTTGGGGGTGAGGGGAGCGGGTGAGGGGATCTGCGGTTCAGTCGAAGAGCCAGGTCTTGAGGTCCTTCCTGAATTGCGGACGTAATGGTGATTGCCTGAGGTGGACAGGCAGGGAGTTCCAGGAGTTAGGAGAAGGATCTTTCTCCAGCACTGGTCTTGCTGATACGTGGTATGGTGGCCTGGGCCAGTTGGATGGAGTGGAGATGTCTGGTGTATGTGTAGAAGGAGAAGTGGTGGTTGAGGTATCAATCCATCATGTGTTTGTTAAACGCGACTACTCACCAGTAAGGGTCTCAAGGAGGAGGGGAGGTGCAGGTTCCAGTCCATCAAGGAGGGGGTCTGTCGAAAAGCCAAGATTTTTAGGTTTCGCATGAAGATGGGAGTGATGGTGTCTGTCTAAGGTGGAGTGGTAAGGCATTCCAGGCTCTGGCCGTGAGGAAGGAGAAGGAGCGGCTTCCCGATCTGGTTTTTCTGGCGCGGGGGACAATGGCGTAGGAGAGCTGGGATGATCGTAGGGCACATTTGGGTGAGTGGAATTTGAGTCGGCTGTTCAGGTATGCTGGTCCAGTGTTGTGGCGGGCTTTATGTGCGTAGGTGAGAATCTTGAAGGTGATTCTAGCCTTGATGGGGAGACAGTGGAGTGTAAGCAGGTGCTGGGAGATATGGCAGTGTCTTGGCAGGTTGAGGACCAATCTTGTGGCGGTGTTTATTCCGGCGTAGAGTGCGTTGCTGTAGTAGAGTCTGCTGGTGATGAGGGCGTGAGTGACGGTCGTTCTGTGCTTGAGGGGGATCCATTTGAAGGTCTTAGGTAGGAGGCAGAGGGTGTGAAAGCAGGAGGATGCGACGGAGTTGATCTGGCGGTCCATTTTGAGCTCGGAGACCAGGATGATACCAAGGTTGCATGCGTGGTTCATGGGTGGGTGGGCTTCCGAGTGCAGGAGCCACCAGGTGTTGTTCCAGGCGTCGGGGTGTGGGCCCATGATGAGTACTTCTGATTTGTCAGTGTTGAGTTGTTGGCAGCTGCTTTTCATCCATTTTGCGACAGCTTCCATGCCTTCTTGAAAGTTGTGTTTGGCTGCATTGGGTTCGTTGGATAGGGAGAGAATGAGTTGGGTGTCGTCTGCGTATGAAACAATGTTAAGTCCATGGGTTCTGACGATGGGGCGAGCGGAGCTATGTAAACGTTGAAGAGCCTTGGGCTGAGGGAGGACCCCTGGGGACTCCTATGGTGGTTGGTATAGGGTCCGAGAGGAAAGGGGGAGTCTGACCCGCGGTGTTCTGTCGGAGAGGAAAGAGTGGATCCAGTCGAGGGCCTTGTCCCGGATCTCTAAGTCATGGTGGGGATGCACTGCAACATCTTATGAAGTAGATGGAGCGTGTGGAAATAGGAGGATGAAACGGCGTTGATTTGGGGGTTTATTGAGAGCGAGGAGTCCAGGAAGATGCCAGGGTTTTGCGCGTGGTCAGTGGGTAGTGGTCATTGTGGGCCCCCTCTGTGTGTGTGTGTGTAGGGGGGTGCACTGGGTGGTACCATGAGTTCCATGCACCAAATGGCAGGCACTACATGGTGCCTGCCGCGTGGTGCAGGGAAATGCTCGGCATGCTCTTTTGACATTGCAGACGGTGCTGCAGCCAGCAGCACCGTCCGCAATTTTAAAAGGCCAGGATGCGCCCGCAGTATGGCTGGCACATCCTAATTGCACTGGTGGGACTGCCGCACGTCTGGCGGGTGGTCATAATGAGCCCCTTAGGTCTTGTTTGAGCTAAGCTTGAGGCAGCTGTCCTTCATCCAGGTGGAAACTGCTTTATCTCCTTGTGGAAGTTGCTCTTGGTGGCTGTGGGTTCTTCTGTGAGGGAGAAAATCAGCTAAGTGTTGTCGATATAGGAGACAATGTTGAGACTGCGGTTTCTGACGATGGCTGCAAGTGGAGCCCTGTAGATGCTGAAGAGGGTGAGGCTCAGGGAGGATCCCAGAGGTCCTTTGCAGCTGATCTCAGTGGGTTTTGAGTTGAATGGTAGAAGTCTGACTCTCTGTGTTCGGCCGGTGAGGAAGGAGTTGATCCATCCAGGGCTTTGTCGTGGATACCAGCGACGTGGAGTCTTGCTCAGAGGGTTTGGTGGGAAACGGTGTTGAAGGAGGCTGAGAGGTCCAGGAGGAGGAGGGCAGCTGCTTCGCCTCGGTCGAGGCATTTGCATCTAGGTGTGAAGCTCTAGATAGCTCCCTGGAACAAAAGGATGCCAATGGCCCTTTAAATTTGGCCCGATAGAATCTGATAAGCCCCTCCCCCCCCTTTGAACGTTGCTGCTTGGAATGAAAGCAGAGAACCTGCAGACGCTGCTGAATGTGTACCTCTTACAAATGGGGATTTTGGTTGGCTAGGGCATACACCTAAGCCAACAATAACCCACCATTATAGTCAGGTTAATTCAGATACACATGTAAGATTATCTCTGCTCATCATCTGGTAGCTAGGCACAGAGCAGGCAGGCTTATCAAAGTGGCAATGTGTAAAGTACTAGTGCAACACATAGTAAAGTAACACAGTAAAAGACACCACAAAAAAACTTCACATCAGTTGTAGAAAAAGAGGCCATCTTTATCTAATTAAAGCTAAGCCTAAAGGACAACAGTCTCATGAGTTTATTAAGAGCTATGCCAATATTAAAGTTAATTGCTCATTCTCCAGGGGCATCACAAAGAAAAGATGCAGGTGCTCCCTTTGAGGGAGTCATAGTAACATAGTATCCTCAAATGAGTCCACTGGTCACCTCCGACCTCGGAAAGGTCTTCAATGCAATGGGGTTGAAGTCAGGCTGTGGGCCCTCGAGTGAGTACCTGGGTCTTGGAGCCGTTGCTCTGGCTGTCTGCGGTCTCGCACACGGAATCCACGGGGCGGGAAGTTGAGTTGGGTACCAGCATGGCCGAAGGAGCACATTCAGGTCTATGGCCCAATACTGCTGTGTTGGCAGGCCTCACACATGGAGCCAATGTTGGTAAGAGGCACAGAGGCAGGCAGGGCTAGGGTTCAGCCACAGTAGAGTCACATGATGTGTTCCCATAACTCTGCTCACTAAACCAACAGGATTCTAGAGTTCATGCACAGCACCACAGGCACTCACTGCAATGCACACATACTAAAACATACACACACATTGGTTCACATATATTCGTTTAAACGTGTATGCACTTCTTTGCAGAAACCAGCAACTCTACACAAAATTACACAAATGACAATGCTTGCAGAGACCCGGGATCTCACTTGCACTCATGCACATTCCATTAAAACCACCTGAATGTATTATCTTAAATGTTTGTGTTTTTTGTTTTGTGTAAAACAGTATTGTACAGGTAGCACATTTGCTAGAAACATTACATGAATGCAGTGCAGTAATTGTTGGTAATAATTCTTGTTTTAATTCTTTTAGCACATGAGAAATTGGAGTTAGACTGATCATAATATAATCACATTCAAGATCAGTACTGCGAGATATCGAAAGAAGACACGTGGTGGCTCTGGCCCTGCAGCGACAGAACCTTTATCGAAACTCAGCTTCCTGGTCCTAGACCTCAGGCCAGAAGGTAGGACATGCTTCTCTATTTCCCGCAAAGGTCCACATTCAGCTGTGTATGGGTGTCAACTGTGTGGTCTTTAGGTGTGGAGGCCTGTTGGTTTATCCTAGCAGAACAGTGCAAAGAGTATGAGGATGAGGCAAGTAAAAATTTTAAGGTGATAATTTTGTGTTTTTTCATGATTAACTATGAGAAGTCCGAAAATGTTGATTTTTAAATCTTTTATTATTGTATGCTCTCTTTCATTTATCTAACTAGCCTAATAATCCCTTACTATCCCTTAATGCTTACCGTCCCTAAAGATGTTAAACCCCAAACTGCCCATACATTCTGTCGTTTCTTGATGCTTAAAAAATGGACTACTCTTTAATGCTACCCTGATTCATAATAGCCCTGTACTACTCCTTAGTGCTACCC
Organism: Triturus cristatus; assembly: GCF_964204655.1. NCBI lineage: Eukaryota > Metazoa > Chordata > Amphibia > Caudata > Salamandridae > Triturus > Triturus cristatus. Next base: position 595,777,680 of record NC_140584.1, on the reverse strand, counting down.
TAAAATCCCGTAATTATCCATTAACGCTAACTTGACCTGAATCATTACAATTCATTGCTTGTCTCCTGACCCTTATTTTAAATGCTCCTGTCTACTTTGGGAGGATGGCCCTTAGCCCTGCTACGAGTCCACTTATGTTTCTTGTATAATGCATGAAAGCCACTACTTATTTTCATTCTATTGTTTCAGTCAACAATGTTTTTCACACCGATGTTTTTCAGTCTACTTTTTCCGTACCATATTTTTAATGCACACAGAGTATGTACATTGAGTAGGATATATAAAATCTATCTAATGTGTTGTGACAGTGTGACTCCTGTCCATTTAGTAATAGGATCACTGATATGACTAGCACTGCCTAAGGATGTAATTATAGTCTGTCTTGTGTGTAGAATACCTCCATCCATATATTTTTTGAATTTGGAAATAGTCTATCTGCAATGGTAAACTCTTAATTGGAAAAATATACATTTATTTTGCTGTGCTTGGTACAGACAGCTGCTGGCTATATCAGAGATCTGCCTAGAACTCTTTTAAAGGGTATTGCTCAATGCAAGTCGTATGCTTTTTACAGAAAATTTCAACATGTTTTGTATTATTTGCCATCTAAAGTCAAGTCCAAATGTATAAGTACCTTGTTTTAGGTTTACTCCTAAAATATACAGATTTTATCCTTCTAATAGTAATTCAAGGACCCCATAATTGGAATATACCCTTTAAATTCTAGGCAGATCACTGAATTGACATGCTTAAGCTTTTCAATCGCCACTGGTGTTGTGCATGCAATGGCACCTAGCCTCAAAGCTTACATCATATTTTAATTATTAACAGGATCCCAGGAGGAATTCTGAACTAGTTACAAGGCTATACCGCTTGGGGGAAAGCTGTACGTGCTGCGGCAGTTGCATTCCTGTGAGAATGAGGATGGATGACTAATTGCTGTTACTATTGTGTGCATGACAATTCATATTAGTGTATTCATTATTCTGCGTGATATCGTTTTTGTGTCTTCAACCTAGGGAATATTTAAAAACAGGTTAGGTCTTCTATTTCCAGTCTGATCTATTGCTAGATACAATGAACACAGTTGACAGTTTACTCGTAAACCCCTTTTTGGGCTTGACACATGCTGATAAACTGCAAGTGAAAACATTAGGAGCTGATAAACCTAAAATTTAAATTGAGCAGTCTGCAAAAGATAGGGGACAGGGTTAAACACGTCGGTTTACCAGAACATGTTATGATAGGATAGAGTGGCTTACTGGTAGTGCTTCTAAAAATGTTTTATTCTGTTTCCCTTGCTTACTTTTTGGAGGTGAAGTTGCCTGGACAAAAACAGGAGTTACTGACCTAAATCATCTGGCTGAAAAAATAAAAAAACATGATTCCTGTAAATCCCATTTGACAAATATGTTGAAATTATCTCTTTTCGGAAAATCGGACATTGTACAGCAATTGAACGAAGCATACCGTGTGGGAGTAAGAAAACATAATGCAGAAGTGGATAAAAACCAATACATTTTATCAAAATTGATTGACTGTATTCGTTTTTGTGGTGCCTTTGAATTGGCATTACGGGGCCATGATGAAACTGAAGAGTCTCTAAATCCTGGCGTGTTCAGGGGCCTTGTTGATTTTCTCTCCAGTATTGACAGTGCTATGGAAACACATTTAAAAACAGCCACAGTGTTTAAAGGCACGTCTAAAACTGTTCAGAATGAATTGCTGAACTGTATGCTGGAAGTGATAAGAGAATATATTACACAGCAGTTGAGAAGCACTGATTATGTAGCTATCCAAGCTGACGATACAACTGATATCTCTACTAAGACACAGTCAGTTCTAGTCTTCCGCTACATTGATGGAAATTGCAAGGTAGCTGAAAGATTTTATTGTTTCACACATCTAAAAGACTCATCTGCAGAAACAATTGCCTCAACCATTCTTAATGAATTAAACATTGTTTTCCCTGAGCAATATGCTAAAGGAAAACTAATTGCTCAAAGCTACGATGGTGCCAGCGTCATGCGTGGTGCAACAGGTGGGGTGCAAAAGAAAATCAGGGATGTTTACCCAAATGCACTATTCATTGCTATGCCCACCAACTTAACCTAATTAAGGAACAGGCTTCCTCCAAAATATCTAGAGTTAAAATTTTCTTTTCAGAGATTGGTGGTATAACAGCATTTTTTGCACATTTCCCGAAAAGGACTGATATTCTTGAACAAATAGTTTCAAGAAGACTTCTAAGAGGGTCTGCAACTCGCTGGAACTTCAATATTCGAGCAATATTGATAATTTATGAATACAGAGAAGATCTACTTGAATGCATGTAAACCATTGCAAACAGTGGTGATTTTGAGTCAAAAACTATATGTGAAGCTAAGGGATTTAGTAGAACATTAGATGATAGAGAGTTTATATTTTTTCTGTTTCTTTTTCTCCGTATAATGCCCCAGGTAGACATTTTATATAATCAATTGCAAAAGCGAGACATTGACACTGTATATGTCCAGAAAGCTACTACAGACTTTGTGACAAGCATCACCAAAATACGGGAATCCATTGACAGTTTGGATTCTATACTGCCAAAAGAATGTACATTTGTAAACCGAAGACTGCAAATAAATACTTTTACCCAAGAAACAAAAGAAGTCTGTGACATTATTGTGGTCCATGCCAGAGAGCGCTTTGCATTCACAAAGCATCTTGTAAGTGCAACACTATTGCGAAGTGACCTTTTTTTAAAAAAAAAGGACAAATCTTTCCCAGCTGAGGCACTCGCAGAACCGATAGAAGCCTATCATATGTTAGACAAGGCCAGATTGCGTACAGAACTTTCGGTCCTGTATGGAAGACGTGACTTCCGTCAAACTACTGGTGGTGCCATGGCTTTATTGAGCTTTTTGTGTGAAAACAACTTAGATAAATCTTTTTCTGAGACCATAAAGCTTTTAAGAGTTGTCATTACTACACCCATGACAACAGCAGAGTCTGAGAGATGTTTTACCACACTAAAGAGGGTAAAAACGTTTTTGCGAAACACTATGACTCAAGCTAGACTTAATGCACTGGCTATGCTGTCAATGGAAAAAGAGCTAATAAAGGAAATACTAGAATTCAACAAAAGAACAATTGAAAAGTTTGTTCATATTATGCAGAAAAGGAAGTGGCCAGCCTTCATTTCCGGTAGGAACAAAATTACAAGTGTGTTTCTTTGTGGATGTTAATGCACCTATGTTAGGTGTTTTCTATTGAATGGGTAGAGACAAAGCAGTTTTGCTTAGTACCCGTAGCCCTCTTCAGAAGACAGACTTGCTTGGCAACACAGAAATTCTCTGAAATAATGTATGAGTTTTCTTTTATGAATGCCTAGAAGAACTGATTTTTCAGTCCTTTTATCACAGAAATAGTGCTGAAAATTGCACCAAAAAATGGCAATTTGTAAAAAATTTCTTCACGGGGGAGAACCCCCCCATACCCCCCTTATTGCCATCGGGCTCGCTCGCTGCGCACGCTCGCTCCCGTACGTTGATCCCTTTAGAAATACGCCCACCAGTTTAAAATTGCAACAGCCGTCACTGGTGCTGGGGGAGAGGTGGGGGGTTTGAATAGGATTTGCATATTGTTAATGTCATTTCAACACAGTTGGGCCTGGTACTGCTGTTAATATTTCCAAGTGTGATTAATACCCGAAAATACTTTATGTTCATGTTGTGTTGATTATTGTGTGTGTTGAATACAAACGTTATTTACATACATCACCTATGATTTCTCTTTTGTGATGCTCAGTGTATTTATTGTAAGTGAATACTGTGCCAATGCTTCACACGTTGCCTCTCTGATAAGCCTGACTGCTCAGTGCCAAGTTACCCAACGGTGAGCGCAGGCTATAAAGTATGTGTAATCACCCACCCCTGACTAGAGTAGTAGGTTCTGCCTGGCCAGGGTATCTCCTCAGCTAACCAGAAAGTGCCAGTTCCAACAAGTACATTGCACTGAACCAGGCAAAACCTGGAAATCAGAGGTGGTACCCACGTTATATAGCCCTTACACATGCATCAGATAATCATTTATGTCAATGCCACATGACTACTCTCACGAAAATGTATCTTGTACCCTTTTTGCAGTTATTGCATGTCCTAGATATAATCCCTTGTCTCTTACTCAGCACCCTATGAGGTGCCTGGCACACAGTGCATGGATGTTTGGGGGGGCACCACATGTGCCCCCTTGGGCCCATAGCGGAGGCCCACAAGGGCCAGGGCCCTGCCTAAGGCCCCCAAGCCTTTACATGGTGGTTGGACATGTAAAGACAGAGGGAAGAGGGACATCATAATCCCTACAGCGGTGCCTCTGAAGGCACCGCCCCCATTGTAGGGATTGCGGTCAGACCGGCATTCCAATGGGCTCCTTGAGCCTATCAGAGGCATAGGTCGGTCCCTCCAACTGCTGTGATCCGACTGACCGCATCGTAATGCGACGGTCGGACCGCTATGCTGGATATAGGTGGCCCGCCATCAACCGCCTGTCGGTGGCAGGCCCACCAACATCGTGGTAAGGCCCCTGGTCTCTTCATGGGTCGTAGAGTCAATTGAGGCATCCGATTGGATATCTCCTATGGTCGTGGCCAGACGTAGCAATGGAAAAATTAGGTTGTGTGTTGATATACGCCATTTCACCAACAGCATATTGGTGGATCCGTTTCCATTTCCAAAAATCAACTAAATGGTAACATGTGTCAGAAGGGCTAAGTGGTTTTCCCACTATCGACTTGTCATCAGTGTACCACCAAATTTGTTTATTCCACAACTCCAGGAAATTTACATCATTTGTCACACCCGTTGGTTGTTTTCAAATGAAGCGCATGCCGTTTGGCCTAGCATCAGCGGCTGCTTTCCTTCAAAGACTAATGTTTCAATTTTTTGGAAAGGAAAGTGGTGTGAAATTATTTTAGGACAACATTTTGGTTTTTGGTTGTACCAAGTAAGAACACAATAACAGGTTGATGAAGGTTTTGAGTATTCTAGAGTCCAAAGGTTTGCCAGTAGAGTTTTCCACATGTAAATTTGCCACAAACAACGTTTCTTATCTTTGCACATGAATAGTGTAGAGGGTTTACAGTCAAAACCTTCCCTTATGAGTTTGATAGTTGATGCACCTGTACCAGCAAATAAAGAAGATGTGAGGTCTTCTCTTGGTATGGCGGAATACTGTGAAAAGTACATTTGCAGAGAAAACGTATTACCTAAGACAACTTCTCAAAGGTAAAAGTACATTTGATTGGTCTTTACAATGTCAAGAAGATTTTCAAATGATTGTTTCTAATGCATCTGTATTAAAATGTTTTGATTCCAATGCAGAATGCATTATCATGACTGACGCAAGCAGTAAAGGACTGGGCACAGTTTTAACTCAATTAGATAAATACAACAAAGAGGGTGTGACTGCCTATGCATCAAGGTCTTTGTCACCGGCCCAGGAAAAATATCCCATTATTATAATACAGGAAACCTTGGCATGTGCTTGGGCTTCAGATCATTCCAGGGCTATTGTGTGGGGAAAACCGTGTACCATTCATTGTGATCAGAAGCCTTATGTGAAGATTTTAACGACTGAAAGTATGGTGAATACATGTGCCAGGTTAGCCCATTTGTCCATGTGCATACAAGACTATCAGTACAGATTGGTGTATGTCCCTGGTAAAGAAAAGGTTGATGCCGATTTTCTGTCTAGAAGGCCTGCTGATATGGAAGAATGTGAGGATGAGAAGTCGAACGAATTTCAAGTGGCTCTGGTGCATCATAGCAGTAAACTAGCTGTCAAGGTTGAAGAGATGGTTAAAAAGTACATAAAGGATGGAGTGTTACAGTCAGTCGAGACTTCAATCAATCAATCAATCAATATACTTTTTTTCGATTTTCAACGAAAATCATACACGTACAGAGTAACAAGAAATTCATCATAACAAGCAAGATTGGATAAATAATAAAATACATCAATCCATACAGCATTAAAATCAGTCACGTTCTTTTTTTTAAACAGTTCTTTACATATATTAACAAAGCATTCCACAGACAAATGAATAATAACTATTAAGTAGAGCCTAAAACCCCAGTTGAAAAAATGGTAGACAAAAAAACACAGTTTGGGAGTAGATAAAAGCTGTAAGTATAGGTAAGCAGCTCTGATCTGGTTATAACCACATACAAGCAATATAGGCCTTAGATATTTATGTTGGAGGGTGGAGAAGTTTGGACATAAAAGTACTATGTGCATGGAGATACAAATGAAGGATGTTCAGTTTTGTCAGTCTGGCTGCTTGCACATAGTTGTGCAGTGTGTCACTGGAGCCTGTTGGAAGGCCTGCATACAACCTCTTCTAAAACTTTGGTGAGGCTGCAATGGCAGAAGTATGCACTGCCTCATTGTGGGCCAGCCATACCAGGAGGCATTCCAACTTGTCCCCTTCGTTGTGGTGCCTCGCTGTCTATTCCTTGTAGTCAGAAAGCTCTAAATGCTCTCCACATCCCTTGTCAGCCAATATGACAGGTAGTAGACATTCTTCCATGCCTGCCATTGTTGCCACTTTTCTGTCAAAGTCGATGCTTCCTCTGAAGGGAGATTATTTCTCTATTGAGGGTCTATGTAACCCTTTATGTTGTGCTAACACCTCATTCCCTGATATAGACTTTAAAAGCCTCCCCATTCAATAAATGAGTCTCTGTTAGAAACCTGATTAGTCTTGGCATATTGTTTCAAACATGCCATCCAACAGAGACGCTACTTGCTGTCTCCCCATTGGAATGAAGGTGGTTGGTCCACCCCAGGTCAGATGCATCAGCTATGGAGACAGTAGAAGTGTTTTCTCAATAATAAAAAATGAATGTGAATTGTCAGATGTGTTTAAGTTAGTATATCTGTACCGCAGTAGAAGACAAGACCACAGCCAACTTACATTGACATCCATTCTGAAATAATTGTGCACTTCATGTTTCACATGAACAAGCCTGTCCACATGGGTCTCTGTGTGCTTTTATATTTTAGAAAAATAAGCAAAATAGAAGCATTTTTCACAGTGTCTGTGTATTGTTGGAATACAATTCTTTAATGTAATGTGCCGCCAGTGGCGGTTCTCCAATTGGGGCATGGGGGCGTTGCCCCACTGCTTTCTCGCAGTGCGAGAAGGCAGAAACATAAATGGTAATAACTACCATTTTATGTTTCTGCCTTCTCGCACGGCGAGAAAGCAGAACTGCAGAAGTGCCTGGTTAGGGGTGGGCGGTCCTGCTCGAGGGCAGGGGGGGAGTGGCTTGCCCACTGTTGTGCATACTGACTGTTTGCTTGGCCGCCAGCCCGACCAAACAGTCAGTATGCACAACAGTGGGCAAGCCACTCCCCCCTGCCCTCGAGCAGGACCGCCCACTCTCCCTTTTTCTCTATGTAGGCTGCTGCATGCAGCAGCCTACATAGAGAAAATGGCCCGGGTGGGGCGCGCTCCGATTCGCCTCCCCAATCACAACGCTGCCATTGAAGCGTTGTGATTGGCGGAGGGGAGGGAGGTAGGCTGCCTTTCTTCCTAATGACGATGCAGGATTAAGAATTCGAAAAGGCAGGACGGCGGGAGTCGGACGGTCGGACCCATCCAGAAGGCAGCTGAGGTGGCTGCGGCGCAGGATGGTAAGTTAACTCAGTTGTATTTTCTATATTTGTTTAATTAAACGAACCCCTCCCGCCTCCCCCCATCCCCCACCGCGACGACCGCAACCCCATTTCCACCCCCCACCCGCCTGTCATGCTGGCCGCAATTGAAAAAGCAAATAGTTTCCGCTTGTGGTGCATGAATAATTTCTGTGAGTGAGTTTGCCTGTATGAGAGTCCATATGAGTATGCTTGAGCGTGACTATTTGTGTGTATAAGTATATATGCGGGTATGTCTGCGTTTGAGTGCACATATTTATGATTGAGCGTGTGGCCGAGGTGAGTGGGTGTATGAGTTAAGTGTGTGTTTGTATCAGTACTTGTGTGTGTAGATCGTGTGTCTGCTCTCTTTCCCTGGCCTGCATTCCGCTCTCTGAGCAAGATTATGGTAACATGAAGTGGCTGACGGGGGGATTTTGCATATGATGAGTCCAGGAGAGACGGGCAGGCATGGCCTTGAACCCTCTGGGCACTAACTCTGATAGGGCTGAAAGCCTTCAAGCTCCCAAAATGAGTGCAATGCATTAGGGCACTGCCACTGGGTAATTAAATGGATGGTCTGGGGGGCTCGTCAGGGGTTACAACTTGGATGTTAAATATGCGCCTTACCACTTTTCAAATCCACCAGCCGCCACTGTGCGCCGCTTTCATGAGGAAGCTGTGTCTCAGATGTTATTGTCTCTGTAACAATTTCGAGGTCTTTTGCTCCAGCCTCTTGATGAGCCATTCATTTATTGAACATATTATTGTATTTGTTTGTTATGAATTGCACAGTCATCACCTCTTCCATTTTGTTAAGATTTTGTTTATGAATATGCTTTAAAGTAGGTGTTAGTAAATGGTTCTTATTTCAAACCTTGGGCGGAGCAGGCGTGGTGCCTCTACGCAAAGTTCCATGGAGTTGGAAAGCAACTCCATGGAACTTTGCCACGCTCTGCAACCTCCCACCTCCCCAAATACTTGAATGTTAGTAAAAGGCACTTACCTGCCCGTGGCTGCCTCCTCCTGGAAATCCCCGCCATCCTGCCTCCTCCTGGCAGTCCTGCTTTACTAATAACCCCTACGTTGTACGTCTTGCGAGTGCGCCTCTGCATAGCATTCTAGCCTGGAAGAGCAGTGGTTTCTCAGGCCAGTTCTGTGTTCTGTGTCCTGAAAGGGGAATGCTTTCTTGGGGCAGTACTGTATTTGGGACATGACATTTTTCTACTTTTTTTCTGGAAGGAAAGGGTTTTTTAGACTACTGGAGTATATAGATAATTATGTGCTTTCTCTGGAAACTTTATCTAGAAAACAACGTGTTTTCCTGGGCTAGAACTGTATTTTGATCCAATTTACTGTAGTCTGTACTTTGTATATTGAAAGTGAAGTGGTTTCTCAGGATAGAACAGTATCAACGGGGATAGCAAGTTTTACAGGCTAGTGCTGTATCCCAGAAGAGAAAGAGTTTCTAATGCCAGGGGTGAAGGAGACATTACATTTCTTGGGAGACAGGGGCGGGGTAATCCGCCAACGCTTTGCCCTTACCTGTTGCCTCCTGACTCCTGCTGGGCTGATCAACACAGGGAGACTCAGTGTCCCGTGAACCCCTGTCGCTCTCCTGACATGCTTAAAGAGCACCAGCGGTCCCGCAGCACAGGACGCACGGGTACGCACCCGGGCAAATCCTGGGCCAAGGTTGGGCCCGTCCATGCCTAGAGGAGCCCGGAGGAGGCTGGGCTGAGCCCCCTCTCTAACAGCTGGGATTCTTGCAAGGTACTGTGCCAACATTGCTCGTTTATTTATAATTGGTTGCTCCCAGCCGAAGAATGGTTAAGTGAAGAGGTCAAAATGAGCAAGTGGGCGGGGGTGTGGTAGGCACCCTAGATGCATTTCTCACAAGGGTTGTGTGTGTTCTCACACATGAAATCAAACTAACAGAGCGGCGCCTATCACTGGAAAACATAACTTCTCAGAAGCGCTCCGCCGTAGGGGGCAAAAACACAGACAATGCCCCACCCAGCTTCGCTTAAAAGCCCCACTAGATCATCTGGTGACTGTCCTTCCAGAACTTTGTCCTGAAACACTCATCACCTCCCCAATATCCACCAGTGGTTCGGTTCCACAAATACACCTGGATTCCAACAATAAACCGCCAGTTAAGAGAAGAAGGGGCGGAGGGCCACATAAGCAAAAGCCTGCGAGATGGGAGTTACACGCCAAAGATAACCCCTGCTCACCCCCTTGGTAGCTTGGCACGAGCAGTCAGGCTGATCCCGGAGGCAATGTGTAAAGCGTTTGCGCGCGCACCCAGCAACAACACCCAAGGCCCACCACAAAGGAAACTCCACACAAGGTATTATATAAAAATAGCCTTTGTATTATGCCAAAACACATTAGATAAAAACACACACTTTACAATGTGCCAACAGGCACGGGCAGAATTTACAAGGGATTATATGTACAGGGGACAGGGCCACATGGACCACTGTCAGGAATTAGCACTTTGTAGAAATTAGCACTTAGAACATAGGAATGATACTTTAGAACATAGCACATACAATCACTGTAGCACTAAATAACACATGTAGCACACAACCAGTAACTACTGGTAACAGGTAAGTACCACCTACGCAACCCTAACCACCTTAGGAAAATGTCACGCAGGGAACCAGGACCTACCTAGCACCACCTGTACTAGGAGAAAAACAACCACCTAAGTATCACAATACCTGTAGGGGTCTAAGCACATTACACATGACGCATAAAAACACATTCAGAGGTTTAAACACAAGGCACATGACGCATAAAAACGCATTCAGAGGTGCAGGTTAGGAACAATAGCGCAAAACTCACATTAGCCACCACCTGTGGCAGTCCCTAGGCCAACTGGCCTTGTCAGGGCTAGGACGCCCTGTGTCCAGCAGAGTCAGGGCAAGGCTGCGCAGGCTGCGCAAGCCAAAACGCAGAGGGCCACAACCTAAACGTTGCAGCTGCCCACTAAGTGCTGGGCAGCTGGGAAAATGAACCTGGCACCGGCGTGCCTCCTGGGCCCTCTCTGGGCTCGGGGATGCCCTACGACAATGGGGGAGCCTCGTGGGCTCAAAACAACTAGAAATGCTCCCTAGAGCCTGTCAGGGCTCTATTAAAATATTGTCGCCGACGTTGGAGCCCCGCTCGGGTGACTCGCGAGCCTCGCAGGCTCTCAAACAATGTGCCCCTTTGGTTGGAGCGCCTAGCGCTCTAAATACTCATGCCCCCTTGGAGCCTTCTAGGCTCTGAAAGAATGCGCCTTTTTGGAGCCTCGTGGGCTCTGGACCAAGAGTGGGGGCCAATGTTGGAGCGGCCCGCTGCCTTCCGGGGCCGCTCTTTTCGGTAAAACCACTGCCCCTGTATGTTAGAGCCTCGGGGCTCTAAATCAAGAATGCCCCCGCCGTTGGAGTCCCGCTCGGGGGACTCGGGACAATCCTGCGGCCCGTGTTGGAGCCTCACCGGCTCTAGAAGCACTGCCCCCGCCCTTCGAGGGAGCGTCCAGCGCTCTGACCACCACAATGTTGCCCCCACTCACCGGTACTCTGGCGGCTGCGCTTGCGGTGCTCCCTTGAGGGATTCTCTGCGCGTCTCCTCCCGTCCTCCGGCTGGGCTCCGCTTCCGCCCACGAGCCAGACGACGGACTTCCCTCGCGCCGAGCCAGGCCCCGCCCACGTCTCGGCGCGGGTTGCCTGGCTTCCTGGATGTCCCGGGCAGCGGCGGTGATTTCTGATCGTGGTGATGCGGGGTGGGCACCCGCTAGGGGGATGCAACAAAAGCGGCAAGGTCCCTGGCGGGGTGGGCACCCGCTAGGGATATTAATTTTCCAATAAAGCGGGGTAGGCTCCTGCTCGAGCACCACAATGCAGGGTGGGCACCCGCCAATTAAATAATGAAATAAGCGGGGTAGGGACCCGCAAAGGGCACGGAATAATCAGCGGGGTGGGCTCCCGCTCGATCGGCAAAAACGGGGGAATCCCTATGTCGGGGTCCCCCCGTGAATTTATCGTTGCGCTGCTGGGGCCACAAATAGAGCGCTCCTAGCGCTATAAGTAAAATAAAAGCGCTTCCAGGCACTTTGGGGAGAAGGAAAGTCCAGCAAAGTTCAGGAAGGTAGGCAGGGGGCAAGGCTGGGCCAGGGGCCAGCTCACTGGGCCCTCCAGGCAGGAAGGCAGTCCTTAGTGGCGGTTCCTCCTGGCCTCCAGCAGCAGCAGCCCCCCTCAGCTTGGATCCTGGAAGAGAACATTTTCCATGGGGTCACAGCCCCTTCTTATACATAGCTTTCCTTTGTCTTTGGTTCAGGGTGAGGGGGAAAACCAGTCGCAGCTGGTTGGGGAGCACCCTTGATGTGCTCAGCCCCTCACTCTATTCACTGGCAGGGCTAGGGTCATCAGTCGCACCACAGGAGGCGGAGCCAACATTGTGTGGGGAAAGCCCAGCCCTATTCAGGACCCAGGTGTACTCCTCCCACCCATCTAGCTGCTGATCTCCCTATTCACCACTGGGTGACTCCTCCTGACTCTGGGGATTCCCTAGCCCGTCACCTGACCTCAGCCAGCCAATCACGCGACAGGCAGTCACTGCACATTTATGCCAGCGTCTAGAAGTGGCACTTCCACACTAGCTACATGCACGCCGCACACATCATCGCGCAGCATTTCATGACACAAATCTGTACATACCAGACTCGACCCTGCACACCCCACGCATCAGGAACTACCAGGGACACATACATTCCCCATGCATTCCTATGGGAGGGCAGGCCTATCTCACCACATGCACTCAGAGTGCACACGCACTTTACTCTGGGACACAGGGAAAGTGCGCAGAAACCAAAAATCACTACCACCAGGTCACCAGTAAAAGCAAAAAGTTCACTTTGCTGAGCCCTCTCCTACTAAAATTATCTCAGATTGAATGGAGATTATCTCGTATTGAGGACCAGGGCATTAATAACCTGCGTCCCTCTGAGATTCTATGCCCGGGGACGGGCCCTGGGACTGTCCTACAACTGCAGGGAGGAACCTGTTACCGGAAACCGAGCGATACTACTTACAAAGTAAATTAGGCTCAGGTATACATCTAAATGATCGTTCTGAAAATGGCCCCTCCCTTCACCCAAGTCAATGTCCATCTTGAGAAGCCAACGGAAAACCTTACCTCAAACTCTCATGCTTATAACAGCCCCAAATAGTCTGGTGGCCCCGTTGCCCGGGGTGGGGGAAGGGAACATTTGCGTAGGCTAGAAAGACCTAAGGTGGGGCAGATTGTTGATCCGTACCTGTCTTTGCATCTTCCACCAGCAGCTTCCCCACTCATACTGGTTCTGGCAAAGGTACTACTTCTCTGGGATGATCAGCAAGAAACAACAAACCAACTAATTGACAAATGCCTGCATTGGCTGTCACATCATTCAACTTACTTGGGTGGAGGGGGTGGTCCTTTGCCTGATCAAATTATTATGCCAAGGAGAATAGGGTGGTTGGGCACGTCTAGTAAAGTAATACCGGGTGACTGTGTGGTGATAAATTTTAATAATCAATTTGTAGTTAGATCCCTTCTAGCCCAGGTTCATAGAGCTCCCCCCAAGGACATGCAGATCACAGCCCTACCGCTGGAAAATGTTTACAGTCATTTCTCTCCTCTGGGCAAAATACACAGAGACCAGGCAAGGGGTGGCCCAGCAAGGTCCCATACAGCTGGAAATATTGGCGCTCTAGGGCTGAGTCAGGAAAACAGATTTGCCCTCCTGTCTGACCTGGAAGCATGTGATTGACTACCTCCAGGCGGTAGGAACCCCCTAGAGGGTTTTGATAGGCCCGCTAGCCCAGATCTCATTACTCAAGGGAGCCCCAAAACCATTGATGCTCAGAACGTGGCATACAATCACTCAATTAAACTAGCGTTCTGGAATGTGGCAGGCATTGCCCATAAGAGAGACAATGATCAAAGGCTAAAACTTTGACAAGACCAGGACACTTTATGCCTATAGGAGACATGGGCAATGGAATCCATCTTTGTAAATGGTTACTGCTCATTCCAGACAAAGGCAACACCATCAGTGACAGGGAGAGCTAAGGGGGGACTTGTAACGCTAATTTCTAACACACTATTGATAAAGGCATTGAAGTTTGAATGCCCGAGCGCTCACTTGCTCTTCCTAGAGGTTTCTAGTGAGGGCAACTGGCTTTTAATTAATTATTACAACAACGGTTTTGTTGGAACCATGCACTTAGTGGTTGCCGAGATGAAATGGTGCGATAGATACATTTAAAAGGTTCGATAATGATGGTGCACTCAATATTATCTAGGTGGGTGATTTTAACATACACCTCTGTAGGCATAATCAAGACAGCATCTGTGGTCTGGAAGACCTGTTGGGAAATCCTATTGATCATTTCACCCACAATGAATGTGGAAATAGCCTAAATAGGACGTTATGCACCAGGAACATGGCAATAGCTAACAATCTGAATTCACTAACAGGCCATCCAGGGAAAACCTTCAGAATAAACAGTTATGAATCTATCATTGATTTTATCATAGCCACTGTTCCTTTAAATAATAAGGTTACTCACGTAGACAATCTATTCACGAATTTTATTGACCACTCCATTTTAATTTTCCTCCTCAGCTTGGACATTAGGGAAGCTAGACAGCACCAGAAAATAGAAAGCCCAATCCTTATGAGAAAGAATGGTTTTCAACTAAAGTGGGCTGAAATTGACAAGCTCAAACTAGTCGCTTGAGTCATAATGAATATGCGGGACAACATATTTAACTGCCTAGAACTAGAGTCCTTCCCAGTAGTATTAGTATCACATTTTAGAGATCTCTTAGAGAAAGTAAAATTGGCTCTCACACGCTATAAACCGACGAACACCCTAAGAGGTGAGCGCTGCTTCGACTCCCCTTGTACAAAAACCAGCAAAGCTTTCACTAAAGCCCTGAAAGCCCAACCAAGAAACTTGGAGCAAATTAGGGGGCATATTAACAAGCCAGGCGATAAAATTATCGCCGCTTTAGCGGCAGAAAACTGCAGCTAAAACGGCGATAATGGGCTTGATAATATGCTCTATGGAATTCCAATTGAAGCCCATGTTAGACGTCCTTCACATATAACATGGGCTTCAAATGGAATTCCATAGAGCATATTATCAAGCCCATTATCGCCATTTTAGCGGCAGTTTTCTGCCGCTAAAGCGGCAATAATTTTATCGCCTATCTTGTTAATATGCCCCCTGATCTTTAAGCAACAACTATAAGTCAGCAAGAAGGAAAAGAGAAAGGGCTATGAGGGGGGTGGGACCTGGGCTGAACCTGATCATGCAGCCAAGACGGGAAACAAAAGCGAATTTTGGAAGATAGTTAATGCACCCTGCTTCAAAACCCCTTAGGATCCTACATTGGACACACATGTAGGCAAAGAAGCATGGGTGGTTCATTTTGAAAACATCTTTGCATCTAGCACCTCCCGTGAGCTACTTCCCAATAATCCAGAGCTTAAACCGCAGAGTACCTTGTCTTTTTCACTCCTAGAAGTAAGAAGAGGGCTGGCGGCCTGTAGTGCTGGGAAGGCTCCAGGCCTGACGGGGTACCTATAGACTTTTTTCAGGAAAATCAAGATCTGTGGGTCCCACTATTAACTAATGTTTTTAATAATATAGCAAAAGCCGCACCCCCCCCCCCCCCACCTTCCTGGAAAACCAGCGTAATTGTCCCAATCTATATAAAAGGGGATAGGGGAACCTCAAAGAATTATAGGCATATTTCCCTGTTGGACACAACCTCCAAGCTCATGGGCCGACTCCTGCTATTTAGGTTGGAGGGATGGGCCCAAGAGAAGAACATCTTAATGCAGGCCCAGTATGGGTTCCAGCAGGGATAGGGCACCATCAACCAGTGCCCTGTACTTCCATTTGGAATCTGGTAAAATTGAAGCGGTAGACACCTTTCCTTATCTGGGGGTTCTCTTTGATAAAAACCAAACATGGTCAAACCTGGTGGAGTATTGATAGAAGTTAGCGCACACCTACTGTTTAAACTGAAAATTTAGTTACACTTTGAACAATGTTAAGTGGTTAAAGCGTGCTACTCAGAAACGAGGAGGCCCACCTCGTGAAAGAACAAATGAACTGCTGGCGAACTGTACCAGTGTACTGAGTGCACAGCTGTGTGGTCTAAGGAGAACTATTAGTGAAAACTTTTGACCAAGATACTGGGGTAGAAAAACATCAACAGTAATTAAGCAAAAAATATATGCAGCACAATGATCCCAAAGTTTGAATCAAAGAAACACTTTATGATCCAATCATAGCAAACAAAAAAGAATTTTTCATAGCATCAATGAGTAAGTAACATTGAAAATTAAAGTACATCAATGTGTGTAAACTCAGTACAAACAGCAGAAGTAAACGTCAATTCATAGAGAAGTGCCCAATGCATTTCGGGATAGGAAAACATCCCTTCTTTAGAGGCCGCTGTAAACAAAAGAATGTGCTTTAGCGAACAAATAATGCGAAGTACTTCGTTATCACAATGCAGAAACAATTGGAAAAACCGATTACAAGATGCAAGGTCAATAAGAAACAGAGAGGTAGCAGCTGGTCAGTTTCAAATCCTTAGTTTCCTATCCCGAAATGCATTGGGCACTTCTCTATGACGTTTACTTCTACTGTTTGTACTGAGTTTACACACATTGATGTACTTTAATTTTCCATGTTACTTACTCATAGATGCTATGAACATTTTTTTTTCGTTTGCTATGATTGGATCATAAAAGTGTTTCTTTGATTCAAACTTTGGGATCATTGTGCTGCATATATTTTTTGCTTAATTACTGTTGATGTTTTTCTACCCCAGTATCTTTGTCAACAGTTTTCACTAATAGTTCTCCTTAGACCACATAGCTGTGCACTCAGTACACTGGTACAGTTCACCAGCAGTTCATTTGTTCAAACCTGGTGGAGGACAGGGTTTTAGGAATGGAGAGGAGCCAAATCCCCTCAGGCTCCCTGAAGCCTTTGTTCACAGCCAGCGCTGTGAACAAAGAAACATTGGAATGCTGGAGCTCCGGACTTATACCAGCCATTATAAGCCCGGAGCACTCCATAGTTTTCAATGGAGCTTCCAACATTCCAATGTTCTAATGTTATTTACATTCGACAAAATAATTAGATCAAATGGGTCTAGGGTATAGGGGCTGTTAGTGATAAAGAGAGGTATAGGTTTTATTAGGGCTCACGCATGGGTAGAGATAAATGGAGGTTAAGGTTTTTTTAGTTCAGCGGTGCATAGAGGTAAAGAGAGAAAAGGGATTTGTGGGGATCAGGGATGTGTAGAGATAAATGAAGGTAAGGGGTTTTCATGGGTTAGGGACAGGTAGAGGTAAAGGTAGGTAAGAGGATTTTAGGGCTCAAGGGAGGGAACAGTAGGGGGGAAATAGGCAAATACAAGCTTTCCCCAAAACGATAGAAAGAAAACAATAAAATAGTGAGGGGGTTTGAGATTTGTGTCCTGAAAAGAAGAGAAACCAAAACATTCCTCATTGGACATTTTAACACGCGTTCGATAAGCAGCCAGGCAAAGTTTCATGATTGGACAGTAAAAACATTCGGAGATTTAGAACCTTAGATGTGCCGGAGAGTTTTTGAGACGAAATCCCTGCATCTCTATGCTGGCATTTGTAAAGCAGAAAACGACATGGGTAGCCACTCTAGCTAGCTGGACGCAGGCCTCCATGGAGAATGTTGTCTTACAAAAATGATGACCAGCCACGCATATTAACATCCCCTAATTTGAGTGCGACTGCGGTCTGGCATATTTGTATTGCAATGTTTTATTTTATAGCACCAAATGGGTTGCCACCTGGCCAGTTGTTTACCTGCATGACCATTAGTTTAATGTCCCAGCTAAAAGAAAAATTAGGAAAACCAGGCGAAGCTGGAATTTCCCCCCTTTTTCTTTGAACAGTAAATATAAGACAAAAGCACTTGAAAATGTGCTTTAGAGCTGACTTAATGATCCCTGACCGATAATTAAAGTAAACAAAGACAGAAGGGCCATGTTAAAAATGCTTACAAATTTCTATTTAAGTATCATGTCAGGGGCTTTGCATAATGTTTAAAACGACAACAAATGACCATTATTTTTCTCAGAGAAAGGTGGTAACTAGGGTCGCCACCTGGCTGGGTTCTTTACTGTCTAGCCAGTACAAAAACGAGAAAATCACGTAAAGCTGGTAGTTTCCCCCTTACCCATGCGTACTTACAACAGTAATTATAGGAAGAAAGCACTTTAAAATGTGTTCTAGAGCTGCCCTGACTGATGATTAGAAAGGCTGTTTTAAAAATGACAACAAACGATTTTATTTAAAGTTCCATTCGGGCCTCAGGTCCGGGCAATTGCAGAAACTTAAAAGGCGAACAAATGGAGGGTAGTGCAACCCTAGTGACAAAGTGCTGGAGACAGGAAACGTGGCCCCCATCAACACAACCGACCCCCATCTCCACAGCCTCCCCTCCTTCCATTTTTTGTAATCTGGCTCTCTGAACCGGAAACAGTCAGATGATGGTGACGCGCTGAAAAGTGGACTCTCTGTGGGTGCTGGGCGGGACAGCAGCAGGATGAGGCCACACAAGCCAGGCGGGCTTGCGGAGAGGCAAACAGACACAGGAAGGTGTGGTGTACTACTTAGTCCCACCTCACCATCTCTTCCTCGGATTACCCGTAACTGTTTGGGGCATTCCACTTTCCTCCAGCCAATTTTATTTTTGTCTGGTCTTTCCTGATGCAAGATCAGCCTCTCTTCCCTCCCAGAACGGAGTCAGTGATTAAGGCGGAGGAGCGTCGCCCCAATGCTCTCTGAGCAGCGCAAAAGGATAAATAAAATGATAATAACACAATGTTATCTTTTTATTTTTCAGCACTGCACCAGCTTAGGGCGTGGCGGGGCTGGGCTGTCGTCAGCAGGGAGGAGCAGTGGTGGGCACCATAAGTGTGCATTACAGTTTGGCCTGGCGTCTTAGGGCAGCCAAACCGTCATGCACAATTAGCAATTCTCAAACCCGGCTGTGTTGCACAGCCAGGTGGAGAACAGTCCCAGGCTCCCAGGCACTGTCGAGCTGCTATCCACAACTAGGAGCCAAGAGGGTGAAAGAGAACAGGTCGCCCTCCACTCACAAATTTCAACACGAAAAAGGACCTGTTCTGTCAACTGTCTGGACTACTATGGACATCCACCATATATTTTCACAATCACACCATTTTATGTGACGCTGCAGTGAATCAGTATCTCCCATTTGCTATAAAGTGACCTCAATCACTAATTTAAAACCTAATGTGTGTTGCTGTATCTGCTAGTATGACCCTCCCACAGGTGTGAAGAGGACCTAAAGGTGAAAAAAAGTGAGGAAAAGTTGGCAGTGCCTCACGGGAGTAACACCATGGGAGTTTACAAACTGGTACTCGCCTGTATCCTCAGGTTCTCATCATTAGCAACTACCAACTTATAAATCAATAGGTAGTGAGGAAAAAAAAAAAATTGTGTTCAGTGTAATATGTGTAACCCTATAAGGAGTACCGGGATCTGGTGCTGGAAACCCGGTGCACCTAGTCTAAAAACGAGCTAGACCCACTAGCTGTGCTATTTTATTCCTTGCTGTGTGTCTGCTCAATTAAAATCCAGACAGTTGACAGAATTGGGACTGTTGAGCTGCTAACCAGGCCACTCAGACCAATCATGACATTGCTGTCATGCTGGTAAGATTATTAGAAGAATGACAGCAGCGTCATGATTGGCTTAAGGGAGTCTCTGAACCTGTGAACTGCCTGGAGTCAGGAACAGAAGAGGGGAGAGGAGAGGCGGGGGCTTGCAGGTAAGTGATTTATTATTTTTTCTCCCCATACCACCCCGCTGCCTCACCAGTTTTTATTAGCAGCAGCTGCCACTGACTGAGCTATGACCACAGCCTTGTATGATTTAGTGGCTCTTTGGTCCAGGAGCTTAGAGCCAGCCTTTCCTATGATAGCACCCTGGGCGTGGGCGGAGAGAAATCTGGCGGCCTTGCTGATGGTAGCGAATTTAACGAGGCAGCAGGGGGTCCCTTTGTGTTCATCAGTCTCCCTGGTTGAGCAGTGAATGGCCCCTGAATACAAACATCCCGGATCTCCCCCAGCTCACCTAAATCCCCACTAGCTTAGCTGCCTCAAGCAGAGGATGGTTTTGTTCATGTGTGCTAGAAGAGGTGAGAGGGTGAAGGAAGGACAAGGAAGGGGGCTAAAGGAGTGTTAAAAACATCACCCGCTGTATGATAATAAAGGACTAAAACCACTTTAAACTGGCAAATCAGAGAGAAACGAACAGGCAGGGACAAGGACAAAACTGGAGCAAGATGGGAAGGGCGCTTCTGTTGGCATAACCTTAAGGAACACAACTCCATGCACCCGTCAGAAAAATGGGAACCTGGGCTGGGCCCAGCTCGCCTATTCTAAAGGCCAGCCCTGCAAGGTCTTCTATATATTTTTCTACATCTACCTCTTATTTCAAAAGTGCTTTTGTGAATGACAGTAGCTCGGGCTCAGATGCCCTTCCTGGTGCCTTGTCTCCTTGTTGTCCAGGTCTCTCAATCCCTACATTGGGAAAATTGGTGGTTTGGAGGCTGAACGGATTGGTTTGGTTTCTATAGGGCTCTCTGGAAGGCTCCATTGGGGTTTCAACGGTCTTGTTGTCTATATCCTCGAAGAGTGTATATATTTCACTGGGTTTCTCAATCCTGGAGCCTTTCCAAGGAGGCTCATTGTGTATCCTGTACACAGATCGAATTATGCATTCCTCTTGGGTGGTTTCCATTGAGGTTTGGGTGTTGCCACTCTTACTGTGCAATGGGCAGCAATGCGAGCTTTCAAAACACCTTAAGGACCTATGGGGCATATTTACAAGCTGGCGATACAAAATTATCGCTGCTTTTGCGGCCGTTTTCGTCCGAAAAGCGGCGATAATTTTATCGCCTAATTAGCAAGGCCACGCTAACGGGTGAAACCTTGCTTTAGCGTGGGGATTCCTAACGCCCAGCTTTACATCTCCAATGAGATGCAAAGTGGGCGTTCCTGACCTAACATGACAGGAGAAATGTCGCTTAGCGACATTTCTCCTATCATCAAGCCCCACGCTATGAAGCATAGCGGCAAGAAAAGTAGCGATAACCCTTGTTATCGCTACTTTCCTTACGCCTGCTTCAGGACTGACTTAGCCATGATATCCTATGGAAGGTGGATATCATGGCTAAGTTTGTGAGTCCCTATCAGCAAGCTAACGCCACATTGCGTGAGATTTTCGCTGGGTTTCCAGCGATAATCTCATGTTAGGCAGTTAGCGTGAGGATGTTTATCGCTTTCGAGATAAGCGTTGCTAATAGCACGCTATCTCAGCGAAAAAAATACACGTTACCTGGCGATAATTATCCTCACGCTAAGAGCATTGAGCGATAATTATCGCCGGGTGTTGCTGATATGCCCCTTAGTCTTCCCGGGAAAGTTTTTCTGCTCCCATGGGGTTAACCTCTGGTTCTGGGGCTTTGAAAAGATCCTCAATTTGAACCTTTTGTATCAGATTCCACTTTTTTCTTACAAAGTGTTCCTTTTCAGTGCCCATGTCACCGATCCACAGACTGGGTGCTTTTGGATCTCTAGGTTTTATCCCTCCTTACTTACAAGTCCTGCTCAATGCTCTGGCTCTTCATTCTGGATCTTCCTTTCTACCCAAAATACTTCCAGAATGTCACCTGGACCAGGATGCAGTACTTTCTGCTTTTGGGAGGACTTTTCGATCTTTGAAAGCAGTTGATGTGTGTAGGGAAGTGTTTGCTATTTTTGAGTTGCACTTATGATTTCGGAGCTTGTGACGCTCTGAGCCGGCTACTGCTACCTTCACCGTTGGATATGGCCTCTCATTGCCAGAGACCATTCTTTGCGGAGTGTGTGTCCGGGCCATTTCACTAGGACGGTGGTACCCTCCTGGCCTTCTGCAATGGGTATTCTCTGTTGGATCCCTTTAGGGCAGCTTCCTGGTCCCCCTTCCACGTTTGCGACTTATTCGCTTTTTCACCTCACCAAAGCTGCTGTTGGGCATTCAGTTCTATAGTAAACAATGTTTTATTTATTTATTGCGTTTATACATAAATTGTTGTCATGTGTGATAAGCATCAATAAGGTGTGGTTGTTTTCTTGGTGTTTTCGCGTCATGCCTCAACTGTCAGATACACTTTCATAAAGTTAGCACTATGATAAAGGACAGATGAGGGGGCAGTGATGTTCAGATTATGTATGGTAATCCTTATTACGCCTGCTCATCTCTTCCCGGTCAAATTCACAACAGGGGGGTGGGGTTGCAGCAGGGGCTCATGGCTGAGGTCATGGCTCCGCTCTCTATAATGGTAAAGAAGAAAGGCAGAGCCAGCAGCAGGAAAGAATACACAACAAGAAAACCCTTCGAGAAAAATGCCAGGGGCTCCTGTATGCTCTAGAGAAGAGGCAGAATGCCACATGCAGGTGTGAATATGACGCGGAAGAGAGGGCTGGATGTAATGAGAAACTTTATAAGCAATCCATGCCTTCATGCGGCTGATCCTGCTGCAGTCGCACGAGCTCGCACATTTGCCCCTCAGAGCACTCTGTACACATTTCCATAACTCTGTCTTCTTCAGATGAAGTGTTTCCAATAACAAAGACTGTATTACAAGTGATCATTTTTCTAATATTCTATTTTTAAAGTAATCATCTATCTCAGGAAGATGTTAAATTCCAGATCTGATATGCTTTTTTGGCTGAAATTGAAGTATTTTAAGAGTATTGCAGTTTCCTGTAAGCAAAGTATTGTATTCGAAAGGTGAAGTGCCTCCTGTGGTTAGTAGTGTATGCAAGAAGTGCAGGGGCAGGTCCTCCGATATGGCGGAGGAGCATTGCCCCACTGCTCGAAGCGGCAGATCAACATGAGAAATAAAATGATAATAAAGCAATTAATAAAACTGCTTTATTATCATTTTATTTTAACTGTAGGAGATGGAACCATCAGCTGAATCTTGGGGGGTGGGGACATCAGCAGCAGGAATGGTGGGCACAGGGCACTGCTGTCAGTGCGCATGTCGGTTTGGCCGGCTCTCTCTGGGTGGCCAAACCGACAAGCGCACTGACATCTCCCTAACCCAAGCTGCATTGCTGGGTGGAGAGAACAGCAGGCGCAGGCTTCCAGTCCCCTTTGGAGTGGAAAACAAACCAGCTCAGGCCAATTCCAGCGCTTCTAGAGAAGCGCTCGCATTTGCCGTGGGGGAGTCTGGGAGCCTGTGCTCATGGGGACTGCAGTTCCTGGAGCAGAGGAGCATGAGGCGAGGCGTGGGAGCAGAGGATCACAGAGGCAGCGGCCGGCAGCAAGAAGGTAAGTGTACTTTTTTTTTTTATTGTTCCCCCCACGCTGCCCCCCACTTTGTATCGGCAGCAGCCGCCACTACAGAAATGAAGTGCATTCTTCGGAAGTGCTGGTTGTTGTAAGTTAAGTGTTTTCTCAGTGGCTAGTGCTATATTTGGAAATGCAGTGCTACTGTGAGTTAGTACTCCATTCTGGAAGTGAATGCCTTTTCTTGCTAGTACTGTATTTCAGGAATGGCTTTAAAGAGCCCATACCTGTGATACACAGGCACCCCAGCTCTAAGATTCGAGTAGCAAAGCACTGCAAAGGCTTTACCTTTATTGGAGTTTCCAGACTTCAAGTCGCTCTCCAAAGAATTCATAAACAAGCTATATAAAAAAAAAAGTGCCCTGTCGCAATTAAGCAAGAATTAAGTATACGCAAGAAACCTCCTCAGGATTCCTTAATAGGTTCAAATAAACAGTCTACCAAGTAAATGCAGTACACCACAACACAATGCACAAAGTGTACCCTTTTAACATCAGAGAGGGCTTACTATCCCGAACAACAGATAGCAAAGTCCATCACAACTGCTTTACCCCATAGCATGGGGATAACACAGGACAGGACTTGAGGCCTCGGCAGACCCTCTGCCTGGATCCCACCTCTGAGTTCAAGAAACAATTGACTCTTTTTCTTCTCTCCTAGTTGCATCATTGCCCCCACCAAAAGCATTCTCAACATAGGGCAGTCTGGCAGTGCCAGAGGTTTGGCCTGATAGGTCAGCGTGTGGGCTGTTTTTGCCTGTTTTTGGGCCTACTTTATGGTTTGATGGTCCTGTTTTAACCGATTTCCCCGACAATGCTTCAAACATTCCCTGCAGCAAGCACAAATGCATGCACTCTCCTTTACCTTGCAAAACATCCATACAGAACGCGTCCGTTTAAAAGTCCAAAACTGTTCCTAATTTACAAAGTGGGCCACTTTTTTCGCTCTCTGATTTGCTACAGGGGCCCTTATCTTGTTTGCTGCCCGGTACTGTTTTCTGTCAGGTCGGGCCCCCATACTGTAAGCAGGGGCGTAATACAGGTTGCTGCAGCCGTGCAATGCATGGGGTGGGCACTCTCAGCCGCGGTCGGTAGTAGGAGTAGCTGCAGGGCAGTGACGTGGGGAGGGGGAGGGGCAGGGTGGGGGGGTAGTAAAGTATGGATTACGGAGGTTTACAGGTAAATTAACATATAAATTAGTAAAACAAATTTTGTTGCGTGCACTGCATCGCATTTGGGGATGCAGTGCACGCAACGAAATTCGTTTTTATTAATTTATATGTTAACTTACCTGTAAACCTCCGAAATCCATAGTTTACTACCCCCCACCCTGCCCCTCCCCCTCCCCACGTCACCACCCTGCAGCTACTCCTACTACCGACCGCGGCTGGGCACTCTTCAGGTTCCCCTCCCTCATTTAGACCACAGCCTCGGAATATCTGTGAGATATGTGTGCCTCGGAAGTCCCTCACAGCATTTCATGCTCGCTTAATGTGCACTTGGGTTAGGATTTTCCCCCAGCTTACTCACAGCATTTAGCACTAGTTTCTTGGAGCAACATGCACCCTTGTGTCAAAAATGGATGCAAGAATTCATTTTGAGCAAAGAAAATAGCACTAAATGCAACAAAACATGAACAGCAGCATGAGCAGCCACACATACTCACTAAATGTGCTCTCATGGTAGGATTATTTTCCCTTATGTTACACTTAATTACATGAGCTGGCGTAAATCACATTATTTTAGGTAATTCTGCGCCAAAGAGTAACGCAAAGTTAACAAAATTACTCTGATTACTCCAGCATAATTGAAACTCCACCCAGACCTAATTTCAACCTCCTTTTAAAGGACATTTGCTTTGATACATGTCTGTGTAGCCAGCTCACTCCTACCACTTGAAATAAGTTTCTCATCCAACTAGTTTCCAAAATTTATAATCATACAGCAAATAGCTAACCAATAATATCCCAATTAATTATGGGCAAAGCCAATCCATCCAATGAAGGATCAATGCCCATTCCTCATCCAATGAAGGATCACTGTAAGCAACCAAGTTAATAGCTTTGGGCGAAGGCACCTTGTAGAGCAGTAATCTTGGGCCAGATGCACAAAAAATAGGAATTGCAATTTCCTAATTGCAACTTTTCCCGAATCGCAATTAGGAAATCACAATACCTAATGGAAGAAAATCTACAAACTTCAGATAGCGATTCCTAATGTGGTCACAAATAGACCTACCTCATAAATATTAATAAGGTAAGTCGCAATTTGCGACCCATTTGGAATTGCAGCCATTATAGGAATGGTGGCCTGATTGGGTCAGCAGACCACCATGTCTGTGATTACTTTTTAATAAAGCATTTTTTTTAATGCAGCCCATTTTTCTTAAAGGATAATCGGATGTGTTTTCAAAAAATAAAATGAAATGTTTAAGTTTATTTTTTTTAGAGTAGGCAATGTTCCCTTGGACCACTGCCTGAACATTCAAGAATGGGAAGTAATCCCAGAATGACCCCTTCCTATTTGCAAAAGGTTACCAGTACCCTTGAGGTGTCAGTAAATAAGAACTATTTTGCAACTGTAATTTGGTTTCAAAACATTCATACATGGCACTGCAATTCAGTATTTGGAGGGGATGCCCTACACACGCCCCTTTCAAATTCCAAATCTCTAAACACAAATTGCAATTTGGTAATGTTACCAAAGTGCAATTTGTGTTTAGTACATCTGAAAAAGCAATTTTGCAGTAGGAAATGGCCCGATTCTGTGAATCAGGCCATTTCCAACAGTAAAAATGCTTTTGTACATATGGCTCCTTGATGGGTAAAGTATAGTTTTACTCAGTGGCGTCTGCCTGTGATCAGGGGTGGTAGGGCAGGGAAGGATGAAAAAAAAAATTACCTTCTTTGCTGCTGCCGCACGCCTCTCTCTTGCCACTCCTCCGTCTTCTTCTCTGCTGGAAGAAGCACCGGGCTCTGCCAACCAATCACGATGCTGCAGGAGCAGTGTTGTGATTGGTCCGAGCAGCCTGTTTGGCCGCTCAGGCAGGGCCTGAGGAGGCTAGGCATGTTCTACATGGGGCTGTGCAACACAACCCAAAGGAGTACATGCCAGTTTTTACTGTTCAACAAGCAGTGGGGCGATGCTCCTCTGCCTTAGCAGAGGAGCCGTCACTGGTTTCAACGAGAATGCCTGGGATTATCACTGGCACTAACCACTCAAAGCGGTGAGCTTTTCCTCATGGATATGTGAATATGTGTGCAGCACAAAAGCACAATTAAAGTCAGGAAATCAATCAATAAAATTTCAAGCCATTTTTAGTTAAAAAAAAGAAATTAGAATGTAATGATTGAAACATCAAAATTACCACAATTGAATAAGAGAATCAAGAGATATGATTTTTTGAATAAAATATCAAAAAGCACACCTAGGAAATGAAGGGCAGTTAAAGCCCTCTTGCCTATGTGTGTTATCAGCTATAGCCAGTAGAGGCGACCCTTGCCAAAAAAATGCCAACACCAGCCTACTTATGCTCCACACACAGTGGAGGAGCAAGGGCAGAGTCAATTATCATAAGGAGAGGCCCGGACTACCCATTTAGTCAATCAAGCTTTTTCCCGGTGAAGCCATTGGAGGGCAGTTTTTTAAGGCAGAGGATTTCTGCCACCTTCTCTTTCTCTTTCCCTCTGGTAATTACAAAAGGCACAGCAGGATGCTTTAGACGAGAGAGAAGAAAAAGCGACAGAAGACAGAGAAATGAGAGAAGAGGATAGGAGCAGTGTGGTAAATTAATTCAATATTACCTCATCTCAGAATTTCTATACTTAATAATCATAATTTCAGTCAAAGCAAAGAGAGGAGTCCGTGGTGTTCGAGTAAAAAAAAGGGTCCAGTAACTCGAGTTAAGGGGAGAGCTCCAGCACCAAGCAGGTACAGGAGTGGTCTGCAGTTTTATTCACACATCAGAATATTTATACAGTTTTCAGTCAATAGGAAAAAGAAGAAAGGAGAAGTGACAAGAAAAAGGGAAGTGACAAGCAGTAATTTCCAACAGATGTGTCAAGGTAGGGGCGTGTCTTGTGTCTCGTGAGAGGGCATGTGATGTGTGGAAATGTGTTTTCTTTCAGTTGAAGGCCCTTACTCTTTCAGGGGTTTATCTCTGGCTTAGAGTCAAGAACAGGAACCATCTTGTGTAAAACAGGAACTATCTTGCTGGTTCTGGGAATTGGCAGAACCACAGAAATGTGTGTTCACAGTGTACAGCCTTGCGCTTCCTCTATTACTTGGTGTGGTTTCAGGGCCTAACCTCGTGCTTCCTCTTTCAGTTGGGGGTGGTCACAGGGCATCTGGTGTGACAGGCTGAGTCATCAACAATGGACAGGATGTGGCTGAGTCTCTGGCACAACTGGGGGAAGGCACACAGGCATGCTTCTTGGAATTGGCTCGACCACAAGGAGCAGGGGGTTGTGCAAGATTCAATGGGGATGTGAAGGACAGTTTTCAGACAAGTTGCTGAGAGCCTGTCACACACAAAATGGGTGTTTGTCTGAGGCAAATGGCTACCAGGCAGAAACAGGGAAATGATGGGGCACAATTGTCAATTTTATTTCCCCATTCCCTCCTTGCCCCAGAGTGTACCTATATTATATCTCAATTTGCATGAGATCATCTATACATTCTTGTAGCATAATTCTTTCCCTTTCTCTCTGCTGGACAAGTGGTTTAGGAATGCAGTTTGCAGCGCATAGACCGCACAGGGCAGGACCACATTGGATGCAAAGGCAGCATCCAGTTATTATCAGGAATATTATACCTGCTGCTGACAGCAGTTGCCATCCCCAGGACGATATTATCTTCCAGAACCAATCAGACCACGTAAAGGTGCCAGGTTCTTGATGTAAACTTACGGCTATCTTGTGTAATTTTGTTATGGCCGTGTATACAGATGGGGAATTATCAGGAATAAATATACAGCAGCTAGAGCCTATAATTTTACAGGCTCCGCCTCTGTCAGCCAGGATGATGTCAAGGACAAGGCGATTTTGGAGAGTAACCAATCATATGGCAGACTGCTCCTGGGTTAAGCTCCCCAGGGCAGACGCCGTCTGGTTTACAATAGCCTCTAAGGTCCTTGTCAACCTGCGTATAAGCTTGCTGTTCTGTACAGGGCCAACAAAGAAGAAGAACCCTTTGTTAAAATCTGTATACTGTTCCCATGAGGTTTCTGATTGGTCAACCAAGGAGGTATTGATCGTTCTTTTATGTCTGACATGGGGCACTAGGAGGTCTCGGTGGTAAGTGGATGGGGCCACAAAGACAGGGGGTAACAGGAATGCTATATAACAAGTTCCCCCCCAGTTCAAGGGCAGCTGCACATAGGCCGTTTGGCCACAGACGAAATAAGTATGGCGAGATGCTTGAAATGAGGACTTTCCTCTGTCTTCAAAACTTATAGTGGTATGACAGTCACTGTGTCCTAATGGAACAGAGCCATTTTTCTGGATGCACAGGTGTCCTTTTACTGGTGAGACCGAGATGGAAGGGGGACCAGCATTCTTTTTAGGTTTGGTATTTAACATCTTGTAGAACATGGTCATGTTCCCTTGCTTGTATTCTTCACTTTCTAGGACTGTTCCTGTCGCCTGAGGACTTCCATCCTTATTTGGGTAACAGGCAGCATTAAGTACCTTGTTTAAGTTCCCCCAAGGCCACCCATTCTTGCATGAATTATTACCGTCAGGGCAGGGGTTTGGGGTGGTATCGTCAGCTGTTATTAGGGCTTACCAGGCTTCACAAGTCCCATTATAGGAAAATGGAAAGGGGAAAAGAGGCATCCCTCCCTTTTTCTGATGAGGTGGGAGGCGGCCACATATCCAGCAATTTGTGCTATTGCTGGCCTGATGAGTGTAGTGTAACATCTGTATAAAGGTATTGTTTTGCAAGGCTAGTCTATGGGCTTGTTCATGAGGGGGTAGGTCATGATATGTGTGTTCCTGAGTGCTGTTGGGTGCATGAGAGGTGTGTGGTGTTGGAGGAAAAACAGTGTGGAGGATCCAACCAAGACATGTCATAATGGTTATGAAGAAAAACAATATCATTAAACATATGATAGAACCACTACACAATTACTTAAAGTTCTTGTTTCTGCGTTTCATTCTATCTTTTTCCCACATAGTCAAGGTGTTTAAATCCATCCCCATGCTCCAACCGCTTCACCACTGGACCTGCGCCCAGTGGACTTAATTAGCCAGAGTCCGGATGGCAGACCTCAATTTTGATTTATATTCTTGTTGTGGGGTCAGTTCCAAAGGCACAAAAGATTGTTCTGTTACAATGTCACTAGGGTTGGCAGCGTCGCCGGCAACAGTGTCTCTTTGTCCAAAATATTTCCGGCAGTGGCTCCCGTGTAGCCAGCCCTTCCTGCCTTCGACCTTCACCGCCGTCCGCGTGGTTAGGAGCGCGAGCTTCGGAGTCTTCCACCTGGGCTGAAGAGGACTGGTCCTGTCGAAGTTTCTAATCATCACCCAGTCGCCGGGTCGGATGGTGTGTTCTCCAGGGGCGGTTTTGTCAGGGAAGGCTGCAGCGACCTGTGAACGACAAGATTGGAGTGCAGACATCAAGGAAGCCAGGTAATCAGTCAATATTCTGCTGTCTACATCAGTAATTCTTTTAGGCATTGGCGTACCCCACATATTTGGTGGTCTGCCAAAGACCACCTCATACGGAGATAGACCAGTTCTGGAATGTGCTACCATACGCATGTAGAAGAGGGCAACCGGTAAGGCTACTATCCAGTCCACGCCTTTGTCTGTAAATATCTTGGCCAATTTTGTCTTCAAAGTCTGGTTGTGTCTCTCTACTAGACCTGCTGCTTGAGGATGTCTTACGCAGTGAAATTTCCAAGTGTACCCTAACAGAAGAGACACTTGCTTCATGAGTTCAGAGGAGAAGGGCTGGCCGTTGTCTGAGTAGATGACACGGGGCAACCCATATCTCGGAAAATATTCTCTTACTAGTTGCTTAGCAGTTGTCGTTGCAGAGTAATCTGGGACGGGATAGGCTTCTGTCCATCTGGTCAGAGCACATACTACAACTAGCACATACTTGTGACCTCTACATCTCTCCATCTGGATATAGTCCATTTGGAGAACTTCAAATGGATGGTCAGGGGGTTGGAATCCACCCTGCTCCACCTTTGTGCCTTTACCTGGGTTGAACTGATTACAAATCATGCACGTTTTAACTTTTTGTTTGGCTGCAGCTCTCAAATGTTTGTTGTGCCATATGTTCTGTATGCTGTCTAGCATTGCTTTTTCTCCCAGATGCGCTGGTCCATGTATGGTGTTTATTATAACCTGTACCATAGCATCCGGCAGAAACCATACTGCTCTTTCAGGTGTCATCCAACCCTGATCTGTAAGGACCCCTCCTTTTTCATTTTGATATTTCATCGGTTCCTTTTGTGTGCGCTTTACACTTTAATACTGCAACTTTCGCTGGTAACTGACTGGCCTCTAAGAGGGCAGTGATGAGTGTAGCATGCTGTATTTTAGACCCGTGTGATGTGAGGAATCCTCTCTCTTTCCACAATGTGCCGAAGTTGTGTACAACCCCGAAAGCGTACTGTGAATCAGTGTAAATGTTAACTGATTTTCCTTTTGCTAAGTGACATGCTCGTGTTAGTGCTATGAGTTCGGCTGCTTGTGCCGACAGTATCTCTATCTTGTGTGCTTCCAAGGTGTTTGTACCATTTGTGACGGCATAGGCTGCTGCTAGTTCTCCAGTGGGGAGTCTCATGCAACAACCATCAACAAAAAGTGTCATTTCTGCCTTAGAAAGGGGAGTATCTTGTAAATCTGGTCTGGGTTTGGTCACTAAATCAATTATGTCAATACAATCGTGAAGTTGTTCAGTAGGAGAGGTCAGTGGCAACAGTGTTGCTGGGTTTAAAATGTTGCATCGTCTAATCTCAATATGTGGCTGAAAAAGCGTCATCTCATATCCGGTGAGTCTGGCTATTGTCAGATGCTGTGTTTGCGTTCTGTTTAGCAGAAGTTCTACAGCGTGTGGGACCTGAACTATCAGATGATGTCCCAATACAATAGCATCGCTTTTTCTAATAGCTTGTGCAGTAGCTGCTACTGATTTTAGACATGCAGGTAATGCTTGTGCTACTGGATCTAATGTACTTGAAAAATAACCACATGGTCTATGTCTGTCTGCTTGAAGTTGGGTCAGGACTGATAGTGCTGTACCTGAGTTTTCTGTTACAAACAAGGTAAAATCTTTGGTGTAATCAGGTGTTGCTAACACTGGGGCTTGACACATAGCCTTTTTAAGAGACTGAAAAGCTTGCGTGTGTTCATCTGTCCAGGGTAATTGTGGAGTAGCGCCAGCTTCGAGTGTTGTCAGCTGCACTAATGGTTTAGAAATGAGTGCAAATTGCGGGATCCACTGTCTACAATATGAGGTGAGACCAACAAAAGCTCGAACTTGTTTCTGTGTTGTTGGTTGTGGTATTTGTTGTATGAGCTGGATGCGTTCCTGTGTAAGCTGCCTACCCTCCTTTGACAGCAAGTGCCCTAAGTATGCCACTTGCTGTAAACAAAATTGGAGCTTACCAGGGGAAACTTTATGGCCATTTGCAGCTAGGAATTCTAGTACTAGTAGTGATGCTTCAGCACATGCTGCGTCAGATCTGGCCGTAATGAGGATATCATCAACATATTGTAGTATGGCTGTATCCGTGGGCATTTGAATAGTGTCCAATTGTCTTTTCAGCGCTTGGCTATATACACTTGGACTTTCGGTGAAACCTTGAGGAGCTCTTGTGAATTGGAAACTTCGTCCTTGTAAGGAGAAGCCAAAAAGGTATTGACTGTCTGGGTGAATGGGTATACTGAAGAATGCGTTTTTTAAGTCAATGACAGAAAAATGCGTTGCTTCTGCATCTATGGCTGTGAGTAAAGTGGAGATGTCTGGGACCACAGGGTGTTGTGGAATGACACATTTATTGTGCTCTCTCAAATCCACCACTAGTCTGTAGACAGGTGGTGTTCCTGGTTCCACTTTTTTATGAACTGGTAAAACAGGGGAATTGCAAATGTTCGAAGTTGTTTCTTTAATCACACCTGACTGTAATAGGTCCTGAATAATTCACATTAATGCTTGTTCAGCTTGAGGTGGAATTTTGTATTGTCTTATACGTGGTAGTTGGGCTCCCTCTTTCAGTGTAACCTTGTGAGGTGTTATTTCCATACATCCTACTGTGGTGGAATCAGTGGCCCAAAGGGTGTGTGGCAAATCTTTCAAACGCTCGTCTAATTCTCTACTTGGGTAGTGGCCCTTAAAATCTCGTAGAAATAATCTGACATCTTTAGGTGAGCAAACAATAACAGCTCCTAATTCTTTCAATGTTTTTATACCAAGCAAATTTTCTGGACATGATTTTGTCAATATAAGATCTGTAGTTGTCGTGAGGGGACCAACCTGCAAGGGCAGTGGTTTTGACGTGGCGTTTGTCACAGGTTGTCCGGAGAAACCCAGAGAAATACTTTTTGAACCCGAGAGAGGAGCCTCTGGGACCTCTTGATGGCTTATTGTTGTTTTACTGGCCCCAGTGTCTAGTAGAAACTTTCTATCCTCCCCAAGAAGTCGGACCTCTATAAATGGGCCTTTCTTATCTACTGGGATGGGGATTAGGGGCAGTTTGTCATCTTCTCTCCCTGGGCAACATCATGAAAAATCTGGGTAGTATTCAGTGTAGTCGCTGTCTATAATGTTCATTTGGGCCATTTGTGTTGTCGGTGGAACTGAAGGTGTTGAACTGTCTTGGGAAACATTCTGTTTTGGCTGATATGGACGAGGCTGTGTCTTACCAGTAGCCAAATTGTGCTTTAAGACAGGGCAGTCTTTAACGAAGTGTCCCGTCTTTTTGCAATAATTACAAGTGCTCTTCACGTTTGTCTGGCTACCTGGTGTCTGTTGGCGCTGGGGTGCAGTTTGGGCTACTAACGCTTTCATCTTGGTGTCTTTCATGCGTTTCTTATCATTTTCTTCTTCATCCCTAATGCGATTTTGGTGGTATTGTAGCATTTGTAACACCTGTGGTGGTGTATGTGCTTGCCAGGTACTTTCTACTTTTAGTACTCTTTCCTTAATAGCTGGCAAGGCGTTGTCTACTAATTTGGAAACAAACAGATGCGGGTAAGCTTCGCTTGTCGGCGTAAGGCCGCTATTTACCGCAAAACATTTTTCAAGTCTGGTGTAATACTCTCCTATGTCTTCACCATTTTTCTGTTTGCAGGAGGAAATGGTATCCCAGTCCTCTTTTTTCACTGTCAGTAACTGTGGTAGCACCTTTAAAATAGTGCCAGGAAGTGCTTTTAGTCTGTCTCCTATACCTTGACCTGCTACTCTAGTATTTTCGTCATTCTGAAGTTCGGTCCATCTAATGTGTTCACCTGCTACTTCCCAATCTTTCTCTCTTAGTTTGTCATATATACCCGATGGCAACAATAATTTCAGAATTGCTGTGATATCAGAAAGAGTATATGTTCCCATCATTAATACATCTCCTAATTCTTTAAAGAATCCAGCAGGATCCTTTGAGTGGGAGGGAACCATCTCTTTTATCCTTAGTAACTCAAGTTTTGTCAAGGGTACATAAATTACAACGAATTGTAGCGCGCCATTCGTGTCAGCTCTGGGGTGGACCTCTCTCATGGGGAACTGGCGTGTTTGAGGAAGTCTATTAATTGGTCCACAAGTATTATTGAAAGATTTATATTCAGTCGTTTTCTGGTATTTCTGTCTAAAATCTATAAGTGTGTTGAGAAAAACTGAACTATTGTGGAGGAACATGTTATCAGCGCAGTCAGACAGAAAATCTTCGAGTCTTGGATCATGTTTAAAATGAGTGTCATTGAGTGTGATGAGATGTTGTACCATGTAGAGACTTGCTAATCTTTGATGTGAGCGTAGTAATGCTAGAAAAAGTTGGGCTATGAGATCATTGTCATATATCTTATATTGAGAGACCCATAGGGTCGCAGTTCTGGCTATTTCCTCCTCCTCCGATGTAAGCGGAGGTTCCTGGTCTAACCAGTAGTCTAATGCATTGGATGTTTTTTCAAATAACTCATCTGGAGATGACCGTTCAGAGTGACCTTGGAGGAATGTAGGTGGGGGTGTTCGTGAATTAGGGGCGGAAGAACGAACGGGTAGGACTTTTTCAGTAGGTTCAGTAATTTCCTCCTCAAGTTTCTTATTCTCTTTATTTGTTTGCAAGTTTTGCAGAATACGGGCCACATTACGGGTGAACCTGTCTAGTGCATCATTTATAAGTTCTAGACTAGTGTGGTCGGATGCGGAATCTAATAAGCCAAAAAGTGAAACTGGTACATTTCTTTCCTCTGCTTGTATGTGTTTTATGAAACAGCAAAGGAGGAACCTATACATGTGCATTTTTACAGGGTGTGATCTTCTTGTAGTCATAGCGTTAATGGCTCGTGAGTTCTCTCCAGTACGAAGAAACTCAGAGGCCGCTTGAAGAAACGTGTCAATTGCTGGTAGATGTCTTATTTCTTCCCAGGAGTCATGAAGTATTTTACTTATTCGGCCCGCCTCCCCTGTTTTGCTCTGAGTCGGGTCATAGGGGCAGTCGGGAATTGTTTTACCTGGGTCTGGACCTACGGCACCCCCTTCTGGAGTGAGAGGTAGTGTGTTATGTTGTAAAAAGGGTGGCTGAGGCAGAGGGTGTTGAATTACTGGAACCTCATATGGAGGTGGAGTATCTAAGAGGAAATTGGTGAAAGTATCCTCTGGTGATGGGGCGGTAGGTTGTGTCTTAGGTGGTGCAATGTTAAGGTTTTCAGGTGCAGATGGCAATACAGGATAAAAACCAGTAGAAATGGCTGTTTGTGCCCTTTTATTCCTTTCACTAACTACTTCTTTCCCTATTTCTTGTAACTGTTCTTTCTTGGCCTGCTCTGACATTCTCTTACCCTTTTCAACTTTATTCAATTCCTTCTGTTGCCTCCTATGGGCTTCTTTTCTCCATAATTCCACCGAGTCACTTTGTGACTGGCAGACTCCCTTTTTCTTCCACAACTGTTCCTCTAATTTTATAATACATTCCATGTCAAAAGTACCATTTTCAGGCCATCTATATCTGTGTTCTAGGTCTTTAACGTAATCCACCCATAAATCACAATAAATAATTGCACCGACACCATGTTTTGCATACATGAAGTGTCCTGGAGTATCCCGAGGAGGAAGGGGAATTTCCTTCTCAAGAATACTCCTTTTGGTTGCTATCTTACGTATTTTCGAGAAAATAGGCATGATGGCAAGATTTTTCAAAGATTTAGAATTGAGAGAAAAAGAAAAATGAACAGAACATATATCTTTACCGTACCCACGAAAGTAGTGAGTCCGTCTTTTATACTAGTTTAGCAGTCCTCACAAAATAAGTGAGAAACCAACAAAAACCTGTATCTTTACCGCACCCACAAAGTGGTGAGTCCGTCTTTATACTTTTCAGCAGTATTCACTGAAAAAAAATAACTGGAAGGCCTCTTGAAGATCTTAAAAATGCGCGTAGCTTCTAAGGTGGGACTCGCAGAACCTCGGATTCGTCTCTTCACAGGTTGGGCTCTGGTTCAGGACGTTCCGCAAATTTCCTCACCACCTCGTGTGGATGCCGGGCCGCAGTTGGTCCCCCTCTTTGCCTCGAGGGAGTTAGCGGGAATTCCCCGCGTTGTGCACTTTGAAGTCCGTCAAAGGTCAGGAGGGGACAGTACTGGGTCCAATATCGCCGGCGCGTGGGGAAAAGGGAATGTCCCTTTTCGGGCGCCAATTAATGTGGTAAATTAATTCAATATTACCTCATCTCAGAATTTCTATACTTAATAATCATAATTTCAGTCAAAGCAAAGAGAGGAGTCCGTGGTGTTCGAGTAAAAAAAAGGGTCCAGTAACTCGAGTTAAGGGGAGAGCTCCAGCACCAAGCGGGTACAGGAGTGGTCTGCAGTTTTATTCACACATCAGAATATTTATACAGTTTTCAGTCAATAGGAAAAAGAAGAAAGGAGAAGTGACAAGAAAAGGGGAAGTGACAAGCAGTAATTTCCAACAGATGTGTCAAGGTAGGGGCGTGTCTTGTGTCTCGTGAGAGGGCATGTGATGTGTGGAAATGTGCTCTCTTTCAGTTGAAGGCCCTTACTCATTCGGGGGTTTATTTCTGGCTTAGAGTCAAGAACAGGAACCATCTTGTGTAAAAAGGAACTATCTTGCTGGTTCTGGGAATTGGCAGAACCACAGAAATGTGTGTTCACAGTGTACAGCCTTGTGCTTCCTCTTATAGTTGGTGTGGTTTCAGGGCCTAACCTCGTGCTTCTTCTTTCAGTTGGGGGTGGTCACAGGGCAGCTGGTGTGAGAGGCTGAGTCACCAACAATGGACAGGATGTGGCTGAGTCTCTGGCACAACTGGGGGAAGGCACACAGACAGGCTTCTTGGAATTGGCTCGACCACAAGGAGCAGGGGTTTGTGCAAGATTCAATGGGGATGGGAAGGACAGTTTTCAGACAAGTTGCTGAGAGCATGTCACACACAAAATGGGTGTTTGTCTGAGGCAAATGGCTACCAGGCAGAAACAGGGAAATGATGGGGAACAATTGTCAATTTTATTTCCACAGCAGGGCTAGTTTCAAATTTTTTACCCAGACTACTTTTGGTTCCCAGGCCAGAGCCTGCATATAATTAGTGTATTCAAATGCTTCCAGTCTTCACAGAACTCTTCTGGCTACTGATTCCAGGAAGAGAAAGACTCCTCTTCGCCTCTGCTTCCAATCCCAGCCAATTGTCTGTTCTCATCTTTATCCAAGCATTAGATACATTTTGACTGGATATTTCCAATGCCCTCGAACTTCTGATATCTCTGCTTGGGAACTCCAGACACAGATCCAATAGATAGACAGACGTCTCTACCCATGGTTTCTTAAGACCTCAGTCAAGCATCTAGTCCCTTTGGACTTACTGAGATTATATTCAATGGTGCCCTCTCTTGTAATTTATATCTCTGGAACTACAGAAGCTCAACTTTTCAGGCCCTTGTGAAGCACTTGGGTGCAAGGAAAAAGCAATCTAAGTCCTAGGGCCCGATTATGATATTGGCTGTCTGACCACGAGACCACCGTTGCGCAGGTCGGGAAAACGTTACTAAGCCGGCAGCAGCCCGACCGCCACATTACAATTTTACCACTGGACTGGTGGCGTTGCAGCTGCAGTGCCACGGCAGAAGCATGCTTCGGCTCATAGAGAGCCTACAGCACATGCCGCTGCCATGACACCATCACATGCATGTCGGTGCACTGTGTACCATGCGCCATCTCATGCATGGCACACAGTGCATGCATGACAGTGCAAGCAAAGGGGGCAATATTTGCCCCCATGCACAAACCTCCAAAGGCAAAATCTCCCAGGGGCCCTGTTTGGGGCCCCTTCCTGTCCTTCCCACTGGCATTTTCATACCAGGGTCCCCACCATGAAAAGATTGTCAGACATGCAGGTAGTGATCAGCATGGCAGTGCCGGCATAGGCAGAGTCACCATTGATCACCGCCTTCCCCACCACAGGATCCAAGATCCTGGCAGTGGCAGTGGTCTTGTAGCGGTCCAATTGCCATGGTCATGATCAGGCAATCAAACTGCTTAGTAGTCGGCGGGCAGACTGCCACCATGGATACGGAGGTCTTGGGACCGTCTTACTCATAATCAGGCCCCAAGTCCTTTTCCATAGGTAGATAGACAACAGGATAATTCACTTCTGATCTTCACCAATTCAAGCTGTGTTCTGATTTCCAGTTGGTATCTCTGCAGAGGTTGGTAAAGGACCTTGAGCATATCCCCACTCTCCCATCTCCCAACTTTTCAGCAATTCTCCAATGTCATGGTAAAATAATCCCAAACAGCATCTTTCCACAAGGTTTTCAAGATGGTAAAAGACAGCGTTAGCTGTAGGAGCTCTGTCTTTTCGTCCACATTTTGTCGATTACAGTGATGTACCTCCCTCTTGTTATGTTATGTTATCACCAGTGAGGGTATCCTGGCGATGGTTAGTTATGTGTACCTTGCCCTACCTAAAGTAGGTTGGTTAATTGAAATTCCAGGTCTTCAGCTTCTTGCGGAATTCAAGAAGAGAGAAGGAGACTCTGATGTGGAGTGGGAGGCCATTTCACGCTATAGGAGCAATGTGAGAGAAAGTCCACCCTCCTGATCTAGTTATCTGTATGCGTGGTTGTGTGCGAGTAGGAGTCCTGGGGAGCGAAGAAGTTGTCTGGGTGGTTGGAAGATAGAGATGCGACTGTTTAGGTAGGTGGAGCCTGAGGTGTGGTGTAGTGCCTTGAATGTGTGTGTGAGGAGTTTAAATTGAGTGTGTTCTTATCAGTGGAAAGCCCACTTAAACTGCTACTGTGAGACCCTGCACCACTCTCTTTCTTGTAAGTAAGAGAAGCCAAACTGGAAGAGGCTATGCCCACACCGATGGCAGGTCTGCAATATAACTGTTTTAGTGTAACCTGGGATTTTTCCATAGAATCTGCCGGTGTCATTTGATATCCAGGGCCCTTTTTCTCCCTCACATAACTCAAATAACACTTCCCTTCTCTTCATGACGAAGGTCCTCCAGCAATCCATCTGTCACACAAAGGCGCTTTGTTCTTTCCACAGCCCCAATGTGGGTTGATTACGTTTAATGACAGGCAGTACTTAATATGTAGCAAAATAAGTTCCAGGGCCCTAGTCAGGAGGCCACTGCAGCTTGCTCCACCCATGGCCCCTGCCAGCGCTGCCAGTGACAGTACCAACTCAACTACTAACCAGCACACACCCGCAATTGTGACAATCAGACTATCCCAAGCCCATAAAGCTATAAGAATGTAGTGGGTGGCAGCTATTCATAATTTTTAATTGTATACTGAATTAATAAACAACTGTTTTTGCTTATCTCTAAATTAGTCAGACAGCGCCACCATGCGGCAGACTGTCATAAGCGCCGGTGTTGACAATTAAGTGCCGGTGCTGGGCACCGGAAACTAACGGCTCAAATTAAACACCGATATTAGGTCAGTGGGCTGTTTAAAGTTAATACTAGGTCATATCTGGAAAGGGAATGTGTAATCACAGTTATTGCAGGAGTTCCAGTTCCTGGAGTTCCAATGACTCTGGCACAAAATTAACTTTTATTAGGTCACTTTTGCTGTATAATTACCAGAAATCCAGCCTA
Organism: Triturus cristatus; assembly: GCF_964204655.1. Lineage (NCBI taxonomy): Eukaryota > Metazoa > Chordata > Amphibia > Caudata > Salamandridae > Triturus > Triturus cristatus. The sequence goes on along the minus strand of NC_140584.1, from coordinate 595,738,241 downwards.
AAAATTGATTTAAATATTGTATCTGATCCTCAAACCTAGGAAAAAAACTTGTATTCACAAGTCGGCTTTTGCACATAGGCAAAGGCTACTGCAGCTCATGCAATAAAATTGTCGTTTTAATTTTGTAACTGCAGAGACAGGCCAGGGTTTCAATATTTAGCTTTTCCCAATTTCACACATAATGCACCTTTGCCTTGAGGAGCAAAATGACAGCTATAAACAATAAGTTTTTTTTTAGAGGGGAAAGCCATGTTTTAAACCTTTCCTGAACTTTAAAACATTACTTTTTCTCCTAAGATGATGTTGGCATCCTGTTCCATCTGCTGCCAGCAGTAGAAAATAATGTTCTGCCTCCCAGTGTGGAGCAAAGGAACCATGCCAGTGTAACTAGTGCTTGAGAAGCCGAACTCAGCACATGGCTGGGCTGGTGCTCACTTGAAGCGATCTTTCAAAATACTATGTCTGGGTGAAGGAACTGCTTCATGCACCAGGCGTAACAACTTAAAGACAATCTGTTCATTTACCAGTAACCAATGTAACGAGCAAAGGCCTGTGAAACATGATTTCTAGCTCCACGGCCTAAAATGAACCTGGCTGTGTAATTTTTCACTGCCTTATACCTAAAAATCAGATAATCAGGGAGTCCTAGGTAAGAAGCATTAAAACAATCTAGTTGTGCCGGTAATGTGACCAGTGGTGTGGCTGAGATCCTTGTGTGTCCAGCACTTTTCAGCCAACAATAAAAATGTCAAGATAACTCTGGTAATTTATGTACCTGCCGGAGAGCATTGGAGTTTTGACTGATAACAAAGTAGCTTAGTGGGATGCCTGCTGCAAAGAATGTGTACAATGCAGATCAAAGAACTGTATTTATGTGGATGGCTCAGTGAGGTACCGCTCTTGCCACAGAGATCCATTTGTTAGTTGCAAGTCAAAAGTTACAATCCCAGATATAGCACAGTGACATGTGATCTGTTATATAACTATTACTATTATTATTATTATTATTGTTGTTGTTGTTATTATTATTAGTACTATTATCATTATTATGATTATTATTATTGCTGTTGTTGTTGATGTTGTTGTTGTTATTATTAGGACAATTATCATTATTATTATTATTATTATTATTATTATTATTATTATTATTATCGTTGTTATTATTATTATGCATTTATAGAAGTGTAGTTATTAAAAACCATTGCACAGAAGAACATTAAAAATAGTTCAATTCTTCATATAAGTGCTACACTTGTAAAACTGCATGTTTTGCCAATAGTTCATAGAAACAAGTCACTAAATGTCAAGTTTTTACATAAAAAGTCAAAAGAGAGCTGTAAAAGAGCATGCTGTGGATCGTGCGAACTGGCAAGATGGCTGTCCGATCGCCGGCTTAAGTTGGCCGTCATCTTTACATTACGGTTCTAAGGAGACACGGCCCGTGTAGCGTTAAGTTTCTTTCCTGCATCCTCAAGAATTTAACAAAGTCTTTAGACTGTAATCAATAACTTGAAGGGACTCGATTACGGTTCTTCTGCACGTTCTGATCCCTCTTGTTAAACAAGCATTGGCATAGCCAACAGGTCTCACCTTTGGGACCTTATAAGTGTTTAGCCATGCAACACTTGATGTTGTTGCACCAAGGATATTGTGATGGATAACTAAACACTTTTAAGGCCCCAAAGGCGAGACCTATTGGCTATGCCAATGCTTATTTAAAGATGTGTCACTTTGTAAATATGACGCAACATGGTGCATTTTTTTACCCTGCTGGTGTGTCACCAAAAGTGACGCACCTACGGCGCAAAAGTGATGCAAGCGCTCATAAATAAGCCCCTTAATCTCCCCGTGCCTAACAAAACTGAATGTGTCCATCTGTAGCGAAACTGGTGCTCATGTAAAGCGCTCTGATACCCGATGTCTCAGGTCTAGTTTACGCTTTATAAAACTCTTAAAACAAAAAAAAATCACGTCACCCCTAACGCTCCAAAATGCGGAAATCATGGTGCATCGAGACAAGCTCCTTGGGGAACCATTTACGTGATGGCCGTCCAGGTTTATCTCAGTTCTCCTTTAAAGTGGTAGCCTGTTCCAGAGAGAGGCGAACTGCTCATAGTCTAGCGTTATCTTTGCTTGCGGGTGATTCCCCACAGCAGCGTCCGCTATCTGGAGGTAAGTTAGTAATACAGATCCTCTCACTGTGGGTATGCTTCATGGTGGATTTTTGAAGACAATTTAGTGTAAATGCAACAAGAAAGTGATCTGTCCACGGAAATGGGTCTAAAAGACACAAAAAATGGAATATCTAAAGCATGGCCTTTACTCTGTGAGGAGAAAGAGGTACTAATAACAAGATGTAAAAAACTCAAGCACATTCCTAAAACTGGTCACCAGCGCATGATGATAGGACTTATCAAAAGGGGCACTGAAGTCTCCTGAGACAACCTGGGTTGACTCAATCTCTAACTCCAGCAACCAGGACATCAGCCGATTGGCTGCGTCCAGCCCACGCTACCCACAGTCACCAGTGCAGTGATCCAAATTAGATTACTAGGAGCCTGAATTTCGATCATCAGTGTTTCTAGGTCAGGGTGACAGGGACAGACCACCATTTCAGATGTTCCTTGTAAATGCAAGCACGTCTCCTCCTCGTTTGCCTTGCCAATGCACAAAATATGCAGAATAATGTATTGGAACCACTTCATTTAAAATATCAGCAATCTCATCATGAAACCATGTTTCTGTAATACACAGCGCCTCTAAATTATGTTCAAGGATCAGTTCACGAAATGCATTACAATTTGTTATTGCTGAGCACGCGTTTACAAGAGCACCGTACAGCTGAGTTTGAGATAGCGGTGGAAGTGTATATGGAAACTGTGATCCTATGCACAGTAAGGGCGTGGTCAGCAAGTGTGGGGGCGGGGTCAGAGACATAGCAAAAAAGAACAAAATATTCTGTAACTTTTTTGTTGGCCTTTCACCTACAGGTAAAACTTACATTTATTTGTGGGAAATGATTTTTTTGTGGTAGGCCAGCTCGGTTGGTTAATGTAATCACTTCAGATATCCGTAGATGTAACCAGACGATCACTGATTTGCTGATTAACCAATTGCACATATTTACATTTCTTTCAGGTAGCGGGCATCTTGGAGAAAAGGTCTGTCTCTCCTTTAGCAGCCTCTCCGTTCTCTCACTTCAAGGCAGAGCAGTCCCTACATTTCCCCTTTGAACGTAACTCAACCGTCCAGGAATGGCTGTTTTGTAACTAAAAAGTATGAAAAGTCTTGATCAAATTAATAAAGCTTGGGATCATCGTTTCCCCAGTCCCATGCCCACTTCAATCTCTGGTTTGAGAAGATGGTCTTAAGGGAAAGGGCGAGGTCGGTGTGTCCGCAAATATCTCCAGATCTTTCAAATTGCGTTCGATATCAGGTTCTAAGGAGTAAATGGGGGATTAAGTTTGCATAATGACTTGCATCTAAGTCCAATTGGGGGTTTACCTGCAGGTGAAATGTGATACGGGCTGCATGGCTGGTTACCAGGTGGAGTCTGGACGCGGATGTGTGCAGATGGGCTTCCACAGGCCTGTACATCGTACCAAACCAGGCAACTAGAGCTCTCACCAAAAATGCCTCCATAGTTGTCCCAATGTCATAAACACTGAAGGAAAAATCAATCAATCAATCAGAGATTTATAGAGCGCACTACTCACCAGTGAGGGTCTCAAGGCGCTGGGGTGGGGTTGGGGGGGTGAGTTCGGGCAGATCCGATGTCATCCAAAGAGCCAGGTTTTGAGGTCTTTTCTGAAGGCTTGCAGTGTAGGGCTTCGTCTGATGCTGAGAGGGAGTTCGTTCCAGGTCCACTTCTGAATCTTTTTTGTTAGGCTGCCAAGTGCTCCTCATCATAGACTAACAAGAGCCCGGTGAACAGATGAATCACTACTGGAGCCGTGGGCCTGGGGGGGTGAAGCCAGACCAGATAGGGGCACTCATTGACCTCCTCCCGAGGGCAGTCATCCTTGAGTTGGGAAGGAATTAAAGCCTGTGAAAATCGGGCACCGCAATTCGCGGGTATTGTTTGAATGGCCCAATCACAGCGAAGGCCATTGTGCAAGGTTGTCTTAAAGGGGCAAGCACTGCACATCCTGCATGAGTAGTTAGCTAGGGAAGTATTTGCCCACCCAACCACACCAGATAAGAGGGCATCACATCCACTTTGTTCGGAGGGGTAGGGATGGAGGCAGAGACAGCACAGAACAGTAGGATGAGCGTAAAAGCCTATAAAGAAGAGCCGCTCAAGTACATTTCCTTGGGATGCCTTATGGCAGGGGCACAGGGGGACCAGTAAAAGGGACCAGCACAAGGCAATCACGGCACTTGCAGCTAGGGCCAGGCACAGGGTCGCCCAACCCAGATCTCATCAGCATAGTGAAGTCTAGGGGCCGCAGAGGCGCTAGTTGCATACAACGAAGAGAGGCTGTTGTTCTAGGCGCTGTCGGAGGGTGCTGTCAGGGCAATGAACTAAACAAACCTAGTTGTAGCAAACCAGATGTACAAGACGTGTGAATAATGATTTGTTTGATTCGTTTTGTTGATATTTGACTTGTGAATAAACTGCTGCTGTTTTGCCCCAACAAGGGGCTACTGTGTGTAATGTAAGGAGGGTAAGGTGCACTGGGCAATGGCATGGGAACCCACAGGGGGACACTCGCCCATCTGGCAAGGTTTCTGAAGTAGAGCTGTAGCCCACCTCACGTTGGTCACAGCCTAAGTACAGATAACAGAAAAAAACACTTGATAGAACTCCTAAAAGATGAATAATTTGGTTCAATAACTATTTACCGAAATTCTGGATAGGAGAACAGTGAGGCACACCCACTTTATGAGGGGCAGTGAGGTCACACTGCCCTGTGCCTTTAGTAGTTCTTCAGAGGCCTGCACATCACGCCAAAACAGGACAACTAGCGCTCTGTCCAAAAGGGTCACTGCAGTTGTCACAGTGAATAAAGAATATTCCTGAATGTTTTTGTTAGGTGGTAAGTACTCTTTGTCATGGGCTAACAGTAGGGGTGGGCGGAATTTGCGGAATTAACCTTCGCAAATTATCGCGAGAATGTTTAAAATTATCGCAAACAAGCAGAAATATCGCGAAGATGCGGAAGTTTTTTTCCGGCATGTTCGCGCGATTTTCTGCATGGTTGCGGGTCGCCAACTTACCCATGTGGCTGCTTGCGGGCGCGGCCATCTTGTTTTGAGTTGTTCTCGCGGTGCATGATCGCGAGAAGAAAGACGTGATCGCGCGACGCATGACGTCACTGCGGGCGCGAACTGTCGCGAGACAGCGCAAATGGCTAAAAACAATACAACATCTCATGGAGAACGCGACCGGATCAAGAAAACTTGTCGGCGAACGCAGGGAATCAGGTAAGGCGATCGCGCGCGCGCGAGAATGTATCATTTTACAGCGCGAGCAAGAAACAAATTATCGCCAAGCTGCGGAAACCGGAATTTTTGACATCTTCGCGCTCTCCGCGGAACGCAAAAATGTCAAATTATCGCAATTTCCGCGAACGGAACGAAATTTTTGCCCAGGCCTAGCTAACAGCAATAATTCCTAGACACTACTTAGGGGCAGGCGTGGCACAAGTAGGTAAGAGAGGTGGGGCCGGGTTGGAGGGCATTCGACAGACAACCATGAGGGAAAATTAAATAAATAAATAATTTTCCCTCATCGTTGTCTCTAGAAATCATTGAGATCATTACGCTCTTTCTCCTGGTTTTGGGCATCCCTGGAACATAGGCTGACACAATACACCCAAAAGACAATGGAAAAGAGATAGAAACTGTCTCTCAGACAGGGAGCCCACCTAAGAGTGCAGTAAAAGCAGTGGTGGCCCCTTTGCTAACGCGGAGGAGCGTCGCCTTACTGCTTTGCAGCAGTGAACTTAAGGAAAAATAGAATGATACTAACTCAAGGTTATTATTATTTTATTCTGTCCTGCTGAAGCAGCTTTGCAGGGCAGGGCGGGGCGGGGCTGCTCTGACGACAGAAGCAGGGGGTGGAGTGGTGACTGCAAGTGCCTATGACTGTTTGACCGGCCGTCTTGGGCCAGCCAGTCGTGCACACTTTGCATGTTCTCCACACAGGCTGCATTACATTGCATGCCCAGGCTCCCCTTCCCTGGCTGAGCACCGAACCACGGCGCTCAGATCAATCACAACACTGCATTGCAAGGTTGTGATTGGCTTAGGAGTACCTGGATGTGCTTCCTGTTCCGACGGTGCGGAGGGACGAGGAGGAGAGACAGAAGAGAGATGCAGCAGTAAAGTATGGTTTTTTTCAGGCCTGGGCGTAGTGGGCGTAGTGGGGCTACGTGGAGCAGCGCGTAGTGTGGCAAAATCTACGCACACTCGCGCGCTCCGCGTAGCCCCACTACGCACCGCCCACCTCCCACCCGCCCTAATTTAAAAATAAATAAAAGAAGGTTAAAAGTAAATATAAACCTCCTTACCTTCAGCGCGGCGTCCCGGGACTCCCTCTTCTTTCTGACGGTAACTTCTTCACGCAAATGCACATGCGCGGACGCCCGCGCATGCGCATTTCTCGCAAACAAAATGCGCATGCGCGGGCGTCCGTACATGCGCATTTGCATGAATAAGTTACCGTCAGCAAGAAGAGGGAGCCCCGGGACGCCATGCTGAAGGTAAGGAGGTTTAATATTTACCTTTAACCTTCTTTAAATTATTTTAAAATTAGGGCAGGCGGGAGGCGGGAGGCGGGTGGCGGGCAGCTCTGCTTCGCTACGGTGTCTGCGTAGCGCTGCCTGCTACGCCTACTTCGTAAACGGCGAAGCAGGCAGCGCTACGTGCACTCCGTGGGCGAAGTTGCGCACGATGCCCAGGGTTAGTTTTTTTCTTCTCTGACATCCCCTTAGACCCCCTCCACTCCCGATCTGTGCTGGCTGCCACTGAGTAAAAGGTTTACAGATTACGCAGCGATCACAGTATGGTATCCAAGAAGTAATATGCAGACTCAGGCTAGCACTGTATTCTGGACCTGAGGTGCTTTCATTAACTAGCATTGTTTTCTGAGAGTGGGATATTTTCATGAGCCTAGAAGTGAACTGCTTTCTGTAGAAACGAATGTGTTTCCCTGGCAAGTACTGTATTCTGTAATTGAGGTACTTTTATCGGCTTGTGCTGAATTCTGGAAATGAAGGGCTCTTTCTCTTGCACATACTGTATTCTGAAAGTGATATCCTTTCGTGAACTGGTACTGTAATCTGGAAAATAATAACATTTTGTGAGCTAGTAAAGTATTCTGGAAGTTATATAATTTTGTGAGCTGGTACTGTAAACTGGAAGTGACCTCCTCGCATGAGCTAGTACTGTATTCTGGAAGCAATATCATTTTGTGAGCTGGTACTGTAATCTGGAAGTGATATCATTTTGTGAGCTACTACTAGATTCTGGAAGCGATATCATTTTGTGATCTAGTATTGTTTCCTGGAAATTAAATCCTTTTGTGAGCTGGTGCTGTAAATTGGAAGTGACATGCTTTCGTGAGCTGGTACTGTATTCTGGAGGGGACATTCTTTCATGAGCTAGTGGAAGAGACTTCCTTTTGTGAGCTAAAACTGTATTCTGGAAGTTATGTCTTTTTGTGAGCTAGCACTGTATTCTGGAGGTGATATAATTTTGTAGGGTAATACTGTATTCTGGAAGTGATATCCTTTCGTGAGCTAGTACTGTAATCTGGAAGTGATATAATTTCGTGAGCTACTACTAGATTCTGGAAGTGATATCATTTTGTTAGCTAGTACTGTATTTTGGAACTGACATCCTTTTGTGAGCTGATGCTGTAATTTGGAGGTGATATAACTTCCTGAGGTAATACCGTAATCTGGAAGTGACATCCTTTCGTGAGTTGGTACTGTATTCTGGAAATGTCATCCTTTTGGAAGCTAGTACTGGATTCTGGAAGTCAGAATCCTTTAGTGAGCTAGTACTGTGCTTTGGAAGTGATAAGATTTTTTGAGTTGGCCCTGTATTTTGAAAGTGATATTGTTACATGAGGTTGTACTGTGTTCTGCATGCAATATAATGTGAGCTAGTACGGTATTCTGGAATTTACACCCTTTTGTGAGCTGGTAGTGTTCTCTGGAAGTGACATCTTTTTGTGAGTTGGTACTGTATTCTGGAAGTGACATCCTTTCGGGAGCTAGTGGAAGAAGCTTCCTTTTGTGAGCTAGCACTGTATTCTGGAAGTGATATCCTTTTGTGAGCTAGTACTGTAATCTGGAAGTGATTTCGTTTCGTGAGCTAATACTGTACTCTGGAGGTGATATAACTTCCTGAGGTAATACCGTAATCTGGAAGTGACATCCTTTCGTGAGTTGGTACTGTATTCTGGAAGTGATCAGGGCCGGCTTTAGCGATGGTGGCCCAGGTGCGACAATCTCTTTTGGCGTCCCCCACCATGACCTCCTCTTCAGATTCCCTCACTACCACCAGCAAAAGTGTACCTCATCTCTCCAAAGCCCCTCTCTCAAATACATTTCATTTGTTTAAAGCACTGGTAAAGGCTGGCTTTACTAATCCACTCAGCTATCCACATAAAATACAGATCAGCTCTTTGCAACAGGCACATTAACTCTCTGTGCTACTTTATGGTGAGTTAAAACTGCCACTAGACAAACCTCTGATCTCTGTCTATAGCAGGAACATTAATCACAAGAGTTATCTTGACAATTTCATTGCTGCCTGAAAGCTGGACATACAAGGAACTCTGCAGCAGGTGCTTTACATCGTTATTGGTAAACACATTGCCCCCCCCCCCTTCCAGGTCAGTGCCCAGTGCAGCCGCACCAGTTGCACCGCCCTAAAGCCGGCCCTGCAAGTGATATCCTTTCATGAGCTGGTACTGTAATCTAGAAGTCACATCCATTCACGAGCTGGTACTGTATTATGGAAGGGACAGCCTTTTGTGATTTGAGACTGTATTTTGGAAGTGATATTGTTTCATGAGGCGGTACTGTGTTCTGGAAGTGATATAATGTTGTAAGAACTGTATTCTGGAAGTGAAATGGTTATCTTGGGATAGTACTGTAATTTCAAAGTGATGTGAGGTGATGTCTTGGGCTAGTTCTGTGTTCTGTAAAACAGAGATGCTTTCATTCTCCAGTGCTTTAAACAGGAAGTGGTTTCTTGCGCCACTACTGGCTCACAGACGCCAAGAGTATTATTTATGAATTCCTGGCCCTGGAAGTGACATCCATCCATGAGCTAGTACTGTATTCTGGAAGTGACATCCTTTCGTGAGCTAGTACTGTAAGCTGGAAGTGACATCCTTTCGTGAGCTAGTACTGTAAGCTGGAAGTGACATCCTTTCATGAGCTAGTACTGTAAACTGGAAGTGACATAGTTTTGTGAGCTAGGACTGTAATCTGGAAGTGAGCTCCGTTTGTGAGCGGGTACTGTAATATGTAAGTGATAACATTTTGTGAGTTGGTACTGTATTTTGGAAGTGCATCAAGTGATATTGTTTCATGAGGGAGTACTGTGTCCTGACAGTGATATAGTGTTGTAAGTACTATGGGGCATATTTACAAGGAGGCAATAGATAATTTTATCGCCTAATTAGCAAGGTCACGCTAACGCGGAAACCTTGCATTAGCGCTCAAAATCTTAACGCCCAGCTTTGCATCTCTAATGAGATGCAAAGTGGGCGTTTCTGACCTAAAATGACAGGAGAAATGTCGCTAAGCGACATTTCTCCTATCATCAAGCCCCACGCTATGAAGCATAGCGGCAGGAAAAGTAGCGATAACCCCTGTTATCGCTACTTTCCTTACGCCTGCTTCAGGACTGACTTAGCCATGATATCCTATGTAAGGTGGATATCATGGCTAAGTTTGTGAGTCCCTATCAGCAAGCTAACGCCACATTGCGTGAGATTATCGCTGGGTTTCCAGAGATAATCTCACATTAGGCAGTTAGCGCTAGGATTTTTAACGCTTTTGAGATAAGCATTGCTAATAGCACGCTATCTCAGCGATAAAAATCCACGCTAGCCGGCGCTAATTATCCTAGCGCTAAGTGTGCTTAGTGATAATTATCGACGGTTGTTGCTGATATGCCCCTAAATTCTGGAAGTGATATGCTTTTTTTATCAGTGAAGTGAAGGGAATTTTTGAGCTAGCAATTTATTCTGGAAGTCAAGTGAAGTCTTAGACGTGTACTGAATTCTAAAAGCAAAATACTTATTTCGGGCTAGTACTGATTCTGGAAGGGGAGTTGCGTCTTGGGCTAGTTCTGTATTCTGAAAGTGATGTGAGGTGATGTCTTGGGCTAGTTCTGTAAGACAGAGATGCTATCACCTTCCAGTTCTTTAATCAGGAAGTGGTTTCTTGGGCCAGTTCTGTCTCACAGACCTCAATAGTGTTATTTATGAATTCCCGAGCCTTAGAAGTAAGGTACTTCCTCGACCTTTCCGCTGTTTAAGAAGTGAAGTGCCACCGTGGGAGTTCCTAGAGAGCAGGGTGAAATCTGGCGGGAATGTATCAAATATGGCGCCTCTCGCCCGTATCGATCGCCTCCCCGCCCCCAGGTGCGCGCGGCACTCCAGTGTCAGTGCCCTCATCTCAATCAATTATCCACCTGTTAAAGGCCCTGTCACTGCCACTAAAGAGGAGCTTATGATATGACAGAGAGCTCTTAAGGAATCGTTAATCACGGCTATGAGCTGTCACTGCTCCATTTGCCAAATCATCCATTCCCTCCCGTCTTCTGCCACCCTCCCCCTTCTCCCGGCATCCTTCCAGCCTCATTTCCCTTCTCCTCTTCCTACATCACTTGCAGCTCTTTATCAAGTTTTCTGCCTCTTCTTTTTGCTGTCTGATTTCTCCCACCTTCTCTTTCTCGTCTATCTGCTCTGTCTCTCTTCCTCCTCCCATAGTCTTCTCTATGCCCCTCCTTCCCTGCTCCCCAATTCTCCATGGCACTGATCTTCCCTCTCTAATTCTTTCTTTGCCCTCTCTTCCCTCTTCTTGGTTTTTAATTCCCTTCTCTTCTTTACCTCTTGTTTATCCTTCCCTCGATTTCCTCCCTTTCCTCACTTCATTTCAACCCACCCTTTTATTTTTACCTTCCTTCTCTTTTAATCCCTGCCTCCCACTCTCCATTTCCTTTAATGGTTACAATTACAGCAGAGCTCCTCTTGCCTTTCTGTTTTCTCTTTAACGTTGTTTATTTTCTCTCCCACTCTATATCAGCACAGAGGGGGGGGGAGGGGGTGGCCTCGGTGTTATATCTCAATACTTTAAATGTTGGCCGCCATAAAGCGTCAATTAGGTCCTGTCAGCTGGTGGTGCCGCGTGCTGCACAGGAAAATTAATTTACAGTGTCTGTCTGCAGCGGTGTCCTCCATTGCATACAGTGATGTCTGCAGTTCACTTTCCCATCTCTTGCAATGTATGTAGGTAGCTCAGTCTCCCACAGATTGCAGCAATGCCTGCCGATCTCTCGGTCATTGTATGCAGCCATTACTGCATCTGAGGCTTTCACAGGAAGAAGCAACACCTGCAGTTCGATCTTGTGCAGCATGCAGCAGTGGTTGCAGCTCAGTGTTTTAAAGAATGCAGCTGTGTCTGCTGCTCAGTCCTTGACACCACGCAGCAATGGTTGCCGCTCAGTGTTTTAAAGAATGCAGCTGCGCCTGCCGCTCAGTCCTTCAGAGCATGCAGCAATGATTGTCACTCAGTGGGTAGTTTAAAGAATGCAGCAGTGCCTGACGCTCAGTCCTTCAGAGCATGCAGCAATGGTTGCAGCTCACTGTTTTAAAGAATGAAGCGGTGCTTGCCGCTCAGTCCTTCACAGAATGCACCAGTGGTTGCAGCTCAGTGTTTTCCAAAAATGCAGCTGTGCCTGCAGCTCAGTCTTTCAAAGCATGCCACAATGGTTGTTACTTAGTGTTTTAAAGAATGCAGTTGTGCCTGTTGCTCAGTCCTTCACAGAGTGTGGCAATGGTTGGCGCTCAGTGTTTTAGAGAATGCAGCTGTGCCTTCCGCGCAGTTCTTCACAGCATGCAGCAGTGGTTGCCGCTCAGTGTTTTAAAGAATGCAGCTGTGCCTGCCGGCTAGTCCTTCTAAACATGCATCAGTGGTTGCAGCTCAGTGTTTTAAAGAATGCAGCTGGGCTTGTCGCTCAATGCTTCACAGAGTGTGGCAATGGTTGCCGCTCAGTCCTTCACAGCATGCAGCAGTGATTCCCATTCAGTGTTTTAAAGAATGCAGCTGTGCCTGCCGCACTGTCCTTCACAGCATGCAGCAGTGATTGCCACTCAGTGTTTTAAAGAATGCAGCTGTGCCTGTTGCTCAGTCCTTCACAGCATGCAGCAGTGATTGCCACTCAGTGTTTTAAAGAATGCAGCTGTGCCTGTTGCTCAGTCCTTCACAGCATGCAGCAGTGATTGCCACTCAGTGTTTTAAAGAATGCAGCTGTGCCTGCCGCACAGTCCGTCACAGCATGCAGCAGTGGTTGCCACTCAGTGTTTTAAAGAATGCAGCTGTGCCTGCCGCTCAGTCCTTCACAGCATGCAGCAGTGGTTGGTGCTCAGTGTTTTAAAGAATGCAGCTGTGCCTGCCGCACAGTCCGTCACAGCATGCAGCAGTGGTTGCCACTCAGTGTTTTAAAGAATGCAGCTGTGCCTGCCGCTCAGTCCTTCACAGCATGCAGCAGTGGTTGGCGCTCAGTGTTTTAAAGAATGCAGCTGTGCCTGCCGCTCAGTCCGTCACAGCATGCAGCAGTGATTGCCACTCAGTGTTTTAAAGAATGCAGCTGTGCCTGCCGCTCAGTCCTTCACAGCATGCAGCAGTGGTTGGCGCTCAGTGTTTTAAAGAATGCAGCTGTGCCTGCCGCTGAGTCCGTCACAGCATGCAGCAATAGTTGCAGCTCATCCCTGACCTCCTGGTGCCTCGCCGCAACACCCTTGGGACATCGCTGTCACACACCGGCTTCCTCCTGTCTCAGGACCTTGTCCGGCATGCACCCATCACCACGGGCACTTCCTATACTTGCCCTGCATATTAGTGCCCCCTTCTACATGACCACGCGGATACCTATTGCAGTCCTGTGTATGGCCACATACCCCACAGCCATCCGCACTTCATACCAGTTTCCATCCACCAATTGGTCCTTTTTAGCCTGCATCACAATACCTTCCCCGTTCCCCCGCCCTTGCCCAGGCTTTTATCATGTGCCGCACCCGTTAGCCTGCTCCTCCATCCGTTTCCTTGCATCCCTTGCATTGACCTGGCCCCTTCCATGGATCGGACAACCGCGGGCTCCACGGGCACCCCCTCCTCCCTTGCACCGCATTTCCTGCGCCCTACCTTCCACTGATTGTTACAGTATGCTGTCCTTTTCCCTCCTTCCATAGACAGCTATCCGAGCTCCTGTGATTGATTTATACGTTGCTCTGTCCCCCGCAACTTCATTTGTAAGTAATAAATCTCTCCCTCTCCCCCCTTTTTACCACTCACTGTCCCACTGCGACTCCTACAGCCGCTCATTCCCTGTCATTTCTACGCACAGATTATCCCTGGACATCCCACGTCCCCCTAGAAGAAGCCCGTACTCAATCCTCGAGTAAGTCCTTTCGCAAACTGCATCTGGCGCTCTCAGTTCACCTTCTCTCTTTTGAACATAGACGCGCGGTAACTGTTAGCTGCGCATTTTCCCTGTCTCCTTTTTCTAAAACTGTTGGCTCAAATAATTTAAAGCATTCATCTACTCTTTCTGTCCTTCCTTGGCCCACTTAATTTTACCTCTGCACATATGGGAAATTGTGTATCCCCCCTTTTTTCCACAGCACTGCTAACTAAAAATTATGTAACCTGGTCCTGATGATGGTCTAACTTGACTACAGGCCTGAAACACCGTCGACTTCCACAGCAAAACTCCTGGCGCCTTTATATACCGGATACCCTTCCTTACTTTACTTGTCTTTATTCATGTACCATTAATTGCCAGGGTATCTTGAAATGTGAAACAAATTTTAACTTCACTTACCTTTGTTGTGCCCACCACAATCGCTGTAACGAATTTACGATTTTTTTTAGGGGAGGACATTGCGCAGGAGACCGCTTTTAGGGCTTAGGGCAGGGAAGGGGTACTTTTAGAAAGACTGGGGCCAGGGGAGGTCGCGCAGGGGTCCGCATTTAGGGATAAGGGAAGGGGTACTTTTTAGAAGGGCTGGGGGCTGGGGAAAGTGAGCAACTAAGGGGTCCGTATTTAGGGTTCCGAGCAGGGGTGGGGTAGTTTTTAGAACGGCTGGGGGCTGGAGGGAGAGGCGCTTCTAGGGCTCAGGAGAGGGGTATTTTTTAAAAAGGACTAGGTAAAGTGTGGGGCGCAAGGGACCAGTTTTAGGACTCATGGCAGGGGCCACCTTTACCACGAATATGCCTTTAACATTCATGCTTTTTCAAAAAAATTCATTGTAATGGTATGCATAGTAAAGGCATATTTGTGGTAAAAGTAATGCATAGTTATGGTATGCGTTGCAACTGAATGTGTTGTAGCATCACACAACCAGGTTTGAAGGGGAATAAAACTTAAAATAAAGTTAAAAATAAAGCATCTGTGGGAGTAATAAATGAATGAGAGTCATGTGACAGTAAGTGAGATTGCATGAGACTGAGACCCAGATTTACTATTCTTTGACACAAGGCAAAGCTACACCAAAGTTGCTGCACTACCTTGCATCAAAGGGTCAGTGAACAAATTTGTCATATCTAATAAGATATGGTGCATTTTTTCTCTCCCAGTACGCTAGCGCACTTTTAGCAGCTGTGCACCAACACACATACCCTTGTGCCAGAGGTCAAAATGTGTGCGTTCTCTGAAGCATAGGTTTTGTACTGGAATGGGTCTCTTCCAGTATAAAAACTATACTTTACCGTGTTTCCCACTTTGCTTGTGTGCTGTGCAATTCAGCACACACGCAAAGTTGGAAAAACGAGAAGAAATGAAAAATGTTCTTCTCCTGGTTTTGTTGGAAGATTTTAGGGAAGGTTTCAGGATACCAGCCCCAAGATATGTAGGCGTTCCCCATTGCAGGAACCAGCAGTCCCTAAGGTCTAACTTGGAGGTGGCGGCAGCAAACATTGTCAAGGAAGTGGGCCTGTGGAGGGTGGCCGGCCTGTTTGAGTCGGTACTCCTAGAAGGTTTGGTCTGATGTCCCTTTGGGTGGTGGCCAAGAACGATATGAGGAAATGTAGGTTAATACATAACCTCTCTGCTCCTAGGGGTCAGTTGAAGCTATTAATGGGACCCTATGCTCTATCAATTATGCTTCCTTGGACCAGGCGATTATGATGCCCCAGAAGTTGGGGCCAGGCACCTTTCTTGTGAAGTCAGACATAGAATCAGCACTCCGGCTTCTCCTTGTGCACCCTCAGGATTTTCACATGTTAGGTTTTGAGTTTGAGAGGGAACATTATTTCGGTGAGTGCTTGACTATGGCTTGCTCAATTGCCTGCTCCTACTTTAAGTTCAGTTCTTTCCTTAAGGGGGTAGTCAAGCAGAGAACAAGACATCAATAGGTTTTGCATTATCTGAATGATTTTCTCTTCTTGGGTTCACCCAGGTCGCCGGTGTGCAGCAACGCGTTGCAGTCTTTCTGCACATGAATGAGAGAGTTTGGGGTTTTTCTAGCATGAGGCAAGACTGTGGGGCCGTCTACAGTCATCAAGTTCCTGTGTATTAAATTGGACTCAGATGCTTGTGTTCCACGGCTCCCCCTGGGAAAGGTTTCTGCCTTCTCCCACGATTTACAGGATTGCTTGAATATAAAAAAGGTCACGTCGCAGCAGATGCAGAAGACAGTTGGGCAGTTCAATTTTGCTTAAAGGCTCATTCCCATGGACTGCCCATTCTCGCGATCCATTGTGCAGGAGATGTCGGGTCTAAGGGAGAAGCACCACCACACTAGGTTGTCAAGTGAGGTGCGGCAGGACATTCATATTTGGCTGGCATTCCTGCGGTACTTCGATTACACAGTGGTGTGGCCCAGTGTGGCCAGGACCATTGAGGAGCTAGGTCTTTTCATGGGTGCGGCGGACAGCGAGGGTTTGGTGCCATCCTGGGTCCGGGGTGGTGTGCGCAGCGCTGGCCTGCTACCTGGGTGGAGTCGAGGCTGGTTACCAACATAGGTTTCCTAGAGCTCTTTCCCATCCTCTTTTCCATCCTGGTGGCATTCTTCATTTGGTCCAACCACTTTCACAACCAGTTGGTCATATTTTGGCCTGATAACATGAAGGTGGTCGAGTGCATTACCAGCATGCTGCCAAATGTAAGATAATACTGAGGTTGTTGAAGGAGATCGTGCTGCAATGCTTGAAACTTGATGTATTGTTTAGGGCCAAGCATGTCCCAATGCTGCTGATGCTCTATCTCATTTCAAGATGCAGGCTTTCAGGTCCCACCACCCAGATGCAGCAGAAGCCCTGGTGCCTTTTCCAGACCATCTTTCGTGGCTTGGTGCCCAAGCCTACCACACCTTGTGGCAGTCAGTTTAGCACCCAGGACGAGGCGGGCTTATGATGGGGCATTCAACGCATGCTGTGGTTTCCTGGGAACTGGATAGCAGAAGGTGTGGACTAAATCTCCCTCTGTCCTGTCATTTTTGAGAGTCCTAAGGGATGAGGGGCACTCTTCAGCTTGCATGCGACGCCACGTAGCAGCGCTTTCTTTCTTCTCAAAGATGCTTGGCCACCAGGACGTAACTGGATAATTCAAAGTGCAGAGGGCCTTGCAGGGATGGCAACGTTTGTAGGGGCGACAAAAAAGCAAAAACAACAGTTGATGGGCAAAATGCAGAACAATGTCATACATTAACCCCAGTACAGAGCTCTGGGCCTAAATCCATCTTTGTTTTTGCTCACCATGCCATTCCAGTTTGAACCCATCCATATGCAAATCAGTCTTGACCCTGTGCCTCATGGGAACAGTCCAGCCCGAACTGCCAAGCTAGGTCCTCCCTGGACTGGAAACAAGCATCCTAGGACCGGTTTCGGGGTAACACCCCTCTTCAGCCAGGATAGCTTGGTTCCAGTGGCATGGAGAGCACGGGACCCACGTCTGGGCATACCCTTTCCACTCGGGGTGACAAATGCAAAAATAACAGCTGATGGACAGAATGCAGAACAATGTCATACATTCACCCCAGTACAGAGATCTGGGCCTAAATCCATTGTGTTCTTGCTCACCATGCCATTCCAGTTTGAAACCAGCCATATGCAAATCAGTCTTGACCCTGTGCCTCATGGGAACAGTCCAGGCCGAACTGCCAAGCCAGGTCCTTCCTGGACTGGGAATAAGCATCCTATTACCGGTTTCGGTGTATCACCACTCTTCAGCCAGGATAGCTTGCATCCAGTGGGATGGAGAGCACAGGCCCCACGTCTGGGCATACCCTTCCCACTCAGAGTGACAAATGCAAAAACAACAGTTGAGGGACAAAATGCAGAACAGTGTCATACATTCACCCCAGTACAGAAATCTGGGCCTTAATCCATAGTTTTTTTGCTCATCATGCCGTTCCAGTTTGAACCCAGCCATATGCAAATCAGTCTTGACCCTGTACCTCATGGGAGCAGTCCAGCCCGAACTGCCAAGTCAGGTCCTCCCTGGACTGGAAACAAGCATCCTAGGACCGGTTTTGGGGTTTCACCCCTCTTCAGCCAGGATAGCTTGATTCCAGTGGCATGGAGAGCACGGGACCCACGTCTGGGCATACCCTTTCCACTCGGGGTGACAAATGCAAAAACAACAGTTGATCGACAGAATGCAGAACAATGTCATACATTCACCCCAGTACAGAGATCTGGGCCTAAATCCATCGTTTTTTGCTATCATGCCATTCCAGTTTGAACCCAGCTATATGCAAATCAGTCTTGACCCTGTGCCTCATGGGAACAGCCCAGCCCGAACTGCCAAGCCAGGTCCTCCCTGGACTGGAAACAAGCATCCTAGGACCGGTTTCGGGGTATCACCCCTCTTCAGTCAGGATAGCTTGATTCGAGTGGCATGGAGGGTGCGGGGCCCACGTCTGGGCATACCCTTCCCACTCGGGTGACAAATGCAAAAACAACAGTTGATGGACAGAATGCATAACAATGGCTGCCAAGCGCGACCATGGGGAAGCGCGCTCTTAGGGTCCGGCCCCCCCGCCCCGGCACACACCCCCTTAGCGTGGCCAGCAACCTAATTGGTTGCTGGCCGGGAGAAGATCTTCCGGGGCACCTCGACGTGGGCCCAACGTTGACTTCCGGTAGGGGGGGAGTGGAGGTGGGGCCTGGGGGCTATTTAGGCCCTGCTCTCACCTCCACTCTTCCTCTGTTTGCTGTGTTTCCTGACCTGCCCGGACGCCGAGGATTCCTGTTATCTCGCTGTTAGCTGTTTTCCTGCGGTCGTCGTGGTCGTCGAGCTCGTCGGGTCGCGGTTGCGTAGAGGACCTTCCTGATTAGTGTCGGTTTAGCGCGGTCGGCGGTGTCCTGATTAGTTGAGAGCTTTGCGGCGTCGCGTTTGGTGCAGGTAAGGTGTTGGGGGCGGTGGGGGCGCGTGTGCTGCTTCCGTGGTTCAGGGGGCGGCCAGCGGTGTGGTCCTGTGTAATTCCGTGGTCCCCGCTGGGCTCCAGGTCGCGGTGCTGTGCCCCCTTCTGCAATCGTAGCATAGGATCTTTAGGTAGGCCCGGCGCGTTGCGTTGTGTGGGCGGTGAGCTTTCACTGCGGGTCCCGGTTGTTTTTAAATCGAGGGCGTGAGACTCGCCTGGGTGCGCGTTAAAGAGGCAGCGCGTAAGGTCCAAGCGGGGTTTTGAGATCGGATCGTAGTGCGCGAGGGCCGTGGTGCGGCGGGGAGGGTTGCGAGCGCCCTCGGAAGGTCGGAAAGCGCATAACTGAGTCAGCACAAGTCGGCGGCATCGCGCAGGCGGCGCGGGGCTTTCTGCGAAGGACAGCGAGGCGGAGACAGTCTTAAGCGCGTAGCAGCGAGCGCTCATGAGCGAGGGTGGTAGGAAGCAACGAAAGAGGGACGCTCATTGAGGTTGAAATAGAAGGCTGAGAATCGCAAGGTTATGGGTTCAATTTCCCGGATTGTAGTCTGAAAGATCGTGGTTGTGGCTCAGAAGCTGCCATTATCGAAGGACTGTGGCGCTTAACCCTGCATTTTGAAGGGCTGTTGTTTATTAAGCTTGCAATCTTGAAGGTCTGGGGCGCATAAAACCTGTACTCTTGAAGGTCTGTGGCGCATAAGCTCTATATCCAGGGGTGTTGACGCTAATCAGGCCACAGTTTCAAGGCCCTGTGATTGATGTTGGGGGTAGTTAAAACGCTTAATAAGGGTACAGGACATTGGTAGGGAACTGATTGATTTGGTATATAAAGGGTAGAATACTACGACATACAATTCCTAGTGCCAGGCAGGTAGAATCTGGTGATGGGCAAGGAAAAGTCGCGGTCAATCCTGCAGGAATTACAATGCCCCCTAAGAGGAACCCTAAGAGGAAGGAGGGGGAGTCTGAAATTGCGCAACTATTGAAGCTGGTGTTGGCAAAGCTGAGCAGGGATGAAGATAGTGAGGGTGAGCTGCCCGAGAATGCAGGGGGGGAGGCCCCTGAGTCGGACAGCGAAGTAGTCCCAGAGCCATTAGCAATTGAGCGCCCGCGTAGGGCCATTGTCCCACCCAAAGCGGCCTTTCCTCCCTTAGTTAAGAAAGGAAAGTGAAACAAGAAGAGGAGGGTGGTGAGGGAAAGCGAAGGGCCAGTGCCAGTGGCGCCGGGGACACAACCAGTGGTTCCACTGCCACCTCCCGGTCCTGCGCCTGCAATACCTGCTGCACCATTGGCCCCCATACCTGCACTAACCCCAGTGCCCGAGCCCATCATTGCTACGGCAGTAATGGTTGCCGCTCAGTGTTTTAAAGAATGCAGCTGCGCCTGCCGCTCAGTCCTTCAGAGCATGCAGCAATGATTGTCACTCAGTGGGTAGTTTAAAGAATGCAGCAGTGCCTGACGCTCAGTCCTTCAGAGCATGCAGCAATGGTTGCAGCTCACTGTTTTAAAGAATGAAGCGGTGCTTGCCGCTCAGTCCTTCACAGAATGCACCAGTGGTTGCAGCTCAGTGTTTTCCAAAAATGCAGCTGTGCCTGCAGCTCAGTCCTTCAAAGCATGCCACAATGGTTGTTACTTAGTGTTTTAAAGAATGCAGTTGTGCCTGTTGCTCAGTCCTTCACAGAGTGTGGCAATGGTTGGCGCTCAGTGTTTTAGAGAATGCAGCTGTGCCTTCCGCGCAGTTCTTCACAGCATGCAGCAGTGGTTGCCGCTCAGTGTTTTAAAGAATGCAGCTGTGCCTGCCGGCTAGTCCTTCTAAACATGCATCAGTGGTTGCAGCTCAGTGTTTTAAAGAATGCAGCTGGGCTTGTCGCTCAATGCTTCACAGAGTGTGGCAATGGTTGCCGCTCAGTCCTTCACAGCATGCAGCAGTGATTCCCATTCAGTGTTTTAAAGAATGCAGCTGTGCCTGCCGCACTGTCCTTCACAGCATGCAGCAGTGATTGCCACTCAGTGTTTTAAAGAATGCAGCTGTGCCTGTTGCTCAGTCCTTCACAGCATGCAGCAGTGATTGCCACTCAGTGTTTTAAAGAATGCAGCTGTGCCTGTTGCTCAGTCCTTCACAGCATGCAGCAGTGATTGCCACTCAGTGTTTTAAAGAATGCAGCTGTGCCTGCCGCACAGTCCGTCACAGCATGCAGCAGTGGTTGCCACTCAGTGTTTTAAAGAATGCAGCTGTGCCTGCCGCTCAGTCCTTCACAGCATGCAGCAGTGGTTGGTGCTCAGTGTTTTAAAGAATGCAGCTGTGCCTGCCGCACAGTCCGTCACAGCATGCAGCAGTGGTTGCCACTCAGTGTTTTAAAGAATGCAGCTGTGCCTGCCGCTCAGTCCTTCACAGCATGCAGCAGTGGTTGGCGCTCAGTGTTTTAAAGAATGCAGCTGTGCCTGCCGCTCAGTCCGTCACAGCATGCAGCAGTGATTGCCACTCAGTGTTTTAAAGAATGCAGCTGTGCCTGCCGCTCAGTCCTTCACAGCATGCAGCAGTGGTTGGCGCTCAGTGTTTTAAAGAATGCAGCTGTGCCTGCCGCTGAGTCCGTCACAGCATGCAGCAATAGTTGCAGCTCATCCCTGACCTCCTGGTGCCTCGCCGCAACACCCTTGGGACATCGCTGTCACACACCGGCTTCCTCCTGTCTCAGGACCTTGTCCGGCATGCACCCATCACCACGGGCACTTCCTATACTTGCCCTGCATATTAGTGCCCCCTTCTACATGACCACGCGGATACCTATTGCAGTCCTGTGTATGGCCACATACCCCACAGCCATCCGCACTTCATACCAGTTTCCATCCACCAATTGGTCCTTTTTAGCCTGCATCACAATACCTTCCCCGTTCCCCCGCCCTTGCCCAGGCTTTTATCATGTGCCGCACCCGTTAGCCTGCTCCTCCATCCGTTTCCTTGCATCCCTTGCATTGACCTGGCCCCTTCCATGGATCGGACAACCGCGGGCTCCACGGGCACCCCCTCCTCCCTTGCACCGCATTTCCTGCGCCCTACCTTCCACTGATTGTTACAGTATGCTGTCCTTTTCCCTCCTTCCATAGACAGCTATCCGAGCTCCTGTGATTGATTTATACGTTGCTCTGTCCCCCGCAACTTCATTTGTAAGTAATAAATCTCTCCCTCTCCCCCCTTTTTACCACTCACTGTCCCACTGCGACTCCTACAGCCGCTCATTCCCTGTCATTTCTACGCACAGATTATCCCTGGACATCCCACGTCCCCCTAGAAGAAGCCCGTACTCAATCCTCGAGTAAGTCCTTTCGCAAACTGCATCTGGCGCTCTCAGTTCACCTTCTCTCTTTTGAACATAGACGCGCGGTAACTGTTAGCTGCGCATTTTCCCTGTCTCCTTTTTCTAAAACTGTTGGCTCAAATAATTTAAAGCATTCATCTACTCTTTCTGTCCTTCCTTGGCCCACTTAATTTTACCTCTGCACATATGGGAAATTGTGTATCCCCCCTTTTTTCCACAGCACTGCTAACTAAAAATTATGTAACCTGGTCCTGATGATGGTCTAACTTGACTACAGGCCTGAAACACCGTCGACTTCCACAGCAAAACTCCTGGCGCCTTTATATACCGGATACCCTTCCTTACTTTACTTGTCTTTATTCATGTACCATTAATTGCCAGGGTATCTTGAAATGTGAAACAAATTTTAACTTCACTTACCTTTGTTGTGCCCACCACAATCGCTGTAACGAATTTACGATTTTTTTTAGGGGAGGACATTGCGCAGGAGACCGCTTTTAGGGCTTAGGGCAGGGAAGGGGTACTTTTAGAAAGACTGGGGCCAGGGGAGGTCGCGCAGGGGTCCGCATTTAGGGATAAGGGAAGGGGTACTTTTTAGAAGGGCTGGGGGCTGGGGAAAGTGAGCAACTAAGGGGTCCGTATTTAGGGTTCCGAGCAGGGGTGGGGTAGTTTTTAGAACGGCTGGGGGCTGGAGGGAGAGGCGCTTCTAGGGCTCAGGAGAGGGGTATTTTTTAAAAAGGACTAGGTAAAGTGTGGGGCGCAAGGGACCAGTTTTAGGACTCATGGCAGGGGCCACCTTTACCACGAATATGCCTTTAACATTCATGCTTTTTCAAAAAAATTCATTGTAATGGTATGCATAGTAAAGGCATATTTGTGGTAAAAGTAATGCATATTTATGGTATGCGTTGCAACTGAATGTGTTGTAGCATCACACAACCAGGTTTGAAGGGGAATAAAACTTAAAATAAAGTTAAAAATAAAGCATCTGTGGGAGTAATAAATGAATGAGAGTCATGTGACAGTAAGTGAGATTGCATGAGACTGAGACCCAGATTTACTATTCTTTGACACAAGGCAAAGCTACACCAAAGTTGCTGCACTACCTTGCATCAAAGGGTCAGTGAACAAATTTGTCATATCTAATAAGATATGGTGCATTTTTTCTCTCCCAGTACGCTAGCGCACTTTTAGCAGCTGTGCACCAACACACATACCCTTGTGCCAGAGGTCAAAATGTGTGCGTTCTCTGAAGCATAGGTTTTGTACTGGAATGGGTCTCTTCCAGTATAAAAACTATACTTTACCGTGTTTCCCACTTTGCTTGTGTGCTGTGCAATTCAGCACACACGCAAAGTTGGAAAAACGAGAAGAAATGAAAAATGTTCTTCTCCAGGTTTTGTTGGAAGATTTTAGGGAAGGTTTCAGGATACCAGCCCCAAGATATGTAGGCGTTCCCCATTGCAGGAACCAGCAGTCCCTAAGGTCTAACTTGGAGGTGGCGGCAGCAAACATTGTCAAGGAAGTGGGCCTGTGGAGGGTGGCCGGCCTGTTTGAGTCGGTACTCCTAGAAGGTTTGGTCTGATGTCCCTTTGGGTGGTGGCCAAGAACGATATGAGGAAATGTAGGTTAATACATAACCTCTCTGCTCCTAGGGGTCAGTTGAAGCTATTAATGGGACCCTATGCTCTATCAATTATGCTTCCTTGGACCAGGCGATTATGATGCCCCAGAAGTTGGGGCCAGGCACCTTTCTTGTGAAGTCAGACATAGAATCAGCACTCCGGCTTCTCCTTGTGCACCCTCAGGATTTTCACATGTTAGGTTTTGAGTTTGAGAGGGAACATTATTTCGGTGAGTGCTTGACTATGGCTTGCTCAATTGCCTGCTCCTACTTTAAGTTCAGTTCTTTCCTTAAGGGGGTAGTCAAGCAGAGAACAAGACATCAATAGGTTTTGCATTATCTGAATGATTTTCTCTTCTTGGGTTCACCCAGGTCGCCGGTGTGCAGCAACGCGTTGCAGTCTTTCTGCACATGAATGAGAGAGTTTGGGGTTTTTCTAGCATGAGGCAAGACTGTGGGGCCGTCTACAGTCATCAAGTTCCTGTGTATTAAATTGGACTCAGATGCTTGTGTTCCACGGCTCCCCCTGGGAAAGGTTTCTGCCTTCTCCCACGATTTACAGGATTGCTTGAATATAAAAAAGGTCACGTCGCAGCAGATGCAGAAGACAGTTGGGCAGTTCAATTTTGCTTAAAGGCTCATTCCCATGGACTGCCCATTCTCGCGATCCATTGTGCAGGAGATGTCGGGTCTAAGGGAGAAGCACCACCACACTAGGTTGTCAAGTGAGGTGCGGCAGGACATTCATATTTGGCTGGCATTCCTGCGGTACTTCGATTACACAGTGGTGTGGCCCAGTGTGGCCAGGACCATTGAGGAGCTAGGTCTTTTCATGGGTGCGGCGGACAGCGAGGGTTTGGTGCCATCCTGGGTCCGGGGTGGTGTGCGCAGCGCTGGCCTGCTACCTGGGTGGAGTCGAGGCTGGTTACCAACATAGGTTTCCTAGAGCTCTTTCCCATCCTCTTTTCCATCCTGGTGGCATTCTTCATTTGGTCCAACCACTTTCACAACCAGTTGGTCATATTTTGGCCTGATAACATGAAGGTGGTCGAGTGCATTACCAGCATGCTGCCAAATGTAAGATAATACTGAGGTTGTTGAAGGAGATCGTGCTGCAATGCTTGAAACTTGATGTATTGTTTAGGGCCAAGCATGTCCCAATGCTGCTGATGCTCTATCTCATTTCAAGATGCAGGCTTTCAGGTCCCACCACCCAGATGCAGCAGAAGCCCTGGTGCCTTTTCCAGACCATCTTTCGTGGCTTGGTGCCCAAGCCTACCACACCTTGTGGCAGTCAGTTTAGCACCCAGGACGAGGCGGGCTTATGATGGGGCATTCAACGCATGCTGTGGTTTCCTGGGAACTGGGTAGCAGAAGGTGTGGACTAAATCTCCCTCTGTCCTGTCATTTTTGAGAGTCCTAAGGGATGAGGGGCACTCTTCAGCTTGCATGCGACGCCACGTAGCAGCGCTTTCTTTCTTCTCAAAGATGCTTGGCCACCAGGACGTAACTGGATAATTCAAAGTGCAGAGGGCCTTGCAGGGATGGCAACGTTTGTAGGGGCGACAAAAAAGCAAAAACAACAGTTGATGGGCAAAATGCAGAACAATGTCATACATTAACCCCAGTACAGAGCTCTGGGCCTAAATCCATCTTTGTTTTTGCTCACCATGCCATTCCAGTTTGAACCCATCCATATGCAAATCAGTCTTGACCCTGTGCCTCATGGGAACAGTCCAGCCCGAACTGCCAAGCTAGGTCCTCCCTGGACTGGAAACAAGCATCCTAGGACCGGTTTCGGGTTAACACCCCTCTTCAGCCAGGATAGCTTGGTTCCAGTGGCATGGAGAGCACGGGACCCACGTCTGGGCATACCCTTTCCACTCGGGGTGACAAATGCAAAAATAACAGCTGATGGACAGAATGCAGAACAATGTCATACATTCACCCCAGTACAGAGATCTGGGCCTAAATCCATTGTGTTCTTGCTCACCATGCCATTCCAGTTTGAAACCAGCCATATGCAAATCAGTCTTGACCCTGTGCCTCATGGGAACAGTCCAGGCCGAACTGCCAAGCCAGGTCCTTCCTGGACTGGGAATAAGCATCCTATTACCGGTTTCGGTGTATCACCACTCTTCAGCCAGGATAGCTTGCATCCAGTGGGATGGAGAGCACAGGCCCCACGTCTGGGCATACCCTTCCCACTCAGAGTGACAAATGCAAAAACAACAGTTGAGGGACAAAATGCAGAACAGTGTCATACATTCACCCCAGTACAGAAATCTGGGCCTAAATCCATAGTTTTTTTGCTCATCATGCCGTTCCAGTTTGAACCCAGCCATATGCAAATCAGTCTTGACCCTGTACCTCATGGGAGCAGTCCAGCCCGAACTGCCAAGTCAGGTCCTCCCTGGACTGGAAACAAGCATCCTAGGACCGGTTTTGGGGTTTCACCCCTCTTCAGCCAGGATAGCTTGATTCCAGTGGCATGGAGAGCACGGGACCCACGTCTGGGCATACCCTTTCCACTCGGGGTGACAAATGCAAAAACAACAGTTGATCGACAGAATGCAGAACAATGTCATACATTCACCCCAGTACAGAGATCTGGGCCTAAATCCATCGTTTTTTGCTATCATGCCATTCCAGTTTGAACCCAGCTATATGCAAATCAGTCTTGACCCTGTGCCTCATGGGAACAGCCCAGCCCGAACTGCCAAGCCAGGTCCTCCCTGGACTGGAAACAAGCATCCTAGGACCGGTTTCGGGGTATCACCCCTCTTCAGTCAGGATAGCTTGATTCGAGTGGCATGGAGGGTGCGGGGCCCACGTCTGGGCATACCCTTCCCACTCGGGTGACAAATGCAAAAACAACAGTTGATGGACAGAATGCATAACAATGGCTGCCAAGCGCGACCATGGGGAAGCGCGCTCTTAGGGTCCGGCCCCCCCGCCCCGGCACACACCCCCTTAGCGTGGCCAGCAACCTAATTGGTTGCTGGCCGGGAGAAGATCTTCCGGGGCACCTCGACGTGGGCCCAACGTTGACTTCCGGTAGGGGGGGAGTGGAGGTGGGGCCTGGGGGCTAGTTAGGCCCTGCTCTCACCTCCACTCTTCCTCTGTTTGCTGTGTTTCCTGACCTGCCCGGACGCCGAGGATTCCTGTTATCTCGCTGTTAGCTGTTTTCCTGCGGTCGTCGTGGTCGTCGAGCTCGTCGGGTCGCGGTTGCGTAGAGGACCTTCCTGATTAGTGTCGGTTTAGCGCGGTCGGCGGTGTCCTGATTAGTTGAGAGCTTTGCGGCGTCGCGTTTGGTGCAGGTAAGCTGTTGGGGGCGGTGGGGGCGCGTGTGCTGCTTCCGTGGTTCAGGGGGCGGCCAGCGGTGTGGTCCTGTGTAATTCCGTGGTCCCCGCTGGGCTCCAGGTCGCGGTGCTGTGCCCCCTTCTGCAATCGTAGCATAGGATCTTTAGGTAGGCCCGGCGCGTTGCGTTGTGTGGGCGGTGAGCTTTCACTGCGGGTCCCGGTTGTTTTTAAATCGAGGGCGTGAGACTCGCCTGGGTGCGCGTTAAAGAGGCAGCACGTAAGGTCCAAGCGGGGTTTTGAGATCGGATCGTAGTGCGCGAGGGCCGTGGTGCGGCGGGGAGGGTTGCGAGCGCCCTCGGAAGGTCGGAAAGCGCATAACTGAGTCAGCACAAGTCGGCGGCATCGCGCAGGCGGCGCGGGGCTTTCTGCGAAGGACAGCGAGGCGGAGACAGTCTTAAGCGCGTAGCAGCGAGCGCTCATGAGCGAGGGTGGTAGGAAGCAACGAAAGAGGGACGCTCATTGAGGTTGAAATAGAAGGCTGAGAATCGCAAGGTTATGGGTTCAATTTCCCTGATTGTAGTCTGAAAGATCGTGGTTGTGGCTCAGAAGCTGCCATTATCGAAGGACTGTGGCGCTTAACCCTGCATTTTGAAGGGCTGTTGTTTATTAAGCTTGCAATCTTGAAGGTCTGGGGCGCATAAAACCTGTACTCTTGAAGGTCTGTGGCGCATAAGCTCTATATCCAGGGGTGTTGACGCTAATCAGGCCACAGTTTCAAGGCCCTGTGATTGATGTTGGGGGTAGTTAAAACGCTTAATAAGGGTACAGGACATTGGTAGGGAACTGATTGTTTTGGTATATAAAGGGTAGAATACTACGACATACAATTCCTAGTGCCAGGCAGGTAGAATCTGGTGGTGGGCAAGGAAAAGTCGCGGTCAATCCTGCAGGAATTACAATGCCCCCTAAGAGGAACCCTAAGAGGAAGGAGGGGGAGTCTGAAATTGCGCAACTATTGAAGCTGGTGTTGGCAAAGCTGAGCAGGGATGAAGATAGTGAGGGTGAGCTGCCCGAGAATGCAGGGGGGGAGGCCCCTGAGTCGGACAGCGAAGTAGTCCCAGAGCCATTAGCAATTGAGCACCCGCGTAGGGCCATTGTCCCACCCAAAGCGGCCTTTCCTCCCTTAGTTAAGAAAGGAAAGTGGAACAAGAAGAGGAGGGTGGTGAGGGAAAGCGAAGGGCCAGTGCCAGTGGCGCCGGGGACACAACCAGTGGTTCCACTGCCACCTCCCGGTCCTGCGCCTGCAATACCTGCTGCACCATTGGCCCCCATACCTGCACTAACCCCAGTGCCCGAGCCCATCATTGCTACGGCAGGCCCGCAAGCAGTGCCCCTACACCCAGCAGGAGGGGGCCCAGGGGAAGGGCAGGACGACGTGAGCGTTATTTTGGCCGAAATCAGGGGGGCTATTAGGGCTTTGACGCCGGCCACAATTACCCCAGTACTCACAGTGCCAGAGGTTACACCAGTCACCACAGCAATAACAAGGGTGACGCCAGTACCGCAGAATGTGGTAGTGATAGGGCAGACACCCAGCGCACCAGCAGAAGGGGGGAAGTTGGCCAACGCTAGTATCTTGGCGACGGTCGCAACGCTTTTAGCACAGCTTGGGGCGCCAGTGACGAGCAACACAGCAGTGGCCCCATGGGCTTCACAGACAGGGACGGGCGGGGTCCTAGCAGAGCTGAGCAAGCAGGTGTCCCTTTTGGGAAAAACGCAAGAGACAGACGCGACCACGAATGCACCGGCGGTGGGTCAAGCGGCCCCCGCACAACCAGCATCAGCTGTGCCCCCTGCAGGTAAGGCAGTGGAAGGCGCAAGTAAGGTGGGCGGGGACGAATGTAAGGTGCTGAGCGTTGTGGAAACGCTTTTGTCAAAGCGAGGCAAATTGGCAGCACACGTGGCGCTGGACATAAGAGAGAAGATTTGGAAAGGTGATTTCATAGACATTTTCTCCCTCATTAGGCCAAAGAGGAGGGAAGAGGACAATAGGGAAAAGGACAGGAAAGAGGGTTTCTTCAGAGAGAGGAAACCAAGGGTGGAGGAATCTATTACCAATTGGCAATTTGGTTTCAATGTTTTCTCAATTGTGATGCTAGAAAAGAAACCAGAGTTGGCTGTACCCCTGATATGTTATGCCAACAAGATTTTAAAGGCTCAGGTTACGTATGGGGGTGTGGCGTGGTTAGATTATGACAGAGATTTTAGGTGGGCCAAGGTAGAGGACCCCGATATGGGTTGGGACCAGACGGAGGTGAATGTATGGTTGGAAAGTGTGAACAATAAGACTCCCATGAGGCAGCCCTTTCGGACATCCCAAGGAGGCTCAGGTGAGAAGAAAGGGACATGTTGGGCATTTAATCGAAAAACATGCACTTGGGCCCCGGGGACATGCAAGTTCAAACACGCGTGCGCTTACTGCGGCCACCCCTCCCATCCAGAGTTTAAATGTCTTAAGAAAACTAAAGAAAAAGGGAGGGAATCCAAGCCTCCCCCTACACAATGAGTTACCTACCCCGGTCAATTTAGGTAAACTGATGTTCTGGCTAAATCAGTACCCTGACAGGAAGGCAGCCAGAATTTTGTACGAGGGGTTTTCTGCAGGCTTCCGCATCCCAGCGCAGGGAGTACCACCAGTGGACTATTGTAAAAATGTATTGTCAGCACGTATGCATCCAGAGGTAGTGGCGCTCAAGGTGCGCAAGGAAAAGGCTCCTGGGGCGGGTAGCAGGTCCCTTTGGAATGCCACCACTGCCTGGGTTTGTATGCTCACCCCTTGGGGTGGTGCCCAAAAAAGAGCCAGGTCAGTTCAGAATGATACACAATTTATCGGCGCCACAGGGTGCATCAGTAAATGACGCCATAGACCCGTCCCTGTGCTCGGTGACGTACTCTTCTTTTGACGCGGCTTAGCAGAGGCTGCACGACCTAGGGCCAAACGCTTTGCTGGCAAAAACTGACGTTGAGTCTGCCTTTCGGCTCTTGCCAGTGCACCCAGAAGATTATCATCTGCTAGGTTTCCAAGTGGATTTCTGGTATTATTATGACAGGTGCATGCCAATGGGCTGCGCGGTGTCATGCAAATATTTCGAGATGTTCAGCACAATGCTACAGTGGTTATTTGTAGTAAGGACAGAGCACAAGGAGATAGTGCATTACTTGGATAATTTCATGATCATGGGCCCTCCTGCTTCAGAAAGTTGTGGGCAGGCTTTGGGCAAGCTGGTAGCTTTGTTTGGGGAATTGGGAGTGCCACTGGCTCCTGGGAAGACGGTGGGTCCTGATACTAGCATGTCCTTCTTGGGCATTGAGATAGATACAGTGGCAGGGGAATGCAGGCTGAAGCTAGACAAAGTCAGGGCTTTCTCACAAGCGATAGACGCTGCCTTAGCAGGTCCCAAGGTCACCCTGCATCAACTTCAGGTTTTGGTTGGACAGTTAAACTTTGCATTGGGAATCATTCCAATGGGCCGCCCGTTCTCGAGATCCATTGCTCGAGCCATGGCGGGTCTCACTCACAAGTATCACCACGTGAGGCTACAGGCAGAGGTCAAAGAGGACTTGAGGATTTGGAGTAGTTTTTTGAGGGACTTCAATGGAAAGGTAATTTGGCCCGAGCCGGCGATGTCCAATTCTGAATTGGGCCTGCTCACTGACTCGGCAGGCAGAATTGGCTTTGGGGCAATTTTGGGGCCGCAGTGGTGTAGGGGCGATTGGCCAGAGGCATGGCATGAGAGCGGTCTGTCTAGGAACATAGCCTTCTTGGAGCTTTTTCCAATCATAGTGGCAGTGGAAATCTGGGCACCATTCTTTAAGAACAAGACAGTAATCTTTTGGTCTGACAATATGGCAGTGGTGGAAGCCATCAATAGGCAGGGTGCTACTTGTAAGCACGTGTTGCGATTGTTGAAGCATTTGGTTCTAGCTTGTTTGAAACTGAATGTGGTGTTCAAGGCAGCACATATCCCCGGTGTAAATAACCAAGCCACTGACGCTTTGTCTCGCCTCAAGTTGCAGGAGTTCAGGAAGTATCATCCTCAGGCAGACGAGCAGATGACGGTGTTCCCAGCATCTTTGTGGAAGATTGGAGTCCCGGATTAGCAGGGCTGGTGGGAGCATCCTTGAGTGAAAGCACGAGACGGACATACCAGCAGCAGTTCAGAGCTTACAAGATGTTCGCGGGGCTAACAAGCCGGTCCCCCCTTTTTTCCACTGAGACGCTTTGCGAGTATTTAATGACACTTAGAAATCAGGGTAGACCGGCGTCTTACGCCAGGGCGCCCGAAACGGCAATAAGCTTCTTTGCAAAGGTGGCAGGGCTGCAGGACCCTGGGGTTACTTTTGTGGTAAGGAGGGCTCTGTCAGGCTGGGCTAGGCTGGAAGGGGCAAAGAAAGACAGGTGGAGGCCTCTGGATGTGAAGCTGCTAAGGGACATTTTGGGGGTGTTACAGTCCGTGTGCGTGTCGCATTATGAATGCATATTATTCAGGGCAGCCTTCTCCCTAGCATTTTATGGGGCCTTCCGCCTGGGCGAATTGATGGGGGCATCACAAGCTGCTCACACAGGGGGCCTCCAATGGCAGGACACAAGATTAGACTCAGGGGGTTTAGAGGTGATATTAAGGAGATCCAAGACTGACCCTGTTGGGGAAGGGGACTGTAATTCACTTATCCCCAGCTCCAGGGGATGTGGCCTGCCCCATAACCAATATGGAAGCTTATCTGTTAATACGCCCCAGCTGGGGGGGGGCAGGCCCTGTTCATACATAAGCAGGGAGATTGCTTATCTAAATTCCAGTTCAGGGCCGTGTTTCAACGGGCCTTGAACGGCTTAGGGTTGGATCCTAAGGGATATTCATCTCACTCCTTTAGGATAGGGGCGGCAACGCTTGCTGCAGGAGCTGGTTTTCCGGTAAAGACGGTTAAGAAAGTGGGGCGGTGGTCATCGGCCTGTTTTAAGTGCTATGTGCGGCCCGAGTTACTGTGAAATGAAATGCAGTATTTAGAGTGGATCACGCTGACATTGTTTTCTTCTCCCACGCTATTAGTATGGCAACGAAGGTTATCTGGGTGTTGGGACACTCGTTCGTGCGGCGCGCCACGGTCCGGCTGCGGCAGAAGCGAGTTGTAAAACCAGCGGGGTTAAAGAGGACATCATTTGTATGGCGAGGCGTCGGCGGTCTGCGAATCCGGCAGTTGTGCCAACTGGTCGAAGAACACGTGAACGCGAGGGACATCCGTCCCCGGATTTAATCATCTTACACCTGGGAGGAAATGACATGGTGGAATTGGGTCGCATGGCAGTAAGAGAGGACTTATTGACCGAATTTGCCTGGCTGGGGAGAACATTCCCATGGGCCCGGATAGCGTGGTCATGCATGATCCCCCGCCGGATATGGTCGGAGGGGGTCAGATCCCGGGCCTTGAATGTATCGGTGAGGCGTCTCAACGGGGAGTTGGCCAAGTTGTGCTCAGGTCAGGGCCGCTTGTGTCATATTCCACACAGACTAATAACTTAGGACCGGATGTTTCACCACGATGGTGTCCACTTATCAGACATTGGTACGGACATGTGGATCAAGGGGATTTGGTCTTTTGTGCAAAACTTGTTCTTTGGTGGGGCGGGTGAAGGACCTGTGGGCCCTGGTCACCCTAGTGGCGGAAAAGGGGTCACAGAGCTGTGACTTTTAGGGAGGCCTGCTGGCATACTCCCGAGGCCAGCACTGAGAGGAGAGACGGTAAGCTCTCCGCAGGGAGAATGGGGACACCGGCTGCTGGAGAGGCAAGGGCGACAGGTCACACGACCCTCCTTTGGCAGCCTGGTGGCGAGGGGTGGGCCCCCCGGAAATAGACGGACAAGGACCAAGGGCTGGGGGGCTCACCACTCACGGACGCAGGTGGGTTGCGCCTTGCGTGGTTCTCAATCATCGGGGATGCGAGCCTGGAGGCCCCTTAGTGCTGGAGGATATTAGGGACAAGAATATTAGGTTATGAATTCAGAACGCTTGGAAACATTAAATGTGGTTTGCAGGAATTTATAACCTAGAAAGTTATCAATGTTATTGATTGTCATGTTTATGAATATCTTGTTGTGTATTAAACATGGCCTAATTTTCCCACACCTTGGAGTAGTGAATGGTTTGTGGGTACTCATTGGGTGGAACGGTGTCGCTCTGGGGGGGTCCGGGTTCTAATACAATCACCCCAGCACAGAGATCTTGGCCTAAATCCATCGTTCTTTTGCTCACCATGTCGTTCCAGTTTGAACCCAGCCATATGCAAATCAGCCTTGACCCTGTGCCTCATGGGAACAGTCCAGCCCGAAGGGAAGACATGGCTTGGCAGTCCGGGCTGGACTGTTCCCATGAGGCACAGGGTCAGACTGATTTGCATATGGCCATGTCTGAACTGGGGTGGTGGAGTGAGCTAAAGAATGATGATGGATTAAACCCAGATCAGTTGACTGGGGGTGAGTGCTTGCAATGTTCAACACTCCGTCCATCATCCCCTTTGGTTTTGCTTTGTTTGCCCTAATTTGGCAGGGTATGCCCAGACGTGGGCCCCTTGCTCACTTTGCCACTGGATTGAAGCTAGCCTGGCTGATGATGGCTGATTAGCCAGAAACTGGTCCTAGGATGCTTGTTTCCGGTCCAGGGAAAACATGTCTTGGCAGTTCGGGCTGGACTGTTCCCATGAGGCACAGGGTCAGACTGATTTGCATATGGCTATGTCTAAAATGGGGTGTTGGAGTGAGCTAAAGAATGATGATGGATTAAACCCAGTTCAGTTGACTGGGGGTGAGTGCTTGCAATGTTCAACACTCTGTCCATTATCCCCTTTGGTTTTGCAATGTTTGCAGGGGACCAAGCCACATGCCAGGTGCCCCATTGGTATCGGCAAATTGGTAGCAGTCCTGAGTGTCCTTGGTAACATCTGTAGGTCTACAGAGGAGGCCCGCCTTTTCAGGGCAGCGTTTACGCTGGCTTTCAGGGTTGGGGAACTAGTTGCCAAGAACAAGAAAGATATGCAAGGCTGCAGCTGTCTCATGTGCAAATTTCTGAGGGCTTGTTGACTATTATGATGCCACGCTCCAAGACAGACCAGGATGGCAGGGGGGACCACATCATCTTGCACAAGGCACCAGGTAATGATTGCTGTCCCATGGGCAACCTCAAATTATTCTTGACTCATAGGCCGAGTTTAGTACATTCTGATAGGGTCACTTTCTCCAGGGTGCTTGGTTTGGCACTCAGGGCAGTGGGATTTGACTCCATGGTTTTCAGTTCTCATTCATTCAGAATTTAGGGAGCCACAGTGGCAATAGCGAGGGGACTCTCTGGTCAGGCAGTGCAGAGGATTGGCAGGTGGTACTCAGAATGCTACAAGGGCTATGTTAGGTTACACATGCTTTAGGTTGCTTCTAACCATGTTTCTTTTCATTCTCTCATTGTTTTCCTGTCCTGTGAGGCAGGAGGTAAGTATGTAGAGCCTTGTCGATTGCTGGATTCCTGTGCAGCCCCGGTGCACGCCGCGGTGACAGAGTTGATGGAAATGTGGGTAATAGGCTATTCTTATGTGCAGCGGATTAAGCATGTTTTCTCTGCAGGTAGTTATGATGTCCAGGCCCGCCAGGAGGGTTTCTGTATGTTCTTCCATGGGCAAGGGGGGGCTCCGTCTGGCACAGTTGAAGAATACCCTAAGAGGTGTATGCCTGGGGATTTTGGTGGTGCATCTGGGTGGCAATGATTCGGTACACCTTGGCAGGAGAGGTTTATTTGAAGCATTGATTACTAAGATGAGATGGTTGGCAAAGAAATTCCCACAGTCAGTCAGAGCATGGTCCCACATCATCCCGTGGTTGCATTGGCGTTGGGAGTCGGTATGGACCTTCAATCACTCTGTCAAGTGTGTTAATAAGAAGGTAGACAAGTAGATTTTAAGGGGTGGGTCGAGCTCATGGAGTTGCACAACATGGAATTCCATAGAGTTGCATAAAATCTCCATGGAACTCCATGGAGTTCCACTCCGCTCTACTGGTGGTGTGAAAAATATACACCCTGGCAATGGCAGGTAGACTTTGGCCAGAGGCAATGCAGAAAATGAACTGCAGGGGAGTGGCTCCCACACAGTGCACTGGGTGAAGTTTGTATGCGCTCAGTCAACTTTGTTATCAAATTCACTGCCTGCGAGTTCGATCATGTGTCACCTCTTAGTGCCCCACACCCCTTGCTGCTCCCTCTTACCTCCAAAATCTGCAGGGGCAGTGGGGTGGCTTCATGGCATGTTAGTCCAGGTGGTTTGTTGCGCTCACTGCCGGCATTGCTGACGGCTGGGGGATCAGGGGAGGAAGGGAACTTGGAGGTCTCTGGAGGCAGATGGAGGATGCCGCTGGTGTCCTGTCCTGCCGCACAGCCCCAGCTTCCTGCTCCCAGTGCTGGAGCCGCTCTTGAGTCGGGCTCCAAGGATAGGGAAGGTGTCAATAGATGCTGTTTTTTTTAAACAAGAGGCGCCACAATGGGAGCCTAACCGGTGAGCAGCAGTCAAGGGAGCTGATGTGCACCGCATGGTCAGGAGGGATCTCTGATGCGCTCAAGTAGGTGGGCTGCAAGGATCCAGCCTCGCCACTACGTCAGTATCAATCAACTAAACTGGAAGATGTTCACTGACAGAGAGTCATACCGAGTCTTGGAGCAGATGCGTTCCAGGGCCTATATTGTGCAAAGAGGGACAGAAGAGGGGGCATGGCCATACGGTCGTCATGGCAACCTAGAGGTCGAGGGACATGCAACTCGGGCTAAGTGCTGGAATGCCAGCGAAAGGTTAAGACAGTGGGGAGCAAGGAGTCAGACCAATTTTCAGTTGAGCTGATTGGCGCGTGTTGGTGAACTCCGCTCCGTGGTGGAGGGCTGAGTTTTTGCTAAACTCTGCGCTTCAAGGGGAGCGCGCAGTGGGAAAAACTCTGCAAACTCCACTGGCGGAGCAGAGTTCACCCCCACCCCTAGTTTAGTTGACCACAGCTGCAGACTATCCCGCAAGGATGCATATAAGGTGAGCTATTTTTTGTCCAGGATTGGTTTACCCACCTAAACTGGGTAATGATGTTTCTAGAAAACATTCTAGCCTGGATGATGCATAGGCCAAATTGTTCATGACCTTCATGGTGGGAGGCCGGAGAGTAGGTGAACTATGCTGGCCTGTGGCAGGTAAGGTCATGATTAGTGGGGCATTTCCGGTCCATGGAAGGCATCCTTTTTACTTGAGATAGGTGGGGACAGCAGTCTCACAGGGCCCTCCAGTGGGTGCTTCCAGCAAGACGGTTAGAAGGTGCAGGGGGTGTGGGAGATCACACTGCCAACAGGCCCTTACAGCCAATCCATGCAGGGGCGCGTGGGTACCAAGCTAGCAGTATAGGCCCTTGGTAAATAATGAGGGTGTAGGTGGGGCACGAGGTTGACAAACCGGCGGGCAGACGGGCCCCCTGCGCAAGATCACTCCAGGGGACCTCACAGGTTGATCACTTATAATCTCACTCATAGGCTCAATGCTGGATATGCCAGGACAAGACTAGATATGGTTAGGAATGGCTATACATTAGAGTCTATGATAAGGTTAGCCACCCATCAAATTGTAACTAATACTGTATGGTGTCTTTATGGCATTTCTGCATATTAATTTTGAAACTTATAGTGAGTAAAAGCTTTTTGAGATATGTGAGGTTTTTGTTGTCATAATAAATATGGCTGGGGGTTTACGACCCCTAACCCAAAAGTTAGCAAAAAATTGTTGTGTGTTGTCTTTGCAAAGGTGGGTGATGGGGGGCACAGGGAGGCTGGTGACCCCTGGTGCATATAACAGATAAGGGGCAGGGTCTCGGCGATACCTGACCATATGTATGGAAGATGCAGAAATGGTTCTATTTCATCTTTTAAAGATGTATTGAATGGTGGGAACTTTCAACGAGGGGACATAGGTGAATCTAGACGATGTTCCTCGACAAGTGAATTGAGAGCTCATTAAGACAGAGGGCCAGATTCACAGAACTAACTTAAGACAAAATCCTAAACTTACTACTTTTGGTATTCACAGAAGTTAGGATTTTGTATTAAGCTTGTCTTAAGACAAACTTAAGACAGACTTAAGACAGACTTAAGACAGACTTAAGACAAACTTAAGACAGACTTAAGACAAAATCCTAACTTAAGTCTGTATTAAGTCTGTCTTAAGTCTGTCTTAAGTCTGTCTTAAGTTTGTCTTAAGTCTGTCTTAAGTCTGTCTTAAATACCCCTGGGCCCGATTCACAGAACTAATTTAAGACAAAATCCTAAACTTACTACCATTTTCGTATTCACAGAAGGCACTTACTCATTTTGGTATTCACAGAAGACACTTACTCACTTCGGTATTCACAGAAGTTAGGAGTCCTAACTTTAGGACTCCTAAATGCCTTCTGTGAATACCGAAAGTCTTAAAATTAGGATTTTTCTCAGTTTAGGAGTCCTAAAGTTAGGACTCCTAACTTTACTACTACTAAACTGAAAAAAATCCTAATGTTAGGGCTTTCGGTATTCACAGAAGGCATTTAGGAGTCCTAAAGTTAGGAGTCCTAACTTTACTACTACTAAATTGAGAAAAATCCTAATTTTAAGACTTTCGGTATTCACAAAAGGCATTTAGGAGTCCTAAAGTTAGGAGTCCTAACTATACTACTACTAAACTGTGAAAAATCCTAATTTTAAGACTTTCGGTATTCACAGAATGCATTTAGGAGACCTAAAGTTATGACTCCTAACTTCTGTGAATACCGAAATGAGTAAGTGCCTTCTGTGAATACCAAAATGAGTAAGTGCCTTCTGTGAATACCAAAATGGTAGTAAGTTTAGGATTTTGTCTTAAGTCAGTTCTGTGAATCGGGCCCCAAAAGTAGTAAGTTTAGGATTGTGTCTTAAGTTAGTTCTGTGAATCGGGCCCAGAGTGTGCCAGAAATAATGTAGCATTGAGAGCAGTTTCTACAGCTCATTCATTAACTAAAGATTTTGAATATCTTGCGGTTTCATGCAGGATGATGAGGAATATCCAGCCTTGCTTGAACAGTTGGAAGAGTGGCCAGGTTCTCACTGACCTTCTAAGAACTCTTGATTTCGCTTCAGGAGCTTCAGTTCTAGCAAGTCAACATATGTGAATGAAAGATTGAAAGGTGGATGATGCACAAAAAACAGCCTTAATGAATAGTTTGGTCATCGCTTGCAACAGATGGTTACCAAAACTTTTAAGAATCGCAGCATGTCTTGCCTCATAACGGTAAGCTTTCAGCCTCCACATTTATAGACATCACGGCTTCCAGGCCTCTCACCGAATGCATTTCTGGCAGCATATGCCTGGAAAGAGGTCACCTTCAATAACACAACCTATGGGGCAAAATCAGCAGTGCTTCTGACTATCAGAGTGTGGAGGAATGTTCAGGACATCTCCAAGGCGTTCCGTCAGTGTGGGCTTCTAGCATTTCAGATCAATTGGTGTTAGAGAGAGTGAGTGAGTGAGGTCAGGGGTTGCTATCAAATTCGCCTGCATACCTCCCAATTCCAGTCTCATCCCTACTCCTGTCCTCAGAGACAAGATCAAGGCAAAAGCATTGATTGAGAAAAAAGCTCTTTTTCCTGTACTGACAGAGGAACCAGAAGCCTATTCTATTCTGTTTTTGATGAAAAAGGCAACAAGAGCGTTTACCAAGTGCTGAATACTTGAATAAGAACTGTATACCTTAAGCCAAGATGGCCACCTCAGCAGATGTCCTTGTGAGAGCTCTGCTGCATCATCAAAATATTAGCCCCTGAAACACATCTCCAAGGACTGCAGGAGCAGCCCTAAACAGTGGACCATCCCTTCCGCCCAAAGTCTCTGTGACATCTGCCGCTGCTAGAAAGGTCTCCCGGTCCTGGAAGGACATCATGAAGGGGAGCTAAGGATTGCCAGGAGCAAGGCCTAGATGTCACCACTGAGCTGATAATGCTAGGGCAGTGTGAAGTGGACTATAGGAAAAGAACGCTTAAGGATGAAGAGAGGATTGTTTTTCAGAGGTAAGGGATTGCTACCTGGATTGCCTTGCTTGGCTCACATGAAGCTGTGCTGGAGTGGCAGCTTTTGAGTGAACAACCTGTCGGGCCTGCTGAAGCCTCAAGCAGATAACAAAATGTAGAGATATTAACACAAAAGACAGTGGGAATGCAAACGTTTGATAGTTCTGAAAAGAGAAGTAGTGGGTGCAGTGTGAGCCCTATGTGTTACAACCTGTAATACTTGTAAAGAGAATCGACACGCAGTTAGACAATGAGGATTAATATAAAGACACTAAAACGAGTTTGAATAGCTATAACACTTTCTGGGATATTTGCTGAGAGAATTAGAGCTGTTCTTAAAAGCTCTTGGTAACGCACAGCATCTATGAACTGCACCTGGTTGAAAGGTCGTGTGAACAAGCATTGAATACCACTGGGATTTGGAAGTTATTTACTGTCAAAGGTTGTAAGTCTAATGACAGAGGAGAGGTGAATCATCAGGACAAGGATAAGGGTGGCAGGAGCTTCTGGGATCAATGTCCTAGACTGTCCATGACTGGAGGATCCTCTTTGTGCCTTTCCCTGTTCCTGCTGATTGTGAAACTTCTGTCTGGGATAAAGATGGAGGGTGCTTCAGTGACAAAAGATTGTGCCGGCCTGGTCTGACTGACCATAGTATCCCAGTTACGACTGATGATGAGAGTTCTGGGTGGATTTATTTTGTCCCAGTCCTATTTTCGTTGGTTCCTGGTTCTTTCCCCAGATGCTCTGACTCACCTCCACTTATCAACCTTGGGGTGGAGCAGTTCGGCCTCCAGAACAAAGGTATGCCCAAAAAAATTAGCCATTGCTGTTGATACTTCTTGTAGGGCTGGTCTTTATGTTCCTAATGCCTTCCCTGGGCATCCTTTAGAAAATGGATCTCAGAGGCAGCACATCCTTTGACAGGGGAAGGCCTCTGCTTTCTCCTTTTTCTACAAGATGCTTTAAATCCGAGTTGTCTTCCTATACCCTTTGTCTCCAATGGAAAGCCATTAAAACTGGGAAAGGTTTACAGTTGTGAAATGTGGTGCCCCGTTTTAGTGAGTCTCTGTCATGCTCTAATATTAAAGGCTTTACATTCTTCCCCCTATGGACCTTTGAAGACTGTTGATCTCATGCTCCTCAATTTTAAAGTGTTCTTCTTAGCAGCCATCACTTCAGCCAGACTATTGGGGTGATGTGGGCCTTAAACTTGTAACTATCCTTTCCTCTGGGTTTTCCAGCTAGATGTGAGCTGAAGTTGGGCCCTTCTTTTATTTTCAAAGTACGTTCTCTGTTTAGTTTGTAAAAAGAAATTATGGGGCATATCAACAACAACCGGCGATAATTATCGCTCAGCGCTCTTAGCATGAGGATAATTATCGCCGGCTAGCGTGAATTTTTATCGCTGAGATAGCGTGCTATTAGCAACGCTTATCTCAATAGCGATAAAAATCTACACGCTAACAGGCTAACGTGAGATTATCGCTGGAAACCCAGCGATAATCACACGTTACCTTGTTGATAGGGACAGGCAAACTTAGCCATGATATCCTCCTTCCATAGGATATCATGGCTAAGTCTGAAAATTAGCAGACGTAAAAAAGCAGCGTTAACCGCGGTTAGCGCTGCTTTTTTTGTCTCTAACAGGGTTAGCGACATTCTTGATAATAGGAGAAATGTCGCTTAGCGACATTTCTCCTATTATTTTACTCTGGAACGCCCCCTTTGCATCTCATTAGAGATGCAAGGGGAAGCGTAGAGTAAAAGGGTGCTAGCATGCAAATTTGCATGTTAGCACCCTGTTGTTGATAGGGTGCTAGTTTTATCTCTGCTTTTTTGGCTTTTAAAGCCAAAAAAGCAGAGATAAAGTCCTTGTTGATATGCCCCTTAGTTTTTTGAATTAATTCCAGGACTTTCTTTCCCTTAAGAAGTTATTTATACTTTGGATAAGCAGTGAGCAGTTATTTTGTATGTGATGCATGTGGGCTCTTTTCAGAAATCTGATTCTCTTTTCGTGAATTTTGGTGCGGCTCGACAGGGTTTACAGCCTTTCACTCCCATCCTGACCCACTGTGTGTGTTCTCTCATTTCTCCTGCTTAGGATATTCAAGGGGGTGCCCTGTTCCATGGGAGTTTAGAGTTGGTACAGTAAAGGAATGGCAACTTCCTAAGCAGAGGCACAGGGCTTCTCTTGGGTGGAAATTTGAAAGGCTGCTATATGGGCACGTGTGAGGTCATAGGGGATACAGATTTTGGTAGTAGGGTGATATGTGCTGCACAGCATTGGGTTTCTGCTATAATGCAATAATTGCTGACTGAAATAGTTAATGAAGTTCTGCAGGGGTGATGTATGGGTTTGTGTCTGTGTGGTTCTAAGAAAGAGGGTACGTCCAACCTTCTCAGCTGCTGCTTGAGTATGAAAAGGTAATGTTTTAATTACTAGCCAGTAATTTTAGTCCGTTTCTTTTTGTTCCCTCCCTCCAGGTGATTTTTATAGTCGGCCGCCAAGAGAGCTTGGGGACTTTACATGTCTTCTGCGAACTTCACTCATGATAGGCGACAATTGGGACGTGTGCAGAGATTAAAATTAATTGTGGGAGCGGTTTAATGCACTGAGATCTGTGTAGGAGATGGACTCACCTCAATTAGTTGAGACTGCAACAAGGAAGCATGGACTCAGAGAAGTGGAATTACCGGTAAGTAATTCAACTAATGAGAAGACCATCAACCAAAACCAGGTGCTAAACATTGGTCCCACTCAAATAAATCCAGGATAGGAGCCTAAATGACACAATTCAAAGGGCTGGTAGCATCGAGGGGCTGCTTTGAGCACCACTATCACTGCTCCAGTGACTAGTGGGCATCATTGCACATCACTTTATGGATAACTGCCCCTGTATGTTTAAAATATCTTGTTAAACAGGTGTGGTATTTACACGTTTTACCATATCTTTTACTGAACATTTTAACAGGGTTGGGATGATTAATTGTAATACAGCGGAATTTACACTGTAACTTGTGAAAACATAGAGTGGAAAAACATATTTTGTAAATACATAGATTTCCAGAGTCTCCACCTTGCACCAGTGTCTTCCTAGAAAAATCTAGAACGTGCACCTTGTTCCACAATTAAAAAGGTGCCCCGGCAGATAAAGCACTTGTGATAGAATAGT
Source organism: Triturus cristatus (assembly GCF_964204655.1). NCBI lineage: Eukaryota > Metazoa > Chordata > Amphibia > Caudata > Salamandridae > Triturus > Triturus cristatus. Next base: position 595,696,074 of record NC_140584.1, on the reverse strand, counting down.
CATTTAACCCAATTCTATATGTATGAGATGTTGGTGCATTAAACACAAGGCAAAATCTTTATTGGAAGATATTTACGCCGGGTTGAGGTTTTGACAATCTATATTTTGGAGTCAATGTTTTTGCAGAACATTATTTTTGCTAAACACAGTTTACAGTATAGATTTCAACCGTTTGCACACCTAAAAGATGGGCTTATGCTCTTAGGACGCTAAACTATTTTCATCAGTTTAAGCCGTGAATCCTGAATTACAGCAATGGGAAACGCAAAGCCCAAAATAAAAAGCAAACTCACGAAGATGATGGACGGAGCGCTGAAACTTTTCACATACTCACCCCCAGTCACAGATCTGGGTTGAATCCAACATCATTCTTTAGCTCACTTTGCCGGATCTGGTGGCTCAGTGGACTAAAGCAGCCACTGCAGGTGCCTGTGTTCGACCTCATGGTCACAGGTTCAAATCCCGGCGGATCCACTCAGCCTTTCATCCATCTGAGGTCGATAAAATGAGTACCATTGAGTTGGGTAACAATAAAAATCTGTTATTCAGCGCCAGGACACCTACAGGTAATCGTGCGCTTTACAAATACACCTGTTATGTTTTTGCCACCTCAGTTCAGATCCAGCTATATGGAAATCAGTCTTGACCCTGTGCGTCATGGGACCAGTCCAACCCGAACTGCCAAGCCAGGTCTTCAATGAGCTGGAAACAAGCATCCTGGGACCAGTTTCTGGGTAACACCCTTTATCAACCAGGCTAGCTTGAATCCAGTGGCAAAGTAAGCAAGGTACCCACTTCCTGGCATACCCTGCCAACTTAGGGCAAACAAAGCAAACACAAGGAGAGGATGGAAGGAGCGCTGAACCTTTTCAGGCATGCACCCCCAGTTAGAGATCTGGGTTGAATCCATCATCATTCTTTAGCTCACTTTGCCATCTCAGTTCAGACCCAGCTATATGCAAATCAGTCTTGACCCTGTGCCTCATGGGAACAGTCCAGCACGAACTGCCAAGCCAGGTCTTCACTGAACCAGAAACAAGCATCCTGGGACCGGTTTCTGGGTAACACCCTTCATCAGCCAGGCTAGTTTGAATCCAGTGACAAAGTGAGCAAGGGACCCACGTCTGGGCATACCCTGCCAACTTGGGGCGAACAGTGAAAGCAAAGCCAACTCACCTCGTCAGAGCAGTGTAACACAATGCAGGTAGGCATTTCTAAGGACGCATACAAACCCATCTCAAGAATAATTCCACAAAGTCCTCTAGGAATGTCTCTATGTCCTGCTCTCTAATTAACAGTTAACTCCTGAAAAGGAGTTGATGAAAGAGGCTATTTGTGGACTGAGACCGAATTATCACCAGTGGTTCAGATGGATTTAAGTATTACCACCCTACACCTTTGTGCAGGGTAAGTCGACCTAAATGGCCCAACCTCACTCCAGAAGCCCACTCAGGTTGCAACAAACCCATGTTCCTTTAATTCTTGATTATGGGGAATAAGGCCTAATGGTTCTGACTGATTTGTCCCTTTTGTGTCAATGCTAATTTCCATATGATTAGTCTCAGTATGCAATGTCATAGAAAAACTGTTAAACAATGGAATGGAATGTGTCCAGAGAAACTGGCAACAGTTCAGATTAATCCCAGCATTTAATTTTACTATTATTTTAAAGTTTGGGCAGTGAACTCCGCTCCGCTTGCGGAGTTTTACGCACTCAGCGTTACGCGGAGCTCACGGAGGTCTGAAAAACTGTGCTACGCATAGTGGAGCGGAGTTTCTTTCCTCACTCACGTTTGTCAATGTCAAGTTGGCAAGCGGGAGCGAGGAAAATCATCCTTCCGGCAAGATTTTTCTTCATTTGCGAACGTCAACGTCAAGTTGGCGAGTGTGTGCGTAGAAAATCAACCTCCCGACGAGATTTCTCAACGCGGGTAGACAGATTTCTCATTGCGAGTGGTCGTGATGCTTGCGACCGCTCTCGAGATGCCGTTCGTGTAAAAAATCTACTCGAGCAGCAGAAAGGAGGCAGCGCCCGATTGCGCTGTGCATGGTGCCATTCGCGATGATTGGACAGTGCGGACAAGCACCTGGCACTGAAAATCACTGTGAACGGCATTTATCTAACACACTCCACCGCTTGCGGCGCTCCACGTAGTGTGGCGGAGTGTTTTTTTGCACTTTGTGGACTGGAACTCCGCGAACTCTGCAGTTTAAATGTCTCACAAGATTTGTCAGCGGTATGAGCAGATGTAGTCCCTGAGTTCTGTGTGCCCTAAGCAATCACATTACACCCCACCGATGTGTCCTAATCTGATCACAGTGTGTTAGAGTTTCACTGAACTTTTTGCAAGGAGCGCAGCACTGATTTGTATATTATTGACAGGGCCACTGGAATGATGCAATTGTGCCACCGCGGCGATTTTCGCATAATTATAGATTTGCTGCATTTGCCACATAATCCATCATTTGCTGCATAATCTGCAGATTTTATTTTGAAAAAAATGTGGTTCTAGTTCAGACGGTTCAAATGTAACTAAAAATGTAGCGAGACGTGTTGCTGCGCAATGAAAGGCCCTTTATAAAGCGGGACTGGTCACCTTTCTGTTGCTTATTGCTATATTTTAAACTAGTACTAATGAGGTGCAGCCAATGTCCAGACAGTGTTACCAAGCTTTAAAATTATTGTATAATGACGTGATACTATTGCAAAAAGTGCTGCATACTGTGCCTTTTCTTGCTGCATAATTTACTCAACCCTGCCACATAATATGGCCCTCTCCTGCCGCATAATTCCAGTGGTCCTGATTATTAAGCCAAGTGTACAATGCTACAAAAGATGGAATGCATTCAGGATAACAGCGGTGGTTTAGACTGCTTTAAGCATTTCTATCCATCACTTGTTTTGTATCTTGTAGGCTGTCTTTTTCTCTGTCTCCACTTCTGTGCCCCTCACCCTAGTACCCACCTCTTCACAGCCCTGTATCCCGCTCTCAACCCTTCAGAATCACCACTCTCCATCCCATTGCTACCTCAAGTGTTACACTGTCCCTGCCCTCCTCTTCACCACTAATACCTCCCTCCTCACAGGCCGAGTGGCCCATCTCTCTTCCTTGCCACTCTTCAAACCTGCGCTCACCTCGGCGCTTGACTTCCTGCAGTGAACATCTCTCATTAACCGGCGAAGAGAACATTATCATCAGATAATGAAACCTCAAGCTGTTAAACACCCAGTTAAATGAAGGGCACTTAACACATAGGCAGGATCAATTAACCGGAGGCTGGCGCTTCCAGCGGCGCTGCCGCTCATCTGCAACATGTCAGCGAACCCACACCGCGACCATGCCCCAAATCTATCACAGACAGGAGCCAGCCAGGACAAAACTGGACACAGGAAGAACCCTTCTGAGAGGGTAAACACCGGGAGCAGGAGAAACACCGGAGCCAGAAAATACAGCGGAAATGGGAAGCACTCCGGGGGTGTAATCTGCAGCATATGCAAACACTACAGAAAGCACAGGCCCCGCAAAGAGGACGGAAACTGTAGGAAAATCATCTATTACAGAAAAAAAACAAATTACACAAGAAGTACAAAATCGAAAGCTTATTAGAACAGATGCTACTGAGAAGTAAAATGCAACTAGATGTCAAACCCCACACCAAGGAAAAATACTACTGAGGCAATAAGTACTACAGAAAGGACAGGTACTCTCGGCAAGAAAAATATTTCAGACAGGACAAATATTGCAGTCAAGAACATATTACAAACCGGATCAAAACTAAAGAGAGAAGTTTACCACCGCAAGGGAAAATATTGCACGAAATGAAATGCTGTGGGGAAGACATGTAATGCAAAAAGCAACACTACTATAGAAAGAGTAAATGCTATTTAAAGGACGAACCATACATAGATGACTAAAACTTAGGGAAAAATAATAATACAGAGAGGATCGATTTTACAGAGAGTGAAACACTACATCTATGACATATATTGCAGAAATGACAAATATTTCATAGAGAACAAATATTACAGAGGACAACAAATGTTTCAAAATACAAACACTACAGCAAGGGAAAATACTATTTAAGAGAGGCCAAGCACTTCAGAAAGGACACTGACATTAGAGGAATTAGAAATACTGCGGTAAGAACAAATATTAAATCAAGGTAGTGCATATACAACAGTTAGGTTACATGCCACAAATAGTAAAAATACTGTGGACAGTACAAATACAACAGAATGGATAAAAAACAATTAAATGCAAGTGCTTCGGAGATCAAAAATACAAAGGCTAGACAAACATAGCAGAGAGGAAAGATGGCATAGGAAGGATAAATACTATTGAGAGGATGAAACTAAAGTAAACACAATTCATACAGAGGATTAAAATATTATGGAGAGGTGGATAACGACTCCAGAAAACACATTTACCAGATGCATGACAAATAATGCAGAAATGGCAATGATACAGAGATGACAAATACCGAATTCAAATACTGCAAAAAAGGGTAAATACCATAGAAAGTGCAAATGCTACAGATAGTACAAATATGACCAAGAAAATGAAGAAAATTAGACCACACCTAGACAACACAGAAGAGACGAACACCATCTCCAAGTCTAACCTGGCGACAGTCCAAAATTAATTAATAGACTTTTAACAAGAGACATAGTCAATATCCCCACCATGCTGAAATTCCCGCCTCCAAAAAATCCCATCCTACCCTCAGCCATCTCTTAAGAGAAACTCTCACTACATTTCTAAAACAAATATCAGAGGTATATCCCAGATATGCTACAAAGAGGACAGATTCTGCTTCTCAGGCAAACACATCCAACATAATATCCAGTCCTGCTTGAGGTTTAGCTGCAGCTCTCATACAACAACTATTCAACTGATGGCCAATGCCTTCTACAACACTGACAAGAAAGGCTCCTTTCTCCTAAGCTTGCTTGATTTTTATGCATCTTCCAGACCCGGGCATCTCACATCCTTGAAACACGCATGGGATTCTCAATAATTGTAATGTAATGCAATGGCTGGCAACCATCACTTCACCCAGATGACTCAAAGTCACAGAGGTTACTGGATACTTGCACAGTATCCATTCTCTGTACCATTAATTTCAATCTCTACATGGGGACCAACACGGAATTGCTAATGGACAAAGACTTCAAAATCCATCAATACAGTGCGTCCCTGGTGGTAAGCATTAATCAATCAATCAATCAAGGGTTAGTAGAGTGCGGCTACTCACCTGAAAGGGTCTCAAGGCACTGAGGGGGGTTGCATAGCTCCTGGAAAGTTTCGGTAGTTCAAAGAGCCAGGTCTTGAGGTCCTTCAAGAATTTAGAGAGTGTTGGTGTCTGCCGGGGGTGGAGAGGAAGGGAGTTACATGCCTTGGCTGTGAGGAAAGAGAAGGAGCATCCTCCTGTTCTGGTCTTCTTGATGCGTGGTACCATCGGAAGGGAGAGCTGGGCTGAGCAGAGGGAACAAGAGGTAGTGGTTCATGTAGGCCAGTCTGGTGTTGTGAAGGGTCTTGTGGGCGTGGGTGAGAAGCTTGAAGGTGATTCTCTTCTCAACGGGGAGCCAGTATAGTGCCCGTAGGTGTTGGATGATGTGGCAGTGGAGCAGTAGGTTGAGGACTAGTCTAACGGCAGTGGTCTGGACGTTTTGGAATTTGCAGGTGAGGTTCTTGTTGATCCTGGCTTAGAGTGCGTTGCCGTAGTCCAGTCTGCTGCTGATGAGGGCATAGGTGACTGTTTTCCTGTCTTCGAGGGGAATCCAGTTGAAGGTCTTTTGGAGTAGGCGAAGGGTGTGGTAGCAGGAAGAGGTGAAGGTGTTGATGTGGTGGTCCATTTTGAGTTTGGAGTCCAGGATAATTCCAAGGTTGCGTGCGTGGTCCCCGAGGGGAGGGAGGATTCTCGAGGGCGGGGGCCACCAGGTGTTGTTCCAGGCGTCAGGGTGTGGGCCCATAAAGAGCACCTCAGATTTGTCCATGTTGAGTTGTAGGCAGCTGTACTTCATCCACCTGGCGACTGCTTCCATTCCTTCTTGAAAGTTGTGTTTGGAGATGTCGGGTTTGTTGGATAGGCAGAGGATGAGTTAGGTGTCGTCTGCGTATGATATGATGTTAAGTCCGTGAGATCTGACGACGAATGCGAGCGGGGCCATGTAGACATGGACCAGGGTGGGGCTGAGGGAGGAATCTTGGGGAACTCCGCAGGTGGTCGGTGTGGGTTCTGAGAGGAAAGGACAGAGTCTGACCCGCTAAGTTCTGTCGGAGAGGAATGAGCAGAT